>NC_064639.1:231396802-232065552 GCF_023864345.2 Schistocerca serialis cubense
ATTTTGGCGGCCATGACCGCGTTGTTGCGCAAGGGTGTGGGTTGGGTTTGGGACGCAGAGTTTGAGCAGGCTTTCACAAGTCTCAAGTCGGTTTTCTCCCACCCACCTTGTCTGGCCGCTTACGATCCTTCCCTGCCCTTCATCGTCGCCGCCGAGGTATCGAACTATGGATTGGGTATGGTCGTCTCGCAAGTTGTCAACGGTCTTGAGAGGCCAGTGTCTTTCACATCCAAAAAATTGTCCGACGCTCAAACCAAAAGTAATTGAAAAGGAAGCTTTGGCGCTGGTTTTTGCCCTGACGAAGTTCTACGACTTCGTATATGGTCGTCATTTCAAGCTGCAGACCGACCACAAACATTTGGTTTCTTTGTTTCACCCAGGTGCTGCAGTGCCCACCCAGACAGTGCGCCACCTCCAGCATTGGGCGCTCTTCCTTTGGTATTGTCTGTCGCACCTCTGAACAGCACGCAAACGCCGATTTCCTTTCCCAGCTGCCTACCGGAGCGGACCGTGAGTTTGACGCCCCCCCCCCCCCCCCCGCCCACCCCCTCCATGGTTTGCCTCATTGTGGAACCGAACGTGGACGCAGCTCTGGACGCGCTTCCGTTGAATGCCAATGCCATCCGGCGGGCTCCCAATCAGTACCAGACATTGCAAGTTCTTTGCCGCCAAATCACTGCTGGTTGGCCGACCAGCCATCGTAGCGTCCACGATGCGGAAGACCAGCATTTTTGCGATCATTGGCACAGTCTCTTTTTCTGCAGTGGCGTCCTCCTTTTGCAAAGTGATCTTCACGTTCACCAGGTGGTCATACGGCATGCATTACGCCGCCCTGTCCTTGATCTCCACCATGCTGGCCATTGGGGAATCGTCCTCTCCAAACAGCTGGCCCGCCATCATCTTTACTGGCGCGGATTAGATAAAGACATTGCCTCCCTCATGACAGCCTTCACGACACGCCAAAGACGTCAGGCACCAGCCCTGGGCCAGTAATTTGTGGCCAAGTGCAGTTGCTCCCTGAGAACGCCTCCACTTGGATTTTGCAGGGCCATTTCTTGGTTCCTAATGGCTCATCCCAGTCGACTCCAGGTCGGGATATCCTTATTTATCCCGCATGATGAACAACATTTCTGCTGACACTATCGAAGTTCTCCAACGCCTCTTTGGTGTCTAGGGACACCCCAAAACGATCGTTACAGATAATGGTCCACAGTTTATTTCGAGAGAGTATAAGCAAGTCTGTGCGACGAATGAGATTTTCCTCATCCACATCACCCCGTTTCTCCTGGCGTCAAACGGCCATGCAGAACGTTTAGAGTGGAGGCTCAAGACCCAGATCGATAAGCTGCTGAGCCACCACCCACTGGAGGAGGCCGTGCTTCTTTTTTGGCTACATACGGTGCCACCACCAATGCTGGTAAAAGTTCAGTGGAGATTCTTCGTGGTGCTACATTCTGCTCTCCCTTATTTGTCTTCGTTCCTGAGACTTCTCTCCCTCCCGCCCACACTCCAGTGCACTCCTTCCACATCGGGCAGGAGTTCTGGGAGCGGATCTTCTCTAATCCACAGGCACACTGGGCACCTGCTGTCATCACCAAGCTCTCCAGCCAGGTGATTGTGTCTCTCTGGTGGGCCGATGGTTCTGCCGCCAGCTGCACCTCAACCGGCTCTGCTCCCATCTGGTGGACCACGACGCTCCAGGGGGAGCTGCCAGTGCCTGTCGCCGGCCACTCTGTGACGGAACCCCCACTTCCGCCTCCGACGGCTACCGGCTGCCCCTACTGCGTCGCCACCTCCAGTCCCTGCCAGCCACTAACCTACTGACGTCGACCAGGACGCCCCTACTCCTATAGACGTTTGAGGCGCTGTGCATTCTTTTTTCACGGGAAGAAATGTCGTAGAGGCCCATTATCTGTTAGAGATCCAGCACAACAGACAAGTAAGTTGGGCTGCCGACCTCCTTTCAGGGGCTCGCCAGTGGATGTAAAAATCAACAGACTTTCTGCATATACGCGGCACTACTTCGTGACAAGCCATTTGACAGAGATCCACAACGGAACTAATGTGACTATGTGTAGCACTCCACCGAAACCGTGTTACAAGCACTACAGGAGAGTCAGACCAGCAGTGTGTAGCTACAGCTAGGACAGCTCCACCCAGTGCCTATGCCAGGTTTAGCATAGTAGACACTCGCTGTAGCTGTCAGTAGGGAGTTGTACCTCGTTGGGCGTAACGCCACATTGCAATTGTGTGGCGTAGTATTTTCGATACTATTTTCTTTTCACTGTCTTGTATTATTATGTGGCTTTTGCCACCACAAAAGCTGTTGAGTTTCTGGTTGTTCTGGCGTTTGGAAATTAGTACATGCCAAGATGGCCTTTGGTTAAGTAAAGTGTGTTCGTGCTTGATCGTTAGTTCTTTTCTGCCGACCGCAGGACACTACATATTAATTCACATGTTCCTCAAATGTTCTTCCCTGAGGTAATCGTCTACGAGTATTGTATCAGTATTACTCAACCATGAGTTATTAAACAGACTGAACTGTATCTTCCGCACTTGTCAGCACCTGCCTTCTTTGAACTGGAATTATGACATTCTGCTTCATGTCTCAGGGTATCTCCACAGGCTTCTTCATTTACATGCACAGGAAGCTACTTATTTTTAAAAAGAGTCCATGTGTTGCGGTAAGAGTTCTTCCATAATAGTCCACGGTAGCCACACTGCTGGTGAACCACGAGTCCTGCTATGGAACGAAAGACAGAGGCCGAACCGGAGTGCGAGTTGGTGCGTCAGTGACTGAGCTAGCGACTGAGCGGCTGCGCTAGTGACTTAGACTGTGAGCTAGTAACTGACACTGAGCCCTCCAGTCCACGGCGGCGATCTGAATACCTGCAGTCGAGCGGTCATTGGTGGCTTGTTCGTTGCGAGTCTGGCCTCTCCTGGCCTGGCACGCTTGATCCAGCACCTGCTATCGATCTTCTTGCTGCGTCTTTGCTGTCCGGCGTGTTGGCGCGACCGCTTACGCCAGGACATTCCTACCCCCAAAATGCCGCACTATTGTCATCTAGGGAAGAAACGAATGACAATGGGGAGGGACGTGGGACGCTGGACGGAGAGATGAGCTGGGAACAATGACAGTGGAGGACGGTGTACTCCTGGCCGGTCCTCGTCATCTGGCTTTCAGGACAACAGGAACATCCTCCGGGAAACTGCTGCCAGGGCACGCGTCCCGGCCTGAGGGTGTGTCCTGGGGCCACACCAGCGATGGCGACGGCGCTGGCGGGTCCAGGTCCATCGGGTCGGCGAGAGGGGACGACGAGGCGAGGACTTATCGTCCATCCACTCCTCCTGATATGCCCTGGTGGCACCAGTGTACGGCTTCCAAGGCCGCGCTGTCCTGTGAGACCGTGAGTCTGGGGGAAGAAAAGCAGCAAAACCGCTGGGCAAATGACACTAATTAATTTGGTTCAGGTGCTAACGCTGCAAATCATCGGGACTTACAATCAAGCACATAAAAGTGCCAAAGCGTTATGTATCACGTTCCTTTTCCGGCCCCCGATTGCCATAACACTTGAAAAGAATAAGATCCCGAGGCGCAAAGCGATACTTGCGGACCATTCGCGGCGCTGGATGCTGCGGTGGGTGTAACAAATGTAGCAGCGTCCGATGGCGGTGGACATGAACAAGTTCCGTCGGTGATGCTCCGACTCGTGGGTGGGAGCGATAGGTGGCGAGAAGGAGCAGCAGAGCTTGTTCCCGTGTGTGGGTGATGCGACGCTTGGCCATCTATTGTTTAAAGTCACGTACGAAGTGTTCTGCTTGTCTGTTGCAACCGGAGCACTTGTTAGATGACGAATGCTATTTTGTTCATAAAGCTGTTCAAAATCATGTGAAGTGAACTGTGGTCCGTTGTCCGACGCAAGTACTTCTGGAGGACAACGCTGAAATGGTGCTACGTGATATGGTACAAGCCATAGGCACCGCAAATAGGAACTTGATAAAAGATTCTATCACTATGAGCGAACGAGTGTTCAAGAAAAGTCCTGCAAAGTCAATGTGCACTCGCTGTCATGGTGATTAAGTCATAGGCCAAGCTGGGAATGTCTCTGGCGGGGCGGATTGGTTTTCCGCGCATGCGCGACACTGTGACGTCATCTATTTAATATTGGCGTCAGTGCCCCGCCTAGTACAGTGTTGTCGCGCTAACTGTTTATGGCGAACAGTTCTCCAATGTCCTATATGGATCAATCGCAAAACATCCTTTTGAAACACTTTGGGTATAAGCACACGCGATTGTTCACTGTCATTTTGAACCAAAATCACATCTTGTTGATCTGAAATGCTATCCCGACGTGCTAAATATCGGGGCACAACTGAGTTGTGGGTACTATCCAATGACATACGAATGTAATGCAACAAAATCTTGAGATCTGGGTCCGCTCCCGTGGCCTGTGCAATTTTTCTGTAGTGCAAGGGAAAGGATACCACAAATTCAGAGTCTTGCGCATCGATCTCGAGAGATGCGACAAATGCATCAAAATCAGAGTCCATCGGAAGGCGAGATAAGGCCTTTGCAATGGCATGCTTTGCTGTAAGTCTGTACACAATTTCATACTGATACTGCGAGAGCAACAAAGCACAAAGTTGCAATTTTTGCTCAGTTCTAGTAGGAACCGGCTTTGACGGTTGAAAAATGGACTGCAAAGGCTTGGGATCTGTCACTAATAGAACTTGCGAACATACAAATAGTAATGAAATTTGGTCACACCATACGCTATAGCGAGGGCTCCTTTTTCAATTTGTGAATAATTACACTGCGTTTGAGTTAAAAACTTCGAGCCAATACTAATATTTCTGTCTTGTGCACCAATTCTGTGCGAAAACACAACGCCGATTCCGTCTGAAAAAGCATCGACTTGCAAAACTACTGATTTGGCAGGGTCAAAATGCACTGAACATCTAACACAAAGCAAAGCATTTTTGAGTTTCAGAAATGCGTCTGGACAGTCTTCGGTCCACAAAAAAGTTACATTTTTGCGACGCAAGCGATGCAATGGAGCCGCGATGTGAGCGGCATTCGATATGAACCGAATGTAGTATGTTATCTTGGCTAGTGATGACTGCAGTTCAGACACATTGCGGGGAACACGCAGGTCACGGATTGCCAGCAAGTGAGATTATAGGGGGTGCACACCCCGACAGTTTATCACATGACCTAAGTACTGTAGTTCAGTCTGGAAAAAAATCACAATTTTCGAGGCAACACTTGTTCTGCTTCTGACAACACTCGAAAAAGAGTATGCAATTTGGCAATGTGTTCCTGTGGTGCAAGACCCGAGACGAAAATATTGTAATTTGAGTAAAATGGCACTTTTACAGTCGGCTGTTCCAAGTAACGTTAGAAAATGGCACAAGCGCAAGCACTGCCGAAGGGCAAACGCAGATACTTGAATATTCATAAGTGTGTATTTGCAACAAACTCTTTCTGTAATTCCTCATCCAATGGAATTTGCAAGTACGCGTCACGCAAATCTATCTTAGAAAAGTAACATCATGCACCAAGCCTGTCCACGAGTTCCTCAGAGGGAGGTAACGGATAAGTGTCACCTACCGTCTGTGGGTTGACTGTAGACTTGAAGTCAACACAAATGCGAATGCGACCAGAAGGCTTAGGCAACAAAACGAGAGGACTTGCCCATCGACTAGTTTGAACTGGAGCACTTACACCATTACCTTGTAATTCTTTCAATTCACTAGCTATTTTCTCTATTAAAGCAATTGGAACCGGGCTGGCCCGGAAAAACTTACGCTGTTCATTTTATTTCAATGTATCTGCGCTACGAAGTTATTTTCCATTCCTTCTGAGAATAGTTGAGGAAATTCTTTAAGCAAGCTATCGACACTGTCTTTTGGTGCAAAGACTGATACTGAAAGTACATTGTCTTGGACGCTAAGTCCAAAGAAATCAAAGGTATCTATACAGAATATGTCCTCACTGGCTCTTGATTTCAACACAGTAAAATTCACTGTCCTTGTGTGATTTTTGTAAGTGGCAGGTCACCTTCACTGTCAAAACAATGGAATTCCCTTTCTCTTGTAATTAGTGAGGTGCTTCCTACATTTAGAAAGGCGTGGTGGGCCTAACTGTTTGTACGTGGCGCGATTAAGCAAAGTTACAGAGGCACCTATGTATAACTGAAAATTCACAGATATTTTTTCCTAATTGTCAGTTAATTTGTATGTTGTTGTCTGTGTAGTTAGAGATTGTAGTGTCCCTGCATTATTTTTATAATATATTAAAAATACCTATACTCCTTGCATCTAAAATGTTCTAGAGGAAAACAGGTACAAGTGCAAACACATTTGATTTATTGTGCTATATTTTCGTTAGCTTTTTGGTACGATATATGTGATATATGTACTACAAGACATGTTCACTATAAAACAAGGCAATATGACTAGCTCAAATGAAATTAACATAATAAGCTGAAAAACGATTGGCCAATAGGAAATGAAACTAAATTACATAAAGGAAAATATATTATTTCTAATACATGTGAAGGATTTTTCAGTTACATTGTATAATTACCTGACAGTCATTTTCTATAGAATCGTAGTATTTCCTTCTTTGGCATCACTTGAAGACTGTCCTTGCAGAGGCAATACTTGTGACACAGAACGATTGGGTTGTACATTTTTCATTCTTCCTCGTCCCGTTCTTCCACCACATCTTCTTCTTTCTCCACTCAATCTTCTTACACCCATGTTAACTACTGTCTTGATATGCTGAATTTTTCATCTCCCCAATTTTATTTCAAGATCATCTTGATGTAAAGGCTGCATAAAAGGGGACTAGTACTGGGCTCCCTACAACCCGCTTCCAAAAACTGATCACAATAGTTTAGTGAATACTTGAACTGCATAATTAGAGGATCTTTTTTTTTTTTTTTTTTGCTGATTCAGATACACCTGCCATTCTCCATTTAATTTCGTTTCCTTTCCTGTCTTTAGCTCCTTTGTCCTTTGCTAGGGCATAACTAGCTTTTGTATCAACTTTGGAAAGATTTTGCCGAAATGGTTCACTGCTTCCATTATATCTCGTGTTGGAAGTGTTCCCTTGGCCTTACAGAGATACGGAAATCCTTAATACATTTCAAATATGATATGATCAGGCTCAGAGGCTTTTTCACCCAATGTGTCAGTACGCTTATTTTTCCTCAAGATGAAGAAACGGTAAATGAAACATGGTCAATTTGAACATGCCTTAAATACTGCTGTAAGTACTCTTCATAGCATACACGCTACACTACTGCTGTACTTTCAAAAAATATGTACTGGATCCTTAATTAAAGAAACTAGCAATTCTCCTTCTTTCTGTCATTTCACTTTCTTGTGAAATGTCACTTGTGCCACTTGTACTCTCAGCCCCTCAATTGCTATTAATAAATTTTGTTCTGCAGCAACAACGTCAATGAAAACCATGCATATGTAAACTTTGTTTACAAGGCTGCTTCACCTAGTTGTTACTGTACATGATGAACGTTTCCTGCAGGTGGCGGCAGCGAACAGCTGACCCGGCAGCTGTGGCAGCTGTCGCACCAGGTTCGCTGCAGTCCTGTCTCGTTCAACGCATGCTCCCTGTTCAGGGTGGACGGCCGGCTACTCACAGGCTACGTGGTTGCAGTCGTCACGTACGCTATCGTCCTGCTGCAGTTTGCTATGGAGTAGTGTGCCCTCTTTATCACACCTTCAGGAGCCGAAGAAGGCGTATAAAATACAGAAGTATAGCCTCAACAAGGGAGTTCAGCTCATCACATATTGGCATGGGCAAAAACGTAGATCAGTTTATAGTGACCACAGAGAATAATGGAGAAACGAGTTATTCCGGAATCCCAGTTGCGAATATGCTACATAGTGTTAGATCGACTGACAGGGAATTTAGAATAAACTGTGACAGTGGTCTTTCATGAATATGAGAAAAAACTGGGAAGACATGTGGTTCACCATGAATGTATCTTAGATATGAGAACCATCGACCGATAATTAGTTTCAGGATTACTATATATTTTCTGAGCTTCATCCAATCTAGTATTATGTGTGCCACTTCGAGGGTACATGACTCCACCATGCACTTCCATTGAGGAGATGAACACAAATCATCCTTCTTTATTGGATAAAAACGTAGAGCTACACGAGATTGTTCATCAAAACAGCTTAGTGACTTAATTACAGTCATTTGTGGTACTGTTAATACGATAATGGTGTATGCTGAAGCAGTGAATTAATATCTGGCACAAGACCAGGATTCGAGCATGCGTGTTCTGTGTAGGTGGCCAAGTACACTCTCCCGGGCAGCTACGGTAGTTGGAGTGCCAGGGTGCCACATCAGATAACACATCTGCCTAGAAAATAGGAGACCTGTGTTTGAATCCTGGCACTGGCGCAAATTTCACACTAGGGTGGCAAAAGTCATTGGCTAGCTCCTAATATCGTTTCAGACCTTATTTCGTCCAGTGTATTGCAGAGTATTGACTTGATATGAACTCAACCAGTCGTCTGGAGGCCCCTACAGAAATATAGGGACATGCTGCTTCTATAACCGTCCATAATTCTGAAAGTGTTGCGAGGACACGAACTGACCTCTTGGTTATGTCTCATAAATGTTCGATTTAATTGATGTCGACTGATTTGAGTGGTCAATCCATTCGCTAGCGTTGTCCAGAATGTTCTTCATACCAATCGCGAACAACTTCGGCCTGGCGATATGGCGCATTGCCATCCATAAAAATTCCATAGTTATTTTGGACTATGAAGTTCGCGGATGGCCGCAAATGGTATCTGTGTAGCCGAACGTAACCAGTTTTACTCAGTGACAGGTTTATTTGAACAAGAGGACACGGTCCATTACGTGTAAACACAACCCACACCATTATGGAAACTCCATCCGTTTACACAAGGCCTCATTGACAATTTAAGGCCCATGGCTTCGTGGCGCCTGCACCTCTCTCGAACCTTGCCATCAGCTCTTACCAAATGAAATCAGGACTCATCTGACCAGGCCACGGTTTTCCAGTCGTTTAGGGTCCTGTCGATATGGTAACTAGCTCAGAAGAAACACTGCAGGTGGTGTACTGTTAGTACGGTCAGATGTCTACTGCGATAGCCCTTTAACGCCAAATTTTGCTACAGTGTCCTAACGGATGCCCGCATCGATTTATGCGATTATTTTACGCAGTGTTGCTTCTCTGTTAACACAGACAACTCTACACTAAAGCCGCTGCTCTCGGTCGTTATGTGAAAATTGTTGGCCATTGCGTTGTCCTTGGTGAGAGGTATCGCCTGGAATGTGATATTCTCGGCTCACTATTGAGACTGTGGACCTCGGAATATTGAATTCCCTAATGATTCCCGAAACTCAATGTCTGGTGCGTCTTGCTCCAACTATCATTCCGCGTTAAGTCTTAATTCCCGTCGGGCGGCCACAATCATGCCGGAAAGCCTTTGACACGAATCACATGAGAACAACCGACAGCTCCGTCAATGCACCGCTCTTTAATACCTTATGTACGCGATGCTACCACCTTCTTTAAATGTGTATATCGCTTTCCCATTCGTTTCAGACTACATCATTACTGTAGGTAAAGGGGAGACTAATTATTTCCCAGAAACGTCAACTATAAATTTTCTGATTTATTTATATGGAGAAAATGTAGTGTTTGGTATTGATGTGACGGAGATGGGAGTTTAAACTACAAATAGAAATTACGGGGCTAGTACAGCCTGGAAGGGGAAATAATAGTCTGTGCTTGTAAATGAGCTATTATTCCCCCTTGTGGTTACTTCTCACACTTAAATGCTTTGCATAAGCCAATCCAATGTGTGGTGTTAAACCAATAAGTAAGTTTCAAATAGATGATATTTAAGAGTGATGAATTTAAAAATAATCGAATATATATAATTTTGCTGGAATATATATATTTTTGCTGGAATATATATAATTTTGCTGTTTATTACACAAACCGTTTGCAGTATTACCACATACATAATAACATTTGGCTATTGTTTGTGCACGAACGTATAACGAATTTACTACTTGTGGCGATAACTAATCGAACTGCCCATGAAATCTGTGTAAAGTTACGTTGTGCAAGACGCGACAGTTGGCTGCGACTGCGACGCTGCCCCCACCTCTTTTCCCACCCTGGCAGACGGCGACACGGCCGCAACACGACAGGAGTCGTCGCCGTTTCCCAAGCTCTGGTCGGCGGCGGCGGCGGCGGCAGATTCAAATACATAAGAAAAATAAGAATTCCGATTTTCTTGCTGTAAAAAATACTGTATGTTAATGGAACAAAGTTACATCGGCTCCCAGAGTTAGTTTTTCGATACAGATTCTCCTTTTACTTTAAAAAATTGACAACTATCTCTTCCGGATTTGCGTGTTTTCTTCGCTGTATATTACTTCTCTATCGATTGTGAGGAAAGTAAAAGGCACAAAAAATTGATGTTTGCGTATCTTATAGTTTCACATCATAGCTTGATAATGAGGTGTCTATTTTTCCGATATTCGTCACAGTTATTCCGATACTTAATTTACAAGTAATCTACTGCATAAAATTTGAAATGTGTACAGTGAAAAATGTGGTCGCTGGCTACTTTGCGTATGGTTCACGTTAGGTCATGCATCGTTGCCTATGAAAAGAAGCTAACATATCTAAATTATTTTTAAAGTTGAGATTAGAATGATATCGATCTGCGTTTCCGAGATTTGGGCTCATTTATCTCCGGGAGCGTCGCGACTAGCCGCCAGTTCTGTCGACGCGCAACGTGAATCATGTGGTCATCACACGATAGAGAATGCACTTGTTTTGTTTCGCTGATACATTTGGACATAATGAAACCACTTTATGTCATATATTTCTCTGGTATGAGTTACTATTATTTCTCCATATGCTCTTGACAATTTCATTTAAAATGCCACGAAATGTAGGTTTCTTAAAACTAAAGGCATGCTACCCTCAATATATTTTCTTCTCATTCTTGGGAAGAGGATAAATTACTCACCTCTAGTATTTTCTCCTGAACCTGTACGAGGATACCCAAGTAGAAGTAGACGTCCTAACAAAACCAACAAATGTCAAAAATTTACATTTTTCAACAGAGCGAAAAAACGTTCAAATTAGTTTAATATCGCCTTGCCATCAATTATATTTTTTATATGATGTGGTAGGTAAATCATAGCGACACTGGATTTGAGTATTTTTACTTCCCGTGAGTATCGCATTGTCGCTTCACAGTACATCACGCGATAAGTACGGATGGGAATGCCATCTGTCGCTCAGCTGTATTTGAACTTCACTTGTCAGTAGCGGCGCGTGTTTCCCAAGCTGCGGTCTGTCATTGACATGATGGAGAGAAGTAGAGCCACATTCGATGTCACTTTAAAGTACTTAGATATTTTACAGCAAGAAGAAGACGATGACACAGTTACGTTGTTGTGGCTCCACAACAAAAGGAAAAAAAAGAAGGTTCATTGTCTTTTTGCGACACGTGGCGATGAAGGCTGTTACAACATTTTGATTAACAGGCACCTTTTAAGTGACGATACGAAATTCAGGCATTATTTCAGATTAAGTGTCAGCCAATTTGCTCATGTTTTGGAACTTATAGAAAGTGACATACAGAGAAAATCGTGCAACCGGGTCAAGAAACCTATCAGTGCAGCTGAAAAACTCGCAGTGACGCTAAGGTACGTTTAGTTTTATTATCTTGTGTACATTTGCGGCGCTGGGATCAGAACAATTATTTGTTCATTTGAAACTTTTGATGCAGCTTGTATTTCTTTTGTCTCAGGCTTTTATCAGATTTATTGATATGGATTCAACTTTCGTATTGTCTTGGAAATCAGTCCCAGTGATGGAAACCGTATTGTCTATCATTTCATTCAACTGAGAGAGCAAAATATTGCAGACATATCTGGAACAAAGCCTCTCTTGTTATAGCTCGTTAAATGAATCAACAAAAGTTGTAAGGAAATGCATGAGAATGTGTGCTATAATAATTACATTTATGTAAGTTCATCAGATTCGGTCATAAACCGCATTCCAAGGAACATGGAAAACAATACTCTTTTACTTATCACACATGTCATCTATATCATACATGAGACAGATGAATCTACAAGGAGCATCACAACATTTACCTTCGTTCATATAACCTAAGCTAATTTTTATGGTGCACCACAAAACCGACTGAATTGGTATGAATGAAATTATTCCAGCAAACACTGTTATGCATTTCATTACACATGTACATGGTCATCTTAACAAAAAATTATCAACCACAGGCTTCAATTATTATCCCCAACACCACATTAGCAAAAAACTGGTCCTTTTCCAAGCTTTATTTTTCTTTTATTTCTCCACGCAAGTCTCAAACATGTTCCGTCTGTTCGTGCATATTTCACTAGTATCCCATGGAAGCTAAGTCTGTTCAAAATAGTAGCTTAATGGGTTCTCTTATTTTCAGGTTCTTGGCAACAGGAGAATCTTTCGCATCCTTGGCATTCTCCTTCCGAATCTCCACAGGATACATCAGTAGACTAGTGGAAGAAGTACTCACCGCACTTGTCAACAGACTTTCTCCACTTTACCTGCCAGTACCTTCAAAAGAGAAACTTTTGGAAAATGCAAGGGAATTTTGTAACAAATGGCAGTTTCCAAACTGTGTCGGTGCTATAGATGGCAAGCACATTAGAATGATTTGCCCACCTAATTCTGGATCCCTTTATTACAATCACCATGAGTATTTCTCTACTGTTCTCTTAGCTATTGTCGATGCAAAATATAAGTTTGTAATGATAGACGTTGGATCATATGGAAAAGAAGGAGACAGCGGAATCTTACATAAATCAAAAATAGGGACCTTGCTGAGCCAAACGGAGTTTTATCCTCCTGCTACTGCTCTTCCAGATTCAGATACTGTGACACCATACATCATTGTAGGTGATGAAGCATTCCGTCTTGCCAAACATATGATGAAACCATATACAAGAAGTGAAGCACGCCAGGATGCACAAAAGAGAATTTTCAATTACAGATTGTGTCGGGCCAGAAGAGTCTCGGAAAACAGTTTTGCACTCCTGGCCCAAGTTTTTAGAGTATTCTACCAACCAATTGCTGTTAAAGTGACTACGTGTGACAAAGTAGTTATTGCAGCATGTTGTTTGCATAATCTATTGAGAGATGCCTACCTCGAGAGAAATGGGGAACCCTACTACACCGAGGATAAAACGCTGCAGCAACCAACGCAAAACTTCGTTGCCATCACACCTCATGGCGGTTTCTCTCAAATGGAAGGTTTCCAGGTTAGAAAGCAGTTTACAGATTATTTCGCAAATGAAGGTTCTGTACCTTGGCAAAACAGATATTGAACCCCAGGCAAGAACAACAAATGATTATTACTGTTATAAAGGACAGCCGTATTTCCTATTAATATAGTTAATTTTATAATGTACTTGTCTTTTCAGTTGGTAGTGGCAAAAATAAAAGAATAATTTTCAACACTATAAGCAAGTTTATTTTCATAATTGAAACTGATTTAAACGACAAAAAAAATTCGTGAAACTGAATGAAACAACATGCATTTTAAAAAGAACTGCACACTTTTATAAATGAAGCAACATTTTTACAAAAGAGAAAATATACAGTGAATGTCGCTTACGGTACAATCGCCTCAGATAGTTTTAGGCTGTTCTGCCGTAGTCTGAAACTTTTCATTTTCAAGTTGCATGTCCATCACTAGAATGCAGATTTTTTTTTTGGTCTCTGCCAAAATAGTAGGATGGAATGATTTCATTGTCAGGCCCATGCTGCGTAAGAACAAATCGACATCATCTTCCTTTGGACTTGTCTCCAGGCATCTTTTTTTTATTTCTTCAAATGCATTTTCCCGCTCACTCTGTCGTTTTTCGAGCAGGTCAAATATTCTATCCTCAGAACGCAACTTCTTCCTTTTACGTACGTTTGTGCCGCTGGGACGAGGTTCTTGATTCAACTGCTTTGAAGCTGTACCTACATCTACTGTGCATTCCACCTCTGTCATTTCAGACGTTTCTGGCTGAGGAGATTCAACGTCTGTATTCTCCTCGAAATCAGTCAGTCAGAAACTATACTGTCAGACGTTTCTTCGGACAGAGAAATATTGGAGATAGATCTGGAACGAAATGTTTTTGGTTATAGCTCGTTAAATATATCAGTATGAGGCAAAAACTATTATTTACAATAGGAAAGAAACGAAACAGATGTGCAGATGAAAGCAGTGTGCTTAAAATCAACAAATATACGTACTGCCTCTCTTGTTGAACTGTCTCCAGGAAAGCCAAGTGATCAAGCAGAACCCATTTTCTTGGTTTTGCTGAGGCATGTGAACCTGTTCCAAGCTTTCTTTCTCGTTTATTTCTCTGATACGAGTCCCGAATATTCCTCCATCTGTTTTTGCACATATCACCTAAAATTCCAATGGAAGATAAGTTTATTAACAATAAGGGCACGCTAGCGTCATTGCATTGTTTCAAGTTCTTATCAAGATAGGGTTACACCTTACACATCTCTAGAATTTTCATTCTGAACGTCTACAGTATACACTGGCAGAAATGTGGAAGGAATAATGTCCGTGATTATTCACAAAATTTCCCCAAATTATACTTGTCAGTTTCTCCCATGCAGAAACTTTTGGAACAATCTAAGGCTACTTTCATAGCCGACTGACTCTTTATTCCCATCCAAATGACCTTCCCTATTCTTATATTCTGATAGCATACATCGTTATGGATGACATGAACATTTAATCTTGCCAAGCTGCACTCAAAAGATGACTCCAGGATTTACAAAAGACGAATTTAAATTGTCAAATGTGTCAGACCAGAAGGGCCTTGTAAAACAGTTGTGAACTTTTGGCACAAGTTTTTTGAGCACCATCTTCCACCAATGAATTGAAGTGAATGTGACAAATTACTTATTGCGGCATACTGTTTGTGCAATCTGTTGAGAAACGCCTTCCTCAAAAACGAACACCTATTGACTACAGAAAGCTGTACAACAATCTGGTGTTGGTTTTTCACAACTGGAAGGTATCATCAAGACACCAATCTACCGTTTACTTTCGAAGTGAAGGTATTGTAAAATGTAACTTTCTCGTTGTACTTTTATAATGTACTTGCCGTTTTCAATTTTATCGCCACAAAAAAAAGAGTAATGCGAAAATTGACCTGCAAGTTCATTTTCATCATTCTAATTCTATATCTGCATGGATTATACTGATTTTCATAACAGGACTGAAAAACTTGCATTAATGGGAAAATAATACATATTTCACTCACCTGCCAGTTTCAATTGTTCTCCTATTTCTTCCCAAATTCTGTCTCTGAACAAAGTGTCCCTATATTTAGGGTTCTTCAGGTCGTAAAGGCAAGGATGTTGCGAGACCAGCTCACAGAGCATCACATCCTGTGAGTGGCTCATTTCACTTTTCCTTGACTGGCTCGACATCTTTCTGGCAGCCGTACGCCTTTGTGTCGTCCGACTTCCGTCGCAACACTGCTCACTGGTGCAGTGCTGCGACAGCTGCCGCAACAGTCGCGCGTCGCATCCCAAACTCGAACTGCGCATGCGCCAACAGGCAACTTCTGACGTCACGTAGCGACCCGTCGCAGTCGCTAGTGTGCGTCGCGTCTTGGACAACGTACCTTAAGCTGACACAATGCTATGTCATCATGAAATATCAGATCTCTGTGTGCTCAATTATAGTAATTGTAAATTACTTACCAGTGAAATTTTAACATTCTACCTGTCATTATTCTTGTAAAAATTCCCACTTAATAAAATAAGTACAAGAACAAACACCGCACACCTTTGAGAAACTTATGCTTTTGTTTCCTCGTCTAGATGTGTAACTCATGATACATCTTAACTTTAATCTTTATATAAATATATACACTGATGCATCCTGCTCTTCCTCGTCTGTTTTAGTTGTTTTCATCCGGTTTTAACGAATCGATACACTGATTCAACGGATGTTTTTGTACATAACATATAAATATTCCATAGAAATTGCCTGAATGGTGATTAGTTAAAATTAATTCAGGAAAAAGAGTCTCCTAGCGAAGAGACGCCGTAACTCGAGAGAGCTGCAGTGCCTTCGGGAAGCGGAAAATGTGAACAATATCGGACTCTTTGGTTAATCAGTGGTTCAGCATTTTGATGGAGACCGAAAGGTTGTAGGATAAAGTCCCAGCAGTACTACTTCTTTTCATTCTGCCTCTAAACATAGAATTCACCTCCCAGCGATGTGGAGGTTCACCAGGAATGATATACGTGGCCTGGATTACACGCTATACTGTAGCTTCCCTTTCTTCGCTTTAATAACTGGTTAGGGTCATGCAAATCTCCTAAGTTACATCCAATTCATTGCAATCGTTTTAGAAAAACTCCACAGCGAAAAAACATGTGAGTCCAACTTGGAAATTTGTGGTAAAGTCATATGGGACCAAACTGCTGAGGTCCTCGGTACCTAAGCTTACACACTACTTAATCTAACTTAAACTAACTTACTCTAAGGACAACACACACACCCATGCCCGAGGGAGGACTAGAACCTCCGACGGGGGAAGCTGCGCGACCAGTGACAAGACGCCTCAGACCGCTCGGCAACCCGGCGCGACAAGTGAGTCAAAACATGTGGTTTTCGATAATTTATGCACAGTGCAGAACGCAGCATGAGATGCAGCTTTAGCTCGTTTATATAAAGAAAGTACTGCAGCATGTAATATATTCGGGGGCAACTGGTGAGGAACCCTTAAACTTTTCTCACTTTGTCCACGCCATGTACCTGGTACTCCCTCGGTGGTCGTGTTATTTCTGCTCCTCACTGCTGCTAGCTTGCCTGAAATTATGTAGCCCGCATCTCGTGGTCGTGCGGTAGCGTTCTCGCTTCCCACGCCCGGGTTCCCGGGTTCGATTCCCGGCGGGGTCAGGGATTTTCTCTGCCTCGTGATGGCTGGGTGTTGTGTGCCGTCCTTAGGTTAGTTAGGTTTAAGCAGTTCTAAGTTCTAGGGGACTTATGACCACAGCAGTTGAGTCCCATAGTGCTCAGAGCCATTTGAACCATTTTTTTGAAATTATGTACTGTATATAAAAATGCAAGAGGGCTTAGGGGAGACACACAACACTAAAAACAACACCGTTTTACGTCTGGTATGAACGTCTATATTCTGAGACAATAAGAAAATCGCAGGTTGCAATGTTTGCACACAGACTCGTAAAGGTTGATACGAATTAACATTCTTGCTAATTTGATGAGAGGTCATAATTATTATTCCCTTATTACAGTACAGTATTCTTGACGATGTTAATGTCTGTCACTATTGTACATCACGCCGTCACACGTGTTTCACAGTCTTACCCTGGCCCAATCTCTGGTTCCAGATACAAAGGGAATGATGATAATTATCTGTCCACAATTATCACTTGGACGAGCCTACGCGTAACTGACACTAAGCCGGTGATTGTTGATGATGTCGAAGCTAATTGGTCAAACCAAAATTATTACGCTCGTCACGTACACACAGATATCGGGTACCAGTCCGTCTTGACACTTGTAATAATATAACACTGTTAATAAAAGTTAATTTACAGTTCAGTTCTCACTTGTACTAGCGTGCGTGTAACCGTCGCGACGCGGCTGACTATTGATGAAGCGGAAACGCGATGACCGAATGCATGTTCTCACGCTCACTACAAGACACTGTCACTTGATTGCTCTCCTTTGTGGTAAACTATTTTACTGATTCTTATTAGTTTCAGCCTGGGAGGCCGAACACGACGTGGGTTATTGATGTGGTACGGTACGATGCGCAAATGGGCGGATACTTAAATACGTTATCAGCAGCACTGCTCATAGTTAATTACTTCTTCCCACATTTTTCACTGAATCCACTTCCATATCTCATTCCTCCACAATAACAGTACTTGCGGCCACACTTAAATTCCACAACAATGCCTTTCCCACGCAGAGCTACCCACAACACAACATAGCAGCTCCGTGTCCCGTGCTCGACTGTGCTATGCAGCCGCTCGCAAAGATATTCCGCAACCAAGCCAGCGAAATGACAATACGCAAAATTGTCGAAGAGAATATTGAAATCTAGGTAATTCCCCCCCCCCCCCCCCCTGCATTGGATTAAACAAATGGCGCTGGCGGTGTACTGCCCCATCCCACATCCCACATCCCACATCCCATTGCCACATTGTGGACCAGACGTGAGTTACAATTATAGAAACGTAAAGAACAGTAAGTAAACAGGTATCAAATAGTGAAGAAATATAACAAAGAGACCCTACCTACAGCGCAACCTGTACAGGAAAACACAATTACAATACAATGGATAAACGCAGAGTTAATATAATACGACGCAAGAATATTAAGTCCCTGAAATAGAAAGGTTTACAAATACAGTACAAGAAGTTAGATATGATATACTGGTCCCTGAAAGAAAGAGAGAAAAAGAAAACAAAAAAATAGTAGGAAAACACACTCGTGCGCTACTACTCCAGGTAGACACTATCGCTGATGACACACAAAAAAAAAAAAAAAAAACCGAGAAACCCTCCATCAGCACTAGGCCGTCAGAATCAGATTCCAGCAAAAAAAGTTATATTATTTTACTACTCATAACTCTGCATCACAAGGGAGCGTTCTTTGCACTGAAAGAGTGTGAGGAGTGGTTGTAACGTCGATGCTGAGCCGACAGTTAGACGTGCAGTATAGTAGTCTTCTCGCTATTCTTGCCTCGCGGTAATCCATCCATTGGTATACATGAAACAGGTTAATGACAGTCTCGGTGTTATCCTAACAATGTCTATTCAACCTACTCAAAGTGTGTTGCTACTACAGTGGACATAACAATAATCTATCTTACATAATAAACACATAGGTTAATAAAAAAGGAATCTATGAAACTCCTCTAAGCTCAATTCCTCAATTACGTTACTAAGTAATTAAAAAGTAAAAAAAAAAGAAACAGATACACAATCACGACGCAGGAGTAATAAGAAAATTTTAAATGAAAAATTTTCGGATAGCACAACCTATAGACATTAGTAATCACTCAAACCATATCACTGTATGGGAAGGAAGAAGTATTATAGATATACTCTAGATTGAACAGATAGAAAGTGAAAAGAGTATAATATTGAATGTGGTGGTAACACATCCTAGTTAAATTTCACTCCTCATAAAACCTTATAAATAATCAGAAATGAATGTTTGTACTTAAGGACAATAGCAGCTGACATACATACAGATTGAGACGTATCACATATATTACACAGTCAGTGAACTTGCTCACTATGGCACGGTATAATGTTTCCCACATACTGTTTGCCCTCATGTTTACCTGACTTCACACCAAAAATTTCAACAGTTTTAGGCCATTCGATATCAATGATACGATATGAACCCTGGTATTCATAAAGGAACTTCTTAATTCCTTGGTACAGCTTGCTAGAACAGGTGTGGGCCTTGTTTAACACAAGATCACTGAGTTCATACTCAATTGATGGCACAATCATATAATGTCCTTTCTTCCGCCGCTGACCTCATCACGTAAATGCTCCATGGCCAATTCAATTTTCCTGTCCACAATTGATCTATAGTGGGAGAATCGCTCAAGATGTTAGAGAATATATTTTCAGGAGGTTAGTTCAGCATAATTTCACACAGTGCAAAATCTGTTGTGGCATGACATAGGCTATTGATTACACCCTCAAAATCTGTTATATATCCTTTCCACTTGTTATGTTTCCCACTGCAATATGTTCTGCACATGTGGTTCACCTTTTTCATGACTCTCTTAGCTGCATTTGAGGTAGGCCCATATTTAGCTATCAGAACCTGTTCCACACCATTCGTCTACAACATCTCCTTCGACTCCTTTGATATAAATTGCGGTCCGTTTTCTGATAGCACCAGCTTTGGATTACACACCTGTATAAAATAATGTTTCTCCACTCTCGCTGATATCGCGTTACCGGTTGCCTTGAAAGAAGATTGCGGTTAATGAATTAAAAATCCACACAGTGGACACCAAATGAAAAAGCTACTCCTTATGTTTCTGATCTAGACTGCCATAAAAATGCGAAAGAACAGTTAATCAGAACTCAGGGAGAAGTTTCAGTCTAATTCACAATCGATTTATTGATCTTAAACAAGACAAGACAACAAAATTATAAAGAATCATCATACAAAAAAATATTTATTTAACAAAAGCCTTACTAAAATGGAATCTATGGTGGACCAAGTGATCTGCTGGGGATCGACACACGACACTAACCAGAACACTACTCGCTTTATGTCACTTCATACACGTGAATCCAGGTTATGGCATCATACTAAGCCACCACCAAGCATCTATAGTCTACCATACAAAGAAAAAAGGAAGAATATGGTTCTAAAGAACAGGGTGCTGAGAAATAGATATTATAGTCCTACTTCACAGCAGCGAAACTTTACCATCCTACTGGTCAAGGCGCCACACTACGATGCGTTCGGCGACTGAAGTCATGGACGGAGGAGATCTGTTATCAAATGCACTTTCCCGAAAAATGCAAGTACGCGGTCTCGAGTTCGGTTAATTCAGAACGCAGGTACTTTCCTAAGAGCCTCTGAAACCCCGACAGATTCCAGTGTGCAGGTGGACCCATTTGTTGGCCTGCCAAACCAATTTGACTCCGTGCCACGACTGTGCGTGTCGGAATACGTCAAATGTTTAGACGGCCGACTCAAGACAAATAAGTACACCCACGCGTCACTCGTTGTGACCGTGATGATATAAGCAGTACCTCTGATGGTTCAGAAGGTGATTGGCACAGACTCTAAGTCGCGCCCTAGTAAAGGACACAAGTCTCACCGTTTAGGTAGAGACCTGCAGTTCTTTACACGCAAAGCGCCAGTACAAGAAACTTGTACAAGAGAGACGATCTCCCTTTCTCTGTGTTGCCTCCTCAGCTCGGTTCCAAAAGCAAATTTCTCTTTTTTGACTTCCCTCAGTTTCGCACAAGCCAATCACGAGCTGGAGCCCGGCATTCTCAGCTCGGTGAATGGTCTTTGCACTGCAAACCGATTTGACCAATCAGAGACTTAAAGTTAATTGGCAGAAAACGGAAAAAATTCAGCTTCGCGGCCTCTTTCCCACACGTTTGCCATGTCTTTTGCTAACACAATACAGGGTGGAAGCACAGCCCTCCATAAACAGCTTGTTATGAAAACCAAAATGTGATGGGTATACCATCGGCTCACATTCTTGAAGACCCAGATATAAATAACAATTATTAAATGGTTACAGGGTCATGCAGACATTTATCTACTCATTCATCCTGAATTTGGGGTCAGAGAAGGTTATTCCCTAAGCTGAATATAATATTGTGGTCTTCAGGATTATCTGTCGCTTGGAAAAATTACTACCCCTGCCCAATTATACACATGGCTACATTCATTCCTTGACAGAACACTGATATTATTACAGCGATAATTTTAAATGATAAAATTTCTTTATAATCTTAAGTAGTGGTGAGGTGTTTTACTGTGTGATAAAATGGTTCAAATGGCTCTGAGCACTATGGGACTTAACATCTATGGTCATCAGTCCCCTAGAACTTAGAACTACTTAAACCTAACTAACCTAAGGACATCACACAACACCCAGTCATCACGATACTGTATGATAAAAATGGTTCAAATGGCTCTGAACACTATGCGACTTAACTTTTGAGGTCATCAGTCGCCTAGAACTTAGAACTACTTAAACCTAACTAACCTAAGGACATCACACACATCCATGCCCGAGGCAGGATTCGAACCTACGACCGGAGCGATCGCTCGGCTCCAGACTGCAGCGCCCAGAACCGCACGGCCACTACGGCCGGCACTGTATGATAGTGTAGTGTTAATTTCCTATAACCTTTCATGCACAAAAATACTAAGCCAGCTTACACTACACATTCACTTCAGTCATACTCATTCCATCTAAGTCTGCTACTTACTCATGCTACCCAATTACTGCTAAAGATAAACAAATTAGTGTACTCCCGTTCTTGTGGATGTTAAGGTGGCACTAACGCTGGTGTATGGCATGAATGTGGATGAGAACCGATGTCACCAATCTGCTCGCTGTTCTTTCCTGAAACAGTGGCTGCGAAATTCTCTTTTTTACTCTTTTGCTGAAACTGACACAAATTTTTCTCAGGTAGGTGTACAACATTTTCCGCTCCAGTTCCTGAAACAACATAAAGCACAAGATATTAACGACAACTGAAAATACCAAGCTACATATCTTCCGTTCATCTCTTTCTCACAAATTGATCTGTGCCTCGCTCACTCTACGTAAACATACCAACGTGCCTTGCACATTTCGTGCTCACGCCACGTAGTACAAACTATCGCCCAAGATCAAACACTCAGGCTTTCGCAAACTTACTCGAAAAAACCTATACGAAAACATCGCACAATAGTGCGGAAACCACATGCGAAAACCACAAGCGAAAAAAAATCACAGTGAACCACAACAGCATTAGACGTGAGTGATCATCTGTGTAACCACACTCGAATAAAATATCCAATTCTCGAGAAGCATCGCACCAAAGGCGGGCCGGCCAGTGTGGCCGTGCGGTTCTAGGCGCTTCAGTCTGGAACCGCGTGACCGCTACGGTCGCAGGTTCGAATCCTGCCTTGGGCATGGATGTGTGTGATGTCCTTAGGTTAGTTAGGTTTAAGTAGTTCTAAGTTGTAGGGGACTGATGAGCACAGGTGTTAAGTCCGACAGTGCTCAGGGCCATTTGAACCATTTGAACCAAAGGCGGCATCAACAGACAGAAACATCCCACAAATACATCGCGCCACTGGCGATAACAATAAAAAACCCACAGCAAAGACACATTGCATTGGGCACTAGCCACAAACCACAGCGAAACACACAAGGAAGTCTACACCCATTTAGCGTGGGCATTACACGACCATCCTCCAAAATACCTCCAAGAATCTCGCAGACTAAACTCAACGACGCCCCTCACACACAATACTATGAATTATATCCCGGATCATTCAAGGGCGTGGACTGTGATGCATACACAATGAACAGAAGAAATATGCTAGTAGCTGACCTCTAAGATGTTCCGAGAAGAATTCCGTCCCCAATACTCATGCTCTTTTTGTACTCGAACATTGTTGTTGTGACACCTGATTGTATCTCTGTGAATATAGGATGTGAGTGTTAAATACACACATACACACACACACACAAATGATGAAGGAAATATACACTATAAGGCGACGTGTAAATCGGCCAATTATTTACGAGAAATGAGAAATTGTGTTGCGCGAGGCTGCTTTTTTACCTTGTACAATAATACTCAGGCTCCGGCATCGCTGCACCGCGACCGGGCCAGCCAACACGATACACCAGACCAGACCAGGGCAGACTCCAGACTAGCAACAACTTACTGCTACAGCTACACAGTGCCTACTGCAGTCAACACTGCTCTCTGGTCAGAGACCTTGCATATCGCAGGCAGCGCATGAGCAATACATCGAAATTACTTCTGCTCGAACCTCTTACATCCTTCAAGCTAGATGAGTTTCGTTCTCTGTAGTTTTTTCGATTGATGCTTATTTCGTGAGATATTTGGCCCGGTCATTATCAATGGACCACCATGTATGCCTCCGTATGAGCCCTAAATTCTCGTATCATCGTAGTCACTACGCAAAATGTATGTTAGCGGCAGTAGGATCGTTCTGCAATCGATTTCAAATGTCGGTTCTCTAAACTTTCTCAGTAGTGTTCTTCGAAATGAATGCCTTCTTCCCTCCAGGGATTCCCACTGAAGCTCCCGAGGATTGTCCGTAACACTTGCATGTTGATCGAAACTACCGGTAACAAATCTAACAGTTCGCCACTGAATGCTTCGGTGCCTTTCTTTAATCCGATCTGGCGCAGATCCCAAACACTGGGGCAGTACTAAAGAACAGGCTGCAGTACTGCCCTACATACGTTCTCCTTTTGAAGATTAACCACACTTTCCTAAAATTCTTCCAATTAACTGAAGTCGACCATTCGCCTTCCTTACCACAGCCATCACTTGTTCGTTCCGTTTCCTATGCGCTAGATATTTAAACGACTTGACGGTGTCAAGCAGGACTCCACTAATGGTGTATTCGAAATTTACAGGGTATTTTTCCCCACTCATTCCCATTAACTTACATTTCTCTGCATTACGAGCCAGCCGTTATTCACCACACCAACTAGACAATTTGTCTACACCACCTTATATCAACATACAGTCACGTATCTTCTTATCTTTGACACCTTCCTGTACACCACAGCATCATCATCGAATAAGCGCAGATAGATGCCAACCCTGTCTGCCAAATCATTTATGTACATAGAAAATAGCAACCGTTCTATCACACTCCACTGGGGCACTCCTGGTGTCACCCCCGTCTCTGATGAACAGTCGCCTCCAAGGACAACAAACTGGATTCTGGTAGTTAAGAAAGGTTCGAGCCAGTCACACATCTGGAAGCCGTACCTTCATTAACAGTCTGCAGTGGGACACCGCGTCCAATGCTTTTCGGAAATCTAGAAATATGGTACCAGCTCGTTGCCTTTCGTCAACAGTTCACAGTATATCATGTAAAAGTAGAGCAAATTGGGTTTCGAACGAGAGATGCTTTCTAAAGCCGTGCTGATTTGTGATCACGAACTTTTCGGTCTCTAGGAAATTTACTGTTTTTGAGCTCAAAATATGCTCTAGAATTCTATGCAAACCGATGTTAAGGATACTGGTCTGTAATGTTGCGGGGCCGTTCTCTTCTCCTTCTTATGCGAAGGAGTCACCCGCGCTTTTTTCCAGCTGCTTGACACTTTGCGCTGGTCGAGACATTCGGGATGAATGCAAACTAAGTAAGTGACCAGGGACGTAGAGTGCTCTTTTTAAAACCGAGCTGGTATTCCCTCTGGACGAGGAGACTTATTTGTTTTCAACTCTTTCAGTTGTTTCTCTACGCTAGGGACGCTTATTACTATCTCATCCATACGGGGCTCTGGGCGATAGTCAAACAAACGTCTGTACGTTTGTACGATTCTCCTGAATGTACGATTTATTAAACGTGGAATTTAAAACTTCGGCCTTTCTCTTGTCATTTTCTACTGCCGAACTACTGACTCAGTGGAAGCCTTATACTTGCTCAGCAATTTTACATAGGACCAGAATATTTCCGTGTTCTCTGCGAAATCTTTAGCCAAGGTATGATGGTGGTAGTTGTTGTATGCCTCGCGCATAGAGCTTTTTACAGACTCACGATTATGTACTAATCTTTGCCTGTCGTCAGTTGCACATCCTCTTTTGAACCGAGAGTGAAAAAGACTTTGCTTCCTCAGAATTTTCCGAATTTCGTTGTTAAACCACGGTGGGTCTTTTCCGTCCGTAATACACTAACCTGGCACATACTTGTCCAGGCCACGATTTACAGTCTGATAAGACGTTACGAATAATTCTTCTGTGGTCATCACTCTGGAACCTAGTAATTGCAGTTCATTCCCTGATGTCATTCTAATAACTGATTATCTGCTCTTTCCAGAAAAGTGTCGTAGCCCCCTTGACTGATTTATTAACTTTCGTAACCATAGTCGTTATGATGACATCATGACCCCTAATCCTCGTCTGATGGCTGATGCCATCGATATAGTCTGGCCTCGTACGATAGATTAGTGCATGAAACTATGATGTAAAAAATATGATATAAAAAAGGTAGCTCTATTCTTTCACAATTTTAAGTTAATTAAAGACAGATTGGTTTTCGAACTTTACGTAATAAGTAATTATAACTTCATTAGGTATTTTAGGTGTGGATGTGGGACGCGCATGACTGGAGATGGCGCCAAACAAAACAGGCTTATACCCTGCAACAACGAAAGTATGCTGTTCTAGAAAGGATGGTTGCTGTTAACTTCTCTTTTCATTATTTACTTAGTGGTTCCCTGGAACGACGATGCTTGATCTAAATATTACTACCTATATTACATTTCAAGTGGCCATATATATGCTTTTCTGTGTTGGGCTTTTTTTATTTCTAATTTTAAGTTTTATCTCATGCAGCTTTACGTGTCTGCTTTGCTAATCATCTCTAAAGTATCTTTTCTCGCGTTTTAGAGTCTCTTTTCGCATTATTTCGTCATATTGTCTCACGTCCTGAAAAAAAATGATCGTATGGTATTGTTCCTCTGGAGGCCCCAACTGGAGAAGTTCGATCGCCAGGTATCAAGTTTTATTTGAGGTTACGCCAGACTGGGCGACTTGCGCGTTGGTGATAAGGAAATGTTGAGCACAAACAACGCCCACTCCAAAGGAGGAGGAAAGCTCCAACTTGGCCGGGAATCGAAGAAGGGCCTTTTGCATGGTAGGCAAGCACGTTACCACTCAGATACGCAGGCGAGTATTTTCAGTACTGACTAAATGTTTATAGATCTGACCGTAGTATGTTCCTTTGCTTGTCTTAGACGTACAACTGTGATTTAGAGATACGCTAGGTAACACTTATGATGCTTGTTTCCGCTGAATATAATCTAATACTCGTTTATAAACACATTGCTTCACTCGGGAACAAGACTTTTCATTTCTTTTCTACTCTAGTGTAATTGTTGTTGTTACAAACATTGCTAGTGGAACTGAAATCATGTTACGTTGTGAACATGTCTACCAACTTTTTCAGAACACTATAATGTCAGTTGCTAATATTAGAATTTTGTTTTGAGGTTACACTAAATTAGAATCTTATTCCTATTATTTTCTTTATTTTTTTTTCGCGGCATTTTTCACAAATCAAAATTAAGCACAAAATGAAACAAAGTCAAAGCAAAAATGGAACAAATCAATTACAACAAAGAGCAATAAATTGCGATGATCTGTGAAAGAAAGAGTGACAAATTAGTAAATGCGTTGCGCCAGATACAAACTACATTTAAGTAAATAAGAGCAGATATATGACTACTTCACAGAGATTCACAAAGAAATACGATCCTGGCCGGTTGTCGGCAAGTGTAACCTCCCCACAAAATAAAAAAAAAAATATAAGTATGATTCTAATTTAGTGTAACCTCAAAACAAAATTCTTTCATGTGGTGTCACCGCCAGACACCACACTTGCTAGGTGGTAGCCTTTAAATCGGCCGCGGTCCATTAGTACATGTCGGACCCGCGTGTCGCCACTGTCAGTGATCGCAGACCGAGCGCCACCACACGGCAGGTCTCGAGAGACTTACTAGCACTCGCCCCATTTGTACGGACGACGTAGCTAGCGATGCACACTGACGAAGCCTCGCTCATTTGCAGAGCAGATAGTTAGAATAGCCTTCAGCTAAGTCAATGGCTCCGACCTAGCAAGGCGCCATTAGTAACATTGCCTGAATCTACAGAGTCTCACTTGTATCGTCAAGAGCGATGTACAACAATGATGGATTAAAGTTAAGTATTCCAGCAGCTACGCACTTTTCTTTATAGCATTCATTACGTATCCTGTTTCAGACCTCTCTCTAGCCTGCGTGAGTTTAGCGCGTGCCTTTCGGCTACTTCCGAGTGGCGTGGCTGTCTTGTTACGCCACAACATTTCACAGTGTAACCTCCCCACAAAATTCGTTCCCATTTATAACCTCCCTACAGAAATTCATTCACATTTAACCTCCACACAAAATTCTTTCTCATTTAATCTAAGCTCAAAATTCATTCACATTTAGCGTAACCTCACAACAGATAAATTCCTAAACCTCTCAACAGTAAAAATTATAATTATGTCGTTCACATTCAGTGTAACGTAACATTAAAAAAATAAATTCAGTAACCTGGTAATAAAACAATGTAACTAACCTCTCAATTAAATTGTCGCTCACTTATGACTTTTCAATAATTCTCTGTGAATTTAACCTGGTAAATTTTCGACGACAGGCAGTGCTGCGTCATGGCCCTGAAAGATCATTCTGAATAAAAAAAGGAAAAATTCTTACCTCAATGAAGTCGCCGGATATGTCTGCTATTACAATAAATTTTTCCGGCACAGCTCTGTGCAATGATGGCCGACCTATCTGTCATTTATGAAAGAAAGCAACTGATTTTTCTATTGCAATAATCGGGATGATCATGGATGGGAGAAATTAGTAAATTCTTTAAAGTGAAAGGAATGGTTGTTAAAAGTTACTTTTTATGATGAAGATTATTATTACGAGAGTTTTAAAACATTTACATGCGACTTGAGATAACATCACTACATATGCGCGAGGCTGCTTTTTTACCTTGTACAATAATACTCAGGCTCCGGCATCGCTGAACTGCGACCGGGCCAGCCAACACGATACACCAGACCAGACCAGGGCAGACTCCAGACTAGCAACAACTTACTGCTACAGCTACACAGTGCCTACTGCAGTCAACACTGCTCTCTGCTCAGAGACCTTGCATATCGCAGGTAGCGCATGAGCAATACATCGAAATTACTTCTGCTCGGACCTCTTACAAGGAGGAAACCAGATGGCGCTATGGTTGGCCCGCTAGATGGCGCTACCACAGGTCAAACGGATATCAACTGCGTTTTTTAAAACAGGAACCCAAATTTTTAATTACATATTCGTGTAGTACGTAAATAAATATGAATGTTTTAGTCGGACCACCTTTTTCGCTTTGTGATAGATGGGGCTGTAATAGTCACAAACGTATAAGTATGTGGTATCATGTAACATTCCGCCAGTGCGGACGGTATTTGCTTCGTGATAGATTACCCGTGCTAAAATGGATCGTTTACCAATTTCGGAAAAGGTCGATATCGTGTTGATGTGTGGATATTGTGATAAAAATACCCAACATGCGTCTCCTATGTATGCTGCTCGGTATCCTGGACGACATCATCCAAGTGTCCGGACCGTTCTCCGGATAGTTACCTTATTTAAGGAAACAGCAAGTGTTCAGCCACATGTGAAACGTCAACCACGACCTGCAAGAAATGATGATGTCCAAGTAGGTGTTTTAGCTGCTGTCGCGGCTAATCTGCACATCAGTAGCAGACAAACTGCGCTAGAATCGGGAATCTCAAAAACGTCGGTGTTGAGAATGCTACATCAACATCGAGTGCACCCGTACCATATTTCTATGCACCAGGAATTGCTTGGCGACGACTTTGAACGTCATGTACAGTTCTGCCACTGGGCACAAGAGATATTGCGGGACGATGATAGATTTTTTTGCACGCGTTCTACTTAGCGACGAAGCGTCATTCACCAACAGCGGTAACGTAAACCGGGATAATATGCACTATTGGAATACGGAAAATCCGCGATGGCTACGACAAGTGGAACATCGGCGACCTTGGCGGGTTAATGTATGGTGCGGCATTATGGGAGGTAGGATAATTGGCCCCCATTTTATCGATGGAAATCTAAATGGTGCAATGTATGCTGATTTTCTACGTAATGTTCTAACGATGTTACTACAAGATGTTTCACTGCATGACAGAATGGCGATGTACTTCCAACATGATGGATGTCTGGCACATAGCTCGCGTGCGCTTGAAGCGCTATTGAATAGCATATTTCATGACAGGTGGATTGGTCGTCGAGAAACCAAACCATAGCCCGCACGTTCACTAGATCTAACGTTCCCGGATTTATTTCTGTGGGGAAAGTTGAAGGATATTTGCTATCGTGATCCACCGACAACGCCTGACAACATGCGTCAGCGCATTGTCAATGCATGTGCGAACATTACCGAAGGCGAACTACTCGCTGTTGAGAGAAATGTCCTTACACGTATTGCCAAATGCATTGAGGTTGACGGACATCATTTTGAAAATTTATTGCAGTAATGTGGTATTTACAGGTAATCACGCTGTAACAGCATGCGTTCTCAGAAATGATAAGTTTACAAAAGTACATGTATCACATTGGAACAACCGAAATAAAATGTTCAAACGTACCTAAGTTCTGTATTTTAATTTAAAAAACCTACCTGTTACCAACTGTTCGTCTAAAATTGTGAGCCATATGTTTATGACTATTACAGCGCCATCTATCACAAAGCGGAAATAGTGGTCCAACTAAAACATTCTTATTTCTTTACGTACTACTCGAATATGTAATAAAAATGGGGGTTCCTATTTAAAAAAAACGCAGCTGATATCCATTTGACCTATGGCAGCGCCATCTAGCGGACCAGCCATAGCGTTATCTGGTTTCCCCCTTCAAGTTAGACAGGTTTCGTTATTTGTAGTTTTTCGTTTGACGCTTATTTCGTGAGATATTTGGTCCGGTCACGATCAGTGGATCACACTGTATAGACGGTCGATTCTCTCTCGCTTTTTCTGGGAATGGAACAGGAAAAGAAACGACTACCTATGATACAGGGTACCCTCCGCCACGCACCCAACGTTGGCTTGCGGGATATGTATGTAGATGTAGATTTACTAAAGTCTGCTTACAATGCGCTTGTCTGCCCTCTTCTGGAGTATTGCTGTGTTGTGTGGAATCCACATCACATCGGATTGAACGGAGGACATCAGAAAAGTTCAAAGAAAGTCGGGTAGTATTGTGTTATCACGAAATAGCGGAAAGAGTGCTACAGATATGCTACACAAACTAGAGTGGCAATCGTTAAAACAAAGGAGATTTTCGATGCGGCAGGATCTTCTGACGAAATTTCAGTCACTAAGTGTCCCTTTATTTTGTGAAAATATTTTGTTGGGGTTCACCAACGTAGGGAGAAATGACCATCCTAACAAAATGAGGAAAATCAGAACTGGCACGGAAGTATTTAAGTGTTCGTTATCCCCACGCACTGCGCAAGAGTGGAACGGTAGAGAAGTGGCTTAAAGATGGTTCGAAGTACCCTCTGCCAGAAATTTAATGATGAATTACAGAGTAATCGATGTAGATGAACATCTATAAAATAAAATTATATTTGAACAACTAATACCAAAATTAATGTTAGTGGAATAGCAGGGCTGTTGATTCATGCTCGCCTTTAACTTTATTCAAAATCGATTGTGTTTACTTACTTCCAAATTGAGCGTTGGCTGCGGGAAGATCCTAATTATAGGAAATTTTCTGAAGGAAGGGGATGTGCAATATTTCATGGTTTTGCAGCCAACATATCTAGCTCCCAGAGTGTGTCCTGTGAGCAGTTGAGACTGCAGCATTAAGCAGGTGACGTACTGAGTAGTGTGAGGTACCAGTAGCTATTTCGCTGATATGGATGGACATGGTGTTTTTGTAAGAGCGCTTAACTTTTGTATTAATAAAGCTGATACTTTTCCGCATGGTAGCGAATGATTGACTGTTGCCATTGTTCGTTATGGTAGTATTAGTGATACTTGCAGCGTACAGAGTAACAATAAACCCTTTCGGAACAAATTGTGTTTCGTCACTGTGATTAGCTGCTGTGTTTGAAAGCAGCGAGTAAATCGCGAATTGTCTAAAGATAATATTATAAGAGCTATGCATTAAATTTCGTTGACATTTAAATATAGGCATTTCTAAATTTAAAGCTATCGCCCTTTTATTGCGAGTCATAGTGGTAAGCAAAACTGAGAACAAATGTTGTACTAAAAGGCAGACGAAGCACTTCGGGTAGCGTCTAAACTGCACACACTAGCGAACTGATTTTCGCTGCATAATGACTCCGGGGTGAGCAGTCGTGACACACAGATGAGCTCTTTGTGCGATCGCTTGTATTTCAGTTCTGCAAAGCAATGTTAAGACTAGAACAATCAAAAGAACAGGTAAATGTATGATCTATTTTCGATATTTATAGAGAGAAATTTGGTAATTATTAATGACGTATAAATTGTTAAGTAGACGGTGAATACGGATTTTAATTCGCAGAACATAACCGCAGTAGCTTTTGTTCTATTTGAATAATTACAAGTGGCATCCAAAAAGTGGAAGAATCTGTCATTTAGGTAGTATGAGTTCATCGCTAACATTTCATTACAGCCACATGACAACGGATCTGCAACCTGCGTGACGTTTTCTGTGCAGGGGACATCTGTAGATGACTGCAGGTAGGTGAACTTTGGAAACTGCAACATTTCGCTCAGAGCAGTAAAAGCAACTAGGCACTTCGGGTGTACCGCGTTCTCAGTACACATGAGAGCAGTTTATTTCTCAAAATAAACTTCTTTACCCCGTTCAGAGCACGTTCAGAATGAATGATATTATTTCAAAATGAAGTAAGAATTTATATAAAACTTTCGTTACAGGGCTGGCTACAGACAAAGTACTGACTAGTGATCTAAGGTTCTAATATTCCCTTACGGATACTCATTTTGAAGACCCAAAATTGGTTTGCATGGATTCAGATAGCTTCATTTCCTGTGTAGAGCACTATGACCGATATGAGATGATAAGGTGCGATGAGAGCGCATTCAACATGTCTCGATATAAGGCAGATAACCTATAATGTTAAAGCCAGTCAGTAATAAGATTACAGAATTTTGCATTTCCAAACCGTCAGGTGGTCGACGTTCGCCAGCAGCGCGTAAGTATGATTTCTAGACATTCATTCGCCGTTTCCTTTCATCTTGATGGTGGAACGTTGGTTGATACAGCAGATGGAAATCTTGCCTGAACAGCAAAATTTCAAATACTAGAAACTAAAGTAAAGAGCAGTCAGCGTCAAGGTGAGCTACATTTCGAGTGCTAACAGAAAGCAGTCAATAGTGTGGAAATATGTTGGAAGCCTATTAAATTAGGCTTTTGAGCGTATGTTGGGCTTATATTGCACGGAAAATAGGTCCCTTTACGCTCCGTAACACCAGCATATAGATATTTTAATAGCTTCCTTTGATGATGCCTCGGGAGCTTGTATACCAAATACATGAAGACAGTTCTAGGGCATGTCTCATCTGCTCACACAGTGTTATGAGTAACATGCGGGGAACGCCTGATGCGTCGCAAAACCTTCACTCTTCTGAAACAATAGGAGGATATTACACAAGGTGTTCAGCACATGTATACAGATGCGGCTTGAAGTAAGAAACACTTACGTGTGAGGTATCCACTCATGAAAATTTCTTCCTCAAATCGAAGGAGCGACTATTTCTTTCATACGTCCTCGTATACTATATTAAATGATTTCGCTAATTTCTCTCCATTACTACCTATCATCTGATAGGTTAAATGGGCCATGTAGTATGAGGTAGTAATCTTTAAAATGTTCGTGCCCCCATAGTTTCTGTCCCTTCAGCCCACAAATGCGACTCTACTGATTATTAACCGTGATAACGAAGACTGAATCGATGGATACTGGTCTAAAACACTGTTACTGGGTCTAAGAATGCGCTGTTTCCTTTTTGGCTACACTGCTGTCTAGGGGCCACCTGATCCCATTTGTCCCAGTCAACCGCGATAATTGCTGGCAAAAGTTCGGTAGTTAAATACACAGGCAAGATTAGGCGGTGAAAAGAATTAAGCCAGCATCTATCAATACTTTTGAATTAAATCAAATGAATGTTATCGTTCTCTTTTTTTACGTCAAATCAACGTAACGACTGTGTGGAAGCATCAAAATTAAGGGAAACCGGAACTCTATCCTATCTTAACTGAAGTGTAAATTGCAGTATAACCTCGGTAACAGTTCAAAGTTCATCAGCGTATGTTTTAAAATTACAGTATCACATTGGTTAACCACTCAAACAACAATATTAATTATTTCACAAATAATCGCGGAAATGTTTTAGAGATCAGTCCCGTTCATCTAGCATGAGTTCTTCTGCATTCACACGTTAGTTTACTCACCGAAATATTGTTAACTATTCGATGCAGAAGCACACCAACAAAAAGGTTTTATTTCGTACTTATAAATTTTCCTGCCGCTTCCACTCCAATCGTTGCACATACATACCAGAGAAAACGTCTTCAAGCTACATTTCTGCTGCTCAGGACTTCTCATCCAAGTGGTATGTGTCTTATATCCAAGCAGTATTAATATACCATCTTTCTGCAGTTACATACTAGAAATTATTATTGTATCAAGCCAAATGTGCTCCCATCCATGTATGATGAAGGTTATAATTGTACTATATTCCAGTGTGCAACTACATAAACACAAATGTACTGTCTGAAAAAAAAAAATGGCTCTGAGCACTATGGGACTCAACATCTTAGGTCGTAAGTCCCCTAGAACTTAGAACTACTTAAACCCAACTAACCTAAGGACATCACATACACCCATGCCCGAGGCAGGATTCGAACCTGCGACCGTAGTAGTGCCGCGGTTCCGGACTGCAGAGCCAGAACCGCTATACCACCGCGGCCGGCACTACTGTCTGATTACGGCTCCATACAGTGCAGCAAAGGGCGTCACTTTTCTCTGGATAATAGTTTGTTCACTTTGAAATATTGTACTTCAATGAATTATTATGGTAGAGTTTTAAAAGTCTGCATGGTCTTTGGGCAGATTGCATTTTGCATGATCGGAAAATTTAATGTCATCTGGGTCACAGCCTTCGCTCGAAGCAGACCTCAAAATCGACAGTAAATTTTATCGGGATCAAAAATCTGCCAAATGTACATAGTTTCATTTCTTTTTGTAAATGGTTTAGGAACTCACCTTCTGTAACCTCTTTATCTACTAGTTTGTTTATTGAACCGGCTACTTCTTTCAATTACGAGTTATCGTTTTGGAGATACACCACGTTCTCGTTGACTAAAAAATTTGCTACAAAAATAAACGATTTATTTTATTTAGTAAACGTTTCTTAATTCATTCAACATTTCGAACACTATAAAACATAGACTATTTTGGGGTATTTGAGTAAAGATCCCAAGTACCGTGTGTATGTTAAGCAGGATTTCTGGGGTAGTTAAATGACGTTACAAAGAATATTGCTTTGGCATTTTTTGCCTCCGAAGCCTAAATACTGGCATTTGCAACAGTAAAAGCTGTGTTTACTCTGTAATGACTAAATTTCTCATAACATTTTGTAACAACTGCTTCTGTGAAACTGTACTGAGGTTCCAATGATGCTTCAGTAGGTACCGATAGATTCTTAACATGTTGATCAGAGATATACCTTCGAACTACTCAGCATTTAGTTCGACAGTTTCGTCAGACGAAATTTTGCGAGTATAGCCAATCCACTACCGTCGTCAAATATACTTAAATAAAAATACTACCCAAGCTGCTTTGTTGTAAATTCAAATTCTTTTGGAGTTCATAGTTAATTTTGTAGATTTCGCAACATTTAAAACTCCAGTGAAGTACTACTCATTTTCCGTTTCCAATCAGTTAGTACAAACGGGTGAATTTATCATGTGCAAAAATTGTTGATGCCTAAAATACCCAAAAATGGTAGAATTTGTTTTTCTTTAGACCTCTGTAAGTAGGTTAAAGAAACCAACATTTCTACAGTGACTGCAGATACCTTACATGTGAATGGTGGTGATGCACAGTAGTTTGGCTGTTAGCTCAATGAAAGCTTTGGACATCGCCCTGAAGGCCAGAGGAGTGAACACAATGCACATCGCCAAGCATGCGGCTTTTGTTCATTGTTACAAGACACTCAGAATTTTTTTTCGAGACTTTGTGGTGGGTGGTCATGGAGGGATTCCAGGATTGTGACATGAACATCTACTGGCAGCTACTAACTTTCAGTTGCACACTATCTGTTTCGTTCCTCTCTTTGTGATTAACAGTGTTATCAGAATTTATGTCCCTCTGCCGAGTTGAACGGTATGTTTCAATTACTTTTCTTCCAGGGTATCTCTCCTCACAATCGCGCAACACGAAAACTTTAATTCCATTACTGCAAGTGGTCAATCAAATGAAAATCGTACAGTTCTCATCGGTGATGTTTGCAGCAAGAATTTGTTTCATTTTTTGGTGAATTGAGCACACAAACCACTAGCGGACGCCTGAGCCTTGCTGTGACACAATACAGAATTTAAAAACCCAAATTCTCCCCATCCCTTTCTGATTAGCAATGGACATCCCTTTGAAATTTCTTAGCAAACGGTGTTCAAGTTTCTGAACTTTTTCTCCATAATTCCGATAGAAATAGTCATTCATGCCAGATTTGAGCATGCTGAACTCATCAAGTACTTATTCTTTATTCATTCAGGATTAACTTCGTGCTGCGTTTCCTTGATGCTGAAAGCACATCTTTTACATTACACATCATTCCGCTGTTTTAATCACTCACTGAGAGACAAGAGAAACTGCGGCACCGACTTGAGAATCTGAATTTCATAATGAGGACAATAAGTTTGCATTATTTTTCTTTCAAGTCTGAGCATAACTTTGTATAGTAATTCTTGTGAGCCTGTTTACATGAAACTACTGGCTGCCGTAACTCATCGGAGTCAAATATACTAACAGATTCACCTAGATTGCATATTACGTTTAGCAACTGCTCAAGGTTGCGTATTACATAACACTACAAATCACGAAACTTCCTGGCAGATTAAAACTGTGTGCCCGACCGAGACTCGACCACTGGACCTTTGCCTTTCGCGGGCAAGAGCTTCTGTAAAGTTTGGAAGGTAGGAGACGAGATACTGGCAGAAGTAAAGCTGTGAGGACCGGCCGTGAGTCGTGCTTCGGTAGCTCAGATGGTAGAGCACTTGCCCGCGAAAGGCAAAGGTCCCGAGTTCGAGTCTCGGTCGGGCACACAGTTTTAATCTGCCAGGAAGTTTCATATCAGCGCACACTCCGCTGCAGAGTGAAAATCTCATTCTACTACAAATCACGTTTGCTACCGCCACAGAATATTAAGAGAGGCAAAACCCCGAAGACTCAAACTGCTTTTAACCTTTTGACCTAATTCCATCTTCACATTTTCAACCAACAAATTAAAACACGTAACAAAAGCCAGGGTGGTGCAGAGTAAAAACTGTGTTTAAACAAAAATTTTCTCCAGATGAACCATACTTGATGATTTTGTGCAAAGATATACTAGTGTTTGGTAGATCACCCAGAATTATTTTCGAATGTTATGATTCTTCTTTAAAACCAGATTACTGCACGATAGAAGATTTGTTAGCAAAATGCCTTTAAGATGAGGTACAACTGAAGACTGTTTACTAAACCTCGGGCCAGATCAAGTCAAGAAGAAATTTTGTACTTGATGTACCATACTTTCATAATTCGCCCTCATTTTTATCGAAGTAAGGATTAAAAATTTGTCAATAAAATAAATTCATGATTAAGAGAAGCTGCATAGTCACATGTGAACATGAGACCACAATGACATAAACTCACCTCTTCTTATCCAGAAGAAATAATGCCAAAATTCGGCTGCCTCTTGCTTGAATTAAATGTCACCAAATAGCTCACTGAAACGTTCTAAATGCAAAATGTACATTCTGTAAGGAGTTTCCACTTATTACAGCTGTCGGAAACGAATGACGTTTGTCGATTTATTGTATGTAGTGCAGTTTAAAAGGTTCTTAATTTCACGTAAAACTCCTGTTTAAATTAATGTTCATACTATAAATTAAAAACTTTGCACGGCACATTGTATGATCATATAATATCATTTTCTGTAGTAGAAGTTTACTCAAATTTATCGGCGATCCTTTTGAAATGCAGTGTTTCAAATTTCACTTACGATTGCTCTAATTTCTTTCGTTCATCTTCAGCCTCTTACATCGGAACAACTATAATCTAATAATGAAAAGTCTTGCACACCTTGTAAACAGCGTCATGAATTAATAGCATCTTAGGCCCCCTACATGGTGAAATGAAGCTGCTTAAATTTGGGAGAATTTTTGTAGTGACAAAAATTATTAACGTCTCTAAGTGCCACTTGGAATACAAATAATATTTCAAACGACATAAAGCTTACCCAACGAGTGCAAAGCAAACCGTTCGAAAATCTTGAGGTGGTTTGTAACTGTAACTTGCATATTCACTAAGCTAAGGCTCACTGCAGTCAGACCAATTCATAGGCTCCTAATCACAAAGCATTTAAATTTATGGAGTAGAAAATTCTAAATCGTTTTCCTGTTGTTTAGCACAGCTGAACAATAAATTTAAAAACATAGTCGGGTAGGGACACAGCTAATAAGAAACGACACTAACGACGTTGTACAATTTGAAGCAGCAATGCCTAGCTATCCCTCTCCAGCGAGCTGCGTTAGTGTTTTCCTAAATAATTTGTGAATCCATACATCAAAATAACTATTGAATTCTTTCTTTATTTCAACAGGTTTAATTCCGCCTGGAGGCGACACAACCCCATATTTACATATCGACGTGGCCTGAAGCACCTAAAGATATGCACTATTCTGTTATTCCGGCCTTACTCAAATATTCCAGACATTCTTCACGGTAAGTGTGATACTTTACTGCAACAAGTTTTGGTTCATCAGTGTACGTATGTTTCCCATGTGTTGGAATTAGTGTACATACCTTACAAAAAGTAGTCATTTACTATTAAAATAGCCCTAAAATTTATCAAAACAAGTCCAAAACTGAATTCTGTTTCAGAACAGAGAAGTTTTTTTTGGCAGTAAAAATCAAACACATCTTAAGTACAGCAAATGGGGAAGATCATGCTCGTCTTGTTTTTAGAATCACTCAATAGCTGTCTCAGGACAGTGACTGGTTGGTCCTTTTACAGTACGGTGGTCTCTGGGCTCTTCCAAGTCGCCGCAAGTGTCTTAGAAGTCGATGGGGCTAGCAGTGACTTCATCATCCGCCAGTAACTGGCGACTGGGATCATAGGTATCACATTCCAGTCAGTCTTGAAAGTTTTACTGGTCACAGTCTTTGGGTCCTGTTGGCTGTTTAATCAGCCCAGCCTGCTGTGTTACAAGTTTTTGTTTGATAGGCGTCCAGGTTCAGTGCTGAGATCATCTGATTAGAAGTTAGTGTCGTTCACAGTACCCCAAACTTGTGTTGCTCTGTACACAGAGTCCTTAGAAATAATTTCGGCGTACACGTCCCTGAATTGTTTTTTCGCATCATTCCCCCATCAGAACCACAAGCAGAAACGCCTTACTGCAATATCGTTTGAAGCTTTCAGTGATCCCTTATCCATCGGTTGGAGGACTGAAGTAACAATGGGAGGCAAAAAAAAAAAAAAAAAAAAACTTTAAATTTGGCAGTTTCTCTTTCCATTGAAAGTTCTGAATAATGACTTGGGACGTTATTAATCAACTAGGATACATTTCTGGAATTACCAGATGTTAGCTGGAAATGCTTTTATCCATCCGTGAATCCTTTTGATTCTTGTAAGTGACGGGCAGTTTTTTTAATCTCGTAAAGCACCGCACATACCTAGACTTACGTTTTATAAACAGGGTAGCCTATCCGTTTCAGTAACGTTTCCGGATAACATAGCTGTAACGCGAAATTTGCTCGTTTTATGACAAGATACTGACATTTCTTTCTAGTATACTAGGGATTTTGCTAGCATTTTCTTCCAGTACAAACCAGTTTCGTCTACATTTTAGAGTTTTGTTGTAGCTCACATTACCTATCGATTTATTAAAACACGCTTTAAAACGTTCAACTGCTTCAGTGTAAGCAGACAGTTTTTCGCCTTAGGTGTCAAATATCCTAGTTCTGTGGCTAGAGTTGAAAAGCATAAGGCTGCAGGTAATCCCTTAGAATCAGTGTTACCCCCAAGTTTCTGCTTCATCCCATGCCCTTTTTTACAAATCAAAGGGCCACTTATTGGTTACCCTTGGGTATGCATCAACATGAACCATATGCAGACAGCTGTGTTGAAATCCTGGTTTTCTACCTTTTGGAACGTTTCAGTATGAGGTTTCGTGTTCACTGTCAAGACGACTGCAATAGTGTATCTCTGCTTTTTAATATCCGATATTGTGACATCCACAACTCCATATTTCCTACGTTACCGCGCTCCACTAACATCCTTTTTAATTGGTTTATTATTTTAAGTGGGCAATGCCTTCACGTTTATTCGCTATTACGAACGGTAGAACTACAGCACGATGTTACAAGAGAAGACTCACACGCAGCTGACGAGTGACAAGTGGAGGCTCGATGTCAAGTACATGGTTGCTGATTGTTGGCAGGGAGAGGAAAAGACTTACAGCGCAAAGAACAATCGGCCGATAACAGAAGCGCATGGCGCGTAAATTTGAATTTGCTGTCTGGAGTCTTTTCGGTTTACCCATGTGTCCTTTGATCCACGCTCTGTACATTCATAGTCTGTGTGCACTGTACATACATAATCCACAAGCTCACACACACTATACGGCGGAGAGCATCTTGTCCCACAGCTGGTCATTCCGTTTCCTGTTCCACTTCCAAATGCACTGACAGTTGAAGAACTGTCTCTTTGCCTTCGTGTGAGCACCAGTTTCTCTTACCTTGGCCTTAAAGTCTTTCTACGAGATGTACGTATGTGGGAGTATGACCGCCCTGCAGTCAATTACAAATGCCAGTTGTTTAAACTTTCTCTATAATGTTTCGCTATGAAAACGGCGTCTTCCATTTGAGGATTCTCATTTCTGTTCACGGAGAGATTGCGTAATCAGACCTACCTGTAATTAATTTACCACACACCGCTGAACCTTTTCGATGTCTGCCATTAAATGGACATATTGGGAATTCCAAACACTCAAGTAATATTCACGAAGGTTTTGCACGAGCGTTCTATACACACTCATCTGACACAGAGTTCGACAGAATGAATAGTAGGGTATAAAAAGAGCAGAACTTCGAAACATATTGAGAAAAAATAGTCATGGATGACAAAGAGCTGGTCGCGGTGGCCGAGTAGTTCTAGGTGCTTCAGTCGGGAACCATGTGCCTGCTACGGTCGCAGGTTCGAATCCTGCCTCTGGCATGAATGTGTGTGATGTCCTTAGGTTAGTTACGTTTAAGTAGTTCTAAGTTTAGGGGACTGATGACCTCAGCTGTTAAGTCCCATAGTGCTTAGAGCCATTTATGATTACAGAGAAAAATATATGCCATTATACACCACTAGCCATTAAAATTGCTATATCAAGAAGAAATGCAGATAAAAGGGTATTCATTGGATAAATATATTATACTGGAACTGACATGTGATTACACTTTCACGCAATTTGGGTGCATAGATCATGAGAAAACAGTACCCAGAACAACCACCTCTGGCCATAATAATGGCCTTGATACGCCTGGGTATTGAGACAAATAGAGCTTGGATGGCACGTACAGGTACAGTTGCCCATGCAGCTTCAACACAATACCACAGTTCATCAAGAGTCGTGACTGGCGTATTGTGACGCGCCAGTTGCTCGGCCACCATTGACCAGACGTTTTCAATTGGTGAGAGATCTGGAGAATGTGCTGGCCAGGACAGCAGTCGAACATTTTCTGTATCCAGAAAGGCCCGTACAGGACCTGCAACATGCGCTCGTGCATTATCCTGCTGAAATGTAGGGTTTCTTAGGGATCGAATGAAGAGTATAGCCACGGGTCGTAACGCATCTGAAATGTAACCTCCACTGTTCAAAGTGCCGTCAATGCGAACAAGAGGTGACCGAGACGTGTAACCAGTGGCACCCCATACCAATACGCCGGCTGATACGCCAGTATGGCGATGACGAATACATGCTTCCAATGTGCGTTCACCGCGATGTCGCCAAACACCGATGCGACCATCATGATGCTGTGAACAGAACCTGGATTCATCCGAAAAAATGACGTTTTGCCATTCGTACGCCCAGGTTCGTCGTTGAGTACACCATCGCAGGCGCTCCTGTCTGTCATGCAGCGTGGAGGGTAACCGCAGCCTTGGTCTCCGAGGTGATAGTCCATGCTGATGCAAACATCGTCGAACTGTTCGTGAAGATGGTTGTTGTCTTGCAAACGTCCCCATCTGTTGACTCAGAGATCGAGACGTTGCTGCACGATCCGTTACAGCCATGCGGATAAGATGCCTGTCATCTCGAGTGCTAGTGATACGAGGCCGTTGGGACTGAGCACGGCGTTTCGTATTACCTTCCTGAACCCACCGATTCCGTATTCTGCTAACAGTCATTGGATCAAGACCAACGCGAGCAGCAATGTCGCGATACGATAAACCGCAATCGCGATAGGCTACAGTCCGATCTTTATCAAAGTCGGAAACGTGATGGTACGCATTTCTCCTCCTTACACGAGGCATCACAACAATGTTTCACCAGGCAACGCCGGTCAACTGCTGTTTGTGTATGAGAAATCGGTTGGAAACTTTCCTCATGTCAGCACGTTGTAGGTGTCGCCACCGGCGCCAACCTTGTGTGAATGCTCTGAAAAGCTAATCATTTACATATCACAGCATCGTCCTCCTGTCGGTTAAATTTCGCGTCTGTAGCACGTCATCTTCGTTTCGTAGCAATTTTAATGCCCAGTAGTGTGTATCACACATTCCCTTACCTTAGTTTTCAATATAACGATATGTTAGAATGCTATAAGTGCACAGAACAGTAAGACGAAGGTTAATCGGCTTGCATTATCTTGTTGGTTAGTTACTGTATGACCTGCAATTTGCATAGGTGACCGTGTAAATTACCACGGATGCAGCACCACAAGAAACGATGTGGAGTTGTTACTTCCTAGGCAAGTGTGGCTGCAGAATGCTGAGGTCTTCAGATGAGTACTTGTTGCGTCTGCCCCACTCGCCACTTGGTGCGCTGTGTCCTTCGACTTCCCTGCACAAGATGCAGCAGTCCTGAATTGTTGCATCCATTCGTCCGGTGATCGCAGACTTCATCAACTTTATCATGTCGTTTCATATCGAGATGGCGACGAAAGAGGCGCTGAACTGTGGTCCGAGACTCGTTATTTTTGTAAGTAACCATAGCAAATGCACGATGATCTGTACCGCACAAGCTGATAATTACAAATTAATGACAGTTATTGTGCAGAACATTCATGGACTGCTTGCGCTTCAATACAGGGTGAAACATCGAGCCTTAGACGATTACCTCTATCGAACTCGTCAGGAGCAACTGACTGTGCTGCTGCTGTGGTCATCTTGTATGGTGTGTTAAAAAAATTATCCAGTGTTTCAGGGGATGACAGTATGCTTCAGAACAAGACGAAAGTGTCTTACGACCATGGGTTCTACAAAGAATACATACTGACATGCGGTATATGAACACATGTTCATAGGAGGTGCTCTTGCGATGTCATCCATGGCAATGCATTATTTGTCCTGCTAGAGACAGCTACCCGATGATTAACGTTCACAGCCTCTGGCATGGAATACTGCGAGGTAGCAAGCCATCACGAACATTTGGTTGCGGATGTGAGCACTGATGTTGCATTTTCGCTGTGGGTCATACCAGGATCGACAACGTGCTGGGCTACAGCCGTACATTATCGATGTAAACATTAGTTCGTTCAGTGATCTGCCTCGAATTGTTCCGTTTATGTTGTGTGGTTTTCTGTACTGTCGTTGAGTCTGTTTGCGTTCCCTTATTTTCCTACTAACTCCAGGTGCTTACCGAGATGTTCGGCCTACTTGAAGTTCTAGTTTGAAGTGCGTGTTACTGTGATGTTTGCAGCGCGGTACAACTACTATGGTTTGGCAGACTGAGTTGATATGAGAGCACATAATCTGTACACTGAACGATTTACAGCACGCAGGGTACCATATGTTCCAGCGTCTTGGGGAAACAGGTTCGGTAGCATCCAAAATGTTGACAATGGATGGCCTCGTTCAGTTCCCGTGCCCGAAATGGAGGACCATGTTCTAGGTACAGTGGACGACAATCCTGGAACCGATGTAAGTCTAATAGCAGTAGCTGAAGATGTTAGGCATCCTCTGGTCAGGGTGGTACTTCAAAAGCAATTGTTGTACCCCCAACCATGTTCAATGTGTCCAGGCCCTTAGGACACAAGATCATCCTGCCTCAGTGCAGTTCTGCCAGTGGTTCTTGCGGCAGTGTGGTGCATATCTACAATTTGCATCCAAGATTTTGTTTATTGATGAGGCAGGGTTTACACGAGATGGCCGATGACAATCCCCATGCGGTTCGAGAAACAAGGCATCAGGATCGATTAGTAATTCATATATGGACAGGTGTTTTTGACAATTGATTACTAGGGCCATATGTGCTACCACAGAAATTAACTGGGCTCATTATCACCGCTTTCTGAAGAACATACTGCCCATGTTGCTGGAGCATGTGCCATGTCAGGACAGACTACAGATGTGGTTCATGAATGATGGCGCACCAGCACATTCTCTGAGCACCGTGCGCCGGCGCCTGACGAGGACAATTCAATATCAGTGGATTGGCCAGGGAGGTCTCATACCTTGAGCGCTCGTTCCGTGGACCTAAATCCAGTAGACTTCTGGTTATGGGGATACGTGAAGCAATTGGCCTTTGCCACTCCAATAAGTCATGTACAGACACTGCAAAAACGCGACTTCCGTGGATCTCAGCACATTCAGAATCCACCCGGGCGATTCCAAAGAGTGCGTGAGTCATTACACCGATGGGCAGAGGCATGGACTGAGCCTCTCCTCTGAACAAGTGGTCATACGACAGAATGAATGCTGTGCAGGACTTAAGGTTATGAGAATTTTTGTTGTTGTTTTGATGCGCACAGTCATCCCCTGAAATAATGGATAGCTTTTTAACACTTCGTACAACCAAAAGACGGCTTCTGATTGGTCGGTCATTACGTCATGCTGTCGCAGATGGTGTCGACGTTTGCGCTGGTGGCGTCACCGCTCGATCCGTTGCGACAAATATCTGTGGCTCTTCTCTGCATCGAGAGTTCGCTTCCATGCACCGCTAAGATTGTATCCGCCGCCACGGTTGAAGGTTTTCTCACACATTCCTATTCCTATAGTCTAATTATAGAGCTCCGATATGTGGGAATCTATGGAAACTTCCGTTTCTTCAAACAGTATTTTTTGTTGGTTTGCGAGGCTGTGTTCAGAAACTGCAGAATTCTCCAGTTCTAGATTTTTAATACGACGTTGATGTTCCGCACGGCTATCCAAAACGTTGCGGAGGGACTGATGGATGTAACTGCTTCCGCACTAACACTTGAAGTTGTACGTCCCACTAATGCTGAGGCCGAGATTGTCCTTAATAGGGCATAGCATCTGTTTTATCTTCTCTTGAGGTCGGAAAGTAGATCTGATATCTCGTATTCCCAGGATTCTGCCTATTTTGCTCGATGTAGCACCACAGAAGGGAATGAATGCAATCGGTGGCTCATCACCTGAATGTTCAACATTTTCACGTTTCCTTTTCTTGGAAGACACTGAATTCGTGTCACGTGACCCATAGCCGCTCTTTCGGAAGACATACTGTAGCTGATTAATTTTTGAATCCAAGTGGTCCTCGTCAGAAACGGTTTTTGTTCTGTGCACCAGTGTATTTAAAGCTGCTCTATTCTAGAGTGATGGTGAAGACTCCGGGCACTAAGATATAACTCAGTATGCGTCGGCTTGCGCGGTACACTATTTGGTCTAGACGTCCGACTTGTACCAGAACATCAAAAATGGCAGCCTTGCCTCTTTGTCTGTCTCGATAGGGAACTGGATGTTTGGTTGCATGCGTTTCATATGTTTCTAGATGTGCTCAAGAGCTTCTACACCTTGTGACCAGACTATAATGTGTCGACAAAACAGCGATAAAATTAAGATGGACGAAATGGAACCGAATGTAATGCACATTCTTCCTCAATGCAGATCGGTCATACTTTCCCCTAGCTAACCGAGGTCGACAGGTCGCCTCCCCAAAAACTGACCTTATGACCCATTTCCATTTAATATCGCTTTAAAACGCTACCCCTAGATATCTAATCGATTGACTGTGCCAGGTAGCCCGCCACTAACGCTATATTTGAAGGTGGGAGGATAGTTTTTCCCCTGCACTTCTGTTTTAGCTTACCTTTTGCTACATACTGCCATTAGGTTTGTAGCATTGGCCAGTCTTCAGAAATTTTAACTAACTTCTGTGACAATATAAATTGGAGTTTCGTATCTTTTTGCCATGTGGCACTGTTTTCCCATGTATATTTACCTGAACTTTAAAGTTCAATCCTCCGAAAGCGGTAATATTACTGTAAAGGACCGTTGTGCCAAGGCAGAATTTTATTTACTGCATGCAGTGTGTTTCAAAGTGTGGCACACTGAGGACAGAATTAAAACATTATACAGATTCTTAGTTAGTAACATCGTTTAAGTTACTAGAACAACCAGTGTGACGTCGTATAAAGTGGAATAAACACATGACGCCAGTGGTATGGAAGGTAAATCATGATCTTTGTATTTAGAGAGAAGTCGCAACTTGAGTGTATTCGATCGTAATCCATCTGTCTCCATGACATACAACTACATGTCTCGTTTTGCAAAACAGACATAATGTCTTATGGGATAACAGCAATCAGTGATTTTATAATGTTACTTAAAATCCGTCTTGATTGCAAATTTTTTATTCATATGACCGGTTTCGGTTCATTCAGAAGCATCTTCAGATCTGATATTTCAGTTACAGGAGTAACCCGTCCAAATCCAGCAACTTTCACGTGCTACGTAGCATGTGAAAGTTGCTGGATTTGGACGGGTTACTCCTGTAACTGAAATATCGGATCTGAAGATGGTTCTGAATGAACCGAAACTGGTCATATGAATAAAAAATTTGCAATCAAGCCGGATTTTAAGTAACATTACATGTCTCGTGTAGGTTTTTTGAGAATACGAAGAGACAGATTGACACTTACGGCGTTGGGTCTGGTGAGTTAAGGATAAAGTGCCTACCCGTAAACCGAAAGTACGTGGAATCATATCCTAACCGGACCAAGGAATAATTTAGTCCGAATTTAATCTATTCTTAAATTTTCAGTGATGTAAAGAGTCACTAAGAACGGCACGTGGTTCTGATTCCGTGTTAATCTGTCAGTCATCTTTTCTGGCACTGTTTCTGGGGTAAGCTACAGATATCAAAGTCACCAAAATGGACGTCAAATTGAAGGACATGCACCAGAGCGTCGAGCCACGTGAAACTACTGTTAATAGCACTTACAGAGATATGAAAATAGCCGTATCCCCCTCATTTCATTACTGAATGGAACAAGACTGACAGTGGCAGTTTTCGGTGGAAAGTGTTTCAAGCATTACAGTGCATAGGGGCCTGAGTATTGTACTGCTGGCCTCTCAGGGTAACTATTGCGTTTGGAAGGAATGGGAGGAGCCAGTTCTAAGTTGGAGCTTACAGTTCATCCTTGAAGTGTGCTGATCTGAGGTAAATGATAAATCTTTTCATACTGTAATTGGAATACTTGAGATCGGACAAATCTGAAACATTTATTTCCCTAGTTGCTGCTGTATTAAAAACTATTCCTTATGTACCTTCATTGATGCAAGCAGTTGAGTAAATCTTTTTATGAATTCGGATTCGATTTACTAATCTGCAATGGAAAAAGTAGAACCACACAGGTTCAACATGCTGTACACAGTTGAAAAGAAATTAGAAGAACTGTTTAAATGATGGGGTAAAAAACTGCACATCATGTGTGGAATGTTAGTATGGAAATTGATACACACGTTTCAAGATCTCCTTCGAGGTGTCAATAATAACGTTGTTCTCAGTTCTGTTAAATGAGCAACAGTTTCTTTTAGAATATAATTACTTTTCTACTGTATCAGATCTCATACAATACGTATGATCATAATTTTGGAAACAAATAGAGCAGTTAAATAAGAGATCACTTCACATATTAGGCTAAAGTTTGTTTCTAAGGTACTTATATACATTGCACATGCTACAGAAGTTTATATTGCTACACCATGTGACAATCAAGAAATAGTATCGAGTGTAGTTCTTCCGTAACATACTGACATGGCCAGGCTGTTTCGTTACGTGATTGCCACTCGAGAAAAATATTAAGCAAATTATGATCGGCACTCGTAATGAAATGCCTTATTGGAACTAAATAGTCTATGGTTTTTTATGGCATTGGATTGGATAGCTCAGTACAATATTTAAATTTAAAGTAAAAAACCTTCAGCAGTGACATGAAGTAACTGAATGACAAAAGCAATGTTACATATACGGCTGCTTTGCGTTAATTTCTGATTCTTTCAGAAACAAAATGAGAAAGCAAATAATCCACAGTATACCAGCAAATTACTACCTTTCTCATTTGAAAGGCTGCATGGGGCAGCCACAGCAAATATGAATTTACTGTCAATAACATATTTTAGTGATAATGAGGATTTGCTGGTGGAACCAGGTAGAAAAGAATGTCTTGAGTGAGTGTTATTGTTTGTCTCTTATTGCTATCCACCTATAAATTTTCAGCATAATGATACTGACATCGAAAAATTCATTTTTAATTCACTTAAATGCATGCTGGCCATTAGCAAGCGTCGAAATATCTTACCTGTTGTGGGCTATGCACCTATTCACTTACGTGAGATCCATATCAACAAACGCCAACTCAATCAATTTTAATTGCATGCTGGTATTTTCCTGGCTCACAGACTTGACACCAATTGGAAATTACAGCGAAATCTGATACGTTCTGCTAAATCTTCCTTAGCAAGGCAGTCTAACGATGACACTTGTCAAGCTTTCATTTAAGATATAACACTGAAAACTATGCCAGTACTTCACAAGAATAAGAGGATGCAGTTTCACATTGGCTTCAATCTGGCGCATTTGTTGTTTGTGGCATTTGGATTAGCACCATTTTCAGTAGAAGGCTAAAAGAAGATCTTCTGTAAGTTTCAGGAGAACATTACGTTGAAGAAAATATTGTCTCCATCTACCCTGTGGTTCATCATTATCCTGCTTGTCAAAACAGAGACTGCATACTCAAATATTACATTATATCGATCCATTTCAGAGCTGATAACACTCGCATACGTTGTCACAGATTTTCTATCAGCACTGAAAGCGCTGTTGACAATCGGTATATGCACTGTCACTGGCATTCAGGTTATACATCACTACACTGAAACAATGAGGTATGCAGATACCCAACTACTGTCTAATATAAAAGTAAATATGAAGATGATGGGTGGTTTCCTACTAGCTACTCACATGACAGTTAATGGTAGCCGTCATCGCGACTATTGCATCCAAATCTAACAGTCTGTATGAACATACAAAACTCATATTCTCCCATTTCTTCGATTCTCTGACGACACTGCAGTTCGGTATATTGCAACTAGAGCTGTGGGTGAGATTCTGTTACCTAAGCGATAGACTTACGAAGGCTGCTCCAGTGCCACTCACGCCAGCGTCCCTCGAAGGAGTTTCAACATCGACATCTCCTTTCAGACTGCACCAGCTGCTGGAGGCGTACACTTCCCTCAGACGTGCCGCGCAGCTGCTGCAGAGCCACTTCGGTGCTCCCGTGGCTGTCAGCGTGGCGCAGTCGGTGTGGTGTTCCACTTGCAGCGCCTACGAAGTGCTACTGACGCAGCTGCGGCCTCAGTGGGTGGCGCAGCTGCCGCTCAGTCCCTCGGTGGGCAACTCTCTCTTGTGGTTCGCCTACCACTGGCCACTGGCTCCGGCTGACCACGGTGTCGCTGACCTGCGATTCAGTCGAGCACGCGGCGGCGAATACCAGCGAACTCGTCCTGAGGGCTGCCGTGGCGTCTGAGGGCCGCTGTGCTGACCTGGAGTCTTTGCTCGTTCTCGTCACACACGGGCCACCATTGCATTTCTCCGCAGCCGGATTCTTCACTGTCAACCGCCGCCTGCTGGTCTCAGCACTAGCTATTGTCGTTACTTATTTAATCATCCTGGGACAGCTCACCCCAAAGCAGTGAACAAGTGTAAATTTCTGTTTCTTTTCTTCTACACTTCGAGCTTCACATACTTGCCTATTTTAATACCAATGTTTTAAATAGATTTTCTTTACTTCAACTTTTTGCATATTTCTATCTTAGGATTTTGAAACACTATCTAAGACCATACCATCTCCTATATTGCTGATTTCTTCTGTTTCATGATTTTTACATCTTAGCCTGTAAATTTGCAGTTCATTCCAAATTTCGTTCCGAATTCCGGATTGCATACAATACTCTTTCACATATCCAGTGGTTTTACATATCTGCTGAAGTAATTATGCTTTCTTGTGACCAATTACTCATATCCAGCTGATAGTAATGGGACACCGATTTTTTCTATTAAATATCATTCTTATCTCTTTGCATCTTTCGCTTTCAGGCATGTATCTCTTGTGCCCCATAAGTTTTGGAATTGATTTTGTATCATTCACCTGTTCTTATCATAATCACATACAATATACAAAAGGCAAACTCCTGAATACTAAATGTGTTGTAATATTTCTTTGTTACATTACGTTTTACAACGTTGTTAATTACAATAATACCAGTCGTTCAGCCCTCCCCCCCCCCCCCTTATGTGGTTAAGCTTTATTTTACTTTCACTGTGATCTACAAGGAAAGCCTGCTTTTACAATATATTTTTCTGCCTTAAGAGCAACGCCATCTATGTGGAAGCGCAATGTGAAAGAGCTGTGTTATGAAAGCGTGCCTACCTGTCAGAAGACCGACATGAAATTCAGCTTTCCATTTTGCTGTATCTTGACTGATGTATATCAGAAAGAGAAGGTGATGAACTACTGATGTATGTGCCCTCTTCTCAGTAGAGTCTGCATCAACTTACTAATCCCTTTTCAGCCGATGATACTATCTTTTTGCATGCTTTCCGCATCATCTATGAAATACGAAGGATAACCTCCTTTCCACAATACATTCCACAGTTCTTTTGATATTAAAATTGTTAGAAGCATTATAAGGATTTTGAATGCAGTTATCTTCCAATAATTTAACATATTTACAGCATCTACTATACGTCTTCATTTTCTGTAGTCTGTTTTTAATTCAAGCAAGAAGTGTTAAGGCGTTCTTTTCAGTATATTTTGCCAAATCATATCATCAGAATTTACACAGGCTAATCCTTCAATATCTTTCATCGGTGACTATTTTTTCGGTTTCCTTTTCTCCTCCATCTTCCTTTTAGAAAATTAAACTTAAATAATTGTAGCAAATAAATGTAATATCAAAATGCCACTTTCTTAAAGGCCGTTAGATGACACACTTATGCCTGTAATGTTTTCTATTTCTACAGCTTTTTTGTCATTTCTGTAACAAAATCAAGCATTCATTCCCTCAGTTTTGTTTTTATTGTAGGTAACTTCATACCACAGATTCTAGTAGTGAATTGTGCATTAAATTTCTTTTATAATTAATTGCAACTGTCGCCCCGTTACTTAATTACAGATCGTTTTCTATGTTTTATAAGCTAATTTTTGCACCTTGACAGCTGCGTTCATATACACTATTTTACTCACTTCTAATGAGCTTTCCGTGACATTTTATTAGGTTTATTTAGTTTCTGTTTAAAAATATAATATGTAAGATGAAATTCTTGATTTTGCTTAACAAATTTATATTTTATTGTATAAAATATATTAAACCATTATTAACACATTTCTTGTTTATTATTAGTCGGTTTCTTGACTGAATTATGTTCTTGTCCCAATCACCAAAACTGCGATAACCGTTTTTAGATTTCATAGCTCATAAGGAACTTGCTTTTTACCCCTTCCTTACACAGTTATTTACACCGTTTTGCCTTTCACCAGGATGCTATAGAAAAGCAGGGAGGAGAGTCCATTTCCCAGTCTAATAGCAACCCTGATCTCTAATGCCGCTGAATGTTGTCCTCTGCATTTGAGTTTACAGGTGGTGTCAGTCAAGGTCTGTTGGATGATCACTTTTCTTCTGTAAAGTAAATCCATATCCTTCAAAGTTTGGAATAGCTTGTTTCGAACAACTCAGCTGTAAGTCACCACAAACGTCTGGTTCATGACCATGTTTTATGCTGATTGGCTGCTGATCATAATTGTGATTAAATAACATGTTCATTCCCGTATGACCAGCTAGTGCCCTCAGTTGAGTGACACATTTCAAATGCGCCACCTGACACTGCAACATAAGAGCTCTTGGACAGCATTTTCAGCGGTGTGGTCGTCTGGAAGGACTGAGCGATTGTCATCCAGGAAGATGGACTGTTCGTTCATACACCCTGCCCGCCAGCTCCTTGGATGAAAGACAACATACTTTTGTCACTACACCTACGCCGCATCAAAGATCGAGATGGACTTCTCGATATGTACCCTTTTAACTGTGAATTGCCTTTAAACTTTGTTAACTACGTTTGTATCAACTGCAAAATGTATTCAAGTTACATACTGTAGTATACTAATTAAATGTTTAAAAAAGTCATGGAACACTGATGAAAAATCATGTAACACTGCAATTAGATGCAGTAATCCCACTGAGATGTATTACATCACTTCAACTTCGAAAGCAAAACTAATATCTGACAGAACAGCAATATGTAACAATGTTTAGCAGACAAATTTGATTAAGATTCTCTGTTTTACACTTAATAATTTGTTACAATTGCCAGCATAAAAAATGTACTTAAAGCACTCGCACAATTGCACATGCCTCACATCAACTGAGAGGTTCAGTAACATTCAAGTGAACCTGAAATGACCGTAATGGCTATAATAAAACCGTACGAATTGTACATTGACGATATGCCAACATGATATCTCATAAAGTCTTTCGCGTTTTCATTATAAGCTGTGTAGCTAAGTAATACAATAAGGACTCACTGTTAATAACCTGTTAACAGTTCGTTCCATTATTTACGTTTTGTATTTAACATACTTCAGTTGCAAAACATGAAGAAACTAGAATTAAAGAAATTTTACCATTTCTCTGTTATTGATTTCCATAAAAAAATTTCAAAATACAGTGTTACTAAATTTTGGTGTAGTGGCAGAGAGGTTAATTCCCTTAGGAGTGGAAGGTACGTTTCTAAAGTACTAAGTTTCCAGGTGCATATGAATATGGCAAACAAACCCAGTGTAAAACCGAAAAATTGGTGACCAAAAGGAAGAGCTGTAGGTGAGAAACGAGATTCTTAAGGTAGCAACGAACACAAAAATATAATAACTAGGAAAACCAGAAAAGATCGAAAGTTTCTGAACGCAATTCCAGACGTCTGCGGTTTGTTCCTCAATCTGCCCCAGGAATTTTTCCGTAACTTACCGCTTCTGTCATTTTTGCCAACGTTTTTCTGACGTGAAAAAGACCATTTTTCTCATCGTTCACAATCAAAATTCAACTTTAAGTAATAGTATAATTGGTAGGGTAAGTCAGTTCAAGTTTGATTGCAAAGGGCATGCCGTCTACTGTAGGAACATTTCCTGTAAAGCACTGTTGGCAAACTTTTCTTACATAACAGTAGTTAAATTAAGTTTAACGTATGGTTTTCCTGTTTGATATCATCCTTACAGAAAGTAAACACTGTTCTGATTTAAATCCACTGTCAGTGATGATAGATATTTTTGGAGTATGACAACTAACATTGCGTTTTCGGAGCAATAGTATTGAAGAACGATTTTCCCTTCAACGTACGGGAACACTATCACAGTCTAACTTAAATCAGGTGCTTCATTTGACGTTTTAAAAGTAAAACATGACATCATTAGATGATTTTTTCCACGTGACAGACGCTACATCTCTTCCTTACTTAGTATAGCAATGTCTTCAGAGAATATTATGAGTGACATCTTCTCAACCTGAATTTCAATCCCACACCAGAATCTATCTTTTGTCTCCGTTTTTCGTCTTCCATCATTTTGTTGCTCTCGTGTTTCCTGTATATGTTCTACTTGTACATAATTACTTCGTAGGCGATGACGAAGGGAACCGTTTACCATAGCTAGTCATTTCATTCCCTATTCCACTCACAAACAGAGCAAGAGACGAGCGACCTTCTTACCTTCGTGGCCCTTAAACGGAAAGTTTACTGGCAGCAGTTGAATCGTTCATCAGTTAACTACAGATCCCGGCTCTCTACGTTTTTTCAATGGTGTTCCGCGAAAAGAACGTCATCTTACATACAGGGATTCCCATTACAGTTGAAAACAAGTATATCGCCAGGTCCAGATGGAATTCCAACTCGATTTTACAGCGAGTAGTCTTCGGCATTAGCCCCTTACTTCACCTGCATTTATCGCGAGTCTCTCGCTCAGCGACAACTCTCTAGCGCTGGAACACAGCCCAAGTGACTCCTGCCAGTTATCCTGCAAACCGTGGATGGATGGCAACAGGCATCCTTAGATATCCGGGAAGTATTTAACACGGCGCCCCACCGCGAACTGTTAACGGCAAGTCAAGCATACGGATTAGGTTCCCAGATATGTGAGTGATTCGAAGACTGCTTATGTACTAGGATTCAGTACGTTGTCCTCGGCGGTGAAATGTCATCAGAGAGAAGGATCATCTCCATAATTCGTACTGATTGAATCTACGGGTAAAAAATCTAGCAGTACGCCTCTAAATTGTTTGATATCGATGGTGATCCCGAGCACTCGAACAGTACTCAAGAATTGCTCATGCTGGTACTGTATAGGGGAATGCCTCCTAGATGCCGGTGGCACCGTGGTAATGAAATACTAGGAGTGGTCCAAAACTGCTTGTAGCGTCTGTTCCCACAATGGGCGGCTACAACAGTGTCTATTCCACATGTCAGTGGCGACCTCAACCTACCTCCTGATCTGGAAAGTCAGGTTGTACTCGGCAGCATGACATATATCCAACTACTAAACATCATGATGGTACAACGAGAAAAATCTCATTAACCCAGGCCCAGTCAGTAGACAGGGATCGTCGTGAGTATCGGATTCCGACATCATGAGAACAATCGGAGCTTCTCAAACTCCCTCAAGACCAAACTCAAACACTACATCGGCACACTCGATGAAGACAGTAAAGATGAAATAACTCACAGACACTCTCGAAAAATTTCAAATCAAAATATGTGCACTGTAAGAAACACTGTTCACAGACGAAGAGCATTTAACGCGGAGAACTTTAGAATACACAAAGGAAAACCATCGAGACAACTGAAAAACCTACAGATTTTTGGCACAGGTTTTAGCAGTACACAGGTCCATCACGGACAGCATAATCGACTTTTCGTCAGCAAACGAAAGACTCAGCACCATCACAGTGAAATCAACCAACAAATCCTACACAATAATCAACGCACATGCACCTACTAATGACTACAACAGGAAAAACCCGGACGAAATTGATGACTTCTGGACGACAATGGAAGAAACTATCAGGAAAATTACTGCACATGGAGTCTAAATAATACTGGGAGACTTCAACGCTAAACTCGGAAGAAAGGAATACAGACATATGACAGGAAAACATACACCACACGAGAACACAAACAAAAATGGAAAACACCCGATAGACTTTTGCAAAAGCCACGACCTCGCCATTATGTTAACAAAATTCAAGAAACCATCACGGAAACTTACCGCATGGAAATACCCCATTGGAAAGCAAGAACTACAAATGGACCACGTAAAAGTCCAGAAAGACTCACAAAAAGAAATTTGGAACACAGACATACGTAAGGGCTACTTCGGTTCAGACCACAACGTACTACAGATCAGAGTTCGTCTTTTGCCCAAGAAAAATCTCAAGGAGAACAAAATTGTTAGACCAGATCCATAATACCTTACTTTAAACCAGACACAAATATTAGACAAAATTTAAACGGAGAAAGTGACAGACTGGACACAACTTTCAGGAAGAATCAGAGAGGCCATGAAACTTGCACAAGCACCACGCACAAGGAAACACCGTTGGTAGAACTACACATGTGACCAAGCTATTGACCAACGAATCAGTGCATGGAAAAAAATTTTGTAGCCATAAATCCCCAGAGAATTGGATGGAATTCCTGAAAAAACAGACATAATCAAGCAAAATCATTCGCAGTGAAAAACGACAGTATGATAAACGGCGACTGACGGAGATCGAATCGGACAACACGAAGAACAAAACAATAAACTTCTACAGAACGTTCAGAGAAAATATGACTGGTTATCAACCACCCAACTTATGCTTCAGAAACCAATATAAAAGACAATTGCGAGATTCTGGCAAAGTACTTTGGAAAACTCCTCAACACGCCCCCCCCCCCCCCCCCCCTCCTATTGAAGAACTTACGAGAGAAACGAGTACGTACAATCCACATAGTGAACCTCCAACTCTAGAAGAAGAAATAATCAAGTCATTCCAGAATCGTAGAACACCAGGAAAAGACGGCATCATCGCGGATCTGGAAGTTAGAAGATCCAGAACTCACAGAAGACATCCACAGGACCTTGGAAGATATCTGGGAGACCATGAAAATTCCTGACGGCTGGAAAACTGCCCTGATACACCCACTACACAAAAAAGATGACAAGACTGTCCCGAACAACTACAGAGGAATATCCCTACTACCGGTCACATACAAGATCCTCTCTAAAGCTTTACTAAACAGACTAGAATCCCACACCGACCACTTGATTGGGGAATACCAAACAGGCTTCCGCAAAGGACGGTCTTGTGCGGAACAAATTAGACCTCCAAATAAAGTTCTGTGGGGATCTATCAGAGCCCTTTGAAATTCGCACAGGTGTCTGACAAAGCGATAGCCTCTCACTTCTCCTTTTCAATCTAGTGTTAGGTAAGGTAATAAAAGAATGGGGAATATCACAACAGGCCTCAGGAAACCTACAGAGTAAGTGCCTGGCTTTTGCAGACGATTTGGGGATTGTCACGAAAGGTATAAACGAAACAAAAGAAGCTATTGAAAAAGTACACGAATTTGCTTCCAAATCTGGACTACAGATCTCTCACGAAAAGACACAGTTTAGGAGAACAAAGAAAATCTCATCACTGAACACAAAGTGTAGCACGATTTACAAAATTGCGAACTTCAAATACCTCGGTAAAACAGTACATACGAGCGGACATAACAGAGACTCAAACGAAGAAACAAAAACGAAACTGGACAAGGGATACAAAGTAGTGTGGAATTAGTACAACAAGAAGTCTATCTCACAAAAAGCCAAATTACGCCACTATCACACGGTGGTGCTCCCCGAAGCACTGTATGCAGCAGAGACCACACTAATCCTAGGGCATACACGTATCAGACAACTAGAAAAAGTAGAACGGAAAATACTTAGCAAAATATTTGGCGCAACAAACAGCAATGGAATATGGATCAAGAAACCTGCAGAGCAACTATACCAAAATACGGAGACAATCACAGGAAAGGTTAGAAAACGCAGACTAGAACTCAATGGACGCCTATACAGGATGCCATCATACAGACTGACCAAACAGATCTTTGACTGGAAAGCCACTAGAAACAACAAATGGGTGGCAGTGGTAAAAAAACGACATGAAGCAACTGAACATCAAACCAGACACAATAAATGACAGAATAAAATTCAGAACCATAATTTAGAAAGCTAAACTACGTGAGATACACTGTGACAAACGAACAGGCATAAAATGAACCGAAGAACCCAAACAAGATCACAGCGTGAATATGAAAGAAATATGGGCAAACAAAAAGGCAACCAAGATAAAGCCGAAGACACGAAGCCGAGAAGAAACATGGGAAACACAGCGAGCGAGTGAGGGAAGTTTGGGCAGCAATATACAGGGTGTTACAAAAAGGTACGGCCAAACTTTCAGGAAACATTCTTCACACGCAAATAAAGAAAAGATGTTATGTGGACATGTGTCCGGAAACGCTTAATTTCCATGTTAGAGCTCATTTTAGTTTCGTCAGTATGTACTGTATTTCCTCGATTCACCGTCAGTTGGCCCAATTGAAGGAAGGTAATGTTGACTTCGGTGCTTGTGTTGACATGTGACTCATTGCTCTACACTACTAGCATCAAGCACATCAGTACGTAGCATCAACAGGTTAGTGTTCATCACGAACGTGGTTTTGCAGTCAGTGCAATGTTTACAAATGCGGAGTTGGCAGATGCCCATTTGATGTATGGATAAGCACGGGGCAATAGCCGTGGTGCGGTACGTTTGTATCGAGACAATTTCCAGAACGAAGGTGTCCCAACAGGAAGACGTTCGAAGCAATTGATCGGCATCTTAGGGAGCACGGAACATTCCAGCCTATGACTCGCGACTGGGGAAGACCTAGAACGACAAGGAAACCTGCAATGGACGAGGCAATTCTTCGTGCAGTTGACGATAACCCTGTACAAGGTAACGTTGTCCACGTCACTGTATGTAGAGTGCTGCGGGATAACCAGTTGTTTCCGTACCATGTACAAAAAATGGGTTCAAATGGCTCTGAGCACTATGGGACTTAACTTCCGAGTTCATCAGTCCCCTAGAACTTAGAACTAATTAAACCTAACTAACCTAAGGACATCACACACATCCATGCCCGAGGCAGGATTCGAACCTGCGACCGTAGCGGTCTCGCGGCTCCAGACTGAAGCGCCAGAACCGCTCGTACCATGTACAGCGTGTGCAGGCACTATCAGCAGCTGATTGGCCTCCACGGGCACGCTTCTGCGAATGGTTCATCCAACAATGTGTCAATCTTCATTTCAGTGCAAATGTTCTCTTTATGGATGAGGCTTCATTCCAACGTGATCAAGTTGTAAATTTTCACAATCAACATGTGTGGGCTGACGAGAATCCGCACGCAATTGTGCAATCACGTCATCAACACAGATTTTCTGTGAACGTTTGGGCAGGCATTGTTGGTGATGTCTTGATTGGGCCCCATGTTCTTCCACCTACGCTCAATGGAGCACGTTATCATGATTTCATACGGGATACCCTACCTGTACTGCTAGAACATGTGCCTTTACAAGTACGACACAACATTTGGTTCATGCACGATGGAGCTCCTGCACATTTCAGTCGAAGTGTTCGTACACTTCTCAACAACAGATTCGGTGACTTATGGATTGGTAGAGGCGGACCAATTCCATGGCCTCCACGCTCTCCTGACCTCAACCCTCTTGACTTTCATTTATGGTGGCATTTGAAAGCTCTTGTCTACGCAACCCCGGTACCAAATGTAGAGACTCTTCGTGCTCGTATTGTGGACGCCTGTGATACAATACGCCATTCTCCAGGGCTGCATCAGCGCATCAGGGATTCCATGCGACGGAGGGTGGATGCATGTATCCTCGCTAACGGAGGACATTTTGAACATTTCCTGTAACAAAGTGTTTGAAGTCACGCTGGTACGTTCTGTTGCTGTGTGTTTCCATTCCATGATTAATGTGATTTGAAGAGAAGTAATAAAATGAGCTCTAACATGGAAAGTAAGCGTTTTCGGACACATATCCACATAAAATATTTTCTTTCCTTGTGCGCGAGGAATGTTTCCTGAATGTTTGGCCGTACCTTTTTGTAACACCCTGTATATATATATAGATATAGATCATGCCACATTTTTCTACAGGACAATGCTCATCCACAAATTGCATGTATCTAAATGAAGTGTCTGTGTGATGTTGAGGTACTGCCATGGCGAGCAAGCTTCGCAAATCTGCTCATCTGCTAGAACGTGTGAAGCCAGGTTGAAAGTCTGTCCCATCGCCAGTATCCAGGATATAAAGGACCAATTAGAATAGTTGCTGGCATCCAGACGAGATGGATACATCATAATGATAAGTGGTCTCATGCTGCCGAGTCATTTGTATATTTGACTCCTTTTTGTATTCATCGAAATAACATCACACACCTTCTCAAGACTTAAATTTCATTCCGTTTCCTCCTCCCTTTTTGGTTCCTTATCTTTTTAGTCAGGGAGTATACATTCTACACATTGAGCCTGACTACACGCTCAGCACATGATTCGTGTCATATGAAGTATTCCTTTTGCTGGAGAGTTAAGGGTCATATCACCGCAGTAAGACAGTAATTTAAGTGTTAATCGGTTTTACTTAAATTGTACATATATTGCATGAGGTGACAGAAGTGAGGCAGTCTTATTTATTTATTTCATTTAGCGTGTGGCTTATACAGACATATCATGAAATTACATATACATATGTACATATTGACACACAAGAAACTTAAGTTTGTCTTTACAATTGAATATCCAGTCCTTCAATCCAGCGCACTGATCTCAGTCCACAGAACTTTTCGCGAGTGTTAACTCATAAGGCACAAACACATTGCTCGTGTTAAATTATGAAGAAAGATTACCCAAAAACCGTAGAAAGCCGAGCATGTTACATCCATAGCAGTACGTCCATCGTATAAGAATAAAGAAAACCTAACTATTGGGAGTAAGGGTTACAACTTTATCTGAAGGAGCAGGAGGAGAAAAGTAGGTTGACGAAGTTGATACGATACTGTTAATACATCATGAAGTGTACTGAAAGATCACTGCCAGGTTGGAGGCATGTAGAACTCAGCCAAAGATGGCACTGTTGTTCAGTGTTAATACGCCCGATATTCATAGACGGTGGGTACAGATTCTAACTATAAAATCTTTATCCAGAACCTCCGGTTTGGGACAGCCAGAAGGTACCATGCAATCAAGGGAATACAGCCATGGCTCTATTAGAGGTATGGTCTGGTACTCCAGAACCTACACAATAGATAATATCGAATATTGTTTACATAAATATTCGAACGTTGTTAACAAGTGTATAATGAAGTACGTGGATACTAAATACTAAAATTTTTAAAAAGAAAGAAAAAATACAGCCTTATGGAAAACAATTTATTTCCTTTTTTTCATACAGTCCTATATCCACTCCAATGTGTCATCCTCGGTGCGTCAAATTTATTCTGTAAAATATGGTACAAATTTTATGGGCGATTATCTATTGACGGCCTAAAAATTATAACAACTGCATTTTGTTTGGTTTCTTTCAGTTTCTCACCAGAAAACTATATTGCAAGTGAAAATTTACAGATAGTTTTTTAATCGTTTGACATCATGTCATCTGCAAAGTACTTACGACGAAATTTGTTCATTTTTAAATACTTTTTTTGCAGGTAGTGGGCGTGTATGTTAGTGTACCTACTTACATTTTCCATCATGTTGTGTATCTGTGGAAGTTCTCTCTTCCGGCTGCTATTGCGTACACTGTTTTCACACCTCTTTATATGATTTCACTCTCACCTTTACGTCAGAAGTTTTTTTCCACATAATGTGGTTTGAACAAATACTTATGTGTCTATATTCATTGAGTGGTGATATGTTTTTATGTCTGCTCACTTGTTCATCATTTGGCTTATGTTTAGTGTGGCACTGATATTTATGTTTCATAAGAAGTACTGTGGTGGGTTTTGCCAGGTAAGAACAAACGTGATGTAATGTAATGTACATGCACACATGTGTCCATGTGTGCGAGAGGGGGTCGAGTGATGGAGCTGGAAAGAATGGAAGGGGGGGGGGGAGGAGGAGGGAATTGAGAAAACGTTTGTTCTTGGTTCGTGGTTTTAGATTACAATGTTTTGTGTGGAAAAGTGTCTTTGTGTAGTTCATTGAGTGTTGTAGTGTTTAGTTTCACATTTTTAAATTTGTAATCAAGGCTCTCTTTTCTTGTATCACTGCTTTCTGTATGTGGTAGTTGTCCTGTTTTGTGTGCTCTTGATAGATATTGTTTTATTCCCAAAGGATCTAAAGATTTGTCTCAATGTAGTTACGGTGGCGGTTTTTTTGTACGAGATTATCTGCAAAAGTAGAGGGTATACTGTCACATTTTCAGGCTCCAAAGTGCTCAGAGTATCTCGTTTTTGGCGATGTAAACAGACTGGCATGATCTACAAGTTAACTCATTGATTACAGCAATACAGACTTTGTCTATGGAAGTATTCTTAGTTTCTGAATTTTTCTCTATATGTTTGTGCGGAATAATATTTGCAGTCCTTGTTTGTTCAGGGTGTTTCCCACGCTGTAGAAGTTTTTCTTGCCATATGTTAGTACTCTTATGTGCTATGCTGCTGTGGTCTTTGTAGAGTGTTCCTGGTTCCCCGTGTTTGTGTTCCTTGTTATCTGTTGTGGCTGGTAATTTGTTCGCATTTCGTTCTTTTTTAATTTGCTTATTTATTTTGTTATTCACACTGCACCTATTATTGGTGTGTGTAAGTAAGTTTTCCGGTGAAATTTTGGTGAGCCTGTGTTCCGTGCGCCTGAAACTTGAGAGTTTTTGTTGCTGAGGTGAATGTTGTACTTATCACCGTAAGTTCCCTGAATGTTCCAAAATTGTGTTTGTTGTTGATTCTGCGTATAGTGATGTTTCAGAAATTAAGTTTCACTTCTGCTTCTCTGTTAATGGGGTATTTTACTTGAGACTGAACTGTATTTAAGAGACTGTGTAGTTGTTTTATCTGCGTGCTCGTGCGGGTTATCAAGCACAAGATGTACAAATAACGGTACCAGTGTTTAAACTTGTAGTATTTCGGATAAAAATTGTGTTTTGACAAGGAAGAGTTTAAACAACTTAAAGTTTCTACATCTGTGTCATACTCGGCAAGTCATCGAATGGTGTATGGTGGAGAGTATTTCCGGTTCCACTAATTCATACCCCCATCCCCTGTTCAACTCGGCAACGGGGCATGGGAAGAATGACTGTCGGAAAGCCTCTGTATCAGTTTTAATCTCTCGTTTTTACTTTTCGTGGTCATTTCGCGAGATGTATGTGTGAGGGAGTAGTTATATTCTTAGAAATTACTACAGTAAACCTCTACTTGGTGCTCGACGCCTGTCTTGTAGACTCTGACAGTGGAGTATTTTTGTGCACCTCTGTAACTGTATTGTCGACTAAATGATCCCGTTGCTAAACGTGCCGCTCTTTCTTCGATCATTTCTGTATCTTCCATCAGTCTTACGTGGTAAAGATTCCAGACAGGTTAAAAATACTCAGCAATCATTCGAGCCAGCGCCCTGTATGCCACACTTCCTTCATTGGATGAGTTGTTATTCGCGCGAAGTTGACACTCAGCTCGGTGGCTGATGGGAGCGACTATAAATGAGAAACGCCTTTACTGTCTCTCCCATCAGCCACCGAGCTGAGTGTCAACTTTGTTTTTGCGTGTAGTACATTCCCTTAATATTCTTGCTATGAGTATCAATCTGACATCTGATTTTCCTACTTTATGCTTTATGTGGTCATTCCATTTGAGGCCGCTCTAGATGGTTACTCCTAGATATTTTACTGTAGACATTGTTTACAGCAATTTTTCATCACTAATGCAATTGTGCAGAAGCGGATTCCTTTTCCAGTGTTTGCGCAGTAAGTTACACTTATTTAAGTTCACAATAAACTGTCAGAACCTGCACTATTCATCAATGTTCTACAGGTCATACTGCAAATCGTTACTGCCTCCTGGCGTTACTACTGTCTTATAGAGAACCGCTTCATCTGCGAACAGTCTTGAAGAGCTTCAGACGCTTTGTACCATATTATGTATTTACAGTGCAAACATAACGGACCTATCACACGTCCTTGGGGTACTCTGGAAATTACGTTTCCAACTATCGATTTTGTTCCGTGAAGAGCTACGTGTCGAGTTCTGTATGAAAGGGAGGCCTGAATCCAGACGAAAATATAGCCCAATTCTCGGTAAACTAGTATTTCCTCTACACTATACGCCATGGTGTCAAGTGCCTTCTGAAGTCGAGGAAACTGGACCGACCTGAGCGCCGTCGTCTACAACGCTGCGATTGTAGTCGCCTTTCTGTTCCGAGAGCGGTTACCATAATATCTGCCATTCCGACGTTCGTACGGTGACTGAAAGGGGGGAGCGTGTTACGATCTTTAGCGGGGAAAGAATGTCGGGAGACGGAATGCGATATTTCCGCATTTACAGTCTGGAACCGCGCGACCGCTACGGTTGCAGGTTCGAATCCTGCCTCGGTCATGGATGTATGTGATAACCTTAGGTTAGTTAGGTTTAAGTAGTTCTAGGGGACTGATGACCTAAGAAGTTAAGTCCCATAGTGCTCAGAGCCATTTGAACCATTTTTTCCGCATTCTCCCTGTTATCTTCAGTTTCAGTGCCAGAATGGTCTTTGAGTGAACGAATAGAGGATTTCGAATAGCTTAGTGGTTTCACATAAGACAAAACCTTTACTCAGATCGGTTGCCTAAATTTTACTTCTAAAATCAACAAACGCATCTCTTTACGCACATTTTCGCTTCATTCTATTTTGTTTTGTCAGATAGGTTTCGGCTTCTCTTGAATCTGTGATAACACTCTCTTTGTGTACGAAGCAGTTTTCTTACACGACTATTAAACCACTATGGGTCTTTCATATCCCTTATGACCTTGTTCGAAGAGCACTTGTCTAAGGTATATTGAATGATCCTTTTTAGTTTTCACTCTGGTGGTGCACATGTTCGTGATCAGCACCGAATATTTGATGCTGAGTACTCAGATACTACTATCACTCTTCATAACGAAAAATATTTTCCTAGCAGTTTTAGATTCCTTGTAAAACCTGTGGTCATAGTTGTTATCACAACTTTCTGATCACTGATACCTTCTTCTACGTTAACTATTTCAGTAAGTCAAATAAGTTTGAAGGACAAACACGAAAAATAAGTCTACAGGAGTTTGCAACCCGAGCAACAAGATTCTAGATAATAGTCAATTTTTCGTTTTATGTTTTATTTTTCGGTATTGCGTTCCCCAAGAGAAGTGAATGTAGCAATCCTATCAGACCAATTTCTTTGTATAGAATTTCATTTACTGCCATCAACTGTAGACCTTACAGTCAGTGGGTGGCTTGCGTGCCTTAAGAATAGAGATAGCCGTGCCGTAGGTGCAAACACGACGCAGCAATATCTGTTCAGATGCCAGACAAACGTATGGTTGCCAAATAGGAGCAACTGGCTTAACAGTGGCTGCAGGGCCACTGGTCTGAATGAATGAGGAAGTCTTGTAACATCAAGCAAAACGGTCTTGCTGTGCAGCTACAGCGAAAGCTGAAAGCGAGGGGAAACTACAGGTGTAATTTTTCCCTGTGGGCTGCAACTCTATTCTGTCATTAAATGATGAAGACACTCTCCTAGGAAAAATGTTCCTAAGCGAAAATAGCCTCCTGTTCGGTTCTCTCGCTGATGACTACTCAGAAGATTGTGGTCATCACGAGAAACAAAACTGGCTTTCTGAGGATCAGAGCTGGGAATCTTAGATCTCTCAATAGGGTGGAGAGCTCAGAAAATTTAAAAAGTAAAATGTATAGGTTGAAGTTAGATATAGTGGGAATAAGTGGAGTTCGGTGGCAGGAGGACCAGGACTTCAGGTCAGGTAAATACAGGATTATAAATACAAAATCATATAAGGGTAAAGCAGGAATGGGTTGAATTATGAATAAGAATCTAGGGATGGTCGTACACTACTACGAGCAGCATAGTGAATTATTTTAGCCAAGACAGACACGAATCCCCCCATACCATAGTAGTAATAATATATATGTCAATTAACTCCGCAGATGAAGCAGAGACTGAAGGAATATTTGATGAGTTAAAATAAATCATTCAGGTAGTTAAGAGTGACGAAAATTTAATTGTGATCCGGGACTGGAATTCGGTAGTAGGAAAAGGAAGGTACGGAGAAATAGTAGGTGAATACGGACTGGGGAAAGAAATGAAAGAGGAAGCCGTCTGGTAGAGTTTTGCAAAGAGCGTAATTTAATAATATCTCCCACTTGATTTAAGAATCATGAAGGAACATTTTGTACGTGGAAGAGACCTGGAGACATTGTTTCGTTTCAGATTTATTATATAATGGTTAGACAGAAATTTACGAACAAGATTTTAAATTGTAAACCATTCGCAGGGCACATGTGGAGTCTAACCACTATCTGTTGGTTATGAACTGTAGATCAAAACTGAAGAAATTGTAAAAAGGGTAGGAAATTAAACAAAAGGGACTTGAATAAGTTGAAAGTAGGGCGTTTGAGAGGGAGCACTATGTAACGATTGAAATAGGGGAAAGGAACACAGTAGAACACGAATGGGTAGCTTTAAGTGATGAAATTCTGAAGGAAGCAGAGGATCAAGCAGGTAAGAAAACAAGGCCAACTGGAAACCCTTGCACTACACAACAGATACTGAAATTAAGTGATGAAACGAAAAAATTAAAAAAATGCAGAAAATGAAGCAGGCGAAAGGGACTGCAGACATTTAAAAACTGAGATTAAAAGAAAGTGCAAAATGACTGAGCAGGAATGGACAAAGGACAGATGCAAGGACTTAGAAGTGTGTTTGACTAGGAGATACGAGGGTGAGTCAAATGAAAACCTAAAATATTTTTTAAATATTATTTATTCTGCAGAAGTGGTACAAATCTGTATCACTTCTCAACATAATCTCCCCCACGCTCAATGCAAGTCCTCCAGCGCTTACAAAGTGCATAAATTCCTTTAGAAAAAAAATTCTTTTGGTAGTCCGCGCAACCACTCATGCACCGCGTGGCGTACCTCTTCATCAGAACGGAACTTCTTTTCTCCCATTGCGTCTCTGAGTGGTCCAAACATATGGACATCACTTGGGGCAAGGTGTGGTGAGTATAGTGGATGAGGAAGACACTCAAAATGCAGGTCTGTGATTGTTGCAACTCTTGTACGGGCAGTGTGGGGCCTTGCATTGTCATGTTGCAAAATTACACCTGCTGACAGCAGTCCAAGTCGCTTTGATTTGATTGCAGGCAGCAGATGATTTTTTAGGAGATCTGTGTATGATGCACTGGTGACAGTGGTCCCTCTAGGCGTGTAATGCTCCAAAAGATGCCTTTTCGTCCGAAAAGAGAGTCAGCATAACCTACCCTGCTGATAGTTCTGTGCGAAACTTCTTTGGTTTTGGTGATGGGGAATGGCGACATTCCTTGCTCTCTCTCTTCGTTTCCGGTTGTTGGCCGTGAACCCAGGTTTCGTCCCCAGTAAAGATTCTTGCAAGGAAGTCATCACCTTCTCGTTCAAAGCGCCGAAGAAGTTCTTCACAAGCATCAACACGTCGTTCCCTCATTTCAGGAGTCATATGCAGTGGCACCCATCGTGCAGACACTTTGTGAAACTGGAGCACATCATGCACAATGTGGTGTGCTGACCCATGACTAATATGTAAACATGCTGCAATGTCATTCAGCGTCACTCGGCGGTTTTCCTTCACTATGGCTTCAACTGCTGCAATGTTCTGTGGAGTCACAGCTCGTTGTGCCTGACCTGGAAGAGGAGCATCTTCCACTGAAGTCACACCATTTGCGAATTTCCTACTCCATTCGTAGACTTGCTGCTGTGACAAACATGCATCACCGTTCTGAACCTTCATTCATCGATGAATTTCAATTGGTTTCACACCCTCACTATCCAAAAACCGGCTAACAGAAAGCTGTTCTTCCCTGGTGCAAGTCGCAAGTGGGGCGGCCATCTTTATACTGATACTAGGAACGGTATGTGTGCATCTGCACTATGCTGCCTCCTACAGGCCATTCTGCAAGCTGTTTGTAGCACTCTTACCATCTTACAGGATAACGGCGCGAAATTTCGATTTGTTATTACAAATTTAAGGTTTTCAATTTACTCAACCTCGTAGACAGACACCACCTACAAGAAAATTCAAGAAGCCTTTCGAGAAATGAGAAGCAGCTGTATCAATATCAGGAGCTCAGATGGAAAACCAGTCCTAAGCAATGAAGTGAAAGCCGAAAGTTGGAAGGTGTATATAGAGGGTTTATACAAAGGAGATGAATTTGATGGCAATACTATAGAAGTTGAAGAGGATGGAGATGAAGATGGGATGGGAGATTTATATTGCGAGAACGAATTGATAGAGCTCTGCAAGATTTAAGTCGAAACAAAGCCCTGGGAGCAAACGGTATTCCGTCAGAACTACTGATAGCCTAAGGAGAGCCAGTCACGACAAAACTCTTCCATACGGTGGGCAAGTTGTATGAGACAGGCGAAATACCCTCAGACTTCTAGAAGAATGTAATAATTCCATATATAAAGATAGCAGATGCTGACAGTCGTGAATACTATCGAAATATCAGTTTAATAAATGGTGTTTGCAAAATACTAACACAAACTCTTTACAGAAGAATGGAAAGGCTGAAGGAAGCTGACCTCGTGGAAAGTCACTTTGGATTTCGGAGAAATGTAGGAACGCGCGAGCCAATACAGACCCTTCGACTAATCTTAGAACATAGGTGAAGCAGAAACAAACCTACGTTAATAGCACTCGTAGACTTAAAGAAAACGTTTGATAATATTGATTGGAACACACTATTTGGAGTTCTGAAGGCTGCAGGGGTAAAATGCAGGGAGTGAAAGGCTATTTATGGCTTGTACAGAAACCAGACAGCAGTTGTAAGAGTCTAGGGGCATAAAAGGGAAACTGTGGTTGAGAAGGAAGTGAGACAGGGCTGTGGTATATTCCCGATGTTATCCAATTTCTACTTTGAGCAAGCAGTAAAGGAAACAGAAGAAGAGTTGGGAGAAGAAACTTCAGTTCAGAGAGAATACGTTAAAACTTTGAAGTTTACCAATCAAATTATAATTCTGTCAGAGACAGCAAACGACTTGGTACAGCAGTTGAACGGAACGGACAGTGTCTTTAAAGGAGACTATCTGATGAACATCAACAAAAGAAAAATAAAGATAATAGAATGTTGTGATGCTGTGGGAATTAGATTAGGGAACGAAACGGTCAAAGTAACAGATGAACTTTACCATTTTGGCAGCAAGGAACAGAAGCTAAGGTAGGGAGAATATAAAACGCAGACTTGTAATAGGAAGAAAATATTTTCTGTAGAAGAAAAACTTGTTAACATCGAATGTAGACTTAATTATTAGGATGTCTTTTCTGGAGATATTTGTATGGAGTGTCAACATGTATGGAAGTGAAACATGGACCTTAAACAGTTTACACAAGAAGAGAATAGAAGTTTTTGAAATATGGCGCTACATAAGAATGCTCGATATTATATTGGTAGATCACGTTACTAACAACCTACTGAATAGAAATGGGAAGGCAAGAAATTTGTTGCACAATTTGACTAGAAAAAAAAGTAGGGATCAATCGATAGGACATGTTCTCAGGCATCAAGGGATCACCAATTTAATACTGGAAGGAAGTGTGGGCGATAAAAATCGTAGAGGGAGACCAAGAGGTGAATATAGTAAGCCGATAGGGAAGGATGCATGTTGCAGTAGTTATTCGGAGCTGAAGAGGTTTCGGATAGAGTAGCGTGGTGGGTTTCATCAAACCAGTCATCGGACAGTGGATCACGACAACAACACGTAGGTCATTGGTGTAGACCAGCTGCTTGTAAAACTTGACGTGGTAAATTGCTACACAGGAATGTGTTTCAGACATGGATCCTGTTGAAAAGTGATCACACACCTGGTACTGCTCGATTGGAGAATGTTTCCCACATTAGATGAAAAGGGAATATATACTTTTATATTTGAACACAAATTGACGCTTGTCTATCGTTTGGTTTACCAATCCTGCTTACCCGCAAATTTCTTTCTGATTCAAAGGGGACGAGGCGTTTAAATGACTAAGATTTTATGATATGCAACGTGTAAAACAAATAAAGGTATATGCTTTTCATTGCCATCGACTACATACCTCCTAACTGTTATTCTACAGATTAATTTGATCTCCTGTGTTTGATAATAATGAGAGGTCAAGAACTGTGGAAGTGAACCGAATTGTTACTTCAAAGCTCGGCTGGAAATAACTTACAGCAGTATTTCATTCAGTCTGTAGTGGCTTGGACATTATTTCAATAGATCTTACACTCTGCAGAGGATGCAACTACCCTACAGTTTACAACTGTATGTCAAATGGAAACTCGAAACTGCACACTGGTTGTTAGCAGTTCTGCTCTTAATGACGACGTTAAATCGAATGACAGAGTGAGCATTGGCAGCAAAGTTTAAAGTCCTCGTTTTTATCTTGTACTTAATCAGGACTTAGATGTTGGCTTCTTAGTTAATGTAGATACGTAATTATCTAAAAGCGCCGCACCAAATTGCCGCGCTAGGATATGAGCTGTGTGTAGTTCATCAGGCATATTGATGTGTGGCCAGTAATAACGCATGCAATTAGGTGATACTTTCCTGTGTCACAGCAAGAGTTACAAGCGACTGTCACCCTACGAATGAGTCAGTTTCATTATCGCACCTCAGACGTGATGCGGCAGCACCTCTTAGCTAATGAAAGCATAGCTGACTTATTCAAGCATTGCTTTCGAACCTCCCTGTTAACTGTTAATTATTTACCCCCAGCATGGAGTCGTGTTTGACTCAGTATAGGAGGCCTTACTTGTCGTTTGCGAAGCTTCAGTACAGCGCCAGTTCTGCGACAGCGCAGTTCCTTCTTCTGCACTGAGCAGTGATGGCTCCTCTCCTTCAGAGTGGAGGCCGTGCTGACCTGGAAGGTGTTCTGTGGCCTCTGTCGCTGCTGTCTTCACTAGCAGGCGTGCCGCTGTCCAGACCCACCCGGCCGCTGTTGATCGCGTGTGCTCGCGCTTACAAGACTGCTGTCGTAATGACTATCCTCTGTCTCGGTTTCATTTCCGTTGTGCAGGAGACAGGGGAGCCGAGCATAACGACCCACTGGATCTTGATACTTCTGTGCTCACTGTCCAGTGTCAACATGGCCACCTGTGTCCTAGCCTACCCACCGAGGAGATGCAAATGTTTCATGGAACTCATTGCCGAGATTCAAAAAGTAGACATACAGCCGATAAGAGAACAAAAGCATGCTATCCCGAGTATAAAGTTTTTCTTGATTGTTAGCCTGTCCGTAATATGCCCATTTTTTGTTGCCAACTCAGTTCATTATGTCGTTACAAGAAATAATCTTATTGCAACCATTACGGTGGGCCATTTCATAATGTCCCTGATTTTACTACAGTTTGTAATTGCTTGTCTGCTCCTCAGACAGAGGTTCAGATGGCTTAATGAGAGTATACTGAGGGAATTAAATTACGTCCTTCCGGGACAAATCTCCGGAGGAGTACTGTATATCCGTCATAGACATACCATCACTAGTACAACGGCATCTAGAGAGCCATATACCAAAAGGAGGATGACACGAAAGCGAGTGATGGAGATTAAAGTTCTTCATCTTAGTCTATCAAAACTCGCAGTAGCTCTGAACGACATGTACAGCTTAAGCATTTTAACGGCTGTAGTGCAGATTCTCCTGCTAACGATTAATGCTGTGTTTTTTATCATCACCGTCTTCATGACCTCAGTTTTCACAACACGTTTAGTGCAACTAAGTAGCATAATATTTGTTGTTCTCTTACTAATCCAGATGGCAACTTTAACTGTTGCTTGTCAGTCAACATCTGCAGAGTCAAAGAAGACAGCAGTGCTTGCAGAAGAACTAATGGTCTGGAACGATGCAGGTCTGTGTTGCCGCAGTACACTAGTTTAAGATACTGTGTCTAAATTACTCCTCACGACACAAAGAAAAATTCCCATTAACGTTCAACCTTTAACACGTTAAGTATATTCATACCCATAGCTCGCATATCTTTCATAAGCAATTTCAGCGTTTCTGACGACCTCAAGGCAAGGCAGCTATGAATCATAACGGGGCACGGAAAGACAAGAGGTCTTGGAAAAATGAAGGTAGAAGGAACATTAGGGTTTAACGGTCCAGTAACCACTACGTCATTAGGAATGGAGCACAAGCTCAGACTGGGACAAATGAGAAAGACCTGTCGTTTCAGAAGGAACCGTAACAGACTTGCCTTATGCGATTTAGGAAAGCTACGTTCCTCAAACGACATCTTGCATTGTGGTGTGATCATTGCAGTAAACGATCATTTAGCGATAAGAGCATCAAAAACGTAGTAACTGCTGTTGACGAAAACTGTAACTGCAATGCACGTCGAGGTACATCTAGTCAACATTGGGATAAAGGGTATCGCAATGAGTAATGTAGAAATATATGACTTTTAGTGTTTGTGTTATTCACGATCTGTGAGGTTTTATGACTACTTCATAGGTGCACCTTAAGAGACGCATGTGACAAACTCAGAGATGGACAGTAAGTGAATAAATGAACAGGAAAATAAAACTTAGAATAACTTATCACATCTTGTATTTCAGCACTGGTTAATTTGGAAACGAGCAAGTAATTCCTAACTTACTTTCTGCCTATGGCAGAACAAGTTCTTTCTCCACATGGCCACAAAGCTTCGATATAGCATCATGAGCTACACGACAAAGACTTTGAAGCGTCACAGGATAGTTGCGTTCTAACCATTGTGAAGTTATTTACGTGTAGTAAGAAGTGTCAGTGTCGGTCTTTGCAATTCTTTCTGCGCTCCAGCCGGCTGTTATAATTTTATTTTACTATCTAAAGCTATATTGTTGATAGAATATTGGAATCTGCGCTCCAGCCGGCTGTTATAATTTTATTTTACTATCTAAAGTTATATTGTTGATAGAATATTGGAAGGTAAGAAGTAAAACTGAAAGAAGTCTGTTTTATCTTCCCTCCTTTTACCTTCACCCATCTCTTGCAATCGTGAACGAACTGAAAATCTGACTAATTTCCACTCGTCTAATCCTGCGTCAACTAAATCAGTGGCACACTGACGTCCTAAATTCTATGAAACGCGGATCATTCATGGTTGTGAAGTGATCTTTATTCACTGAAGATTTATGATTCGCATTGGTACAATTTCAGTACTACGATGCAGATACGTCCTGTATGATATTTTACTGATTTTATTTCTGGTTGCAGTAATGTTGGGCTCAGTTTAAAGCTACCACTGGGAGTCGTGCGACGTGTCAGCTATTCCTCGGTTGATTTCCACAGTTTGGTTGGTTTGGTTTGCTATAGTCGGTACGAAGGACGCAGGGGGTTATGAACTGAGAACTACCGTACAGAAAACTGATTCGCTTTATTCGTTTATTTCTTCCGAGTGCTCATGTAGTACAATCTAATCTTTATTCGCATGAATTTTCTAAAATACATCAGTTAATCAACCATAAAATATTTATTGGCTTGGGAAGGCCAAAGACAGTAAGAGAGAAAGCAATCCATGATAATCAACGCATCCTGAGCCTTAGAACTAATCTACCCATACATTATGATTCATGTTGAACAGAAGTATGTATGTCATGCCACTTTCGAAGATAAAATAATTTTGTAGTTGATGCCTTTTTCTTTGGTTTGAAACAACAGTTAGCCTGGACTTCCGGCCTTGGGCTAAGTTGACTTCAGCTACTGTTTTGTAAGATTCATCGTTTACACATGCATTTTCAATACTACGATACAGATCTGTTCTGTATGCTATTTCACTAAATTTTTGTTGTTGTTGCAGGAATGAAGATAATACCATAAATACACTCATAGAGTACGTCCTAGTTTTGATTTGCAAGCCATTTAATATGCTTCTCATAGACTTCGACTATATTTAATTTTAATGTGTTGTTGGGGTGACATGCATAATAAATAAAGTATTCCTTATTAAATCATTAATTATGTTTATCATGATTCATAAGTTATTACCTTAAGATTGACGTACGTTAGAGGTAATAGCTACATGAGTTTTGAGACCTCATATCGTAAAAGTAGATTGCAACCTCATTGTTTGGCTAAGAAGAATTTGGAGTGCAAAAGGCGATTAATTAAGGCTGTTTGCCCTTTAAATCCTTGCATGAACGGAGCTCATACTCGCGTGATCCTGGCTGATTTGTATCCCATACTATAAATAATCGTAATAGATTTCCTTTGAGTCATGTCTTTTTACTGGAATGATGCGTTCGAACACACATTCCTGCCTGTGCCTCATCTCAGAGGAGCACTTGCACCCTGCGTCCTCAGCTACTTGGATGAATGCCAATTCCTGTCTTTCCCTACAGATGTTACCCTCTATTTCTCCCTCAGGTACCATAAAGATTATTCCTCGAAATCTTAACACATGTCCCGTCATCATGTCCCTTCTTAGTGTCAGTATTTTCCATATACTACTTTCTACGGCGATTCTGAGGATAACTTCATCCTTCATCTTCTCAGTAACCCATATATTTAACATTCTTCTGAGGCACCACATCTCAAAAGCTCCAATTCTCTTTCATTCCGGTTTTCGCACTCTCCACGATCCCTACCGTACACTGCTGTGATATAAACAAAAAAAATGCAGAAATTTGTTAGTGACTGAAAACGACAGTTCTGTGTCAAATTCTTAAATGTAAACATGCAATCAGGCTTGGAAAAGAATAATTTTGGTGAAATCCATCTTTATATAAAAAGGAGAGTTTTTTGCGTTAGATACGTTTGAGAACTTGAGTTTTGAATCAAACCTCAGTTTTTCAGCTTAGTTTTACTATGGAAATAAGAACTTCAGGATAAAAATACTCACACTTTTCCCAACACAAGTGCCAACCGAACAATAACATGTGGCTAACTCAATTTTCTTAAAATGTGGGAAAGAAGAGTTTCATTTCTAACCCCCTGATGTATAAGAATCGTAATAAATCCCTCATCCTACATGCAAATACGTGTTTTTATCCACAGACAAACTCCCAACTGGTCCACATGGAGAAAGACTGAATCAACACAGAGAATGAAGTCCACCAGCTGATAATATCGCATTATTAAATTCCCAAAATAAATGAATGTGCAGTTATCGATTTTGTTTGAAAAGATGTTGCTTCCATGGGGATGCACAGGATTCAATTGCTTAATAAAATAATACATTGTCTGTTGTTGGCTGAATTGTGCTTTATTAAAATCGTGCTGTTAGCTAATTTCGGTCGAGAGCCATTATCAAGCACATCTGCCATCTCATGTACTATTTATTGTGCTCATCACATTCTTTTATGTAGCACACATAAAACCAGAATTCGTATTCCATCGTACTGCAGCACTTGGAGTATGTTACGATGGAGTAACTTCTTTCCACCATAAATCGGTTCGACATTAACGCATTAGAACATCTACTGAGTTTCACATACTCGACCTCAGTGAGTCGCTGCACTTAAATTATTACTTGTGTAATATGTCACTGAGTCTTCTTTAGTGTGGGTTAATTTTTGAGTGCTTCCATTCTTCATTTTCTCCTTACAGGTAACTGAGTTCACATTCATTTGATACCCAGCAAAGTGGTGCAGTTGTAAGACCCTATACCAGCATTCAGCAGGATACCAATTCAAACTTTCATCCAAATATGCTGATTTAAATTTTCCATGGTTTGACTAAATCACTTAAGGTGAAAGCCAGAAGGTTTTGTTTTTTTTAATGGGATATGACCGATTTCCGTCCTTAAGTTCAGTTTTTGGTTCATCTCTAATGATCTCGTTGTCAACAGTCGACGATCACTAATCTTTATGTAATATCTTGGCTAGAGCAGAATTAATGGAAACCATTACTTTCCACAGGTGATGGAGAGGAGGAGCTGTCCCAGCAATTGCGCCAGCTGTCACAGCAGGTGCGTCACTTCCCCATCTCATTCAGCACCTGCTACGTCCTCACTGTGGACAGTGGGCTGTTCACAGGTTATCTGGCAGCAGTAGTGACATACGCCGTCATACTGTTTCAGTTTGGTGGATAGCGTTCTTCTGATGGTGCCTTCTGAGAGACAGCTGCCTTGTCTTGATGGAAGTGTGTTACATTCTTAAACACAGTTAATTAACTACATCATTAGTTGAAACTGGTTATGTTAATATTGTAAATATCGCAAAGCAGTTTTTAGTCACCTGCCACTTTGTAGTAGTGACATAAACAAACACAATAATTACAAACGCTGCACTTATTAAACAGATCTACTTTTATTACTCTGTTAGTATTTTCCCTCTCGGTATCATCCCTCACAAAACAGTAATCATTAGTTGTCAGTAGGTGTAAAATTTGTGTTCTAGTTCAAGTTTTTTAGGTTTTCAGGACGAATTTTAGGGATTTTGGGTCTAAATTTAGGAATTCTTTGAGAATAGATCCTCAACTGATCTTTTTGAAACGACCATTCTTTTCTCAACAAATTCTGATATACAGTTCCAATTAAATATTTATCCATTTAGTGACCATGAATTGTTTTTTTCATTATTAATGAATCAAATGGTGTAAAAAGATAATACAAAAATAAATCGAAGTCATATAAAATTTTGATTAGCTGTATAACGATATTATGTATAGAATTTAATGGATTCACATATTATATGTTATTTTGTCTGTACTCAAAATAATAAACTAATTCTCTCTAAATTTATATATAGCATCCTTGAGACAATCATTTTTAAAATTATTGTTTCAACAGTATGATGGTAGTAAGCTCTTCAAATTGGTAGTGTGTAACCCATAACGAAAATATGAAACATAAATGCTGCAAGTTGATGACACATTTATCTTTGTTTGATATCAGATTTTATTTTTATGATTACATAACACATTTCAAATACGCCACTGCCCCACTCTACTGTTTAGTGATTACATGATTCAGTCTTGCATTATTAACATTAATATCAGTATATTATGATGATGAATTACCCAATTTATAATACCATTACATTTATTGTTGTAAAATATTTCTGTCTTATATGATATTAAAATAGTAATTACTATAATGTCCCAGTGGGGTAACCTAGGCAGAGGAGCACTAGGCCCAAGTAAATCTTTAATGCGCTATCACACTTACCCACATTGTACAGTGAAAAACATATGAAACCCAAAATGTTGTATATCCTTTCTTTCAGGAGTGCTAGTTCTGCAAGGTTCGCAGGAGAGCTTCTGTAAAGCTTGGAAGGTAGGAGACGAGATACTGGCAGAAGTAAAGCTTTGAGGACCAGGCGTGAGTCGTGCTTCGGTAGCTCAGATGGTAGAGCACTTGCCCGCGAAAGGCAAAGGTCCCGAGTTCGAGTCTCAGTCGGGCACACAGTTTTAATAGTTTTAATCTGCCAGGAAGTTTCATGTTGTATATGGTTATGAAAAAATCTGTGTTCAAAGACAACAAGTGAACTTTGTACATAGGTATCATAATTATGGAAGAAAATAGTTTCATCAATCTACATCACAGAGGCAAAGAAACTTGTTGCAGTTCTTTGAGAAATAATCACTTATCACAAAGTTTCAACTCCTGTAATGAGGTACCCTATTACGACATGAAAAAAAATTTAGTAAAGAGTATGTGACAGAAGAATTATGAAAAAATTGTATACAATATCTATGGTTCAAAGAAGAATTTGTGTCGCAAATACTTTAGCATATCACCTCACTGATTTTCCCACAACATGTTTAGTGATTTGCAATTGCTTGGTATCAGTGAATGTTTTGGAACACTACTGTCCAAAACAGTGGGACTTACTAAGACAATGATCTTAATATTTACATTAACTTCCACAAAAAACACACACACACACACACACATTTAAAAAAGAAACACAGAATGTCCTTGAAAATCGAAGACAGGTACAATGTTTTTTGGGTCGCATGAGTACTGTTGATCAAGAGGCACCACAACTTGCCCTGTGACCTCAAAATCTATCCTGGTGCATCTAGGTAGTTGATCAGTCTAATTCAGATAGAGACACCTCCCATATAATCGATACAAATCTGTGCATAGCATAAGTAACTGCTAGCATTACTTGGCAAGGAAAAGACCTTTAAGTTCAACAAATAATAAAACCATGTATGATCTTTGGCCCCTCAGTCATGGAACTGAACAGAATACGTCTGTGAGTGTAATTACACACTGAAATACCAATAATGGGGAAGAAACTAAGTTCTCCAATATTAGTAAGCAGCAAAAAGGCAATATGGGCATTATTATTGTTATTGAACACTCACCAAAACCTCAACAAGCAGATAAGAGAAATCGCCCCCCAGCCACAGTAAAAAAAAAAGAAAAAAATGCCTCTGAGCACTATGGGATTTAACTTCTGAGGTCATCAGTCCCCTAGAATTAGAACTACGTAAACCTAACTAACCTAAGGACATGACACACATGCATGCCCGAGGCAGGATTCGAGCCTGCGACCGTAGCGGTCGCGCGGTTCCAGGCTGTAGCGCCTAGAACCGCTCGGCCACCACGGCCGGCAGCCACAGTTCAGTTTTAAAATAATGCCCAATGCCGTAACAATAGCAAAAGCCCCCAAGTGGTTTGGGAAGCCAACAATGTTGAAATGGATGCACACAGGTGGCAGACGAATTTCGATTACATTACCAGACAGTACCTGAAATACCCAAAAATTGCTACCAACTCTTTTCTCCCAAAATTAACAAGTTAAATAGTAAGCATTAGAGCCACTCACAGCAATAAATGAAGTAACTTAAACTGAAGTCCACAAAGCTGTCGGATACGAGAAGGTAAAACCACAGTATGTCTTAATTACAAGAAAATCACAGATTTATGCTGGTATAACAAGCACTTGATAGAAATACACGCAGGCCTCTTGAACTCGCAATCAGCGTACCCACGACCAGAGTGTAAGAAAGCAGGAAGGCTGAGCAGGTGTATCTGTAGTGCTAATAGCCATGAAGGCCGGTAGGGTGCATAAGCAGACAGCGATGCTTCAGGAAAGACAACAGAAAGGCAAATTTTGCGAACCTTAAGCTGTCCCCGAATTCACTCAATAGAAGTAAAATACCTCACTATAGGTGTAAGATTGGACGCTTCCCTCTTAACTACGGCATCGCAACCCTCGAAGTCCATGCTAAGAATAACTATGGCCACCTCGAGTCCTCCAGAGCTGTCAGGATGAAAACCTATATTGAGACGCACGACTGCAAGCGGAGTTCCAAAGTCCTGTCATCCTACAGAGAAATTGGACATCACAACATGTCATGCCTGAAGAACCCTTCCTGCTGCGCTGTCTTTCACCATCCAACTCAATCATCACACTTTCAGTTACGTCAAAATGGTAAGCCCTCTGTTGGAGTGAAAGGTGGCATGTACAGCGATCTATCGACAAGGTAAGGCTCAATCTTCCCCGCTCCCCGCCCCCGCCGAAAGTGGAACCACGAGCGAAGGTCTACGAAGTTCGACTATTTCTGACCTCGTTTGACTTGACTCAGATGGATCTTGAGTTCGCCTCCACTGTCTTCCTGTTTGACCCCGAATGTGAGAGAGTGGGAACTTCCAACACCCTATATATTCCCAGGAAATGGAGAGACGACTTACTCGGAACCCTACTGCATGAATCCCTACCCCAACATTTTTGACAAAGACTTTATCCCCGACTCGAATGTTTCCCAGACGATACCCTTTATTATACCCTGCAGCTTTCCTGCTGTGGGCACACTGAATATTAGCCTTGACCTTCACCATGCATCTGTGATATAGTCGACAGTGGGCTTGTTGGGCAGCAGATCTTGTATGCGCCAGAAGTTGGCCAAGGGAGTATTAAGCGATAAGATAAAGTAAGCGAGGGGGAAGTAGTCCGAAGGGTTTCTTGCCTAGCTGTATTAAAGGAAATGTATGGTGCCAGCTAGTTTGAGTCTCAGAGTGGAAGGCATTAAGTGAGAATTTCTAATTACGATTGACCCATTCAACGAGTGATGGCTGGGGATAATAGGGACCAATAGTAACATGATTAATATCGAAGTGGAAACAAATTATCGAAAAGAAGTAAGAATTTACGAAAAGAAGTATGAAAAGGAGCATTATCACTAACCGGAACACTTGAGTGAGCAAACCAAGCATAAATTCTACTCATATCTGTAATACTCTGAGCAGCCATAAGATTCCTATTACGCAACAACTAGATAAACCTAATAAATCCATCAACAACGACTAAAATACATGCCCACCATGGGTACGAGTCAGGGAACGAAAATAATTGATAAAGAAGCCTTCCATGGGACTCTCGGCTCGAGTATATATAAGTAACTCCCCTAGAACGCAAATAGGGAAACTTACAAATGTGGCGATACCTAACGTACCACCGCTGGCTCATCAAGAAAACACTAGTACCTCAATCCAAAAAGGTAAACAAGGTCTCATTGTTAACCTTATACACAAAAAGGGAAAAGGATTCATATTTTCAGCTTTCAGTGCTTTACAGTGAGTAGATATGATAGAGAAAATTCACCATCATCTGCCCCTCTGGCGTCTACTGTTCAGAACATGTTTAACATCAGCCGGGCACTGTCAGGCAAGGTAACCAGGCTGGCCGCAATGTTAGCAATTTTCTCTAATAGTGGTTTTTTACTGAAAGCGGCACCCTCCAGATTGGTGTCCATGTGCATCGAAACCACTGCCCTGACCCCTCCTCTCCTGTGATCCTCTTACATAACTCCTTTCACAAGCGTGGCTAGATAATCTAAGTCACAGTAGCACAATACACATCACAGAGGCAAAGAAATTTGTTGAACTTCCTTGAGAATGAATCACCTATTACTGTTTCAGTTCCTATAACTAGATACCATATTAGGACAAAACAAATTATTATTACAAGCTTATGCTACAGAAGAATGATGAAAAAATTTAATACAGTACCTACGTCTCAAAGACGAATTTGTGGCACAAATACTTTAGCGGTTCAGCTCATCGATGTTTACTAGTTTACAAGTTCTTATGAATCAAATGGCTCTGAGCACTATGGGACCTAACATCTGAGGCCTTCAGTACCCTAGAACTTAGAACTACTTAAACCTAACTAACCTAAGGACATCACACACATCCGTGCCCGAGGCAGGATTCGAAAACCAGCGACCTTTAACGGTCGCGCGGTTCCAGACTGAAGCGCATAGAACCGCTCGGCCACACCGAGTTTGCAAGTGGTTGGTATCAATCAATGTTCCACTACACTCCTGACCAAAGAAGTTAAACTTAGTAAGACAATGATCTTAATATTTACTTTCATATCCCCAAAAAGTCCCACACACACATATTTGAGAAAACACATCATTTTTAAAAAACCAAGACATGTACGATGTTGGATCAAGACATGTTTTTTAGACAACATGAGTACTGTTGATCTAGAAGCAGCACCACCTCCGACCTCAAAATCCAATCGATTGCGCCCAGGTAGTTACTCAGCCAACTCAGATATAGACAGATCCTGGAAAATCGAGACAATTCTGCGCATGGCTCAAGTAACTGCTAGTATTACCTATCAAGAACGAAGACCTTTAAGTTGAACAAATAACCAAATCTTTAATGATCTTTAACAGCTCAGTCATGGGACTTTGCAGAATATGTCTATTAGTGTAATTACTCACCCACATACGAATAAAGGGGCAGGAAGCAAGCCCTCCAGTAGTAATAGCACAAAAGCAATTGTGGCATTATTACTGAACACACAACACAGTCTCAACAAGGAGAGAAGAATATTCGTCCGCCAGCCAGGTTTCAGTTTAAAAATAATGTCCAATGGTATCAGAGTAGTGAGGATGTACACAGTTGGCAAACCAACTTCTATTACATAAGCAGACAAGCATCAATGCCACTCACAGGAATAAATGAGGTTAAATTAAACGAAAGTCCACAAAGCTATCTATATAAGAAGGTGAAACCACAGTATGTCTTAATTATCACACATTTATACTGGTTTAATAAGCATTTGGAACAACCACGTGCGGGCGTCTTGAACTCACAATCAGCGAAACCACATCCAGGGTGTATAAAAGCGGGAAGATTGAGCTGGTACCCCTATAGTACTAATAGGGATTAGGGTGAGAAAGACGCATTAGCAGACGGTGATGCCTTAGAAAAAACAATAAAAAGGAACCTTTTGCGAACCTTACACTGTCCCCAAATTCAATTAGCAGAAGTAAGCTACCTCGCCACGGTTGTAAGATGGCTCGTTTCCGTCTTAACCGTGGAACTGCAGCCATAGACTGCCAGTTAAAAATAGATATGGCTGCCTTGTGTCCTCCAGAGCCCTCGGAGTGAAAACTTATTCTCAAACACACGACCTCAAGTGAAATACCGAAATCTCTCACAGAAAAATCGCCTGGCTCAAATCACAACACGTCATGCTTGGAGAGCCCTTCCTGCTCCACTACCTGCCACTGTCCAGATGATTCCTCACTCTGCCACTTGCTCTCATAAAAATGGCACGCCCTCCGCTAGAATCAAACATGGCAAGCGGAAGATGTACCATAACCTATCGACGCAGTACAGCTCAGACTCTTTGTCATTATGTATAATCATGAACAGCTGCCAAAATGTATAACTTAGAAGTAGATATCCTCGGAGCAGTGAAACAACTTAAATCACCTAATAAAAGGAACTCTTCTGGCCCAGACTGTACATCAGTTGCGTTCCTTTCAGAGTATGCTGATGCAGTAGCTGCATACTTGACAATCATATACAACGGCTCGCTCGACGAAAGATGCGTATCCAAATACTGGAAAGTTGCGCAGGTCACGCCGATATTCAAGAAATGTAGTAGGAGTAATCCAGTAAATTACAGGCCCACATAATTAACGGTGATATTATGCATCAAGATTTTGGAACACATATTGTGTTCGAACATTATGAATTGGGTCGGAGGGAATGGTCTATTGACACAAACATAGATTTAGAAAACTTCATGCTAGCTCTTTACACACAGGAAGTGTGTAGATTGATTTCGTATTTCTAGATTTCCGAAAGGCTTTTGACACTGTACCGCCCCGCGGAGTGGCCTCGAGGTCTCAGACGCCATGTCACGGATTGCACGGCCCCTCCTGCTGGAGAATCGAGTCCTCCCTCCGGCGTGGATGTGTGTGTTGTTTTCATCATAAGTTACTTTAAGTTAGTTTAAGGATTGTGTAAGTCTATGGACCGATGATCTCAGTAGTTTGGTCCATTAGGAATTTACACGCACTCTGAATACTGTACCACACAAGCGGCTTGTATAGTGAGATTGTGTGCTTATGGAACATCGTCTGTGTTATCTCATTGGATTCGTGATTTTCTGTCAGAAAGGTCACAGTGTGTAGTAAATGACGGAAAGTCATCGAATTGAATAGAAGTGATTTCTGGCGTTATCCAAGATAGTGATTTATGTTTTCTGCCGTTCCTTACCGATATAAACTACTTAGGAGGCAATCCGTGCAGCCGTCTTAAGTTTTTTGAAGATGATGCTGTCGTTTATAGTCCGGTAAACACATCAGATGATCAAAAGAAATGGGAAAACGATTTATATAAAGGTATCTGAATGGTGCAAAAATTGGCAGTTGACCCTACATAATGAAAAGAGCATCCAGATCAGTGCTAAAAGGAATCCGTTGAACTTCGGTCACACGATAAATCAATCGAAAAAGAGATCGTAAATTCAACTAAATACCTACGAATTACGATTATAAATAATTTAAATTAGAAAGAACATGTAGAAAATGTTGTGGGGAAGGCAAACCAGGGGCTGTTATTTATAAGCAGAACACTTGGAAAATTGAACAGATCTATTAAAGAGACTGCCTACACTACGCTTGTCTGTCCTCTTTTGGAGTACTGCTGCACAGTCTGAGTCATCACCACACAGGGTTAACGGAGTACATCGAGAGAGTTCAAAGAAGAACGCCACGTTCTCTATAGTCGTGAAATGGGGGAGAGAGTGTCACGGACATGCCACAAAATTTGATATGGACTCCATTAAAACAAAGGTGTTCTTCGCTGTGGCGGAATATTTCCGGAGATTTCAGTCACCAAATTTCTTCCCAAATGCGAAAATTGTTTGTTAACGCCGACCTAAATAGGGAGACACGATCATCATACTAAAATAAGGGAAATCAGAGACCGCATGGAAATGCATAAATGTTCGTTTTCCTGCACGTTTTTAGGTGGTGGAATAGTAGAGAATTATTGTGAAGGTGGTTCGATGAAACCTCTGCCAGGCACTTGACCGTGATTTGGGGAATATTCATGTGGATGTAGATGTAGATGTAGTAAGCTATTTTATTTAATTTTACTGTGTAAATTTGAAGTTTATATCTTCTAGCTAAATTCGTGAATCTATGTAAACCACTATTGTTGAACAAATATGATTTGTAGTCATCAAATATGATCGCATTTTCCACTAACAGTTTTTATAAACTTATAGTTTTTTACGTAAAGCATTTCCAAAACGATATGGACACCTCATAGCTTGCAATCCAATGAATTTTGTTAATCATTTTTGTTACATTCATGTTTCATTTTTCCTAAAATCTGTTTCTTAACTTGTGGCATACTATATACACTGTTATATACATAACTACATGTCTCAAATTCATCATGCGTACTTTTCATATCTGTAGATATAAGATAATAATTTATATTGTATGTTTAACTATCTGTATCTTGATAACACATTTCAATATTTGTGCCATATTTTGGCTCCAATATATTTTAATTGAAATTATGCATCAATTCGTTTAATATATTTAATATGCACACACCAATGCAAATTGACGTGTTGAACTTAATTTCGGATTTATTCATATGAATTACTACTAGAATTTTTATAAATTATCTGTGTTTGAAATTTGGCTTAGCTATAAATTTATAGCATTTTTTACCATCTGATACAGTCTTCGTATTCACAAGATTACATCTATATTCCATAGTTTTTCCAACTACACTATTATTCATGAGCTTATATAAATATTTTTCAAATTCATTTTTGCTGTCACTCTCATGTCGGTATTTTTATAAATCTATTTTGGCAACGAATTACATTGACTAAACTTCAAAATTCTATGCAGTTTAATTAATTTTAATCCTAGTTTTATATATAGTTTTAATTTGCTATAATACATCACAAACACACAAATATATATATATATATATATATATATATATATATATATATATATATGTAACTTCTGTTCATATCATTTTTTCCCTAATGGACAATGTTTGAACTCAAATATCTCATGATGATACAATTTTCACTTCTTCCCTTTCTTCCTTTTCTCATAGCAAAATCTCTTCATCCTTTGACTATGCTTTTGTTTCTTTTGTTCTGTCGATAATGCTCCCGTCTTCCTATTCTCATTTGCCATAAATTTTGCTCATGAAAACCACACATTGCATTTTGTACCGGAGGTGGTGGTCCAGATTGCTGTTCACACTGGTACCTCTAATACCCAGTAGTACGTCCTCTTGCATTGATGCATGAATGCATTCGTTAAGGCATACTATCCACAAGTTCATCAAGGGACTATTGGTGTAGATTGTCCCACTCCTCAACGGCGATTCGGTATACTTCCCTCAGAGCGGTTGATGGCTCACGTCGTCCATAAACAGCCCTTTTCAATCTGTCCCAGGTACGTTCGATAGGGTTCATGTCACGAGAACATGCTGGCCACTCTAGTCGAGCGATGTCGTTATCCTGAAGGAAGTCATTCACAAAATGTGCAAGACGGGCGCGAATTGTCGTCCAAGAAGACGAGTGCCTCGCCAATAGGTTGACAATATGGTTGCACTATCAGTCGGAGGATGGCATTCATGTGTCGTACAGCCGTTACAGCGCTTTCCATTACCACCAGCAGCGTACGCCGGCCACACATTATGCAATCCCAAAACAGCAGTGAACCTCCACCTTGGTGCACTCGCTGCACAGTGTGTCTAAGGCATTCAGCCTGACCGGGTTGCCTCCAAACACACCTCCGACGATTGTCTGGTTGAAGGCATATCCAATGCTCATAGATGAAAAGAACGTGATTCCAATCCTGAGTGATGCATTCAGCATGTTGTTGCGCCCATCTGTACCACGCTGCATGGTGTCGCGGTTGCAAAGATGGACCCTGCCATGGATGTCGGGAGTGAAGTTGCGCATCATGCGCCATCTATCACAGAGTGAAAAAATGGGTCCAGCTAAAAAATTCACATTTCTTTACATACTACACGAACATGTAATAAAAAATGGGGGTTCCTATTTAAAAAAAACGCAGTTGGTTTTCGTTTGACCTATAGCAGCACCATCTAGCGGACCAACCATAGCGCCATCTAGTTTCCACCTTCAAGCTAGACAAGTTTCGTTCTTTGTAATTTTTTTGTTTGACGCATATTTCGTGAAATATTTGGCCCGGTCACGATCAATGGACCATCCTGTAGAGTGTATGCTGGTTTCTGTTTTCCTCCCAGAATGGAAGTTTTCTGCATATTGAAGAGTCTCCCTGTGGTTCTTGGCTGAAGCAGGGCTGTAGTCTCAAAGATTACGCAGTGTTAACCCCAGTTACGCAAATTATGGAGATATTAATGAAGTTGTTTGTTAGTGCGATGAGTATTGCAGCCTAGTTGTGAAATAATGATGATTTATGTTTATTAGTCCCTAAATGGAAAATGATTGTACCTACAGTTCCAAACTATTATTACGTATGATGTTCCATAAGATTTCGGGATTGCAGCCGGATCTCGTGGACTTCTTTCCACGATATTTCGGCTGACAACCTTACAGCCATCTTCAGGCGAGTGTTTGACACTGGACATTGCTAGTGCAAGTCGCTCTATTTATACGTAAAAGTGCCGCAAGACGCGCATGCGCCAGTTACCGTTGCATGCGCGCCACCTGTCGATTCCAAGGACCTCTGCAATATTACTGCATCTATGGAGCACCAACGAATGCGTGATACAAGTAAAACATGCACGCAGACGTGTCCAAAACAATAAAATGCACAATTTCAATATCAAAATTAAAATTACTTGTCGGTCGACATGTTAGAAGCCATAAAAAGTTTTCTTTTGGTTGATATTAAAGAAATCAACGGGTCCCAGGCCTTATTCAATTGAAAGCCGCCATCACGATTAATGAGATTCTCAGCCAGAAGTATTTCCACGGATTCCTTAACAACTGAATCCCAGAAGGATATCGATGGAGCCAAAATTTTCGTGGCAGAATAATCCATAGTATGTCCTGTGGAAATACAATGTTCGGCTATGGCCGACTTACTGGGCTGTAAAAGGCGAGTGTGGCGCTCATGTTCAACGCAGCGGTCGTGTACTGTGTGTGTGGTCTGACCAATGTAAGCTTTCCCACACTCGCAAGGTATTTTATAAATTCCACCCTTCTGTAACCCCAGATCATCCTTGGCTGAGCCCAGAAGATCACGAGGCTTTGTAGGTGGCCGGAAGATTGGTTTCACACGATGTTTCTTTAAAATTCTGCCAACTTTCGAAGAAATGTTACCGACATATGGCAGAAATGCTTTGGACTTAAACACCTCCTTATCCTCTTGATCTTGTGGGTGATCACGTTTTTTCATCCTTAAAGCAGTACTGACCTAATGTGCAGAATATCCATTATGTAGAAATACAGATTTCAAGTGCTCTAATTCGTCTGCAAGACTGTCTTTATCAGACACGACATGTGCCCTATGCACCAACGTTCGAAGGACGCCCATAGTTTGTGACGGGTGATGACACCTTGACGCCTGCAAGTACAGGTCCGTATGCGTGGGTTTTCGATAAACAGAATGCCCCAATGACCCATCCACCTTGCGATTAACCATGACGTCCCGAAATGGTAGGCAACCATTTTTTTCAACTTCCATCGTAAACTGAATGTTTGTGTGGATGGAATTCAGATGTTGTAAAAACCGTGACAGCTCTTCTTCACCGTGAGGTCACACTACAAACGTATCGTCCACGTATCGCCAGAAGACTGTTGGTTTAAACATCGCCAAATCGAGAGCCCTCTCCTCAAAGTCTTCCATATAAAAGTTTGCTACCAGAGGGGAGAGAGGACTACCCATGGCAACCCCGTCAAGTTGCTCAAAATATTCATTATTAAATATAAAGTAAGTAAAGGAAAGGGCATGGTGAAACAGCGCCGCTATATCGGCCGTAAACTTATTGCCGATAAGTGACAATGAATCCAAAAGAGGGACCCTCGTGAAGAGTGAAACGACATCGAAACTTACTAACAAGTCCGAATCCTCCAGCTGTTGTGTTCTCAGTCTGTTGATAAAGTCAGCAGAGTTGCGAATATAGTGCGTACATTTGTCAACAAAAGGTCGCAGTAGCGAAGCCAGATGACTAGATAAATCATATGTCGGGGCACCGACATTGCTCACTATGGGGCGTAAGGGCACATTATCCTTATGGCTCTTTGGAAGACCATATAACCTCTGTGGAACAGAACTGTGAGGTCTCAATCTTTTCACAACTTCTTGCGGCAGAGAAGAGGAGTTTAGCAACTCTGACGTTTTCCTTTCCGAGTAGGGTCTTTACAAACTTCCTGTACATTGTCTCACTCAGCAAACTATATATCTTCTGATCATACATATCACGTGGGAACAGCACAGTAGCATTTCCCTTATCCGCCGGAAGCACCACCGTCTGAGGATCTTCCCGTAACTTGCGCAGCGCAGCCCTTTCCATTGAAGAAACGTTGCTCTTCTGAGGCCGAGTTCTCGTAAGGGCGCGACATATTTCCCGATTGATTTCTTCTGCTGCTTCACTGGATAGAGGCCTGACAGCTTCTTCAACAGCACTAATGAAATCTGTTAAAGGTAAGGTCCTAGGTGTCGGTGCGAAGTTCAGACCTTTCCCAAGTACCGACAGTGTCACGTTGTCTAAATCCTTATCCGTGAAATTTACCACAGAGCGTCGAAAAACATCTTCTTGTCGTGACGTTGCTGAGAGTCGGTCGAACTTCGATGATTGTCTTAACGAATGCTCCTGACGGACCCAATCTGGTTTGGCCCATGTTACACCATCGACCCATTCCCAGGAGAGGGAAGGAAGATTAGATGCAATCTCCATATGCAGATAAAACAGCTCCTTCGAAACCATGTCCAGTTCCCGGCGGGTGAAACGTATCCTCTCGTTCACAAGGGCTAAACTTGCTTTACGTGTGATGAACTTCGCAACGGCGGTCTTGATAAAATGTGTCACTCTGGCAAACTTCGGAATAAGGCCATTATCCCGGCATTTCAGTAAGAAACATAAAGCACTTAACAATCTCACGCGTTTGTTTCGTAACTTATCCAACTTCTGGATGTTAGATGCCATCTCGGGGTATTTGATGTGACTCTTGTATTTTTCCCGGCGTATCGAATATTCAACAAGATTTCGGGATTGCAGCCGGGTCTCGTCGACTTCTTTCCACGATATTTCGGCTGACAACCTTACAGCCATCTTCAGGCGTTTGACACTGGACATTGCTAGCGCAAGTCGCTCTATTTATGTTTTGAGGCTAGTTGGTGAGTTTTATCTTAGAAGTCTCCGTGACGTTACCTTTCAACAAGACAACAGACGAATGCCTGTTCCCTATAATGTCATGGTCTACCTAGGTACAGAGGGTTTTTGGATGTAGTCTTATCCAGCATACTCTCCAGATATCTCACCCACTGATGAAATCTGATCATGGCGGGAACGTCTCTGCTTGCCAACCACGGTGTTGTAGAGGATAACCAGCCTGGAATGACGTATAGCTATTTCCTGACTACGGAAAACATGTGAATCAGTACCACATCTACACTTACTGTCAAAAGGGTGATGATATGGGCTATCAAGCGAAATTTGTGATTGGACAGATGATTTTTTTTTTCTATGGAGGATACAGCATGTCAACTTGGATTGAGAGTCATCATGAGATGAAGAAGTAACATCGAGTGTCCCCCGAGGAACTGTGTTGGGACCCTTGCTCTTCATGTTGTACATTAACGACATTGCAAGCATTATTAATAGTAAGAGAACTGTTTTAGATGATACACTTATCTATAATGATGTTCTGTCTGAAAGAAGTTGCTTAATATTCAGTCAGATCTTGATAAGATTTGAATATAGTGCAAAGATTGGCAAAGTGCTTCCAATGTCAGAAATGTAAAACTATGCAGTTCACAAACAACAATACGTAGTGTCCTGTGACTATAGTGTCAATGAGTCACATCTGGAATCAATCAACCCGCACAAATACGTGGGTGTAAGACTGCATAGGAATATGAAACAGAATGGTCATACAGACTCAGTCGTGCATGAAGTTGGTGGTAGTCTTTGTTTTATTGGTAGATTACGAGGGAAATGCACACAGTCTGAGAGGCACCCACATGCCTTGCTCATACTGTGGCATCAAGCAGTCAGGCCTGCAAGATGAGTGGTCTGCCAAGCGAGTGGATTCATTCTTATTTATCGAGTAACATGAACTCTCGTACTCACAATTAAGTTACAAATTATCCTCCTATATGAATAATACGCAACGGAAACGCTCATCTGACTATCAGTAATTTACAGAACTCTGACTGTTCACTATGCACTGGCAATACCACATTTTCATTTTTTATTTAACGGCTTTTATCAACACCTGGCCATCGTACTGAATATGAGTGGCGCACACATTATAAATTCTGGATATCATGACAACATACAATTCGAAGGAAAAGGCCACCAATCCTTTTCTTTTCACTATATTATTCATTCCGATAAATTCTATAACCTAAACACACAAATTCTATAACCTACAACAATAACACATGAGAAACTCTGCCCAGTGGGCATGGCTTTACATTGGTGATTCTCTACCTTATGGTCTCGTAATTATTTAACGCTACAGTGCACTTTCTGGATAGGATGGTGGATCTTTTGCTACATCTCACACTTCGACTCTCACAACCATCATCACGAAACTTTCCTCCAGACCGAGCGGTACAAAAGGAACACGCATAACCCACTACCTCAGAAACTACCTTGCTGCTCTCCCATGCAAACCACACATACTCAAATTACGCGAAATACACCACACTACAACATGAAATACAACACAGGGAATAGTCACAACATTATCACTTTCAGCTTTCCCGCTTCAATTAATATTTATCCCAGTTTCACACGACACTGCCCCACTTCGTAATTCTACTTTCCTACTATGAACTCTGGAGATATATACACGCCTTCCTGTGCAATGCAAGCCAAGTGGCGTTGCTGGATAGACGGCTGACTTGCCTTGCTTCTCTCTCAGAGTATTATAGTTTGAATCCAGCGTCACACGGAAACATATCACGCAAAGTAATATTAAGAAGATATTCATCAATACACGAGTCCTCAACTGATACCATGGACGAGTACTTCTCTTTATCCTTTGTCTCATACACAGATTGAGACTCACACAGTACTCACCACGTGGAAGTACTCGCCTCTAATTTCAAGTCCTGCACACGCTATTTCTTAAATATCTCAACTTATAGTACACACGCTAGTAATTCAGCTTAATTTAAGCACACGGAAGTATTTCAACTTATTGCTACACGTGGTTTTGATTGTGACCGTTGGTCACTTCTGAAGATTACTACGATCCCATTAATATTACCTGCCTGACATTTAATTCTCCCCACAAAAGTTCCTGAAATAGAGAAATTATTATTTCAAACCTCTATTAAGTATTCCACATGCATACCATGTCTCCACTCTTTCGTCTTTACGGAGCACACCTAAGACAGGTCTTAACAGCACAAGTGCTGAAATATGACCGTTCTTCAGGTCCTCTCGCACCTCTGCCCAAGTGGGGGAGCACCTTGCTACCGAATTGGTCAGCCACATTTCAGGTGCTCAAAGCTCAGGTAAATTTCATCTCTTTGGTCCCACCAAAGGTACCCAAAGGATCGTCTCAAAGTTGATCATATATTCACATTCACTATCTGCGGTTAGCAGACGACCATACATTCATTCATTTCACATGTCTCACCAAACTGGATGTAGAGATTTATTTTGTGGGAGTGCACATGTGATCAATTAAATAAATAAATTGTCATTCTTCCCCACACTGGTACCCAGCTTCGCTGTATTAATTGAAATTGAGTTTTTTTACAAAAAAATGTGTTGTTCTGACAAAAATAATGAAGTATGTTCTACCTATTTTCAATGTCGGGCGGTACTGTACCCTTTCACCACCGGCTACCCATGCAGAAAAAAATGGCTCGGTACTATCCTTGCAATGCGAGGGTAGTTCCGAACATTTTTTTAAGAAAGCTGTATTAGAATAAACGTAGCAAGTCATCAAAATAACCAGGAGGAGACCTTACCCCCTGGTGACATCAAATAGACGACCAAATGCTGGTACTTTATCAAATTATTGACACAGTTGTTGCATTATTGTACTCTCCACAACCCGGAGTAATGTACACATACAAATTTACAACAATCCACATGACAAATAAAACATTACATCATACAAATCAAAAATAATGTTGAGATAAAAATTTGCTTAGTTACTGGGATCTTCGTTATTTTTATGAGTAATCCAAACTTCACTAATTCTATGACAAATAAAAAAAAATACTAATTGTACTCATGAATTTTTAAATAGCTCACCGTCCAATCACAGAACAAGTAATCCGACATTCATAAATTGCGTTGTAATAATCTTTTACATGGCAATGTCTAAATACAAAACAAAATCAACAAAAGAAAAAATTGCGTACACTAGTTCCATGTATAATGTCAGGCTCCATACCATTACTCTAACATGTACATTAAACGTACAGAGAAATAAAACTGAGAAGAAAAACAATGATATATACCACAAGTTACATACTGGTTACGTAATATAGTTCATCTAAGACATCATGTCATACCTAATTAACTATCATCACTTAAGCAATTGCTACCACTACTCGACTGTGAGTTTAACCTTATCCTTGTCCACCAGTACAAATACCTGCTGCTGAGCTAGTCAGTCCATCAACTTTGATCAATAGACGCAATAAATAGTTAGCAATAAGTGTTTGAATCCACCAGTAGCTCTCGTATCTTACTCTACTGCTCATTTCTCTGTTGTTACACATTTAGACGACAAGAACTTACATTTCGACTAGCCTTCGTTACACTTTAATGTGAAATATCACCACTGTGATAATGAAAATAAGTGGCTTCAGTCAACACACCAATAAGATCATTACTGTCCACGACATCAAAATGCATCAGTTAATTCCGATATTTGTTGTGCAATGCAAACTCTTGACCCCTGTGACAACCTTACTGACCAATGCAACAAGAGCCGCTACGTTAGTATTACGCCACTGGCTAATAATTAAAGCATCATTGTACCAAATATTCTAATAAACATGCTACGTGAACTTGATAACCCATAACAAACAAAAAAAAAAAACACTAAGTATTCTAAACACAAATGTTAATGAAATACAATTACACTTGCTGTCCCTTCTGGAATGAAACATATAAAAAAAATTACACAATTACAAGTACAAATACATTATTCTCTATCTCACGAGTCACACGGAATCATTTCATTCTGTAATTTTCTTGGGGTCAAAAAAGTTGCTGACAGGTTCCCTGGAAACACTGTCTCGGTGTCAAAGCTCTCCCATGGTTACCCGGACGAAAGTCATTAAGTCACTCAAATCGGCATTTTTAACACATTAAACACAAATGTCATAGTCACTCTCAGAGTACCATCCATACGAATCTGGTCGTCCAGAAATGGCCCTAAAACTACTATTACCCACGGTTCTGTCCTTTCAGTTCATGGTGTAATTAAAAGTCGTAAGTTCCAACAAACAGCACTTATTCCCGCACCAATTAAAGAAATGTCTCCTACTACAAATTTAAATGTCAATGTCCCACTTTAGTTTCTTGCGTTCATACAATAATTAGTCACCAAACGACAACTGTCCTCTTTAAGTATACCAAGCATCCCACTTGCAATTCACAAAGCACACTTAACAAGTCACTGCCAAAAAGTTTATGGATCCCACCGTTCAGTGGTCAAGGCGAAACAAAACAATCGTCCTGTCTGCTAAAGACAAAATCCTTTCCATCACTCACAACGTGGGAACACCAGTCCTTCACTTTCCACCTTATGGAGACATACGAGCAGTCATCTTGTTTCACGGCTCCACAGTCCAGTACTAGTTAATAGTTGCTGGTAAAAAATGCCTGCCGGACTCTGCCGCCCGTCGTTCATTCTGCCGAGGCGCCGCCGCGCGAGCCGTTGAGCAGAAGAAACCACCCGCTGTTGCCTCCGCGGGATACTTTCCCCAGTCGTAAGGGTGGCGGAACTTATGAATGGCCAGTGGTACGTGCGTGTCGCCCCAGGCCATTGACCTGCTGTAGCAGGCGCGTGGAGTGTATCCCGACCGGCAGTGGAGTGGGGAGTGCCGTGGCTCTGTCGCCTCTCCCATGGCGACGTCAGCTTGGCCCCGCTAGCGGTATTCGCATTCTGCGTAGCCCCTCAGCGCTACGACACCCAATCAGTCAGACCCTTCTGTGCATCTCGCAACATTACAGACAAAAGGATATTCTTACAGTATTTAAATAGTCATTGATTACATGTATGATCTATTAGATACATTAGTAATAAAAGAATCTTTGTTCCAAAAAACGTAAAATCATACACCCTAGTTTTCTACACATAGAACATCAACATTTATCCCTTTTCTATATACGGTCCACACTTGTGCTATTGATTGTACCTGTCGTCCCTCATACAAAACATGAAAGTGTAAAAAAAAAGGAATATGAAACAATCTATACAGCTCATAATTACAATATCAAATAGTAGACTACTCTAACATCCTATCACAGTGAAAATATTAGAAACTGTTGATTTTAAAACTACAATATACAGTGAACCTTTGTGCTTATGACAGACTGAAATTAATACCCCTTGAAAGTGTTCTAACAAAAAAATAAGAGATAATCTACACAGCTCACATGTTATTAAATAGTAAACTACTTTAACATCCTAACACAATAAACATTTTGGAAACTGATGACTCTAAATCTACAACATACAATGCACCTTTGTGTTTGTGACAGACTGAAATTAGTATCTCTTTATATATTTTACCTTTTTATTATATATAACAACATTTCTAGGACATGTATGTACCATCCACATGATGTCAGATCCTGACCTGCCATCGAAGTTCATCCAAATCAAACAATAAAACGCAATAATGTTTTAGTTATGGATCGGTAGCATCCCCTTTACAGGAGTGTGCGCATTGATCACACTACTCTACGACTCTCACTCACCAGACATCACATTTTCCTTCTCATTCAATCCATTAATACACTAACAGAATAGGTCTAGAAGTCAGCTAACCTTAACACCACCACACTCACGACAACATACCATACCTTTGCTCCCTTATACTCAACCCCATAACACATGAAGCTGTTTCGGAGATAGCATTCCAGTCTCCGAATTCGTCCTTTCACTCTGGCACCTCTCTCCATCGGCTTACCTCTGCATTCACTTTACCGATTATTCATCCTGCTATATATCAACTTAGAATTGCGACATTTCATCTAAGAACAAAAAATACACACAATATTCATCCTGCAAAATAACTGTACACATTCTTGGTACCGTTTTGAATAGTTATACTGGCACCAGGCTTCAACAACAACAACAAAAATTACTTTTTTTCATGTTGCAAATGTTATGGTAAGAATTAGATTTACGTCAGTATTCCACAACGTTCACCACCTGGATCTCATACTCCCTTTATGTCCCTTCACGTTGTGCAGTTGTCCTCATCTCTTCATTCGTGTTTCGGCTCTCCGTCCGTCCATTACTCCATCATTTACTGGTCTTCCTTCGCCATTCGCATCAATCTCGATTGCAGCATACACAGGCCTCTCTGTAACATACCTCTAAGACATCTCCACATTATTAGTTCTACTCACCTTTATTTACCACTGTTTCATCACGTCGAATCTCTCTTTATTAATCACACTTCTTCACGTCGCTTCTCTCCTTAAATATCACCTTTATTAACTACTATTTATCACGTCGCTTCTCTATCTACCATCTTTATCCACTCATTAATCATCACGTCGTTTCTGCTTGATCCTTATTCATATGACAAAAAATACGTACATACACCACTCTGTTCGACCAGTCTATTCCGTCATACTTCCTGACATCCCGCCTGAAAATTCTTATGTTCGATTTGACCCTGCACAACGTTACACACCACAAAAAAATACACTAACTACCTACCATAACTTGCCTACTTTCGATCTACCCTTACCTTTTCCATAGTTTGATGTTAGAAATGTGATGAAGCCCACACGATTGTTTTCCCTTGATCGCCTCAATCAGTACAGCATTTTCATGGACAATACGCCTCACTCTGAATGGTCCACTGTACACAGTAAAGAATTTGCTAGTTAGGAATCTGTGCTCACATGAAAATTAAATGTGTGCAGAGAATATACAAGCTGGGAGAAATGGGACAGCCCAAGTGTTAGAAACTTTGGTGCTAGTGGCCTCTTTCCCCAACACCAGATTCCGAACAACCATACGCAGCACCTCATTATAATTGTCACTATGACAACGACATACTACCGATCAGATGGCAGCTAATCTAAAAACTTCGATCACAATGTTGACTTTTTACATTACGTGTTAAGTACCTCCAATAGTCAAATCGCACTAATTAAACTGGACTCATTGGCATTATTAAATAACATTTTTAGCAACTGGATTTTTTTTTGAGGAAACAATCCTTTTACTTTAGTGTTCCAAATCAAAAATTGCAAATTTTGTTCTGAGAGACCAGCCTAACAGATTCCATTACTGGTGTTTTAATCTGTGATCAGAAGTATGGTATTTGCGCTCCTACATATCAGTAGAGTATGTCTGCTACATAGACAATTTTCAGTGCCAGTGGCAAGTGTTTTAAGGCAAGATGCTAATGGCTGATATGTTGGATTAGTTTCTCCTATCCATCAATCTATTGCAACAAGAAAGAAATGCCAGGATTCCATGCTCTCCTGTCATTCTGATGGTTTCTGCCGTTCCTATCCTCGATTCTGTCTGACCTATGAGTCGTGTCTCCATTCACAATGTTGCTCTCATTACCAAGTTCCTGTAACAAGTGCTGAAATGATGCAGAATCGTCTAAGCCTCTGCCTGCTATCACTATATCTCTGCGCAATTTCACTGGCAACTTCGTTATGCAGATCCTAATGAGTTCCCCAGTTTCGTATGGCACATCCAAATACCTATTTCGTCTCAGCATTTCCTGATAGCACGACACTGGATCTCTTATACCACCTTCGTTACAATTTGGCATCATCAATATGCTTTGCTTAACCTGGTCCTGCTTACTTTTCGACCAGAATTCATTTAAAAACTTGTCACAAAATATCTTGTAGCTACTACAGTCTTTAATAACTTCCTGGATTTTCGCTCTAGCCTCGTCCCTCAAATGGTTACACACAAACTTCATTTTGAGGAGCGGTTCCCACGATGAAGGTAATGAATCTTGTAATTGAGACAGCCACAGGCATGGATGTTGGTAGTTATCTGGATCCGGAAAACAAGTGTATGTTTGTACCGACACGAAGTGCCTCCTACATTCTCCTTCCGCATTTATGTTTTCCGACTTTGGACTATACCCACTTGGGTTTGCCACCTGTTTTATCCGACACAACCGTTCTTCTAACTCTCTGAGTTCGTCTTCCTCTTTCTGCCTATTTTCGTTTTTTGAATTTATCTCACTCTCCCTCTGCAATCTACCTGGTGGTGTTTCACCTTCGCTACTGCACGCTAATTGCAACTGTGCTAGTTCTTCCCTATGTTTCCTATTTATTTCTAACTGTGCCTCTTTAAACTGTAATAGTGATTGTATCTCCTCCTGGTCGGCATAAACCTCTTGCTGCGTACTGTCAGAGCCTGTTTCGCCTCTTATACTGATCTTTTCTACATCTGCGCTAATCGTATTCATTCTGACCACTACCTCCGCAACTTCATCCCTGTGTTTATTTAGCGCCACTTCCTGCCGGGTGACTTGAGCTTCCAGGCTGTCTAATGCCCCTTGTTTATCTGCAAGTAAGTCCTCCACTACCTCTTTGATTCGCTCATCTGGCAACACGTCCCTACCTTCTGTAATATCACTCTCTATTGCAATTATTCGTACCTCCAAATTATTGGCTTTTTCTTTCACGGCGTCACATACTTGCTTCAACGCATCCAGATTCTTCTCCCCCTCATCTAACCGATTATTAACTGTGGGCAGACGCTCATCGATAACTGAGTGTAGCTTCCTCATTGCCTCTTTATTTCCCTTATCCAATGCCTCCATACTTTCCTTACTATCTTTATCCATCGCTTCCCATCTTTCCTTATTACCTTTATCCATGGCTTCCAATATTTCCTTAATCACCCTATCTCTCTCCCTTTTATTTCTATCCATCCTCTGTAAAAACTGCAGTAGCACATTGTCATTTGCTACTTTCGGTGCGCTCACCTCGTTCGCCTGAGAAACCATAGCTTCGCCAAGGGTGGCTTGACTTTCACTGCATACCTGACCTAGTCCCAGCTCGCCCGCATCGTCGGGAAAAGCCCCGGGTTGTGGACAAAGCCTGCCGCTTAAAGGATCACCTAGCTGCAGTCTGCTGAACAATTAGGCCCCTTCCGAGTGTTTGCCGTTCTCGCTCATTAACCCAAGGTCGACACCTACTTCCTGCTGCACTGCTACGTTCACCCCAGAATCACTATTCTCCATGGTGACTACACTTTTCGACTGTGATCTAGTTACTACGGACATTACGCAAAAAAAAAATTATGCAACGGTCTTCCAGCCTTGTACGATATAGCAATTAATTACATAAAAAAAAATTAAAAGATCCTCACCAATCCAGAAAGAAATTGCAAACAAAAAAAAATTTTACTTCTTAGCGCTATCACAATATATTCCATCAAATAAAAAAATCTTAACACCAAACCCTAACAGCAAAATATCTTGGCAAAACATCCTGGCAGGGTCGAAATTACGAGAGGCACCCACATGCCTTGCTCATACTGTGGCATCAAGCAGTCAGGCCTGCAAGATGAGTGGTCTGCCAAGCGAGTGGATTCATTCTTATTTATCGAGTAACATGAACTCTCGTACTCACAATTAAGTTACAAATTATCCTCCCATATGAATAATATGTAACAGAAACGCACATCTGACTATCAGTAATTTACAGAACTCTGACTGTTCACTGCGCACTGGCAATACCACATTTTCATTTTTTATTTAACGGCTTTTATCAACACCTGGCCATCGCACTGAATATGAGTGGCGCACACATTATAAATTCTGGATATCATGACAACATACAATTCGAAGGAAAAGGCCACCAATTTTTTTCTTTTCACTATATTATTCATTCCAATAAATTCTATAACCTAAACACACAAATTCTATAACCATACTCAAATTACGTGAAATACACCACACTACAACATGAAATACAACACAGGGAATAGCCACAACATTATCACTTTCAGCTTTCCCGCTTCAATTAATATTTATCCCAGTTTCACACGACACTGCCCCACTTCGTAATTCTACTTTCCTACTATGAACTCTGGAGATATATACACGCCTTCCTGTGCAATGCAAGCCAAGTGGCGTTGCTGGATAGACGGCTGACTTACCTTGCTTCTCTCTGAGAGTATTATAGTTTGAATCCAGCATCACACGGAAACATATCACGCAAAGTAATATTAAGAAGATATTCATCAACACACGAGTCCTCAACTGATACCATGGACGAGTACTTCTCTTTATCCTTTGTCTCATACACAGATTGAGACTCACACAGTACTTACCACGTGGAAGTACTCGCCTCTAATTTCAAGTCCTGCACACGCTATTTCTTAAATATCTCAACTTATAGTACACACGCTAGTAATTCAGCTTAACTTAAGCACACGGAAGTATTTCAACTTATTGCTACACGTGGTTTCATTGTGACCGTTGGTCACTTCTGAAGATTACTACGATCGCATTAATATTACCTGCCTCACATTTAATTCTCCCCACAAAAGTTCCTGAAATAGAGAAATTATTAATTTCAAACCTCTATTAAGTATTCCACATGCATACCATGTCTCCACTCTTTCGTCTTTACGGAGCACACCTAAGACAGGTCTTAGCAGCACAAGGTCCAGTGGCAGAGTGCTGAAATATGGCCGTTCTTCAGGTCCTCTCGCACCTCTGCCCAAGTGGGGGAACACCTTGCTACCAAATTCGTCAGCCACATTTCAGGCGCTCAAAGCTCAGGTAAATTTCATCTCTTTGGTCCCACCAAAGGTGGCCAAAGGATCGTCTCAAACATGATCATATATTCAAGTTCACTATATGAGGTTAGTAGACGACCATACATTCATTCATTTCACAGATCTCACCAAACTGGATGTAGGGATTTATTTTGTGGGAGTGCACATGTGATCAGTTAAATAAATAAATTGTCATTCTTTCCCACACTGGTATCCAGCTCCGCTGTATTAATTGAAATTGAGTTATTTTACAAAATAATGTGTTGTTCTGACAAAAATAATGAACTATGTTGTACCTAGTTCCAATGTTGTGCGGTACTGTACAGAGGCGATTGCTTACAAATCACTCATATGACTCATTCTAGAACATTGCTCAAGTGTGAGGGACCCATAGCAATCAGGGCTAGTAGGGTGTATTGAATGTATACGGACAAGGCAGCACGAATGGTCATTGGCTTGTTTGACCACTGGTAGAGTGTCACAAAGAGCCTAAAGAAATTGAACTGGCAGACTCTTCAAGATAGAGATAAACCATTCTGAGAAAGCCTACTTGCAAAGTTTCAAGAGCCCCCATTAAATTATGACTCTTTGAATATTCTACCGCCCTCTAGGTATCGCTCACATAGGGATCGTGAGGAAAAGATTACATTAATTACAGAACGCAGAGGCATTTAAACAAGCACACTTCACGTGTTCCTAGGTGAATAGAATGGGAATAATCACTAGTACAATGCGATGTATCCCCTGCCACGTACATCACAGTGAATCGCCGAGTATAGATGTAGATGCAGATGTAAATATATATGTCATCCAAGATCAATTCGACTCGATGTCCAAGTGGGTTAGAGCAACTGTTGATGCCAGGTATGCCATATCTCTGTATCAAATATCGTTCCCTATGTGGCACCAAACCAGTTACAGATGTAGTAAAGAATTGTTCTTAAAATACTAAGTACCCATAATAAATTCGTTATTTGCTATCTTACCGCAGTTGCATGAAACATGGACCTTGCTATTGACAGGGTGTCCTGCGTGCCTCAGCGACGCAGTTAGTAGTACTACAGGTGCAACCACAGCAGAGTGCTATCTGCTGAGAAGCCAGATAAACACATGGTTCCAGAGAAGGGACAGAAGCTTTCTCAATAGTTACACTGGCAGGAGTGTACCTGTGCTGAAAATATACATTCTCAGAAATTTCTTCCTCAGTATAAGGCTTGTGTTTGATACTAGTCGATTTCGCTTGGCTAGAAATAAGTGCGAATATGAATTTTATTTGCCCCTTCCTCCGTCCGTCATGGGTTATTTTGCTGCCTAGTTAGTAGAATTCCTTAACTTCATCTACTTCATGAACACCAATCGTGATGTTAAGTTTCTCGCTGTCCTCACTTCTGCTACCTCTCATTACATTCGTCTTTCTACAGTTCACTCCCAACCAAAATTCTGTACTCAGTAAAGTGTCCGTTCCATTCAGTAGATCATGTAATTATTCTTCACTTTCACTGAGGACAGCAATGTTATCAGCGAATCGTATCACTGATGTCCTTTCACCTTGAATTTTAATTCCATTTCTCAACCCTTCGTTTTTTCCATCGTTGCTTCTTAAATGTGCAGATTGAACAGTAGGGGTGAGAGACTACGCCCTTTTAATCCGAGCACTTCGTTCTTGGTAGTGTACTCTTATTACTCCGTCTTGATTCTTGTACATATTGTCTATTACCCGTCTCTCCCTATAACTCACCTCAATTTTTCTCAGAATTTCGAACACGTTGCACCATTTTACAATGCAGAATACCTTTCCCCAGGTCGACAAATCCTATGAACTTCTTCTTCTTCTTCTTCTTCTTCTTCTTCTTCAGTAGCGCTACAGCCCTTGGTGAGCCTTGGCTTCTTCAGCAAACTTCCTCCACACTTCTCGGTTATTTACTGCTCTTTTCCACCCTGGGACACCCCTACTAGTAATATCCATTATTACCTCGTCGATCCATCTTCTAGGTCTCCCTTTTCGACTAGACGAATGAATAACATCTTTCATCATTTTTTTGGAATTCTATCCTCTGAGATTCTCTCAAAGCGTCCTAGCTGTGATTTCACAGATTTTACTATGCCCCTGCCTTGTATAAACACTTGTAATTCGGCACTGTAGCGTATTCTCCAGCCTTCTTCCTCCCTTATTGGCCCATAGATTTTGCGTAGTATTTTCCGCTCAATGGTTCATAGGGCATTTTTATCGTGTTCTGTCAATGTCCGTACCTCTGACCCTGCATGATAACTTGGCGGACTAGGGAATTATATATTAGCAGTTTTGTTTTTCTTGTAACAAGGCTATTTTTGAATAGTTGCATATTTGCAAAGTAGCCTCTCTAATACTGTTATAATTTGTTATTAGGGCTCCCAAGTAGTTAAAGGAGGACACTCCTTTGATGTTTAGGTTTTTAGGGGTTCTTCTGGCCTCAAAAAATGTTCAAATATGTGTGAAATCTTATGGGACTTAACTGCTAAGGTCATCAGTCCCTAACCTTACACACTACTTAACCTGAACTATCATAAGGACAAACACACACGCCCATGCCCGAGGGAGGACTCGAACCTCAGCCGGGATTCTGGCCTCAGATTGTGACGTTACCATATATTATGTTTTGTTTTCATTTACTATGAGGCCAATTTTTAAGGCTTCTGTTTCCATTGACCGGCATGTTTCAAGCAGTGTATTGGTATTTCTTCCTTCTATAGCAGTGTCATCAGCGTATGCACATATCTGACTAGTTTTCATAAATATGGTGCCTCTTTTGTTGATTTTATTTACTACACTATGCAAAGCTATATTGAATAGGGCAGTGGAGAGAGTATGACCTTGTTTCACACCTTTATTAAAGTCAAAGCTTTCACTTGTTCTATTAAGGACCTTTACTTTTGCTCTTGTCTCTGTCACTGTCATTCTGATTAGTCTTATTAATTTAGCACATGTACCAACTTCTTTCAGTACTCTGCATAGTTCTTGCCGATTTATGCTGTCAAAGGCTTGTTCGAATAGCAAATGCAGATCTATATCATATTCATAGAACTTTTCCATCATTTGTCTTATCACAAATATTTGATCAGTTGTCCCTCTGTCTGATCGAAAGCCACACTGATATTCCGCTAGTATGCCTTCGGCACACTTCCGTATCCTTTCGTTTAATATACTTGTGAAGATCTTATAAGCTGTGCTTAGGAGTGTTCTATAATTTTCACATGCTGTTCTGTCCCCTTTCTTATGGATGGGGATTATTATTTTAATTTTCCAATTATGTGGCACAGTTTCTGTTTCCCATATATCTGATCTTAATGTGTGCAGTTCCTTTATTGCAGCCTCACCACCAGTTTTTATTAATTCAGCAATTATGCTGTCTTCCGCAGGGGCTCGATTGTTTTTTGACGTTTGCACAGCCTGGAAAACCTCTTGTAGTGTTGGCTTTCTTGCCTCATTGGTTTCATTGTCTACTTCCAGCTCCACTCTTTCCTTCTGTGCGGCTGCCTCTTCATCTTCGAGGCTGGTGCTTAGTGTATCTTTGAAATACTCCGCCCATCTTCCCACAATCTGTTCTTCCTCCCTTATCATTTTCCCATCTTTACTGGGACAGGCCATTGTTTTCGGTTGGAATCTATTCCTCATTTTGCCTGTATCTTGATAGAACTTTCTTATTTTACTCTGTTCCTTTAATTCTTCTAATTCTTGAAATTTCTACTTATTCCACTCTCTTTTATTTCTCTTGCACAGTCTGTTACCTCTTCTCCTTAATTCTCTACATTGTTCCACATTATTTCTGGTTTCTCTCTGTAGCACTTTTGTTCTTGCACTGTTCTTTTCCTCTATTGCTGACCTGCAATTTTCATCAAATCATTCCTGAGTTCTTCTATTTCTTCTTATGCCTATTATTTCCTCTGCAGCATCCTTAATGGCATTTTCAATCCTGTTCCACTTTTCGTCTACTCCTACTGCGGTCTCTTAATTGCTCGACTTTCTGCTTAGTGTTACTTGGTATTTTCTTACTTCATCAGGGATGTTCAGTTTGTCTTTATTCCATTTATCATCTTTCCTATTCTGTTGCCATTTGTCTGTGACAGTTACTCTCTCAAGACTGATTTTATCACAAAGTGGTGTGAATCACAGTTTGGTCCTCTGCAGCTCCGTATATACGTAACTGACTTGGAGTGGCGTGCAGTCACTAAAATATAGTCAATCTGATTGACTACTCCATTGGCTGCAGACTTCTAACAAGGGAACCTCCCCATCGCACCCCCCTCAGCTTTAGTTATAAGTTGGCACAGTGGATAGGCCTTAATAAACTGAACACAGATCAATTGAGAAAACAGGAAGAAGTTGTGTGGAACTGTGAAAAAATAAGCAAAATATACAAACTGAGCAGTCCACGGGCGACATAGGCAACATCATGGACGATGTGATCTCAGGAGCGCCGTGGTCCCGTGGTAGCGTGAGCAGCTGCAAAACGAGAGGTCCTTGGTTCAAGTCTTCCCTCGAGTGAAAATTTTACTTTCTTTATTTTTGCATAGTTATTATCTGTCCGTTCGTCCATTGATGTCTCTGTTCACTGTAATAAGTTTAGTGTCTGTGTTTTGCGACCGCATCGCAAAACCGTGCGATTAGCAGACGAAAGGACGTGCCTCTCCAACGGGAACCGAAAACATTTGATCGCAAGGTCATAGGGCAACCGATTCCTCCACAGGAAAACACATCTGATATATTCTATACGACACTGGTGACGGCATGTGCGTCACATGACAGGAATATGTTGTCGACCCACCTAACTTGTATAATTGGTGAATGGGTAAAAAGATTCTTCTACCTTGCCCGATTTAGGTTTTCTTGTGGATGTGATAATCACTCCCAAAAAAGTGATGAAAACATAAGAGTTTGTCACGTAAACTGAAAATAAAAAATTAAACTTTTCGCTCGATGGAAGATTTGAACCAAGGACCTTTCGTTCCGCAGCTACTCACGTTACCACGAGACCACGGCGCTCTGGCGATCCCAGTGTCCTTGATGTTGCCTATCTTCCCATGAACTACACAGTTTGTATATTTTGCTTATTTTTTCACAGTTCCACACAACTTCTTCCTGTTTTCTCAATTGATCTGTGTTCAGTTTTTCAAGGCCTATCCGCTGTGCAAACTTATAACTAAATCTGAGGGGGGTGCGATGGGGAGGTTCCCTTGTAAGTACCCAGATGGATCCTTTTGTGTGGAAAGCAGGTACTTGTAATAATCATATTATTCCTTGCTGCGAATTGGCATAGTAAGTATCCATTCTCATTGTTTTCTTCATTTAGTGAATATTTTCCAGAAACTCCTTATGGGGTCTTCATTCCTCCATATTTTTTGCATTAAAAACTCCTATTACTAGCATCAGATCATGTTTAGGTACTGCACAGCATACTTTTTCCAAGTCTTCGTAGAACTGTTCTTTAATTATGTCCTCTTTTTTCCTGTGTTGGCGCACGTGCATTAACTATTGATACATCCCTAAATTTCCCTCTTAGTCTGAGGCTGCACATACTTTCATTTAAGGGTTCAAATTCTTGAAAGTTTTCCATAACTTCCCTAGTTATTATAAACTCTGATCCAAGTTGGCCTGTTCTTTCTTCTGGTCCACTATAGACCAATGAGTACTCAGGTTTATCTATCTGCCTATTCCCTTGCCATCTTATTTCCTGTAGCCCTACGATGTCACATTTGAATTATAAAATTTCATTGACTGTTTCTTTCATTTTTCCAGGCTGAAGCATTGTTCTCACATTCCATGATGCTACTGTCAGATACTTTATCTGTTTCCTTAGCCGGGGTCATGATACATGCTTTCTACCCAGTTTCCGAGGCTTGTGTTGAATTACCGTAATTTCTTTTTACAGTATGTGGTTATTAGCCACATGCTCAACCTCCCATCTGGAGGACTAGGATTTTATGAGGTTTACTCCTCTAGGGAAGCCGGCTTCACTATGCCTCTAGAGCTCTCCCTGTCCTATATTGTGGGGCACACTTTGTCTGGCTCCTATGAATCTGTCTCGATTTTTCTCTAGTCAGCTTTCATTATCAACCCTAACGTCAGAATTGCCTCTCTGGTACCTTTACCTTTCCTGATGCCAAGATGATGGTCATCTAACTCATCCTCAATTTTCTTTTCCATATTTCCGTGTATTACTCTCGTTAGCAACTTGGATGCATGGGCTGTTAATCTGATTGTGCGAGAATTCTCGCACTTACCAGCTCTTGCAGTCTTCGGAATTTTGTGGATGATATTTTTACGAAAGTCAGACGGTATATCGCCACACGCATACATTCTACACACAAACAGGGATAGTCGTTTTGTTGCCTCTTCCCGAATGATTTTAGAAATTGTGATGGTTTGCTATCCACCACATCCTCCTTGTTTGATCTTAAGTCTTCCACAGTTCTTTTAAAATCTGATGTAGTACTGGATTTCCTATAAGTTTTACATCTGCTCATGTCCTTCTTCTACCACATTAGACAAATCTTTCCCCTCACAGAGGCCTGCAATGTTCTGGTTGCACCTCTCTGCACTCTCTTCTGCATCCAATAGTGAAGTTCCCATTGCACTTATAATGTTAGCATCCTTTTTTTTTTTTTTTTTTTAAATTTCGCTGAGAGTTGCTTTGACTTTTCTATATGCTGAGTAAGTCCTTCCGACAGTCATTACTTTTTGAATTCTTAGATTTTTTATCCAGCTGTTTTGTCTTAGCTTCCCTGCACTTCCTATTTCTTTTATTCCTCAGCGACTTGTATTTCTGTATTCCTGAATTTCTCTGAACATTTTTGTACTTCTTTCTTTCATCGATCAGCTGAAGTATTTCTGCTGTTAACCATGGTTTCTTCGTATTTAACTTCCTTCTGCCTATGTTTTTCTTTCCAACTTCTGTGATTGCCTATGATGTCCTTTCCTCTTCAACTCTACTGCCAGCTGAGCTATTGTTTAAACCAGTATCTATACCCTTATAGAACTTCAAGTGTATGTCGTTATTCTTTAGTACCTCAGTATCCACTTCTTTAAGTTTTGATTCTTCCTGATTAATCTCTTAAACTGTATCCTACACTTAATCACTACTACGTTGTGATCTGAGTCTGTATCTGCTCCTGGGTATGCCTTACTATCCATTATCTGATTTCAGAATCTCTGTTTGAGCACGATGTAATGTAACTGAAATTTTCACGTATCCCTCTGCTCTTATGATTCTTGAACGGTGTATTCGCTATTACTACGTGAAATTTGATGCAGAATTCAATTAGTTTTTCTCCTCTCTCATTCCTAGTACCAATCGCATGTCTTCTGTTTGGTCTACTCCTTCCCTACAACCGAATTCCAGTCCACCATGACTACAAGATTTCATCTCCCTTCGTGTGCTGCATTATCCGTTCAGTATCCTCATATACTTTCCCTGTCTCTTCGTGTCCAGCTTGCGACGTCAGGATATATACCTAATTTATCGCTGTCAGTGCCGGTTTGCTGTCAATTCTGATGAGAACAATCCTAGCACCGAACTCTTCACAGTAATTTACGCTCTGCCCTACCTTCCTATTCATACGTTGTCCTATTCCCGTTATACCATTTCCTGGTGCTGTTGATATTACCACAACCAGAAATCGTCTTCTTTCCATTTCACTTTACTGGACCCCACTATACCTGGACGGAGCTTTTGGATCTCCCTTTTCAGTTTTTCTAGCTTCCCTATCATATAGAAGCTTCTGACATTCCACATCACGACTCTTAGGACATTATCCTTTCATTGGTTATTCAGTCTTTTTCTCATGGTCACCATCCCCCTGGCAGTCCCCTCCCAGAAATCAGAATAACTGATAATGCTCTTAGGACTAACATTTCGTTCCGATTAGTTAAGAAACGAGTAAAAGGGCTCTCTCCTTACTCACTGCTTTCAGCTTTCTTTGCCGTTGGTGCTTTGTTTCTGTGTCCACAGTGGGCGGTCGACCAGAGATATGGCAATTGCGCCACCAGGCCATTGTCTTCAACCCAAACTCCCTCTGCTTGCTAGACAGCCATCTGATGATGAGGATATTGGCAACACTGCCATGACATGAAGGATATGCATCAAGTGGCACACGTGCTTTCTGTAGCTGACAACAGGAGGACTGTTGAAGTAGTGCAGTCAAGGCTATGTTTGAGTCAGTTGCAATGAGTACTGGCTGAAAGAGCAGGGTTTCAGTTCGGGCGCCCTAACAGTATGATTAGACTGATGTTCTACTTTTTCAGAGAGCACAACAATGTTTTTAGGGACTGCATGATGATTTGGTATGGCCATCTCGCATGGTGGCGAGATGGGTGTAGGCGTTTCGAGATACCAGAGATATCATTCAGATAGGCTCTATTTCGGACGAGCCCCACAGACCATATGACAATTTTGAGTTCCTTGTTTCCTTGCTGGAAGTGGATCACCAGTGGACTGGGCGTAAGTAACCAACAGAGTTGGGCGTGTGCCACAAACAGTGAGCGACGTTTCGTACGACATTCTTCGGTTCTGCAAAACTGCAGCACATTGGTACCACATTCAATGACCGAGGTACAACAGTGGTAACGTCATGCACTCGTAGGAAATTGATTAATCACTGCCAAATGGAGGGTGAAGGCTAATGAGAGGCTCATCACTATGGACGAAATCTGCACTTGGCGAAACACAACATGATTACAGCGGCAATCCAATGAAGGGAAATGTTTTAGTTCTCCTCGTTCACAGAACGTGCGCCATGAACCAGATGGCACCAAGGTGATGGTTATTGTGTCTTATGACTACGTTGGTTAATCCTGCATCATGTTGTACCACAGGGGCAGACAGTCACTGCAGCCTACTACTGCAGTTTCTTATGACATTACCTTCGGACTGCACGAAGGAGAAATCAGCAGAACCTTCTGGCACTGTCTCTCGTCCTACTCCATGACAGTGCACAATGCCACACAGTGGATCCATGCAGGAGCTCCTGCGTCCATTATGGTGGTAGATACTAGAATATCCAGTGGAAGACATGGAAGTCATTATCTATGCCATATGACGATCCTAGGAAGACATCGAACAAAAGGCTGTGCTGACGACATATGAAACCTTTCACTTGTGGAGGGGAACCTGACCTACATGTGGGGCGATTATATTGAGGACATACAACAGAGTATTAAGAAAATCTATTACGAATTATAACAATGATGCCATTACTTTTTATCTAACCCATGTATACAGAGCGAGGCAGCCAAGCCAAGCAACGGGAAGTTCATACACAATGATTATTGCTGTGTTATAAAGCCCAATGTGGGTCGTTTTCTGACATATGCTACGTTTGTAGATGCCAAATTACGACGCCGACACAACGTGCGTGAAACTTAATCAAATAGCACAAGATAACACCACAAACTACTGTCTTGCAGTCACAAAAAGAACTCCAAAAACGTACACGCTACTGTACCAACTACATCCGCATCTAGATCTGCATCTATACTCTGCAAGTTATTGTGAGGTGCATGACACAGGTTACGTCCCCTTATACCTCTTATCAGGGCTTCTTCCCTTTCCATTGAAAAATGCGATGTGCAAAGAGTGATGACTTAAACACTTGTCTGAACTGTAAATAGTATAATCTCCACTTTTTTATACTTAAGGGTACGTTGCATAGACAATTGTTATGTATTCCTAGATTCCTCACTAACAGCTGCTTCTTGAAACTCTATAATTAGATTTTCATGGCATATTTTGTGTCGTTTTTAAGTACATGCTAGTTTACGTTTCTCAGCATTTCGTTTCTGATGAACTCTGAGTCGACCAACCTCGTGACTGTTTGTGCTGTGGTCTTTGTATCCAATATGCCTTGATAGTTCTATTTAATACGGGTCCAAAACATTTGATAAATGTTCTAGGACTGTCAGTTTGAGTTTTTGGTAATCAAATACCTTTCAAGAGTGCATTTTGTCATTAATCAACCAATTAACCGAAATACGTCACCTGCCTTATCTATACCTATGTGATCATTGCCCTTCATGTCCCTACTAACTGTTACGCCCAGGGAGTAGTGAGATTCGTGTTCTGACTCACTGATATTGTAGTTAAAGCTATTACATTTTTTCGTTTTGTGAAGAGTCAATTTTACATTGTTGAACGTTTAAAGCGAGTTATCATTCTTTTAACTAATTTGAAATTCTGTCTGAGCAGTAGGGTGATCCATATCCGGTTGGGTCAATATGATCTTTGATCGGTGAATGGCAGGTTGGTTGCGCGGTGGTCCTCGCGAAAGTGGAGACTCGCGAGACCAAGTTGAAGATCGGGAGCATGCGGGCTGGAAGTGCAATGTAGGAAGTGAGCTGCTGCGGCGAGTGGTAGGATGGCTGCCTGTGTATTACAGTTGGGCGGTGATGGAGAGCGAGTGAAGGGAAAGACCGAGAGAGAGACAGAGAGGGAGAGAGAGAGAGCGAGTAATTTGTGGATCAGCGAGGAGTGCAGGGTTTTCTGGCTCCTTGAAAGCAATTGACAGAGCCCTAAAGAAGACAGAAAGGGAACTACGAGGGTTTGCTTCAGGAAGTAAGCGGACGGGTTGACTTTGGGCCTCACGTCGTGGGATTAATCGTTTCAGCTCTTTGGACGGGGACTTGGGCGTGTACTGAATCCCACTCCACTCTCTCTGAAGGCTGAAAAAGCTTGGAAATCCGCCACAAATGTGATGGACGCAGTGCGGATTTATTTAACTTGGTGACCACTTAACTTCTGACAGTTAGGTGTGAAGTAGGGAACTTAGTTAGCAAAAGTAGAGCTGTTACTCACCTCCACCCATGTTTTCAAGGTACATTCTGAGTTATCTAACTTTACGCTTTATGCTGGAACTTTGTATTCTGTAGTGTAATCTAAAGCTCACACCAATGTCAGTTAAGGCAACATACAAAGATGCAGATGTGTATTTCTTAAAAACACGTTTGTCTTTGGAAGTTGTTATCAGCAGGCTAGGCCCTATGAAGGGAACCAGTACATAGAAGATTTTTCAACAGTTGTGTAGCGGAATCTATTGTGACGTTAAGGTGTCGTCGAATGATAATCAGAAAATTCCAGGATTGCTCTTTTATTGAAGTTGGTGCTGCTAGAATTAAAATTTTTAAGAAATGTATTCCCTTTAAATCAGATAACATATTCTTTAAATTGGAAGTTTAATTTTTCATGTGAAGAAAACATGAAGGGTAAACCAGGTTTTACTGAATTATTGTTTAAGGAAGCTTCTCATGAAATGTTAGACGGTATTCCGTGTCAGGTCAGTAAATACCTTTGGCCGTTTTATTATCAAGATCTGAATGAATATTCTGCAAAATTTATCACGCTGTATTCGAAACATAAATCCATCATTCGTGAAAAGTCTGAGTATACTATTAATATTATGTGCCAAGTAATTACTATATAACATAAAAAGCAAGGGCCTCAGCAGCCTTAAATGGGCACCCTCAATGTATCGTGTACACCTGTCTATGACTCTCCATCTAAGTTAATACGTTGCAGTTAGTATTGCGTGGAAGTTGATAAATATATAATATAAACAGGAAGAGACCCAACACCCTTTCCTGGTCACACCAGATGTCACATGTTCATCTGTCTATCAACCTTCGTCCAAGGGAAAATCTTGCGTCTCCCTGTCAAGAAATCCTCAATACAAATTTCGTTCGATATCGCCTCATTACCATGATCTCATTAATGAACATGGGTGTGGTATGGAACAAAATGCTTTCTGGAAGTCAAGAAATACTTCATCTTCCTTATTGCCGCTTGGTTTTGCATGATCGATGTTTTCTCAATGGTATGGATGAATTCTTTTATTTGATGATACGCATTCTGGCGGGCAACAGTTCATACCCTAGTCCGACGATCCACATTTACTTTTCAAATGATCCCCGTAAATAGCCTCAGGCAAATGTTGGAATGGTTCCTTTAAAGGGCATGGCCGGTTCTTTGCACATCCTCCCTAAATTCGAAGCTTATGCTCTGTCTGTCGATGGGATATTAAACGCTAATCTCCCTTTTTTCTATTTATGATACCTCATTGCATTTGAGCTCAAAATAATCCCAACATCCTACAACAGACTTACGTCAAAGACATTGCACGGTAGCTTTTCAGATAACTTTTACTGCTCTTCTCCAACTAAACAACACAATTTTTTTCTTAGACAGACCTGGGATGATAGCAGAGGTCAACACTGCTGCAAATTCCGTACAGAATGCAACAGGAATTCCGTCAGGTGCCGAAAGTTTTGTTCAGTTTTAACGATATCAGTAATTTCTCAACACCAGTAGCAATAACATCTCTACCACTCACCTTCGCAGTGTTGTGAGAACTAGACTGGGACAGTACACTTGGATTTTCATTTGCAATTGGGTATTTAAAGACAGATTGCAGCATACCTGTATTTGCTTTGTTACCCTCAATTTTAATTCCTGTGTCATCCATGAGTCTCAGGACGCTTTCCTTGGCATTATTTACAGGCTTTACAGATGATCAGAATTTATATAAATCTTATGAGAGGTTTTTCGATAAAATTTGGCTAAAGTACAGCTTGAAAGCTTCATGTATTGCCCTGTGGAAGCCAAATCCTTTTCTTTTAGCATTTCCTTATCCGTGCCACTACGCTCTGTTTTACACCAACTGTGCGATACTCGCTGTTATTTCACAAGTGTTTTTACAGAGACTGTACCATGGACAGACCCTCAGGTCACAAACTGTTCAGCTAGCTGCCTATGTAACCAGTACTTAAGTCACAGTTCTTCTACCTGCTCCTGCCCAAAGCTGAAAGTTTCAAATTTCCCATTGAGATATGACAGTTCTGCTGTTCTATCTAATATACTGAAAGTATGTTCTTTACATATTTTAGTGTCAGTTTGAACATCGATGTCCATTGTTGCTGTAACCTCCATAGGTTACTGACATCAGTCTGTGTATGTCCTCAAAGATGGCAGACCTATTTGTTGCTTTTAGGTCCTCAGAAGCTCGAGACAATGTTCCCTCGGACATTGCGGCGACTACAGCCTTTATGAAATGCGTAATGTCGAGCACAAATTGTAGCATACTTACGAAAATCGAAGGCACTGCAAATCGCATTTGTCCACCGACTCCGGGCAAACGGCTTTTGGTTAAAAGATCTCCCCGCCTGTATGGAAACACGCATTATGGTTGCACAAGAGCATGTTGTAGACACATACTTGACGACATATGGAAGTTTGGGCTTGTCTGTCAGTTTTGCTCGGAGAACATAATGGGAAGGCGACCACCCGCGATAAGCTGGAAATCCGGGTTCGGGTCCTGGTAAGAACAAATTTTCACTGCCGTCATTCCATTACACAGCTGATGGTGGTACATACTCTAAACTGTGAACACATTTGATGTAGCTGATATAGGTTGTTTTCATGATCTCTGATGTTGCTGGTGATAACTAGGGATGAGTCTTTTTCTCGACAGAAGACGTAAATTAATGTTGTGTGACCGTCTTTGATACTGAATCCTTGCTAGATAATCTTACATACAGTTTAATTTCTGTCTCGATTGATTGATTTTCTCATCTGCTGCAACAAGTTCATGATCTTCATTCTCCATCAGCCTACCGTTTCGATATAGATTTTGATTCACCTCAAAAATCTAATTGTAAAGAAGTGCGGCTTTTAACCAGTAACTATACCTATTATTCAGTACCTATTGTTATTTTGGGTCCTTCACTTGTAAATGACGATCCAGCTATCACTGATCCCACTTGTAGCACACACTCTTACCCATTTAATGGGACACTACATATCTCAGCTCTATGGCGCAAATCTAAGAAGTCACAGCTTAGCTTGTCATACAAGTTACTTAAAACTATTTGGGATGGATTTATGAAGTAATAAAAAAATAAAGGAATCGAAACTAAAATATACATTGGGTTACATTTAAATAAAGAAATCTTAGAAGAAATTAAAAGGAGGTGTACTACTGCATATGAAAAATATAGACAAAATATACAGCCAAAATCGTTCAAAATGCAGGTAACATGAATTAAAAATTATCAGCTCCAAAACTTACTTTCTAAATAACTTCAGAAATTTAATATGTTGGCATGAATTACATTTCAAATATTTCTACTTCCTATATATGAAGGTAGTATCTGTTCCCGAATGAACAGATCTATTGATGACAATACAGCTTCTCTAGAATGAAATGATAATTAAATCGACACCCTAGCTGCAAACAGGCGTTGATTTACATCAATGGGGACGTGTTGAAAACGTGTGCCCCGACTGAGACTCGAACCCGGGATCTCCAGCTTACATGGCAGACGCTCTATCCATCTGAGCCACCGGGGGCACAGAGGATAGTAAGCTCCCCGTCAGACCCACATCCCCAACATGTCCACACCACTACATTCGTTGTGCGCCTAATAGCTGTTTGCCCATCACACTCATTACTCGTGGCAGATTAATCTACCAAGTCCCGTACGACTTGGGGCACAGCGTGTGCGTTCGCACAAGAAGGTCAATGGCCGGGTAGCCATATTTTAACGATATATGAAGGTAGTATCTGTTCCCGAAAGAACAGATACTATTAATGACGGTGCAGCTTGTCTAGAATGAAATGCTAATTAAATTGTCACCCTAGCTGCAAACAGGCGTTGATATACATCATTGGAGACATTTTGAAAATGTGTGCCCCAAACCTAGACTCGAACACGGGATCTCCTGCTTACATGGCAGATGCTCTATCCATCTGAGCCACCGAGGGCACAGAGTATACCACACCTGCAGGGACTTATCCCTAGCACGTTCCCCGTGAGACCCACATTCCTACATGTCCACACCACAACACTCATGGGTTCGAGTCCTGGACGGGGCACACATTTTCAGCATGTCCCTAATGATGTATATCAACGCCTGTTAGCAGCTAAGGTGTCGATTTAATTATCACTTCATTTGTACATTCTACTGAGAAGAAGTTGCGAAAATATAAAACTAACAATGAAGATACACTAAGATCATCAAAGTGAAAAGCTATTGATATCGTCCCTAAGTTATAAATATTTCCTGTAAAAAGAAACTAAGTTGAGTTTCTTCTGAGATAGATAATAATAATAATATTATCCGATTCTATCGCGACGAAATATCGATGTAACCGATTTATTAGCTGGACAAATATCGATTAAATAACCCCTATAACTGATCCGATAGGTCGACATTTCGAAATGTCGCTGTGTATTTCCCACCCCTGGGCGTGTGTAGCACAGCTTTTTATGCCTTCAGGAGGCGTCCTGTTTCCTATTTTTTTTTTCGTCACAGATAAATATTAAGGGGTGTAAAGTCAAATGGTTCAAATAGCTTTGAGCACTATGGGACTTAACTTCTAAGGTCATCAGTCCCCTACAACTTAGATCTACTTTAACCTAACTAACCTAAGGACTTCACACACATCCATTCCCGAGGCAGGATTCGAACCTGCGACCGTAGCAGTATCGTGGTTCCAGATTGTAGCTCCTAGAACCGCTCGGCCACTCTGGCCGGCGGTGTAAAGTCGGATAATAATTTTGGCTGTGTTGTATATCCAGAGCAACAGGACATACAAGCTTCAGTTATGTTAATAAGAAGGACTGTTATTATCAGTGCAGAATGGATGGGAGATCCGTCATGCTGGTACCAATGGAACCTCATGCACATCGGTATACAATTTAATAAATGCGGTAGAATATCTCAGTAAATTTAAAACTTCTGGAAATTTAGATTCTATCAATAAAACAGGTATCAATTACGCGATTCGTGGGCAGCATTATATTGAGATACACGGGGTAATTATGGAGGTAGTTGGTTAGGAACGTACGTTGTGTATATCACAGTCATGTTAACACTCACACATTTAGATACATTTTATTGAGAAGAGTCACACACTTAGCTTTGAAAGCTGAATAAAACTACGCCGATGAGCCCAAACATTTCGACCACAGCCGAGCACGTTGTTGGATTCCGCCTGGTGGTATTGCGAGCAAGTGTCACGGTAAAAAAAGTATGTAACCGGAGTAGACACGGATGGGTGATCACCCTTTTGAAGATATGGACTGCGGATGAGGAAATCCAGTGAGATAAGCGCCTTTGACAAAGGGCACATTATTACTACGCACGACCTTTGAAAGAGTATCTCGAAAACGGAGAAGGTGGCCGAATGTTAACACGATGCTGTCGTGAGCATCAATAGAAAGAGGTAGGAGGACAGTGAAACTACCACTAGGTGCTAAATGGTTGGACACCCACGGCTCTTTGCAGAACCATAGGTTCGTAGGCTTGTGTGCTCTGAAAGTAGGATGAGTGGGTGATCTGTGGTATCTCTGTCGAAAGAGCGCTTTGATGGTGCACGCACAAGTGTTTCGGAGCACACTGTTCATCGTACATTGTTGAGATATTCTACCTGTGCGTAGAAATCTTGTGTCCCATACCTCCGGAACCTATCATTTGGCAGGAGAGTAAAAACATTAATACCTGCCTCCACTCATCCTCACCTTCCCTTCTATGCGGAGGGAATAACAAATAATGAAATAATATGCGGGCAATGATACTTTGTTATATTGAATTAAGATTGCAGTCAGGCACCATACTGATCTTCACTTTTGGGCCTTTCCTGTGCTTAGGTCGTGTATTAGATCCCACTTAAGCTGGCTGTTGACTGCGGGCGGCTGCCACATGTAAGGCAATGCTTGCGTAAACGACTTCTAGATCGGTCATCTGTACTCGGCAGATAAACATTCAGTAACATTTCGTGTATCACGAGGTGACAATTTGTGCACATTTGTAAATGTAGCAAGTGTTTGTGTTTTACTTGCCTGCACTGAAGCAGAAGAAACAGCTGCCAAAATATTCAGTGCATAGACTAACATATGTAAGACATTTGAAACGTCAATTTAGCAGGTCAAGGTTACACGTTTCGAAATTTTGGAGCTACACCAGAATGTTGGCCAGAAGCTTTGTCACATTAATTACTACTATTTCATCTCATATTACATATCACACTGTCATTCGAGTTAGTGTTTCAAGAACAGAAACGGTTTTAGTTACCTTAAGTTACGTAGATACACGAAAGAATTATTTACTTTTTCAAAAGTGAGATTTCATTTTATGAGGTGGCGGCTGAATTGTCTGGTAAACTCCCGACAGCTCAACCGTCTCAATGATGCTACAGACGCTGTCCGTAGTGTCCTACAGATATTGGAAGCTTACCGTAAGATCATGACAATTTAAAGCAAACAATGTCGCACAACGGATAATGGCTTATAGAACGAGACTTACTGGGGGTGTCCGAATGGAGGAAGAAAGTGTGGGGCAGCACATCTCACACATACATATTAATGAAGGGATCTATGAAACTAGGAAAGGAAACTAATGGTCACCAGAACTGTCTGGTTTCTTGCCAAGAGTCATCAAAAATGTTTTACCCACTCGATAGAGAATACAAACACTTAACAAGTGGACAAGGGATTTCAAATACGAATTATAGCCTTGGCGCAGGTGGGTGGATACATAAAAGAATGATGTAAAACTGTGTCCCGAATACGGGCAACGTATCCGAAAAACATTATTGGTTTAAAGAAACGTTCCTGGAAAAGCGTGAATGAACAGCAATACTCTCGCCCAAGTGTATTAAGCGTGCAACTAGCTTGCTGCAAAAATTAGATCCACAAAATGAAACCATGATACAAATGATCTTACTTCACACTCGTCTCTTCTTGGTGTTTCTAACGGTGGTGCATGCGTACCATTCTTAGACTGTGGAAGGATGGAAGACGGTTGCAATACTCGCTGAAAATTCTAAGTTCAGCACCCTCTGTACTCTGCTCTGAGTTGGAGACATCTCTCTCTGCAACGATCTGGAGGAAATATCTTCTGCGGCTGCCTAAGAAAAACAATGTTCTAGATGGCGTCCATGAAACAAGTGTATTCTAACTCTTCTCTGCAAACTTAGCTGGTTCTGCCAGCATCGAAATCTCGCCGGCCAACTGCACCAGACCTTGTAAGTTCTGACCAATGATAATTTAATAAACAAGTTTAAAGGTTTCCTACTCTTGCAGATCTTGTCATGGTTACCCAATAATGTATGTTTCTCTCATGGCATACAGAAGAAAGCTGAAAATCTTTTTCAGTACATGGCTGGTATTCAGTTATGGCCAACGTAAAGACGTGCATAAACGCACATATTGGACCACGTCCCCACTACCAAAATTGTATGAGCCAACCAGAGAGCCTAGCTACAAAATCCTAAACAAACATTCTAGCAGTCCGCGTTTGGGCTTAACGGCTGCTTTCACACATCATGGCTCGGGTTTTCTCCCGCCTTTCAGAATCTTAACTTAGCCAGAAAGGATTTCTTGCACATATTATACACTGCAGTTTTATTTAATGCTGCACAACTTCCTCGACACTCTTGCTGGGCTGGCAGACTATCCTCCTCGATTCTCTACCTGAGCGGGGAACAGTTTCCAGCCGAAAATAACGACTATTTCGTTCTCTCAGTAAACTTCCGTTTTGCGAGCGAACTAACAAGACTCCCTCACCATACTGCAAGAAAAGGTGATATAGAAAAAATTACAAGTCTAATCATTGGCAATAAATAATACTACTTGCAGGTCTCTTGCAGCTTTAGTGATTTGACTTGACTAACAATTGAAATCTGCATTTTACATAATAAAACATTTTAGTGGGCACGTTGGGAACTAATTGCCATATAAAAACTTGAAGGTTTCAAGTCCTACCATGACACTCATCACCACAGGTTCAAAAAAATAAAATTCTATTGATCTGTGAACCGAAACTGATGACTTATTTTCACCTTCAGGTTTCTGAATTAATTTGTGTTTTTTTCATGATGGTTCTACTGTGTTTCTTCCTCAGTGTAAGTTAATTTTTTTTTATTTGCTAGTTTCTAGAATTATTTGGGAATGGAGCTCTTGAAAGAAAAAGGATGTCTTTTCTGAGTACCTCTTGGCTTCTTTTTCTCTTTAAAATTATGGTTATAAAGCAACTTTTAGTATGTGGACCAGGAGCTTACAATGTCAGGATGACTTGGGTCAGTAGTAGTTTGTATGCACACATAAATTAAACTATATTGACAAACAACACATTGTAAATTGTAGTCTATGTGATATACAGTGCGTAAGAAAAGACTACACTGGTTGGAGGCGAAGTTGCAAAACGCTACTTATGCGTGGACGAATATTTTGTAGTAGCAGTCTCAGCGCTTAAAAGGTACTATGGATGTCTCCTCTTCTCACCGTTACCACTGAACACTGTTCACACCTTCCACTTCTTTACTATTGGAGCCAACGAATATCCGAGGTATTATTTCCGTGGAGTTGTGGGTATCTCTACCTCGTATTCGATCCGAGATATGTCTGCTACGATGTCTGACTACTGCCGGATTCTTCATACTCACCTGGCGTGATCTCCATTCTTCTTTCACATTTTCCACTGGCGCGTTCTTACCTCGTTAGCACAAAGGGGCTTCCCTCCTCCTTCTCATATCCTATCGTTACAAATCTGTCGACCGTATACATAGACTGGTAACGACACAGTATTTTCCCAGATTACCTGACATGAAAAAAAAGCGGCTCATTTACAGTGATAAAAATGAATGTTGCATATTGCCGAAACTGTAAAATTTAAAGCTGTGATGCAGTAACACGTTATAAGTGCACAGGTTTGTTTGTAATATAATTATTGCGGAAGCAGTCCATGTCTTCACCAAGAGGAGCTGTACGTGCACTTAATGCCAACCGTGTCACCTGTAAACACTGCAGTATTTGTGTTGTGTATCACCATGAGAGTTGTGTTGCTTCATGATGGTTTAGACAATATAAAGTTCCAAACTGCTACGGGAGTGCAGATGTTTAGATAAATGACACGAAATAGACCCCACGAGCAGGGTGTTTTTTTTTACGTGCCAGAGGACCTTCCAAGGCTCCTGCTGTAAACAGTGTCCGGAGAGTGACGTGTCGCCTGATCACGAATCCACTCATGGTGGGCTGGGCAGCAGTGGGACAGGACGCTGTTTTCTGATGAGACCCGTATCAGTGTCCAAATGACGATACTGATATTCATGTGTGGAAGCAACGAGGACAACGTTTACATGCAGCGTTTACTCCCCAATTGGCAGCTCAGTCATGTTTTGGGGTGGAATCATCTATGTCCGCAGGACATCCCTTGCACCAGTACAAGCCGGCCGGTGTGGCCGTGCGGTTCTAAGCGCTTCAGTTTGGAACCGCGTGACCGATACGGTCGCAGGTTCGAATCCTGCCTCGGGCATGAATGTGTGTGATGTCCTTAGGTTAGTTAGGGTTAAGTAGTTCTAAGTTCTAGGGGACTGATGACCTCAGTAGTTAAGTCCCATAGTGCTCAGAGCCATTTGAACCATTTGAACCAGCACCAGTACACGGGAGGAAAACTAGTGTGAAGTACCGGGACCACATCCTTGGACCCATTGTGGCTCCATTAGGTGAACATATCGGAGCGGGATCCGCGCTGGTGGACGACAATGTACGCCCACATAGTCACAATCTTGTAAACACCTTCCTTGGGGATCATACAAACGCCGGCCGGAGTGCCGTGCGGTTCTAGGCGCTACAGTCTGGAGCCGAGCGACCGCTACGGTCGCAGGTTCGAATCCTGCCTCGGGCATGGTTGTGTGTGATGTCCTTAGGTTAGTTAGGTTTAATTAGTTCTAAGTTCTAGGCGACTGATGACCTCAGAAGTTAAGTCACATAGTGTTCAGAGCCATTTTGATCATACAAACAGTTGAATGGAATGATCCACACATTTTCTAGAGCTCTTCTGCATTGAAAATGGTACATGCTAAAACGGTTCGCAGTCGTCCTGTCCCACCAGAGATTACATAGAGGCAGCATTGGAAGAATGGAGCAACATCTGGACAATCTGGTAAGGAGAACGCCTAACCACATTCAGAAGTGTCTCTAGTTACAAGGAGGACCAACTGGTTAGTTAACAATGTGTTATGCAAGATGACAGTGAGAAGTAAGTGTATTGTCAGCAGTGGAATCTTTTGTAAGGTTTTCTTGTGTTTAGCAAGTGGAAATCAGTTTCTCTTCATTATTCCAGTTTTCTTGCTTCCTCTTAAGTCCAGTGTTGACAACAAAGTAATATGCAACATTTATTTTGACCCCTGTATATTACAAAATCTCAAACAAACAAAAATAATGATACTTTATACTATCATAATAGCCAAACCATTTTTTACAACTGACAGAAATTGATGAACAAATAACATTTTAGTGTTACACTGTCTCGTTACAAGTCGCCAAGTCATTAACTCCTGGGACTATTCTATCCCGAGCTGTCGCCTCCTCTCCGAGTTAACGCCAGAGAGGTTCTGCAGGCACCATGACCTTCCATGACCTTTGCAGCTTCTGGCGTTTTGTCGTACTGTAGATGTTTCTGCCGAAACATACTGTATGAATATAGTGGTACATGTTGGATGGTTAAAAATGACGAAGAGTTGGGAGAATTTTAAAGTCATTTAGTTCTGTACTTCAGCACCTATAAAATTCGAGGCAAACTGTCCACTGCAGGAGTCACTGACCTACTGTACCAGTTTGTCAGTTTAAATGGTCTTTCTACACACAGGCAAAGATGTGCGTTTAATTAGCATTAAAGAGATAGAGAAATTAGCTCACTCCAGGAGATAGCACGTCAATATGGAATAATAAGTTGGCATCAGACGAAGTAAGTACTATGCTTGAATAGAAAACAAAGAAAACAATTCAAATATCAAAAGCATTCAGCGGGACGCCACAAAGCAAGAGAATGGCTGTTATTAACTAGCCATGAGAATTAGAGAGATTCGTTGGAAGGGACAAAATACTTCGCAGCTCTTAACCAACTTAGCGAAAGGATATAGAGGGGTTCAACATACACTACGATCCATTAAAATTGCTGCACCACGTGCTACAGACGCGAAATTTAACCGACAGGAAGAAGATGCTGTGATACACAAATAATTAGCTTTTCAGAGCATTCACACAAGGTTGGCGCCGGTGGCGACACCTAGAACGTGCTGACATGAGGAAAGTTTCCAACCGATTTCTCATACACAAACAGGAGTTGACCGGCGTTGCCGCGTGAAGTATTGTTGTGATGCCTCGTGTAAGGAGGAGAAATGCGCAACATCACGTTTCCGACTTTGATAAAGGTCGGATTGTAGCCTATCGCGATATTGCTGCTCGCGTTGGTCGAGATCCAAAGACTGTTAGCAGAATGTGGAATCAGTAGGTTCAGGAGGGTAATACGGGACGCCGTGCTGGATCTCAACGGCCTCGTATCACTAGCAGTCGAGATGACAGGTATCATAACAGCATGGCTGTAACGGATCGTGCATCCACGTCTCGATCCCTGAGTCAACAGATGGGGACGTTTGCAAGACAACGACCATCTGCACGAACAGTTCGACGACGTTTGCTGCAGTATGGACAATCAGCTCGGAGACCATGGCTGCGGTTACCCTTGACGCTGAATAACAGACATGAGCGCCTGCGAAGGTTTACTCAACGACGAACCTGGGTGCACGAATGACAAAGCGTCATTTTTTCGGATGAATCCAGGTTCTGATTACAGCATCATGAAGGTCGCATCCGTGTTTGGCGACATCGCGGTGAACGCACATTGGAAGCGTGTATTCGTCATCGCCATACTGGCGTATCACCCAGCGTGATGGTATGGAGTGCCATTGGTTACACGTCTCGGTCACCTCTTGTTCGCATTGACGGCACTTTGAACTGTGGACGTTACATTTCAGATGTGTTACGACCCGTGGCTCTACCCTTCATTCGATCCCTGTTAAACCCTACATTTCAGCAAGATAATGCACGACCGCATGTTGCAGGCCCTGTACGGGCCTTTCTGGATACAGAAAATGTTCGATTGCTGCCCTGGCCAGCACATTCTCCAGATCTCTCACCAATTGAAAACGTCTGGTCAATGATGGCCGAGCAACTGACTCGTCACAATACGCCAGTCACTACCCTTGATGAACTGTGGTATCGTGTTGAAGCTGCATGGGTAGCTATACCTGTACACTCCATCCAAGCTCCGTTTGATTCAATGCCCAGGAGTATCAAGGCCGTTATTACTGCCAGAGGTGGTTGTTCTGGGTACTGGCTCTGAAAACTATGGGACTTAACATCTGAGTTCATCAGTCCCCTAGAACGTAGAACTACTTAAACCTAAGGACATCACACACATTCATGCCCGAGGCAGGATTCGAACCTGCGACCGTAGCGGTCGCGCGGTTCCAGAATGAAGCGCCTAGAACCGCTCTTCCACATCGGCCGGCTCTGGGTACTGATGTCTCAGGATCTATGCACCGAAATTGCGTGAAAATGTAATCACATGTCACTTCTAGTATAATATATTTGTCCAATGAATACCCTTTTATCATCTGCATTTGTTCTTGGTGTAGCAATTTTAATGGCCAGTAGTGTATATATGGATAAACCATGCCTAAAACGGTGTAAGAAATCCGTTGGCATTCAAAACAGCTTTTCTCGTTCAGGAGTGTGTAAATACAGGTCGTGTATAATTTTAAAGTGGATGTTGTGCCATTCTTCCCTAAAATAATGGCAAGTTCAAGTAACAATGATGGAAGTGAATAGTGATCACGCAACATTCTCTCCAAAATTAGACGGAAATAGCTCAACAATATTGGGATCTGGTGCCTGCGGTGCCTAGTGGAGATGTGGCAGTGCATACTAGTGCTATGAAAACCAATCCGGGACGTTGCGAGATGTACGACCAGGGGTGCTGTCTTTTAGAATACGACGTCAGCACTGGGAAACAAACACTGCACCATGGGATGGACAGGATCAGCCATAATGCTCATATAGTCCTTGACAGTAATGCTATGTTGCCGGTTAATCATTAAGTTGAAGAAAAGCTACGATATGGCTGCACAAATCATCACAGAACGTCCGCCATGTTTCACCCTTGGGACGTAAACTTTGCCAGAAGCTAGAACTAGTGTGAAACAATCCTCATCTGACCAACTTACTGTCCTCGATTGCTTCGTAGCCTAGGTATTATTGCTGTTATGGTCATTCGCATCACTGATGGCTGGTTCTGGAATTCTAACTCGCCTTCCAATACCCTCATTGCGGAGCTCCCTTCACGTTGTATACGTTCTGACAGGGTTTGCGAGTACGACAATGAGTTTTGCAGCGAGTTTTTCAGTTTTCGACCTCTTATTTTTCCTCAGAATCCTCTTCAATTACTGCCCGTCGTGATCATTCCTGATACAATTTCGTTCATGTTGTGACTTAACAGACGACGTTTATCCATTATCCCATTACAAATCTACGATGCGGTACCGCTTGAATCCTTAAACGTTTCGACTACGTCGGTCACAGAAACACCAACAACTTGCCCCCTTTCGAATTGAGCTGATGTTTACTCAGGTGAATAAGCAAGCTTTGACTCATGTACACTAAGATACGTGCTAAGTGACGTTAGCATTGACAAAAGGTTTGCTACGATCGGCATTGTGTCCGTCTCCACCAACTATTATACAAATACAAATTGATGTTCTTTTTATTTAACAAAAAAATATCATGTATTCTTCATTTAAGACAGTCCATCACTATACCTTGACTTGAATACGCCCATTATGTGTGTCAGTGTAACCACGTTATGTAGCATGACGGCCGATATGCACTAACGTATAATGGAATGTTGGACTGAAAAGGTATAGAACTGTGCTGCGAACTATTTCTATGTTAATGAAAGTGATGAATTGTTCTACGCAAACACATCTTCAGAAAGAGAAGCATGACTGTTATTTCAACTGAAGCATACTACACCGAAATATGTCATACCTTTGAAAAATAATAGCTACGTGGACTGAAAATTTGTGTGCAATGTTATGCTGTTTGTGAATGATAACAGAAGAAATATTGAATTTAATTGATGAACGGAGAAAATATAAAAATGCAGTAAATGAAGCACGCAAAAAGGAACACAAACGTCTAAAAAATGAGATCGACAGGAAGTGGTTCAAAAATGGCTCTGAGCGCTATGGGACTCAACATCTGAGGTCATCAGTCCCCTAGAACTTAGAACTACTGAAACCTAACTAACCTAAGGACATCACACACTTCCATGCCCGAGGCAGGATTCGAACCTGCGACCGTAGCGGTCACGCAGTTCCAAACTGAAGCGCCTAGAACCGCACGGCGATCGACAGGAAGTGCAAAATGGCTAAGCGGGGATGGCTAGAGGACAAATGTAAGGATGTAGAGGCTTATCTCAGTAGGGATAAGATATATACTGCCTACAGGAAAATTAGAGAGACATTTCAAGAAAAGAGAACCACTTGTACGAATATCAAGAGCTCAGATGGAAACCCAGTTCTGAGCAAATAAGGGAAAGGAGAAAGGTGGAAGGCGTATATACAGGGTCTATAACAGGGAGGTGTACTTGAGGACAAGATTATGGAAATTGAAGAGGATATAGATGAAGATGAAATGAAAGATATGATACTGCGTGAGGAGTTTGACAGAGCACTGAAAGACCTGAGTCGAAACAAGGCCCCGGGAGTAGACAACATTTCATTAGAGCTACTGACAGCCAAGGGAGAGCCAGTCCTGACAAAACTCTACCATCTGGTGTGCAAGATGTATGAGACAGGCGAAATACCCCCAGACTTTAAGAAGAATATAATAATTCCACTCTCAAAAAAAGCAATAATATTTCCAATCCCAAAGAAAGCAGGTGTTGACAGATGTGAAAATTACCGAACTATCAGTTTAATAAGTCATGGCTGCAAAATACTAACGCGAATTTTTTGCAGATGAATGGAAAAATTGGTAGAAGCCGACCTCGGGGAGCGTTAGTTTAGATTCCGTAGAAATATTGGAACACGTGAGGCAATACTGACCCACGACTTATGTTAGAAGATAGATTAAGGAAAGGCTAACTTACATTTCTAGCATTTGTAGACTTATAGAAAGCTTTTGACAATGTTGACTGAAAGACTCTCTTTCAAATTCTGAACGTGGCAGGGATAAAATATTGGGAGCGAAAGCCTATTTGCAATTTATACAGAAACCAGATGGCAGTTACAAGAGTCGAGGGACATGAAAGGGAAGCATTGGTTGGGAAGGGAGTGAGACAGGGTTGTAGCCTCTCCCCGATGTTATTCCATCTGTATATTGAGCAAGCAGTAAAGGAAACAAAAGAAAAATTTGGAGCTGGAATTAAAATCCATGGAGAAGAAATAAAAACTTTGATGTTCACCGATGACATTGTAATTCTGTCACAGACAGCAAAGGACTTGGATGAGCAGTTGAACGGAATGGACAGTGTGTTGAAAGGAGGATATAAGATGAACATCAACAAAAGCAAAACGAGGATAATGGAATGTAGTCGAATTAAGTCAGGTGATGCTGAGAGAATTAGATTAGTAAATGAGACACTTAAAGTAGTAAAGGAGTTTTGCTATTTGGGGAGCAAAATAACTGATGATGGTCGAAGTAGAGAGGACATAAAATGTAGACTGGCAATAGCAAGGAATGCGTTTCTGATGAAGAGAAATTTGTTAACATCGAGTATAGATTTAAGCGTCAGGAAGTCGTTTCTGAAAGTATTTGTATGGAGTGTAGGAATGTATGGAAGTGAAGCATGGACGATAAATATTTTGGACAAGAAGAGAAAACAAACTTTCGAAATATTGTGCTACAGAAGAATGCTGAAGATTAGATGGGTAGATCACATAACAAATGCGGAGGTATTGAATGGGATTGGGGAGAGGAGGATTTAGTGGCACAACTTGAGTACAAGAAGGGATCGGTTGGTCGGACATGTTTTGAGGCATCAGTGGATCACCAATTTAGTATTGGAGGGCAGCATGGAGAGTAAAAATCGTAGAGGGAGAGCTAGAGATGAATACACTAAGCAGATTCAGAAGGATGTAGGTTGCAGCAGGCACTGGGAGATGAAGAAGCTTGCACAGGATAGAGTAGCATGGAGAGCTACATCAAACCAGTCTCAGGACTGAACACCACAACAACAACACTTATTGCAATGTTCTTTCAATTTATTATTTTATACTAAAACCTAACCCTGAATGACGCAGTTTTCATAGTCGTTATATTCATGACTGCAGACGATCCCCTCACATTTATGTCACCACCTGCCAAAAGTCTGAACATTCACCTTTTGTAGCGCGGACGTAGAGGTAGAGAGTCAATGAAGCTCTGCAAGGTACAGCCCGTTCGAGTTGGTCCCACGGTTTGTGATTGGGCTTAAATACCGAGAGTTTAGTGACTAGGGGGGTACGGTAAACTCATCCTGGTGCTCTTCTATCCTCACGTGTACACTGAGTGGTGTGCGACACATTCCACTTTCCTGCTGTAGACGCAATCACTCCGAGGAACAAGCAAACTGCTTATAGATGTGGACATGGCCCCAAGGATGTTGGTCCATTCCGCGTTCGAAAATAGTGTCACTCAAGGGAATGCCACAAAAATATTCCCCAGACCAGAATGTTGGCTCCTCCAAGCTCAACACTTCCTACACTAGTTCCAGGGCAGTACGTGCCAACGACCATCTGTGCGATAAAGCACAAAACGGGCTTCATCTGAAAAGGCTACCTACCGCCACTCAGTGGACGTTTAGCTGCGGTTTCGTCGTGCAAATTCAAGGCCCCTGTGCCTGATGAACAGCAGTCAGCATGGCTGCATGAGTCAGGCGCCTGCTGCAGAGGCGCATGCCCAGCCACAAAAAACACGATAGTAAGTTTCCTGCAAATGTGAACATTAGAAACGGTGTGCATGTGATTTGAAAGTTGTAAACATAAAGCGTAAGAAACAGTACCGGCAAGAGAAGAAGCATTGTTTTCAGTGCTCTGCCTTCATCAGCCATCGTTGCCAATACGGTAAAAGACGATATAATGAATTACGAAAACATTCTTCTCATATCATGGGCTTCTCATCTTTGCTGTCTCAAATGTAGAAACAAAGACAAAACTATATTTACGACGGTAAATACAGTATGTATTTCATACCAGAAAAATGTTTGAAAATAGCTCCCTGACAAGATGTTGGCAGCATAAGCATTGTAATAATTATTATTTAAAACAACTGTAAGCGACAGAAACTACGAACAAAAAACAACGTTGCCTAAACCTACATTATAATGCCGACGTGTTTAAAAACGGGAAATGACAAGAAAGATTAAGAAGAAAAAGAGTACACAGAGATTAATTTTTAAAAGCATCTGCTTCTAGTGTCCCGTGAGGAATGGTTAAGATTCAGGGATATTGGGAATTATCTTTGTATATGAGGTTTGTGAGGTGCACAAACGAAAAGTGAATACATGAGATGAAGTGGTTAGTCGCATCGTGGACGCTGTTGCTCTCATCAGAGAACGTGCAGAGGCATTCGGACAACCAACACAACATGTCCTGTGGCCGTGCGGTTAAAGGCGCTGCAGTCTGGAACCGCAAGACCGCTACGGTCGCAGGTTCGAATCCTGCCTCGGGCATTGATGTTTGTGATGTCCTGAGGTTAGTTAGGTTTAACTAGTTCTAAGTTCTAGGGGACTAATGACCTCGGCAGTTGAGTCCCATAGTGCTCAGAGCCATTTGAACCATTTTTGAACAACATGTCCTCCCAAGAGTGCTCATATGCAATGTAGCTGACCGTGGGGTATAAAAAAATTTACTGCCAACTTCACAATACCTTAATATAAATCTCTTAAAAATACGTATTTTTCAATTGATACTCTGTAAAAATCATGTTGTAATGTTTACTAACTGTTGTATATCTGTACACGTGTAGACCTGACAATGTATTGAATAATACAGAAGCTGAATAACACTCTACATGAAATTTTTATATCTCGGAATAGCGCTTATGTCCATATGAATTTTTTGGACTCAAATGATAGTTCCTGCCGTATCCCTGAAAAGTGATCATTATTCCTGGGTATCCTGTATACAGGGTGGTCCATTGATCGTGACCGGGCCAAATATCTTACGAAATAAGCATCAAACGCAAAAACTACAAAGAACGAAACTTGTCTAGCTTGAAGGGGGAATCTAGATGGCGCTATTGTTGGCCCGCTAGATGGCGCTGCCATAGGTGTGTGTGTGTGTGTGTGTGTGTGTGTGTGTGTGTGTGTGTGTGTGTTTGAGGTTTACGGGCGCTAAACAGCGGGGTCATCAGCGCCCAAACGCATAAAAACAGGAACACATGCAGTGAAGGGACTAAGACGAACAACGAACAAGGGGAACAGCTAAAAGACACAGACCTGACGCAGTTCCAAATCCTCACATACAGAGGCAAAACAAGAGGAGAAGGAGTGCACTAAAAAAGGAAAGGAAACACAAGGAAAGGAGGACAGAAACCGAAGGGAAACAAGGAGGTAGACGTGACTGGTTGACCTCTTACCTAAAATCTGGGTGAGCCAGTCATCTAGCAGCACATTAAAAACCTCTCCCTAAAAGCCGTGGCAACAAATTGGACAGGACACAAAACCGTAAAACCTTAAACACAGACGTTACGTCGTCTTTCAAAATAGAGGGCAAATCCGGTGGCAAAGAAACCACCGCCCTCTGGTCAGAGAATAAAAGACAGTCAAGTAAAATGTGGCGGACAGTAATCTGGACGCCACAAGCACCGCAGATTGGGGGATCCTCCCGCCGGAGTAAAAAACCATGTGTGAAGGGACTGTGCCCGATGCGGAGGCGAGTGAGGAGAACCTCATCCCGCCTGCATGACTGGTAGGACGTACGCCATGGCCGCGTGGTGGCCTTGACCAGACGTAGCTTATTTTCACTGACTGCCAGCCACTCCTCTTCCCACAGACGCATAACGCGAAAACGCAGGAGGGAGGTAACGGCATGGAGGGGGACGGCACAGTCAACAACGTGAGGGAGGGAACATGCATCTTTGGCAGCCACATCCGCCAGCTCGTTTCCCCTAATACCTACGTGCCCCGGCACCCAGCAGAAGGAAACCTCCTTCCCCTGCCGCTGCAGGTGGAGGAGGGCATCATGGATGTTCTGGACGACCGTATCCGCCGGGTACAAGTGTTGCATGGTCTGAAGGGCACTCAGGGAGTCAGAACAGATGAGGAACTTACGACTGGGAACACATCTCATCTGCTCCAATGCCCGCAAGATCGCAAACAATTCGGCATCAAAGATGGCAAACGCCGCAGGAAGCAGTAACTTGACGACTCGATCAGGGAAAACACCAGCACAACCAACAGAGTCCCCCTGTTTAGAGCCATCCGTAAATACTGGTACATGGTCGGGATGCTGGTTTAAAATATCATAAAATAAGGCGGTAAAAACAAACGCAGGAGTGCAGCTCCTCCGGTACTCCGACAAGTCTAAAAGGACGCTGGGCCTCTGGAGCAACCAGGGAGGCAGGCGAGTAAAACCTTGTCGTTGGGGGGCCACACGCTCCACACCAAGGGACTCAAGCAAATGCTTGGCACGAATCCCAAATGGTCTCGTTGCCCTGGGACGACTGGAAAAGAGACGTTCCATAGGCGGTCGGGCAACGGTAGGGTACGCAGGGGATGTAGGACAGGCAAGAAATTGACACAAACGTCGCACCATGAGGAGTTGCCGCCGGATGGCGAGCGGCGGTTCCCCTGCCTCAGCACACAGGCTGGGGATGGGACTGGTACGGAAGGCACCAGTGGCCAGCCTGATACCCTCATGGTGTACTGCGTCAAGTATCTTCAGATACGAAGGCCTTGCTGACCCATACACGGTGCAACCATAGTCCAGACGCGATCGGACGAAAGCCCTATAAAACTGCAGCAGACGTGCCCGATCTGCTCCCCAGGACCGATGGCTCAGACACTTCAAAATATTCAGTGCCTTCAGGGCCCGCACCTTGAGGTCTTTAAGGTGAGGCAACCACGACAGTTTGGAATCAAAAGTGAGGCCCAGGAACCGCACAGTGTCGCTAAAAGGAAGAATGGTGTCCCTCAGACGCAATTCAGGGGAGGTTAAAAGACGTCGAGAACGATTAAAATGAACACACACACATTTGTCGGCAGAAAAGGTAAAACCCGTCTTCACAGTCCATGCCTCTAATCGCTGTATCGTAAGCTGCAACTGCCGACTAGCAGTGACAAGACTGGAGGAAGAACAGAAAACAGCAAAATCGTCCACAAACAAGGAGCATTGGGCAGGACTCCGGATAGTGGACGTGATACTGTTAATGGCGACGGCAAAGAGGGTGACACTTAAAACGCTTCCCTGAGGAACACCATTCTCCTGCACATACAAATCAGATAGCACATTACCAACCCTATATCGAAAGAGGCGGTGGGAAAGAAAGGACCGAAGGAAGATGGGGAGACGGCCACGAAAACCCCACTCATGGAGTTGATTGAGGATATGGCGGCGCCAAGTAGTGTCATACGCCTTATGAATGTCAAAGAAGACACCGAGACAATGCTGGTTACGGAGGAAGGCCTGCTGGATGGCCGCCTCAAGCAGGGTCAAGTTGTCTATAGTTGAACGACATCTCCGAAAGCCACACTGCGAGGGGCTAAGGAGCTGCCTGGTTTCGAGCAGCCAAACCAGGCGACGGTTGACCATGCGTTCGAACGTCTTCCCGACACAGCTCGTCAAAGCGATACTTCGGTAACTGCTGGGATGCGTTCGGTCCTTCCCCGGTTTGAGGAGGGGGATCAAAATCGCCTCCTTCCACGAGTCAGGGTACGTGCCAGATAACCATATCATATTAAAAAACGTCAGGAGAACTTCCTTGGAAGGCAGTAACAAGTGCTGCAGCATGCTGTACCGGATTTGATCATGGCCAGGCGCAGTATCATGAGCCTCAGACAGGGCCGAATCCAGTTCCCACATTGTGAAGGGGCAGTTGTAGGGTTCAGAATTTGGAGACCGGAAGTCCAAGTGACCCCTCTCGATGGCAGTGCGGTACCGGCAGACCTCCGGATCACAGTATGAAACTTCCCTTTTGAACAATTACAAATGACTGTGCTTAACCTGACACACAATATTTTTTAGCGCAACGCAATCTGACTTTCAAAAAATCCCTACGAAAGAATGGCCCTGACTAACATTAACCTATACGTTTCACAAATCACTTACCTCACAAAAATCTTCGCTGCTCAAGCTACTGCAATACAGCGAGTGCCACTACTGCCAGCTAAATAAAAGATTCAAACTACTGAAGGCACTAACTACTGATAGGGATAGTTAGCAAATGAAAGATATTAATAGAGAACAAACAATGTATTTACCTTGATATCATCATATATAAATATAGCAGTTCATGACAAATTTCAAAACTCCGCCATCTCTCTCCCCACATCCACCACTGCTGGCGTCTCACCTCCAACAGCGCAACGCTACGCGCTGTTCACATCCAGCTGCCGCTGCCCAACACTACAATGGCAGACAACAATGCAAACTAGCCACAGACTGCACACAGCACAGCCAGTGATTTTCATATTGAGCGCTACGTAACGTTGCCAATAAGAAAACATAAACAGCCTACTTACATAGTCCCCATGCTCCCCACAAAAAATTTTACAAATTTTTTTTGGGCAGTGGCCGATAATGATTTGATAAAAATTTTCATAATTACAATAACAAAGAAATCAAATGCACACACTTATTGATACAATGTTGGTCAAAAGCTAAAATTTTCTCACAGTCCATAAAGACAGTCCTCATCATTCGTCACAGTAAAATTGCAGTGTTTTTCTCAAAGTCTGAGCAGTAAAGGAAAACGCACACAGAAGTAGTGGATTTCCATGCAATCTTGAAGAAGTAGTGTTGTCCTTACAACGGAACGACAGTGCTGACTCTTGACATGCATACAGGTAATGGGCCACAACAGAGCAAACCCACAGCAGAGTCAGTCGAAATTTTGAAGAGTATTGGTAGGTAGGTCATCACAGAGCAGACCCACTGTAGTCCTGGTAGAGATTACGGTATTGGTGGGCCACCAGAGGTGCAGACCCACTGCAGTCCTTGTAGAAATAATGGTATTGATGGATCATCAAAGATGTAGACCCACTGTAGTCCTTGTAGAAATAATGGTATTGGTGGGCCATCAAAGATGCAGACCCACTGTAGTCCTTATAGAGATGGCCAGCAGCCATGTGTTGTGACTGTGCAGGTGCACAATCACCATCGAAGAGTCTTGCGGATAATATAGCAAGTCCATAAACCACCACTTGTGCACTCACAAAGTTTTTGAAATTGTCCTTAGAACCAGCAATGCTGTTATCCAGTCCCTTGCTGAGTTATTAACACACGTGCAAACACTAACAGTCCCAACTTCTCACATATTGTCCATATACTATGACCAACAGAAACGTGTGCAGTGAAATGTAACTAACAAGTTAATAATATCATGAACTGGTGACAATTACAATTTTATAACATAAGAATACAATAACAAAGGTACAAAATACATCATTAAAAACATAACAATACAGATAACATTTGTAGTACCGGCTTTACAACAGAATAGAAATAAACATATACATCAGTGGAATTATGACATTAGTACATACATAAAAGATCACAATAACTTTTGAAACATCAACTTCACACATGAGCATTAAACAGAACAGAATTAATAATGTCTAACATCTTTACAAAGTAAATAACATAGTATCAGAAAAATTCTACGATGTAACTCATATCCGCTAAACACATAAAGACAGGAAAAACACAAATATATAAGAGTACACAAACACATAGCAGAATAACACAAGAGGAAAGGGCAGGGTTTGTTTTCAGTGTAACATTTGGTACTGCAGTCCAACCTAAAACTTCATTCCATAGATCTTTCGTCTTATTTCAAAATTTGTTTCCACCAAAAAAATCCTATCAAAGCATGCTTTCTGTATTTATATGTTCACATATTTCTTACCTCATTATTTATTTCCAAGAAAATCCTACGTAAACCTGTTGTCCCTAAGCCCTACTTTTTTGCTCATATCCTCTTTCAAAATACTTTTTTTGGCCAAACCATTTTCTTATAGCTTCTCAATGCATTTCTTCCAATTCATCACATCTCGTTCTCTCATATAGCCTACCCCATCTTAAGCTAACTTAAATCTACTGAGCTCAGATGCTAAACTAAAGGACGAGGCAATGCAGCAGCACAAAACAATTAACACAAGCAGCAATGACAAAAAATACAGATTGGCAAAGCTAGCAGCAGCAATTGTAATAACTTATATCAAAACATGACATAGCTCAAGCAGAAAAAAATATTACACTAAAAATGGCCATGTCTAATACCTATGTCACATCTTAACACTAGAGTGATGCATCACAATTTATTCTACAAAAGAAATTACCAAGTACTTGAAAAGAAAATTATGAATGCAGCTAGAAACTAGATATCAAATGAAATAAGCAACTATGTACAAAGCAAAGCGTAAGAACATCGTTCAATAGTCATGTGGCATTTCATAAGTAGTAAAAAAATCTCTCATCTAGAAAGACAGTAGTCATAGTCAGGTGTGTAGACAAACTATTTCTTGTCTTTTCATTAGGCATTTCAGTAAATATCAGAAAGTACGATATGTTTCCAAGTAATTAGCGTGTCGGATTTGCGATGCTTTCTCTAAAGGAATGACAATGGCCAGGATAATGGCCTCCCTTTTTTTTTCCTTCCTGTGCTCTGAAAGGCACGCGCCAATGGCCCTCTCTCTAGGCGTCCGACACAGCTGGGTGCCCACGACGCATTACGTGCAGGTGGTCACTTAACTTTCTTACGGAAATATTTACGACAGCAGTTTCCGCTACAGTGACAGTCACACATAAAAATATTTCACAGGTCAAGAATTAGCATTGCAAATCTGTAGAAAGAAAATCCTATAAATATAAGTGTCCAAATAAAATATTCGTCAGCATTGTGATACAGCCCCCCCATGAACCATGGACCTTGGCGTTGGTGGGGAGGCTTGCGTGCCTCAGCGATACAGATAGCCGTACCGTAGGTGCAACCACAACGGAGGGGTATCTGTTGAGAGGCCAGACAAACGTGTGGTTCCTGAAGAGGGGCAGCAGCCTTTTCAGTAGTTGCAAGGGCAACAGTCTGGATGATTGACTGATCTGGTCTTGTAACAATAACCAAAACGGCCTTGCTGTGCTGGTACTGCGAACGGCTGAAAGCAAGGGGAAACTACAGCCGTAATTTTTCCCGAGGGCATGCAGCTTTACTGTATGATTACATGATGATGGCGTCCTCTTGGGTAAAATATTCCGGAGGTAAAATAGTCCCCCATTCGGATCTCCGGGCGGGGACTACTCAAGAGGATGTCGTTATCAGGAGAAAGAAAACTGGCGTTCTACGGATTGGAGCGTGGAATGTCAGATCCCTTAATCGGGCAGGTAGGTTAGAAAATTTAAAAAGGGAAATGGATAGGCTGAAGTTAGATATAGTGGGAATTAGTGAAGTTCGGTGGCAGGAGGAACAAGACTTCTGGTCAGGTGACTACAGGGTTATAAACACAAAATCAAATAGGGGGAATGCAGGAGTAGGTTTAATAATGAATAGGAAAATAGGAATGTGGGTAAGCTACTACAAACAGCATAGTGAACGAATTATTGTGGCCAAGATAGATACGAAGCCCACACCTACTACAGTAGTACAAGTTTATATGCCAACTAGCTCTGCAGATGACGAAGAAATTGAAGAAATGTATGATGAAATAAAAGAAGTTATTCAGATTGTGAAGGGAGACGAAAATTTAATAGTCATGTGTGACTGGAATTCGAGTGTAGGAAAAGAGAGAGAAGGAAACATAGTAGGTGAATATGGATTGGGGGACAGAAATGAAAGAGGAAGCCGCCTGGTAGAATTTTGCACAGAGCACAACATAATCATAACGAACACTTGGTTTAAGAATCATGAAAGAAGGTTGTATACATGGAAGAACCCTGGAGATACTAAAAGGTATCAGATAGATTATATAATGGTAAGAAAGAGATTTAGGAACCAGGTTTTAAATTGTAAGACATTTCCAGGGGCAGATGTGGACTCTGACCACAATCTATTGGTTATGACCTGTAGATTAAAACTGAAGAAACTGCAAAAAGGTGGGAATTTAAGGAGATGGGACCTGGATAAACTAAAAGAAGCAGAGGTTGTACAGAGATTCAGGGAGAGCATAAGGGAGCAATTGACAGGAATGGGGGAAACAAATACAGTAGAAGAAGAATGGGTAGCTTTGAGGGATGAAGTAGTGAAGGCAGCAGAGGATCAAGTAGGTAAAAAGACGAGGGCTAGTAGAAATCCTTGGGTAACAGAAGAAATATTGAATTTAATTGATGAAAGGAGAAAATATAAAAATGCAGTAAGTGAAACAGGCAAAAAGGAATACAAACGTCTCAAAAATGAGATCGACAGGAAGTGCAAAATGGCTAAGCAGGGATGCCTAGAGGACAAATGTAAGGCTGTAGAGGCCTATCTCACTAGGGGTAAGATAGATACCGCCTACAGGAAAATTAAAGAGACCTTTGGGGATAAGAGAGCGACTTGTATGAATATCAAGAGCTCAGATGGAAACCCAGTTCTAAGCAAAGAAGGGAAAGCAGAAAGGTGGAAGGAGTATATAGAGGGTCTATACAAGGGCAATGTACTTGAGGACAATATTATGGAAATGGAAGAGGATGTAGATGAAGATGAAATGGGAGATACGATACTGCGTGAAGAGTTTGACAGAGCACTGAAAGACCTGAGTCGAAACAAGGCCCCCGGAGTAGACAATATTCCATTGGAACTACTGACGGCCGTGGGAGAGCCAGTCCTGACAAAACTCTACCATCTGGTGAGCAAGATGTATGAAACAGGCGAAATACCCTCAGACTTCAAGAAGAATATAATAATTCCAATCCCAAAGAAAGCAGGTGTTGACAGATGTGAAAATTACCGAACTATCAGCTTAATAAGTCACAGCTGCAAAATACTAACACGAATTCTTTACAGACGAATGGAAAAACTAGTAGAAGCCAACCTTGGGGAAGATCAGTTTGGATTCCGTAGAAACACTGGAACACGTGAGGCAATACTGACCTTACGACTTATCTTAGAAGAAAGATTAAGGAAAGGCAAACCTACGTTTCTAGCATTTGTAGACTTAGAGAAAGCTTTTGACAATGTTGACTGGAATACTCTCTTTCAAATTCTAAAGGTGGCAGGGGTAAAATACAGGGAGCGAAAGGCTATTTACAATTTGTACAGAAACCAGATGGCAGTTATAAGAGTCGAGGGACATGAAAGGGAAGCAGTGGTTGGGAAGGGAGTAAGACAGGGTTGTAGCCTCTCCCTGATGTTATTCAATCTCTATATTGAGCAAGCAGCAAAGGAAACAAAAGAAAAATTGGGAGTAGGTATTAAAATCCATGGAGAAGAAATAAAAACTTTGAGGTTCGCCGATGACATTGTAATTCTGTCAGAGACAGCAAAGGACTTCGAAGAGCAGTTGAACGGAATGGATGGTGTCTTGAAGGGAGGATATAAGATGAACATCAACAAAAGAAAAACGAGGGTAATGGAATGTAGTCGAGTTAAGTCGGGTGATGCTGTGGGTATTAGATTAGGAAATGAGACACTTAAAGTAGTAAAGGAGTTTTGCTATTTGGGGAGCAAAATAACTGATGATGGAAGAAGTAGAGAGGATATAAAATGTAGACTGGCAATAGCAAGGAAAGCGTTTCTGAAGAAGAGAAATTTGTTAACATCGAGTATAGATTTAAGTGTCAGGAAGTCGTTTCTGAAAGTATTTGTATGGAGTGTAGCCATGTATGGAAGTGAAACATGGACGATAAATAGTTTGGACAAGACGAGAATAGAAGCTATCGAAATGTGGTGCTACAGAAGAATGCTGAAGATTAGATGGGTAGATCACGTAACTAATGAGGAAGTATTGAATAGGATTGGGGAGAAGAGAAGTTTGTGGCACAACTTGACCAGAAGAAGGGATCGGTTGGTAGGACATGTTCTGAGGCATGAAGGGATCACCAATTTAGTATTGGAGGGCAGCGTGGAGGGTAAAAATCGTAGAGGGAGACCAAGAGATGAATACACTAAGCAGATTCAGAAGGATGTAGGTTGCAGTAGGTACTGGGAGATGAAAAAGCTTGCACAGGATAGAGTAGCATGGAGAGCTGCATCAAACCAGTCTCAGGACTGAAGACCACAACAACAACATTGTGATACAGTCACGCATTTACGCACATCTCATAACTCTTAAAGTACGATTCTTGGTTTCCAACATACTTCTTATTCCTCATATACGGTAGCAACATCTTATTGATCATAAACATATCTCAACAGCATAGTACACATCGTCGTCGTAATAATAACATCATAACACCTCAGTCAAATCTCAAAATCGTCGTAGCTTCCTCCAATAATTTCAAAACCTAAAAAAAATTCTCTGCTCATTTCAATAGTGTCATCCACCTCAAACGTACTTTAAAATCATGCTCCCTTACCAAATACATCATTCAAAGCTCTCATAGTACCACAATGATTCCGAAAAAATATGAACAGTTTACAAAGTACAGACAAAATACAGTTTCATAAGTGTGAAGTTACCCAACTGTGTATTGCGTAAACATGTGTCACTGATGTAGTAAAAAAATGTTTATCTCTCAGTTAAATGATCAGATAGCTGTGTAATTTGTGTGTGAGAGAAATATGGTACCGATGTGTAATGTTGTATAAGCAAATACCATATTAGCTAGGGTTCCTTGTGGTTGCCACACACATGGTACACAAAGTAAGTGTGTACCCCCCTGAGGATTAATGTAATTATACCCTCAGGTGTTACAGATTACAGCAATGGAATGAAATGTATCACGGAAAACTTTCTTTGTAATTCAAAAAATCTTTAAAAATAAATGTTTTAAGTACAAAATTAATCACTCAAATACGTGTACTGTAGCGCTAAATGTGCGTCTTGTTGCAACATAATCTCTGTGGAAGTGTCGTAGTTATCGTCCTCCGAAAGCTAAGTTCTGCAGAAGTCAATGTACTTACCTCATAATACACAAAAGTGAAATGCTTTGCGTATAAATGTCTTAGTTATTACGCTTATTGCCGTGATGAAGAAAGTACTGCACAGTAACGTATTGTTGTGCTACGGAAAAGGCAGTCTCATTGTAGCTATACTACAAAAGTTACTACTAAAACCTGTTTTACTTTCCAGAATAAAACAGAAAACTGTGCAGATATAAAACAGAAACACTGCAAAAGCAACATTGTAAATTTTCACTCATTAGTAGCGTCGTGATAAAACCGTGTAGTTGTCACATAAACTAACCACTGTGTCGTCTGGTATCTCACAGAAAGTACTTTAAACCCAGAATGTATTTTCAAGTAAACCAAAATGTTGCATTTAAATCTCATTAGCAGTACTGGTAAATGTTCTAAGTATGTGAGCCTTATAGTCGTTACGTAATCGTGCAACTAACAAGCAAGAATGTACAAATACAACACTGTGTCGTCTGTTCACTACAACAATGCATTCGTAATTTCTGTTTAAAAATGTTCCCTAGGTTCTAGACTGGATATTTAACTTCAAACATAGTTGTATGTTAACAGTTTCTTAAGTCTGACACAGCATACTAGTAATGTAAAGTGAAAAGTTATATGACAAAGACAAAGTTAAAAAGCAGATTATCTTTCAATAAACGGTTTTACATGTGAAATGTGGTGTAAACCTTTACTCTTCCTAGTACGCAGAGTTTCAACTTCAACGCAATTATCATGTGGTATACGTCGGATTCTGTAAGGTCCATTGTAAACTAGAAAGAATTTGTGACTCAAGTGTTTCTTCTTATGTGACAATGAATGAGCTTTAATGAGAACTTTCTGACCAATATACAATTTCTTTGCATTTGCTTTACCGTGTAGTTTTCTCCTTTTGTCTGCTGCAGATTTTATATTTTTAAGAGCCAAATCAATTATGTCTTTGTGTCGAAGTTTACGTGTATTCGGGAAAGGTACAAGCTCTCTGATTCTGTTCGGTGGTTCTTCATTCTTCAGTACAAGAGTAGGTGGTAAAGCAGTGGAGTCGTGAGGCATTTCATTCAGCACGTTTTGAAATAAGTGTAAATATCTGTCCCAATGCTGATGCTTTCTGTGACAATAAAGTCTGCAAAGCTTATTGATTTCTTTCATAATCCGTTCGGAGGGGTTACAATGTGGTGAGTACAATGAAATAAAAACAGGTTTGATTTTATGGTTGCGAAGCATGCGTGACCAAACAGCAGATCTGAATTGAGGTCCGTTATCTGAAATGACTTTACTAACGTGTCCAACTTCACGTAAGAAATTTTTAACAAAGGCGTTGGATACAGACCGTCCAGTGGCTTTACGTAACGGTGTGAAAGAAACAAATTTTGAAGTAAGTTCAACAGCGACTAGAACGTACGAAAATCCATTAGATGTTCTGACAAGCGGTCCCAAGAGATCAACAGCAGCAAATTCTTTTAATTTAGAAGGAATAATAGGAAATAACGGAGCACGATGTGAGACAGTAGATGGTTTCGCCTTTTGACAAAGTTTACAAATAGACAAGACTCTTCGAATTCGCTTTTCCATATTGTTAAAATAACAAGTCGTTCGAAGAATATGATAACATTTTCGTGGGCCAAAATGTGCGTAGCTGAAATGAATGTACCAAATGAGCTTATTAACAAAATCGTCAGGAATGCAAAGTACCCATAGCTTGTCATCAACAGTGCAGCGTTTGAACAGTATGTTGTTTCTAACCAGATAATAATGCCGAATCTGTGTGTGTGTCTTTTCATGCCATTTGCTCTTGATGTCTTTCCAAATCGGATCTTTATCTTGTTCATGAGCAATGTCCTTTAAAGATGTGGTGATGAAGTTTTCAAAGGCGACTTTCTGAATGTAAAGAATACTGAAATTTTTCTCAATGTTGCCTTCTGTGTTACTTTTCTCAAGCCCAGCCGGTGCGCGTGACAGTGCGTCCGCAACAATGTTCTCCTTACCGGGAATGTAGACTATTGTGAAGCGGAATTCTTGCAGAAACAATGCCCAACGTTTTAACCTGTCATGATTTAATTTTGAAGACATAAGAAATTGTAATGCACGATGATCACTGTATACTTTTACGTGCTTACCAGAAAGAAAGAAACGGAATTTGTTAAATGCCCAAACGATAGCCAAAGCTTCTAATTCAGTAACGGAATAATTTTTTTCAGATTTTGTTAGCACTCGGCTAGCAAAAGCAATGGTTTTCTGAACGGTAGTGTCATTTTCTATGGCTTCTTGAAGTAAATGAGCACCAAGACCGACTTTAGAAGAATCCGTGCTAAGGCAGAAATCTTGTGACAGATCTGGATGAGCTAGTATTGGCGCGTTAAGTAGCGATTCTTTCAAAGAATTGAATTCCAACTGTGCTTGTTCGTCCCAGTTCCAAATAGTATTTTTTCCAGTGAGAGAACAAAGTTTTGGTGTAACAAGAATTTGCATATTCAGAAAACGACGGTAAAAATTTACGAGACCTAGAAAACTGCGGACTTGTCTTTTTGTGGATGCAACTGGAATGGCTCTGATTGCTTCTAACTTTTCAGGATCCGGCTGAATGCCTTCAGAAGAAATAATATGTCCCAAAAACCTCACCTTTGACCTACCGAATTCAGACTTTTCCAAGTTAACTGTAATTCCAGATTCTGCAAAAATACGTAACAAACTGTTGAGGATGCGATTATGTAGTTCCCATGAAGCTTCTGCTATTAGAATATCGTCCACATATAAGGTGGTGTGACGTTTTAAGAACTCAGGTAATATGGAATTTAGCCCGCGAATGAATGCTGCTGAAGAAATGTTCAAACCAAAGGGAAGTTTCCGAAACTGATAACAAACGCCGAAACAAAGGAAAGCTGTGTATTTTCTACATTCTGGATGAAGTTCGATCTGATAAAAGCTGGATCTGAGATCAATGGAAGACAACACTTTTACACCATTAAAATTTTGAAGAAGTTCTTCCATCGTCTGCGGCCTGTCTGTTTCAGGAATAATGATAGTATTGATTTGTCTCGAATCTAAGACAAGCCTGATCGATCCATTTTTCTTCTCAACAACATGTAATGGATTGTTGTATGAGCTTACTGCAGGCTCAATAATGCCCTCGTCAAGCATAGATTGTATTTCTGATCTAACACGGTCCCTATAATGTGCTGGAATTACGTATGGTCTAACACAAAATTTAGTATGCTCGCGAACAAGAAATTGGTATTGAAATCCCTTGATTGTTCCTGTTTTGTGAGTAAAAACTGTGGAATGTGCTTGTAAAATCTCAAAAGGTCCTGCCTATCAGTGTCATTACAATTCTCAATTGTTTGAATTTTATTCTGAATTAACTTATTAGTGTCAAATGCGCTGTCGATATCATCCCTGTCAGTACTTGCAGAATGATTGTTAGCGTCAAGTTCCGTCGAAAATTCCGAACTGTTGTCTAACAGGAGGTAAAGCCGATTAATTTCTTCGTCATGGTTTGAGAGCCAATCTTTCTAATTTCAAAGCTACTGACTTACCTTCTTTTTCTAAAGTTATTTCAGCATCGTGAAAGTTTAAGATTGCTTTGTATTCATTCAAAAAGTCTACTCCCAGTATAATTTCCGTCGACAATAATGGAACAATAAGAAAGTTCATAGAGAAGCTGTGGCTTTGACAAAAGAATTCTAAGTTGGTTTGTTGGCGTACATCTACACTTTTTCCAAAGATTGCACCTTGTAATTTAATCTTACGTAACGGAAGTGTGGGGCAATCGTTCGATTTGTTGCATTTGCTAAAGGCTGTTTCACTGATTACTGAAATGGGACTGCCAGAGTCAAGTACTGCCGTAAATTTTACGTCATTTACTGTAATGTGAATCACAGGATATGCAATGTTGTTATGTTTTACGTCGTGTTCTTGGAGTAAGATGTCCCTAATGTCTTCCATTTTTACGTAATTACTAGCTACGGCAGCTGCGTCGTTAGTGTCATAAGAACGTTTTGTGGCTGCCAGCGGTGTGAGTCATTGCCTATTGTCTCTTTGTTGGCGAGCGTCGTTATTGGGATTTGGAGACCTAACTTCTACAAATTCACCGTGACGAGAGGGCCCTGCCCTGTTTAAATCCCGCCAGTTCTGATGCAATTCAGGTCTGTCGTTACGATCACATCGTCTGTCGTCATGTCGATAGTTCCTGTAGTTTCTTTCTTGTCGGTTAAGTGGTGGAGAATTTCTCCCTGAATCGTAACTGCGCCCTGGACCGTTGCGTCTAAAGTTATTCTGTCTCCCTTGATAATAATTGTTTTGGTTCCCATATTGTCTGTATCTCTGATTGTCTCTGTGATAGTCATTACCACGGAGAGGTGATCTTTCCCTGTAATTATTACTACTCTGCCAACGGTTGTCATACGGGTGGTGTCTGTTTTGGTCACGATATGTGTTGTGAGAATAGCCTTGTCGTGTCCAGTTATTATTTCTTTCATCGTGGAATTGTGACAGATGTGACCTGTAATTGTTGTGCTCCTGTTTCCGCGTTCCCCGATTGTCAGTGTCAATTTCCAATTCTTGTAACAGACCCTGAAAAGCTTCAATGTCATCTTTGCAACGTCCCGCTAAAATAATATGTCGTAAATGTTCAGGCAATTTGATTAAGCAAATGCGGATGAGTTCTGAGGGGCTGTATGGGTTTGAAAGATATTGATTCTTATGCAACATGTCTTCAAAATATTTCACAAGACTGGAAAATGCAGATTGTTCGAAATGTTTCATCATAATGATGCCATGTTTTACTCGGTCTTGTGTGGCTAGAGACCAATATGCTGAGAGGAAGGCATGGTAAAACTCTCCTTCACTGTGGCAATCGTGAATGACCGATCGCATTCTTACAGCTGGTTCATTCTCTAAATAGCCACACATAAATTCTAATCTGTGTTCTAACGACCAGTTGGGAGGAAAACAATGAGAGAATTGATGGAGCCATGCTTGTGGATGAATGTCGTTGCCAGAATTCTTAAATGTTTTGAATTTACGTGTAGTAATGAACAGCTTATAGTCAAAGTCATCATGTCGGCGAGTCGCATATCGGTCATTGTTACGTCGTTTCGGCGGTTCCATTTCAAAATTCGATGCGCCTTGCCAATTTCTTTCATAATTTCCGAAGTGTCCGGTGTTATTATTTTGTGGTTGTTCCGTATTTCTATGTCCCTCTTCCCGTATTGGAGCGCGAGTGTCCTCTGAAATACGTAATTCTTGTATTACCTGCGTCAACTGATCTTGTACTTCCCGGATTTCTCTTTTGTACTGTGTATTGATTTGATTTTGATTTTGTTTGAATTTTCTTATTTGTTCATACTCTTCTGTGTCAGTGAAGGCTACGGGTCTTGTGTCATTCAGATCATCATCTACCTTTGTAGATAAGTTAGTGACCTGATCCGAAAGTTCGGCTACTTTCTCCGATAGTGTACTTATTTCCTCCATGTGTCTTTCTGAACCAATTTTCAGGATATCTACTGTGTCCTTTAAGTTTTCCTGAGTTCTTGCAAGTTGCGTAACCGAATCGGTAGATGCAACTGAGTCAATTTTAGCTTGCAAGGTCTTATGATTTTCATGAACAATAGTTTGCAGTTCTTTTATGGCTGCTTCGTGATTCTGTAATACGTTTTCATGACGCGAAAAAATAGGTTGGAAATGCTCACAAATTTGTGTTTTTACGTCATTACAGACCTTTTGACATTTCGATTCGATGTTATGTAACTCAGTGGTTAAATCTTCACGTGTTTGTTCAAGTGTAGTGTCTAACTTTTGAAGATATTGTTCCATTGTGTCTAACTTTTTAAGATTTTGTCCCATTTGTCTCTGATTTTGTTCCATTTGTTGCATTAATTGCAATAATAATGTATTAGTGTCTGGAATCTGTTTCTCCACGTTTTTCGGCAGTGCATCTGCACCGGCAACATTCACATTTTGACAAGCAGAAAATGCGTCTTGACTTATTTGAGAAAACGGTGATAACCCAAAACCTGAATCTACAGTATTTGCGAAATTGTGTCCTGTCATTTCGGATACCTGAGGCGAGCTGTTGCCGACCGATCGATCGATAATGCTTCCCTGTTCACTACCTGTTTCACTGTCTACACCATTGTTTGCAGCCCGCTCCATTTCCCTATGCACAATTACCAAATTACTACTTTGAACATCAGTTAATTCATTACTCGGTGGCGCTAACACACTGCTTTCATTTTCACTGTCATTTCTCAGTTTACTTTGGAGCCTAGTATTACGTTTTTCACACGCCATTATTGTCACAATATTTCACACGACAACACAGAAAAGCACAATTTGAAGAGCAAAAATAAGAGAACACATTAACATAACACTGAAAATAATATCTAGTTAATTGCAGCTGCGAAATACTTGGTGCAAATCTACATGCATGCCACAACTGTTTTACTGTACAACAATGAAAGACTGCAACTACAAAGGAGATTTTCTGTACAATTACGCGCTAGAAATAAACAAAATCTACACTAATTACACAAACTACAACAAAAGATCAGAAGATTCCAGTGAGGTATCCTCGGCTAAGGGTCGACATATGAAACTTCCCCTTTTGAACAATTACAAATGACTGTGCTTAACCTAACACACAATATTTTTTAGCGCAACGCAATCTGACTTTCAAAAAATCCCTACGAAAGGATGGCCCTGACTAACATTAACCTATACGTTTCACAAATCACTTACCTCACAAATATCTTCGCTGCTCAAGCTACTGCAATACAGCGAGCGCCACTACTGCCAGCTAAATAAAAGATTCAAACTACTGAAGGCACTAACTACTGATAGGGATAGTTAGCAAATGAAAGATATTAATAGAGAACAAACAATGTATTTACCTTTATATCATCATATATAAATATAGCAGTTCATGACAAATTTCAAAACTCCGCCATCTCTCTCCCCACATCCACCACTGCTGGCGTCTCACCTCCAACTGCGCAACGCTACGCGCTGTTCACATCCAGCTGCCGCTGCCCAACACTACAATGGCAGACAACAATGCAAACTAGCCACAGACTGCACACAGCACAGCCAGTGATTTTCATATTGAGCGCTACGTAACGTTGCCAATAAGAAAACATAAACAGCCTACTTACAAGTTAATAGTAGCGGTAGATTCCGCAAAATGCATGGCCAGTGTCTGGGCAATGTCTCTCGGCGCCGTGAGTAGACTTCCCTGATGCAGCAATGCCGTGACAGGTAGCTGGCCGAGTTTCCCGGAAATTCTCCTGATGGCTTCCCATACTTTCGTAGAACCAGTGGAGCGGGAGATGGAGTTCAAGAACGATTGCCGGGTCCGTCGTTTGCTCTCTTTAACCACTCGCCGCGCCTTGGCCCTTGCCACCCGAAAGGCCGCAAGATTGTCAGCTGAGGGACGGCACCTGAAGCGGCGCAGAGCTGCACGGCGGGCTCGGATAGCTGAGCGGCACTCAGTGGTCCACCAAGGGACAGGACGCCTCTTGGGATGACCGGATGACCGTGGGATTGACAATTCAGCAGCATGGGAGATCACGGCTGTAACATGGTCTACCCATTCGTGGACGCTGGCACGGTGTTCCAAAACAGCCAGTTGGCTGAAAGGTGTCCAGTCAGCCCTGCAGAGGTGCCACCGGGGCGGTACCGGAAATGCCATAGCCTCATCCAGGAGGCGAATCCAAAGGGGAAAGTGGTCACTAGAATGGAGGTCAGCAGCAACCTCCCACAGAGCAGAATCCGCGAGTGCTGGAGAGCAAAAGGAAAGGTCAATAGCTGATGACGACCCAGAAGCAGTACAGAAAAGAGTGGGAGCACCAGAGTTGAGGATACACAGTTCTTCAGACATCATGAGGCTTTCCAGAATGCGACCCCTGGGGCAAGTAGTCGAAGAGCCCCATAAGACATTATGAGCATTGAAGTCCCCCAGAAGAAGAAATGGGCGGGGGAGTTGGCTAATAAGGTCTGCGAGAGCCTCAGAGTCTATCGCATCCTGAGGTGGTAAATAAAGTGAACAGACTGTGAGCCTCCGACCCACAAGAAGGTCAACTGCAACTGCTTGCAAGTCTGTAACGAGAGGGAGCTCAGAGGAGGGGTGCATGTCACGGACAAAAACCGCAACACCACCCTTCGCCCTTTCCCCCGTCAGATCATCTTTCCGATAGACGGTATAGCCCCGTAAAGAAGGAGCATCAGTGGCCCGAAAATGTGTCTCTTGGAGACATAAGCACAAAGGGCACTCTCGTACAAGGAGCTGTAATTCGGCCACATGCGTCCTGAACCCATTCAGGTTCCACTGTAATATGGGAGCCAGTGATCAGGGGGGCTGAACTCTCACCCTGCCTCTGTGCTTTGGAGGAGAGCCTGTACTGGCCAGAGATTTATTCCTGGGGCGAGAAGATCGCCCCCGGTCGACGTCAATGTCCATCAGCTCCGATGACGACCCACGGGAGACGTCAGACAGTACGATGGCCTCGTCATCGGACCGACCCTGACTAGTCTCCGCAGGTGGCAAAACCTTCAGCTTCGGCGTCTTCGTCTTGGGGGGCTTAGAAGGCAGAGCCGTGTCAACAGGTGGAGCATTACTCGCCTGGGCAGAAGGCCCCATATGGGGAGAGGGAGGAAGTACCCCAATGTCAGCAACCACAGCCTTGTCCGACGTTGCGGGGAGAGCCGCAGGTTGCAAAACAACCGCAGCAGCACAAGTGCACTGGCAAATGCAGGTATTAGTGCTAACACTAGCAACCTCCGTTTGCGTAGCAACAGTGGCCATTTGTACCGGTTTTTTCAGAACGGAAGCGAAAGATGTAGTAAACACAGGAGGTTGCATGGCCTTAAAGAGCTTCTTGGCCTCACCATAGGGGATGCGCTTAGATGTTTTAATCTCCTGTATCTTCCGTTCGTCGAGATAGATGGGGCAGACCCGGCTTCAGACAGGGTGACTCCCAGAGCAATTCACGCACTTCACAGGCGACGAACAATCAGCTCCTTCATGGGCAGGCTGACCACATTTACCACAAGTGGCTATCCCATTGCACCCCAACGTAGTATGCCCAAAGCGCTGACATTTAAAGCAGCGCATTGGGTTGGGGAAATATGGCCTTACTGGCAAACGTAAGAACCCCGCTTTAACATGCTCTGGGAGTCGTGGGCAACTGAACGTGAGAATAAACGAGTCGGATTTGACTAGGTCCCCATCGACTCGTTTTATAATATGCTGCACGTCAACAATACCTTCATCAGCCCATTCAGATTTTAACTCGTCTGTGGGGATATCCACCAGGTCCCGACATGTCACAACACCCTTACTGTAGTTCAGAGTGGAGTGAAGCTCGGTCTCGATAGCGTACTCACCGAGACAGATTGCTTTCCGAAGAGAAGCGACTTGACGGGAATTAGATGTCTCAACTAACAGAGTCCCATTGCGAAGTCGCTTCACAGATTTAAGTGTTCCTGCAATTCCCTCAAGACCCTTGTGGATGTAAAAGGGAGAAACCCTCTCAAAGCTACCCTCCTTCCGTTTAATAATCAAAAACACATTCTGATTATCAGCATGTGCTCTGTTGCGACAGTCTGACAAATCTCGAGCAACACTAGGCGCTGGAGGACTCGCAGCACGAAGTCGCTTCTTCGATGGGGTGTGTTTTCCTACCAGTGGCCCACCCAAGCCACTGGCAGGGGGAAATGTAGAGGTCGAAGGGTCCATTGCGGTCCCACGAGCAGCTAGGGAACTAAAGGTCCGCTCAGACAGGGCCCCGCATGCCTGAGTAAGCCTAATACAACTGGGGTGTGGCAGGTGCCCCAGAGGTTGCCCGCTTGTGACTGTTCCACCTCAACAGCCATGCATCTCATAGGCGCGGAGCACACCGGAAGATTGAGGGTTTTTTAGAGAGGTCGGCCTTCCTCGCAATCCAGGCGGTCAAGCCAAGATTACCATTCCCCGCAGCACACAACATTCCACCGCCGCGCCATACGGTGGTCGCTGAAGCATGTCCGGGGTTTACGGTGACAGGAGACTGGCGGCGCCGACCAGTCCCCAGCTCAGGACCCCGGGGTCGCCAAGCCCGTACTCAGCAAACGAATGCTTAGCCCCTGGGGGCGCTGCCATAGGTCACACGGAAATAAAATGCGTTTTTTAAAAATAGGAACCCCCATTTTTATTACATATTCGTGTAGTACGTAAAGAAATATGAATGTTTTAGTTGGACCACTTTTTCACTTCGTAACAGATGGAACTGTAATAGTCACAAACATATGGCTCACGATTTTAGACGAACAGTCGGTAACAGGTAGGTTTTTTAAATTAAAATACAGAACGTAGGTACGTTTGAACACTTTATTTCGGTTGTTCCAATGTGATACATGTACGTTTGTGAACTTATCATTTCTGAGAACGCATACCGTTAGAGCGTGTTTACCTGTAAATACCACATTAATGCAATAAATGCTCAAAATGACGCCCGTCAACCTCAATGCCTTTGGCAATACGCGTAACGACATTCCTCTCAATAGCCAACAGAAAGTAGATCGCCTTCCGTAATTTTCGCACATGCATTGACAATGCGCTGACGCATGTTGTCAGGCGCTGTCGGTGGATCACGATAGCAAACATCCTTCAACTTTCCCCACAGAAAGAAATCGGGGACGTCTGATCCGGTGAACGTGCGGGCCATGGTATGGTGCTTCGACGACCAATCCACATGTCATGAAATATGCTATTCAATACCACTTCAACCGCACGCGATGTGTCGGACATCCATCATGTCGGAAGTACATCGCCATTCTGTCATCCAATGAAACATCTTGTAGTAGCAGCGGTAGAACATTACATAGGAAATCAGCATACATAGCACCATTTAGATTATCATCGATAAAATAGGGGCCAATTAACCTTACTCCCGTATTGCCGCGCCATATATTAACGCGCCAAGGTCGCTGATGTTCCACTTGTCGCCGCCATCGTGGATTTTCCATTGCCCAGTAGTGCATATTATACCGGTTTACGTTACCGCACCAAGGTCGCTGATGTTCCACTTGTCGCCGCCATCGTGTACTTTCCGTTGCCCAGTAGTGCATATTATACCGATTTACTTTACCGATGTTGGTGAATGACGCTTCGTCGCTAAAACGCAAGTAAAATATCTGTCATCGTCACGTAATATCTTTTGTACCCAGTGGCAGAACTGTACACGACGTTCAAACTCGTCACCATGCAATTTCTGGTGCATAGAAATATGGTACGGGTGCAATCGATGTTGATGTAGCATTGTCAATACCGACGTTTTTGAGATTCCCTATTCTAGGGCAATTTGTCTTCTACTGATGTGCGGATTAGCCGCGACAGCAGCTAAAACACCTACTCGGGCATCACCATTCGTTGCAGGTCGTGGCTGACGTTTCTGATGTGGCTGAACACTTCCTGTTTCCTTAAATAACGTAATTATCCGACGAACGGACCGGACCCTTGGATGATGTCGTCCAGGATACCGAGCAGCATACATATCACACGCCCGTTGGGCATTTTGATCACAATAGCCATACATCAATACGATATCGGCCTTTCCGTAGTTTGTAAACGGTCCATTCTAACACGGATAATGTATCACGAAGCAAATACCGTCCGCACTGGCGGAATGTTACGTGATACCACGCACTTATACGCTTGTGACATTTACAGAGTCATGTATCTCAAAGCGAAAAAAGTGGTCCAACAAAAACATTGATATTTCTTTACGTACTACACGAATATGTTATAAGAAATGGGGGTTCTTGTTTAAAAAAACGCAGTTGATATCCGTTTGACCTATGGCAGCGCCATCTAGCGGGCCAACCATAGCGCCATCTGGTTTCCCCCTTCAAGCTAGACGAGTTTCGTTCTTTGCCGTTTTATCGTTTGATGCTTATTTCGTGAGATATTTGGCCCGGTCACTATCAATGGACCACCATGTATAAAGGGACTGCAGTTTAATTTGTTTGCCGGCCGAAGTGGCCGTGCGGTTAAAGGCGCTGCAGTCTGGAACCGCAAGACCGCTACGGTCGCAGGTTCGAATCCTGCCTCGGGCATGGATGTTTGTGATGTCCTTAGGTTAGTTAGGTTTAACTAGTTCTAAGTTCTAGGGGACTAATGACGTCAGCAGTTGAGTCCCATAGTGCTCAGAGCCATTTTTTTTTAATTTGTTTCGCGTTTATACATTTGGTACTTGGTTATGTGTACCAATGCCTAAACTTTTTTCAGATGAAACCATAATACAAGGGACGTTCAATATGTAAATGCAACACATTTTTTTCTGATACCAGGTTGATTTATGCAGGATTCCAGTACATCATAAGAGTCCCTTCTCTTTTGGCTACAAAACTCCATTTTTCATCATAATCTCCGTAAAATGCTAGGGCCTTGCCGCCCGTTACTGGAAGAGCCTATACGCCTACATCGTACCACATACTAGTCGACGTCGAAGCCATCATCTTTCTGCATCAATAACCTCCCTCCTCACTCCCCCCCCCCCCCCCCTCCCTCCGATCATCCACGTACAGCTTCCTTCGGAGTGCATTATTCATTGGACCAAAAAGATTCGAGTCGTAAAGTGCGAAATCTGAGCTGTAGGGTAGAGGAGGAAGAGCAGTCCCATGAACTTTTGTCTCTTGGGTGTGCAGACTTGTGTAAGGCCTTGCTTCCTCCTAGAGAACGAGAATGTAGTTTGCAATTTTTTGGCGACGAAGACGCTTAAGTCGTTCCTTCAATATCCTGAAGGTGTGTGCGGGGAGCCGGCACGCCGGAGATCGCGACGGTTTCCTCCTTCTTGTTGTGATGATGACGCACGCCTCGCCCTAGAACTCACCGTGCATTTTTTCACTGCCAGGTCTCCATAGATATTCTGCAAACATCTATGAATATCTGCGATGCTCTGGTTTTCCGCCAAAGGAAACTCAGTGACTACTCTCAACTTGGGAGACACGACGTTTGAATGATACGTATAACGCCGCCACATATCGGAACTTCATGAAAATTTATAAGCTGAAGCGAGAATATTCCAACCTGTCCCACAACAAATTTCTCATTTCTTCAATCTATACTGAACGAGGAAACAATGTGTTGTGTTACTTATTGAACGTACTGCGTAGAACGATGCCTTTGTAAGTAGGCTGTTTAGGTTCTTATGTTGGTAACGCCACGTAGCGCTCTGTACGGAAATCACTGGCTGTGCTGCGTGCAGACTGTGGCTAGTTTTCATTGTTGTTTGCTACTGTAGTGTTGGGCAGTTAGCTGTTCAACAGCGCGTAGTGTTGAGCAGTTGGAGGTGAGCCGCCAGCAGTGGTGGATGTGGGGAGAGAGATGGCGGAGTTTTGAGAGCGGATGATCTGGATGTGTGTCCATCAGAGACAGTAAATTTGTAAGACTGGATGTCATGAACTGATATATATATATATATATATATATATATATATATATATATATATATATATAATGACTTTTGAACACTATTAAGTTAAATACATTGTTTGTTCTCTATCAAAATCTTTCATTTGCTGACTATGCCTATCAGTAGTTAGTGCCTTCAGTAGTTAGAATCTTTTATTTAGCTCGCAGTAGTGGCGCTCGCTGTATTGCAGTAGTTCGAGTAATGAAGATTTTTGTGAGGTAAGTGATTCATGAAAGGTATAGGTTATTGTTAGTCAGGGCCATTCATTTGCAGGGATTATTGAAAGTCAGATTGCGTTGTGCTAAAAATATTGTGTGTGTCAGTTCAATTTTTCTAATGGGACGTTTCACCTTGAGTTCGGATGGAGTTTACTCCGACGACGTTATGTAGCTTTACGACAGTAGTTAATACGAAACGCTTCTCAAATTCTTTGGAATAAATGATGACACGTATTTATTTATTTACATACAGTTGCAGTCAAGTGTAAGATCCTTATGAATAAAACAAAAACTTCCCCTCTACTTGGTCCAGGTTCTAGAAGCTCCTCGTTAAAGATGAGACCTACCAGAGAACTAATGTGTCCCTCCGCAGCGTTTCACTGAAGACGCCCATCGGATAATAGGTCCTGTTTACGCGCCGACAGGGGGGAATGTGGGCTGCGACTGGGCGATAACGAGCTGCCCAGGCGGCCCTGCGCGGGCAGCCAGCCCTCTGCAGGCAAACATCCGCCGCGCTAGTGGCCGCGCCGCGCCACTTGTTGTCGGGATGGAGCGGTACGCAGGTCGCGTCGCCCTGGTGACCGGAGCCAGCTCCGGGATCGGTGCCGCCATCGCACAGGCGCTGCTCAGGCGCGGGCTCAAGGTCGTCGGTCTCGCCAGGAGGGTCGACATGGTCAAGGTAATTAATTAACCAGCAGCCTCGTCATATTATCTGAGGACCGTACAGTCACAATAACTGTGGCGTTGCTTCTGTTTGTAGCGTTGTTTAGCTGTTTGTAACAGAAGTAGCACTGTTTTCAGTGCCAGAAGGAAATGTATATGCTATATTAAGAGTAAGGTATTATTCTTTCGTTTTTGAACCGATCAGTTTTTTATGATACAATGCTAACCGGTTTCGGCCTTCAAAGACCATCTTCAGGTGCTACATCAGAAAACAGAAAAGCTTAAAATCAAGACCTGAAACAAGTGCAATTACTTTCACTAGATCTACCTGTGAATTTAGTAAAGTGCTATTACAATTCATATGGCTCATATATATGGGCGGTATTTCATAAGCAAGTGTTCATCAAATAAAAGTGGCTCTGAGGACTATGGGACTTAACTTCTGAGGTCATCAGTCCCCTAGAACTTAGAACTACTTAAACCTAACTAACCTAAGGACATCACACACATCCATGACCGAGGCAGGATTCGAACGGGCGACCGTAGCGGTCGCCCGGTTCCAGACTGTAGCGCCTAGAACCGCTCGGCCATGTGTTCATCAACGTCTCTGCAAATGGAATGTCGTTTTTTTTTTCCAGAGTGTATTAACACTTCTTGCTGCTAAAAAGTGAGCCCAACTGTAAGACTAAACCCTAGAAAAAGTATTGTCTTAACTTGTCCATATACTTTTTTTTTTTTTTTTTTTTGGTCATCAGTCTACTAACTGTTTTGATGCGGCCCGCCACGAATTCCTTTCCTGTGCTAACCTCTTCATCTCAGAGTAGCATTTGCAACCTACGTCCTCAATTATTTGCTTGACGTATTCCAATCTCTGTCTTCCTCTACAGTTTTTGCCCTCTACAGCTCCCTCTAGTACCATGGAAGTCATTCCCTCATGTCTTAGCATATGTCCTATCATCCTGTCCCTTCTCCTTATCAGTGTTTTCCACATATTGCTTTCCTCTCCGATTCTGCGTAGAACCTCCTCATTCCTTATCTTATCAGTCCACCTAATTTTCAACATTCGTCTATAGCACCACATCTCAAATGCTTCGATTCTCTTCTGTTCCGGTATTGCCACAGTCCATGTTTCACTACCATACAATGCTGTACTCCAGACGTACATCCTCAGAAATTTCTTCCTCAAATTAAGGCCGGTATTTGATATTAGTAGACTTCTCTTGGCCAGAAATGCCTTTTTTGCCACAGCGAGTCTGCTTTTGATGTCCTCCTTGCTCCGTCCGTCATTGGTTATTTTACTGCCTAGGTAGCAGAATTCCTTAACTTCATTGACTTCGTGACCATCAATCCTGATGTTAAGTTTCTCGCTGTTCTCATTTCTACTACTTCTCATTACCTTCGTCTTTCTCCGATGTACTCTCAAACCATACTGTGTACTAGACTATTCATTCCATTCAGCAGATCATTTAATTCTTCTTCAGTTTCATCAGGATAGCAATGTCATCAGCGAATCGTATCATTTATATCTTTTCACCTTGTATTTTAGTTCCACTCCTGAACCTTTCTTTTATTTCCATCATTGCTTTCTCGATGTACAGATTAAAGAGTAGGGGCGAAAGTCTACAGCCTTGTCTTACACCCTTCTTAATACGAGCACTTCGTTCTTGATCGTCCACTGTTATTATTCCCTCTTGGTTGTTGTACATATTGTATATGACCCGTCTCTCCCTATAGCTTACCCCTACTTTTTTCAGAATATCGAACAGCTTGCACCATTTTATATTGTCGAACGCTTTTTCCAGATCGACAAAGCCATGCTTCCATTAATAGCCGTAACGTCAGAATTGCCTCTCTCGTCCCTTTACTTTTCCTAAAGCCAAACTGATCGTCACCTAGCGCATTCTCAATTTTCTTTTCCATTCTTCTGTATATTATTCTTGTAAGCAGCTTCGATGCATGAGCTGTTATCTGATTGTGCGGTATTCTCGCACTTGTCAGCTCTTGCCGTCTTCGGAATTGTGTGGATGATGCTTTTCCGAAAGTCAGATGGTATGTCGCCAGACTCATATATTCTACACACCAACGCGAATAGTCGTTTTGTTGCCACTTCCCACAATGATTTTAGAAATTCTGATGGAATGTTATCTATCCCTTCTGCCTTATTTGACCGTAGGTCCTCCAAAGCTCTTTTAAATTCCGATTCTAATACTGGATCCCCTATCTATTCCAAATCGACACCTGTTTCTTCTTCTATCACATCAGACAAATCTTCACCCTCATAGAGGCTTTCAATGTATTCTTTCCACCTATCTGCTCTCTCCTCTGCATTAAGCAGTGGAATTCCCGTTGCACTCTTAATGTTACCACCGTTGCTTTTAATGTCACCAAAGGTTGTTTTGACTTTCCTGTATGCTGAGTCTGTCCTTCCGACAATCATATCTTTTTCGATGTCTTCACATTTTTCCTGCAGCCATTTCGTCTTAGCTTCCCTGCACTTCCTATTTATTTCATTCCTCAGCGACTTGTATTTCTGTATTCCTGATTTTCCCGGAACATATTTGTACTTCCTCCTTTCATCAATCAACTGAAGTATTTCTTCTGTTACCCATGGTTTCTTCGCAGATACCTTCTTTGTATCTATGTTTTCCTTCCCAACTTCTGTAATGGCCGTTTTTACAGATGTCCATTCCTCTTCAACTGTACTGCCTACTGCGCTATTCCTTATTGCTGTATCTATAGCGTTAGAGAACTTCAAACGTATCTCGTCATTCCTTTGTACTTCCGTATACCACTTCTTTGCGTATTGATTCTTCCTGACTAATGTCTTGAACTTCAGCCTACTCTTCATCACTTCTATATTGTGATCTGAGTCTATATCTGCTCCTGGGTACGCCTTACAATCCAGTATCTGATTTCGGAATCTCTGTCTGACCATGATGTAATCTAATTGAAATCTTCCCGTATCTCCCGGCCTTTTCGAAGTATACCTCCTCCTCTTTTGATTCTTGAACAGGGTATTCGCTGTTACTAGCTGAAACTTGTTACAGAACTCAATTAAATGTAAGCGTAGGCTTCCGCGGCCGTTGTCTTCTTCAATAAAATTCTTCAGGGTATCAGGCCGCATCGTCATAATTTAAAATGCGCCAACGTTTCGGCCAGCGTTGGCGCATTTTAAATTATGACGATGCGGTCTCATACCCTGAAGAATTTTATTGAAGAAGAACTCAATTAGTCTTTCTCCTCTTTCATTCCTTGTCCCTTGTCCCAAGCCCATATTCTCCTGTAACCATTTCTTCTACTCCTTCCACTACAACTGCATCCCAGTCGCCCATGACTATTAGATTTTCGTCCCCCTTTACATACTGCATTACCCTTTCAATATCCTCATTCACCTTCTCTATCTGTTCATCTTCAGCTTGCGACGTCGGCATGTATACCTGAACTATCGTTGTCGGTGTTGGTCTGCTGTCGATTCTGATTATAACAACCCGGTCACTGAACTGTTCACTGTAACACACCATCTGCCCTACCTTCCTATTCATAACGAATCCTACACCTGTTACGCCATTTTCTGCTGCTGTTGATATTACCCGATACTCATCTGACCAGAAATCCTTGTCTTCCTTCCACTTCACTTCACTGACCCCTACTATATCTAGATTGAGCCTTTGCATTTCCCTTTTCAGATTTTCTAGTTTCCCTACCACGTCCAGGCTTCTGACATTCCATGCCCCGACTCGTAGAACGTCATCCTTTCGTTGATTATTCAATCTTTTTCTCATGGTAACCTCCCGGAGATCCGAATGTGGGACTATTCCGGAATCTTTTGCCAATGGAGAGATCATCATGACACTTTCTCAATTACAGGCCACATGTCCTGTGGATACACGTTACGTATCTTTAATGCAGTGGTTTCCATTGCCTTCTGCATCCTCATGTCGTTGATCATTGCTGATACTTCCGTCTTTAGGGGCAATTTCCCACCCCTAGGACAAGAGAGTGCCCTGAACCTCTATCCGCTCCTCCGCCCTCTTTGACAACGCCGTTGGCAGAATGAGGCTGACTTCTTATGCCGGAAGTTCAAATGGTTCAAATGGCTCTGAGGACTATGGGACTCAACATCTGTGGTCATAAGTCCCTTAGAACTTAGAACTACTTAAACCGAACGACATCACACACATCCATGCCCGAGGCAGGATTTGAACCTGCGACCGTAGCGGTCACGCGTTTCCAGACTGAAGCGCCTTCAACCGCACGGCCACACCGGCCGGCCATTATGCCGGAAGTCTTCGGCCGCCAATGCTGATTATTTATAACAATTTAGGCAGTGGCGGGGATCGAACCCGGCACCGAAGACGTTTTGATTATGAATCAAATACGCTACCCGCTTTTTTTTAAATTTGACCACATTTCTTCCGTTAAAAAGCCCCTTAGGAAAATGGAACTAAAAAAAAAACATAAGTGCCACCGCCACTTTTCATCCTATAACAAAAAATCTGATCCACTTCAGGCGTTGGCTCCTGAGTAAACCCACCCCAGAGAGCTGCCTATATATCAGGGGAAATGGGAAATCAAGGTTAGGGCTTTCCTTTGCCACGTTCTTTTTTTTTACATGATTACATTTAGGGAACGTGTACAAATGAGAATTCTAGTAACTCAGTGTTACAAGTAAGTGTTACAACAACGAAGGTGGCATAAAAGAGTAATCAAAAAATAAAAATGTAAATCACTGATGTAATTCCAACTAAAATGTTCTTCAATAACGTAACTGGTTCCACTTGGAGCCTCGCCATCGTTTTCTGATATCTCCAATAGCGCCTTTGAAGGGCATCTGCAACGGAAGCATTCTGCTTCGCTAGTGCCTCAAGGAAAACAGCATCCTTGCAGCAGCTTGTCTCTTCCTTCGCTCATGGCTGACAAGGCAGAACGTTGAGCCGTTAGTGTGATGCGGCACAGCACATTAACCACAGCCTGGCACTCCCCAGCTGAGTGGGGGGTTAACGAAAACGCTGCGTAAATAATTTGCGAAGAGCGTACGGTATTTCGGTGTGCGTTCGAGGGCATTGTGAGCATTTTGTAGGAACCACCAGTAATCAACCTGCTCTTCCTCTCCGTCGCTAAAGATGTAGGTGACGGTAATTCCTTTGAACCATGTAAGCGCATGATATTTTGCAGCCCGAAAGTAAGTTTCATCGGGACAGAGTAGGGTCTGAGGGTCAATCATATCAGGTGTGACCCGGAGGTAACAAGCTAATATCTTCTGTGTTAGTCGCCAAACTCCGGACGATGATGCGCAAGTAAAACGATGTTCATCGGTATCCAAAAGGTGACAATCTGGACAATAAGGGGAGTCTGCCAGTCCAATAGTGTGAAGTCGCTGTCGTGTGGCATATTTTTTGTTGGCGATCTGATACCACTTCGAACGCACCGTGGATGACAGAAAGTTGTGGTGTATCGTTTTCCACACTCTTGGCCAGTGAACCGTAGGGTACTTGTTTTCCACCACGTTATGGGGAACAGCCCGCAGAAGGTTGGTATAAAAATCTTTCACCTTTGGTGGACGTGTGGCGGAGACGTTCGAGCTGACATAGCTGTAATCAAGAATGAAAGTCGACACATGGGAGAGCTGTGGTGCGACGTGCGCAACCGACACCGGCGGGACGTTAGAGGCTGGCATCAGAACCTGTGAGAGAGGTATATATACATTTCCATCGTTTCCTCATGTTGCTCATGTAAAGGGCAGCTGCTCTCGCCCTGACGTTGACCAATCCCAGCCCTCCTTTGTGCACTGGGAGGGTAAGAGTGTCGTATCGTACTTTAAAGATATGACCTGCGGAAACGTAGTAACTGAAGGCCGCCTGAAGCCGGCGACCTATCTGCAGCGGTAGTGGGAGGACCTGTGCCACGTGGTTGAGTTTTGATGCTACGTAGAGGTTCAAGTATTCAACACGTTGTAGCTGATTCAAGTCCCGGAGCAGGTTCTGTCGCACCATTGCTCTTATGACCTGTAATAGCCATCGGTAGTTTGCTGCAGCTGTTTTACGTACATCTTTCTTGAACGTGATTCCCAAATATCGCAGATCAGAAACTGGTGGGAGGGGAGCGAGGGCTTCCGGTCCGAGACCACGCCCAATATCCAACGCCGCCGACTTGTTGATGTTCAGAAAACTGCCTGCGGCCGGTCCGTATCGCTCAATCCAGGTTAGGACGCTTTGAACTTCGTCATTGGAACGAACCAGCAGTAGCAGGTCGTCAGAGTATGTCCTATAGCGAAAGGTGACGTCCCGCAGTATGATGCCAGGTAGGCGGTGGTTGAGGCCCCCTAGGAGTGGCTCGAGTGCGATTGCATAAAGGTAGGTAGAAAGGGGACAACCCTGTCGTAGAGACCTCTTAATGGGTACCGGTCCTACCGTCCTTCCATTGACCTGGACGTGTGAGCTGGCTGCGGTCCAAAGACGTCGTAGGGTGTCGATGAGGCCCGGGGGGAATCCCATACAGTCCATCACTCGTAGGAGGAAGTTGTGGTGCACTCTATCAAAGGCGCGGTTGAAATCGATGGAGACGATCGCCGCTCTCAGACGGCACGCAGAAGCGATCGCTATTAAGTCCCTGCAGTCACCGGTGGCCATCTGTATGTTGGCTTCTCCCCCCCTGCGACGTCTGTTCTGGAGCGAGGATCATCGGCAAAGTCGTCTTAATACGGCTCGCCATAATCCTGGTGAAAATCTTGTAATCGGCGTTCAGCATTGTAAGCGGCCGATAGTCGTTAATCGATAGCCCTCCACCTGGCTTGTGTACCAGTATGAGAAGACCTTCTACAAACGCTGGCGGCACAACCCAGTCTGGAAACATAAGTTCTCGGAACATTATAACCCAGCGAGGCATCATGATGTCACGGAAAGTCCGGTAGAATTCGATGGGCAATCCATCAGGTCCAGGAGACTTATTGGCCGCACCTTTGTCCACGGCGTCTTCGACTTTTTCAAGTGAGATTTCCTCTGTTAGTGCATTCACGTTAGCCTCGTCGATAGTACGTGTTACCTGCTGTAACACTTCAGTAGTGGCCTCGTCATCGACGGTTCTTTCCTTGTAAAGATGACGAAAATGATCCTCCACCGCCTTTACTATGGTTGCTTGGGTCGTACATAAGCGACCGTCGTATGTCCTGAGTTGTGTGATTAAATGTTGGCGTTGTCGGCGCTTATCCGCCACAACGTGGTGCATAGTGGGTTCCTCTGCAACCGTTCGGTCGTGCCGTCGCGAGCGGACTACTGCACCTTCTAGTCGGCGCTTCGTCAATGATAGTAAGTGAGCCTTGATTTTGCTTTGGTCATGTTGTCTTTCTGGGGAAGGGGGTAAGGCGTCGAGGTCCCTGAGTGTCGCGTAGTAAAAATCGAGGATCTGTCGATGCCACGCAGTCACGTCCTTGCCATATTGCATAAGTGTCCTACGGATTGGTTTGGCACAGAGGAGCCACCACTCCAGGGTCGAGGTGTATGGTGGGTGGCGGCGTTCACAGTCAGTCCACGTTGCTGCAACTTGCCGACAGCAATCCAGGTCCTGGAGATGCGTTATGTTGAGCTTCCAAAAGCCATTGCTGCGCCAGACTTGTTGGGGCCGTAGGTGTATAGTGCAGATATAGGCACTGTGATCGGAATAGGCTTGAGGCCATAGTTCGGCGTCCAACACACCTTGTGTGAGATCTTGTGACACATATATGCGGTCAAGTCGGCTGGCCGAATGACTGGTAAGATGAGTGTGGCCAGAGCGATTACCGTGGACTTTTTCCCACGTGTCGCACAAATGAAGTTCTTGGATCATCGCACCTAGTTCAGGACAAGGCATGTAATGTGGGATTTGATCCTTGGGGTGAAGTACGCAATTAAAATCGCCGGCGAAGACGCTGTGGTCGTATCGTCCAAGGAAAAGGGGAGCGACATCTGTGGAGTAGAATTTGGCGCGGTCGTGACGTCTTGTGGTACCCGACGGCGCGTAAACATTAATGAATCGGGTGTTGAGTGCCGTAAATGCTATTCCTCGCGCGGAGGAAGAAACGCGACGTCGGTAACTTCAATACCTTCACGCACTAATATTGCCACTCCGGTGTCTGCAGGGCTACCGGGCGTCACATGTGTGGCGTAACCGTAAAAGTGCGGGAGTGCAGTCGTTTTCACTTCTTGTAGGAAAGCAAAGTCAACTCCCATGGCTCGTATGGTTTCTTTCAAAAGTTGGATCTTGACAGGAGAACTGATCATGTTGATATTCATTGTCGCCAGGCGGTAAGCCTGGCAACGCGTTGTTTGGGCGAGGTTATCCACGTTCAAGTTGGAGAGAAGCGAACATCGGAAGTGATGTCACCCCCCGCCGAACACGGTCCTCCATGTGCTGCTTATGCTGCATGATCCGGCGGCGCCTCAGCTGGCCGCGGATCGGGATCTCGTGTCTCGACGTCCTCGGCCCACGAAGCGGGGGCGGATGTCTGTTCATGTTCCATAGCCTCGGAATGTTTGATAGTAAGGGACCGGGCGACTTCGCTGCCTGCACTGGTACCTTCCCGCTGCTCACTGTTTCTGTCAATGGGCTGATGGTCGAAAGCTGCATGTTTGTCTGTCTACTCTGCAAGGTTGGAGTCAGTGGAAACAGCCTCAGCTTCGCGGCTGGCTTCTTGAGTGGTCAGTTGTTCTTCCCCGGCCGAATGCGAACCGCTGTGTTCCGACACGGTCCGACGACGGCGCTTTCGGCGTTTCGGTGATCGCTGTTTCCGTACATGGCTTTCATTGTCAGAAGACGGCACTGACTCACGCTCCGCCGGAACAAACGCTTCGGTCGGTAGAATAAGGGAATCAATTGCCATCTTGCTGGCGTCAATGTCTGTCGCGTTCGGTAACTCCAGAGTCGTAGTACTGTTTTCCACCACTGGCCAGGTCGGCGGATCATGCAGGTTTTTGTCCGTGGAAAGTGATTCTTGTAGCGCTGAAGCGGTCGGCCGTGTCTGTTGTGTGGAGAACGTCGTTAAGTCACGGGTAGAATAGTCTTCGCCCCTGGTGGTGCAACGTCCTTCGGTGGGAGTTGTGTGATCCGACGCTGGAGGCACTCGGAACGAAGGTGACCTTCCTTGCCGCATCCGGAACACGTCTTCGGCTGGCCGTCATAAATAACTATGGCTCGGCATCCTCCTATCTGTAGATAGGATGGCACGTGTCGTTGGAGATCTATGCGCACTTGGCATACTCCGTTGAGTACTGGATACGTCTTAAACTGGGTCGATTTTTCAGCCACGTGTTCGTGTACCGTGCCGTAGGGGCGGAGCGCCGCTACAACTTCTGCCGCCGGGAGTTCAAATGGAAGTTCGAATATGCGTATAGTCCGCAGTCCCATTGCAGCATGGCCGGCCTCGACGTTGCCAACATTGCCATCTCCGTGGCAGAAGCGGAGTTCTTGTTTCATCTCACGAAGCACCTTGTCGCATGTAGTTTCGTTTATGAGCTTTACATAGACCGTGCTACTGACGATCGAAAAGTGAATGCCGACAATGTCGGCAGCCAGGATCTTGGCTTCGTCTTTTAAAAAGCGTTCGATTTCGAGCGCCTTTGGTCGGGTAAAGTCGTTCCGAAATGTGAATTTCAAGGTTGATCTTCTGTATTGGTTTGGCATGGTCTTGTAGCGCTACGGCGTCACGTTAGTGTCGGCCGAAGAAAGTAAACAAGGCGCGCGGGTCCTCTCTGACAGCGGAGAGCACACACCGCACGTCTGCTTCGCTCGGCTGCGAGAGCCGCGCCCTTAGACCACGGCTACTACCCACAGAGATTCAAAACACGCAATCTCACGTCGGCAAGTAAAGAAACGAGCAGATTCTTTAATGTTCTATGTGGCTTACACAGCTACTCTGAAGACCCTACCATAGTATTCGAGACGAAACATTGGGTTGTGTGAACACACTGTAGTGCAGACTGTACGTAGCTCGAGGTCTAGTTTTGATTGGTATGAGGTAGCTGGGTTCTGAGTTTGCGAAATCAACAATCCGTGTCGAAACAAAGCTGTTATTTAATGTAATGTTCTGCAACTATACACATATTCCGCACGTCACCATACGGTGCACGGCAGATGGTATCTTGTACTACTACCGGTATTTCCCTTTCATATTCCACTCGCAGATGGAACGAGGCAAGAACGATTGCCTACACACCTCAAAAAGAGCCCTAATTTCTCTTCCCTGATCTTGGTCGCCCTTAGGTGTAATATATATTCCCAGCAGCAGAATAGTTCTCACTTGTGTTTAACGAAAGGAACAACGTGTTCCCTCCAGGGATTCCAATTTACATTCACAAAGTATCTCTGTTTCACTTGCCTATTGTTCGATTCTATAGTAAGAAATCCGGCAGCACGTATCTGAATTGTTTCCTTTTCTTTCTTAAATCCGACTTGCTGGAGCAGCACTCAAAAATGGGGAGCACCAGTGTCCTCTACGTGGTCTCCTTCATAGATGAACTGCATTTTCATTAGAATTATCCCAATAAATTGATGTCGGCCAGTCACCTTCTCTATTGTCGACATTACATACTCATTTAATTTCATTTACATGAAGTTATTTCATTGAAATGACTGCGTCGTGTAGCACAGCACTAAAACTCTATTCGCATATCACAGGATTGTTTTTTCTACCCACCTTGCATTAACTGACATTTCTCTAAATTTAGAGCAAGCTGTCATTCATCACACCAGATTGAAATTATCTCCAATTCATCCTCTATCCTGCAACACACTCAAACACTTTCCCGTGTCAGCGAATGGTTCAAATGGCTCTAAGCACTATGGGACTTAACATCTGAGGTCATCAATCCCCTAGACTTAGAACTACTTAAACCTAACTAACCCAAGGGCATCACGCACATCCATGCCCGAGACAGGATCAAACCTGCGACCGTAGCGGTCGTGCGTGGTTCTGGACTGAAGCGCCTAGAACTGCTCGGCCACAGCGGCCGGCTGTCAGCGAATAGTCACCCTATCCGTCACATGGTTCGTTCATATAAAGAGAATAAGATTGGTCCTATCACTCGACCCTGGAAAACGTACTGGGTCCTGTTACTTCAAAAGCCTTATAGCCACTCACATATCTGAAAACCTATTCGGTATTACGGGACCGTCACTTAGTCTACAGTAGTACCCTGTGCGGAGCCCATACTGGAAATCTAGGAAAACTAAATCTTCCTGTGGTCTTTCATCCATGGTTAGCAGGATATCGTGCGAGAAAAGAACGCCGACCGCTGTGGCCGAGCGGTTCTAGGCGCTTCAGTCCGGAACCGCGCGATTGATACGGTGGCAGGTTCGAATCCTGCCTCGGCATGGATGTGTGTGATGTCCTTAGGTTAGTTACGTTTTAGTAGTTCTAGGCGACTGATGACCTCAGATGTTAAGTCCCATAGTGCTCAGAGCCATTTGAAGCATTTGAGAAAAGAACAAGCTGACTTTCGCACGAGCGATGGTTTTTAAATCTGTGCTGATTTGCTGACAGAAGCTTTTGTCCAAAGGAAGTTTGTTATTTCGAACATGTGTGCAGTGAACCAATGTTAATATTACTGATCCGTAATGCTGCGAATCCGATATTTCACCCTTCATATACGCAAGAGTCACCTGCCATTTTTTCTAGTCACTTGAGACTTCACTGTGGGTGATAGATTATGCAAGTTGAGCAAGCAGCCAGTGTTGAAGAGAGCCGCCTATAAAATCGAATTGGAATTTCATCCGGACATGACGACTTAATTGTTTTCAACTTTTTCAGTTGCTTCTCATGCCAGATATACTCGTTACTATGTCTTCCATACAGGAGTCTGTGCGACGGCCAAACGACGATATTTGTACCATCTTCGTTCGTGGATAATTTCTTAAATGCGAAATTTTAAACCACTGCTCGTAATACTGCCTTTTGTTGCTACATCAGACTGCTTGATGAGTGGGTGAAAATTTTTGGAAATTTGTAAGGTCTTATGGGACCCAGCTGCTGAGGTCGTCGGTCCCGAAGCTTACAGATTACTTAATCGAACTTATACTGACTTACGCTAAGGACAACACAGACACCGTGACCGAGTTCGACTCGAAATTCCGACGGGGGGAACGGTGCGAACCGTGACAAGACGCCTTAGCGATGAGTGGGTCGATCAAAGCCTTCGACCCGAATTTTCCCCAGGTCTTGTCCTCTGCCAACATATGGCGGTCGAAACTCTATGCTTCTCGTGTCTTTTTCTACACGGACGAATTTCTAATAATTTTTGCCTGACAACTCTTGCGTTTCCTTTTTTGAACCTAACAAAAAATCTCTGCTTCCTCAGCATTTTCGGAATTTGGTTATTAAACCTCGATGGGTCTTTTCGGTCCTTAATACACTTACTCGGCGGGTTGCGCTGACAGACTGATCTGTAGCGTTCCCCCGAGGCCTTCGTTAGAATTTTCAAAAATGGTTCAAATGGCTCTGAGCACTATGGGACTTAACATCTATGGTCATCAGTCCCCTAGAACTTGAACTACTTAAGCCTAACCAACCTAAGGACATCACACAACACCCAGTCATAAAGAGGCAGAGAAAATCCCTGACCCCGCCGGGAATCGAACCCGGGACCCCGGCCGTGGGAAGCGAGAACGCTACCGCACGACCACGAGCTGCGGACGTTAGAATTTTAAGGTGACATATTTGCTGCCTAGTGAACAGAGGGAGCCGACGGTCCAAAACTTTGACGTGTGACCTTACGCGTTGCATAAATGATCTCTTTCTCCGATGTTTTTATTTGTAAGACTCAACTGTAGTTGTCGTTCGTGTGGTTCGTTAATAATGTGTCCTTCGTGCTTGCGGATGAGGTTTCGATTGTGTTGCTACACCGACGATGTCATTCACATGGCATAGTTTGCAGTCTCGCGAAATAGCCAATGAACGTCGGAACGTCGTCACTAATACGAAAAACATTTAAAAAACAAAAACTTGGAACCATCACGTTAATAAACAGCCCGTTACATTAGGTAATCATTGTTGCTTCTTGGTACAGCAACATAACACATGAAAAACACAGTATTGTGTATGATCTACAACATAGGGAAATAGTGATCCACGGAGCCACATGCTGCCGGCTAATATTTGTGTGGCCCACCAAGACAGTCTGGAAAGTCAGCCTTGAACCCAGCCTTCTTTCCTGGACGCGACAGAGGATTTCCAATAGGATGGCCACATCAACGCGCATGCGCTACTCAATGTAGATACTAATTTCACAGCCGGCCGCGGTGGTCTCGCGGTTCTAGACGCGCAGTCCGGAACCGTGCGACTGCTACGGTCGCAGGTTCGAATCCTGCCTCGGGCGTGGATGTGTGTGTTGTCCTTAGGTTAGTTAGGTTTAAGTAGTTCTAAGTTCTAGGGGACTAATGACCACAGCAGTTGAGTCCCATAGTGCTCAGAGCCATTTGAACCACTAATTTCACAAACAAAGTTGACACTCGGCGCGGTGGCTTCTGGGAGCAACCACAGAGGTATTTTCCATTTACTTATTGGCATGCCGTCAAATCACACGTGAAAGGTATGTTTAACGCTACGACATTAAATGGCTTTTAAAATCTTTGCCTGCTGAAAAATTTCTGTGTTTGAAGAAATTTACTGTTAAGATGTTCTCTTTAATTGGGTCTATAAATGTATGTGAGCAAAGTTTCCCTGTCTTGAAGAACGATAGTAAACGTAGGCCACTAGATGCTCTTTGACAGACATTAACTTGGAGGCTATGATGAGGATTTCAACAAGCAATTTTACTGATGATAAAAAAAACCGTAGAAAATGGTAATGTGATACATTTGACTCATTAAACTAATCCTAAAATTAAATTTGCTTTGAGCTATAGATGATGTCAAATCAGCACAATAAATAAACTGACTGAGACTGCGACCAATATACATACGCACTGAAGAGCTTAAGAAACTGATATACCTGCCTAATATCATGTAGCGTCCCGGCGAGCACGCAGAAGTGCGGCAACACGACGTAGCGTGGACACGCCTAATGTCTGAAGTAATGCTGGGGGGGGGGGGGGGGGGGGGGGGAACTGACAACATGAATCCTGTAGGACTGTCCACAAATCAGTAGGAGTACAAAGGGGTGGAGATCTCTTATGAACATCACCTTGCACGGCATCACAGATATGCGCAATAATGTTCATGTCTGGCGAGTTTGATGGTCAGCAGAACTGTTCCTGGAGCCACTCTGTAGGAATTCTGAACGTATGGGATGTCTCATTGTCCTGCTGGAATTGGCCAAGTCGATCGGAATGCGCAATGGACATGAATTGATGGAGGTGATCAAACAGGATGCTCACGTACGTGTCACCTGTCAGAGTGGTATCTAGACATATCAAAAGTCCCACATTACTCCAACTGCAGATTCTCACAATATGACAGAGCCTCCACCAGCTTGAACAGTCACCTGCGACATGAAGGGTCCATAGATTCATGAGGTTGTCACCATACAAAGACACCTTCATTCGCTTGATACAATTTCAAACGAGACTCATCCGACCAGGCAACACGTTTCCACTCATCAACAGTCCATTGTCAATTCTGACGGGTCCAGGCAAGGCATAAAGCTTTGTGTCGTTCAGTCCTAAAAGGTGCACGAGTGGGCCTTTTTCGTTCAAAAGCTCATGCTAATGATGTTTCGTTGTATGGTTTGCTCGCTAAACTTTTTGATGGTCCGTCATTGAAATCAGCAGCAATTTGAGGTAGAGTTGCACTTCTGTAACGCTGAACGATTCTCTTCAGTCGTCGTTGGTCCCATTCTTGCAGGGTCTTTTTCCGGCTGCAGCGATGTCGGTGATTTGATGTAGGTGTTGCCGATTGCGGCGTCGTATTCTGCCTTTTACATATCTTTGTATTTGAATACGCAATCCCACACCAGTTTCGTTTCGCTTCAGAATATATATATATATATATATATATATATATATATATATATATATATATATATATATATATGGTAAAATTCTGGAATTCGACGTAAACTAATGAATGCAATCATTTCAGGAGGCGCTACTCTTCGCTAACCTCTGCTTCCACGATGTGGCTCCTAAGCAAAATCAATTGCCCACCCCCGTTTCACAGGATTGATTCGTTTATTTAAGTGGTTTTCGGGTAGAAGTCCATCATCAGACTTTAAACGATTATCATCGTCAAAGAAGTTACAATATTTGTAAATAACATAGGAAAAGATTTTACTCGTATAGGCCGGCCGCTGTGGCCGAGCGGTTCTAGGCTTGGCGTCCGTAACAGCGCGACTGCTACGGTCGCAGGTTCGAATCAAATGGTTCAAATGGCTCTGAGCACTATGGGACTTAACATCTGAGGTCATCAGTCCCCTAGAACTTAGAACTACTTAAACCTAACTAACCTAAGGACATCACACACATCCATGCCCGAGGCAGGATTCGAACCTCCGACCGTAGCAGTCGCGAGGTTCCGGACTGCGTGCCTAGAACCGCTAGATCACCGCGGCCGGCGCAGGTTCGAATCCTGCCTCGGGCATGGATGTGTGTGCTGTCATTATGTTGGTTAGGTTTAAGTAGTTCTAAGTTCTAGGTGACTGATGACCTCAGCTGTTAAGTCCCATAGTGCTCAGAGCCATTTGAACCATTTTACTCATATAGACTGAGGCAAAAAAACCAAGCAAACGGCATCACTGATAGCGGGGAGGTAATATAATTAAAAAGATAAAAATTTGAATAGTATATAAACATAAGGGGAGCAAACCAGGAATAACTTTAACACTTAAATTGTAAACAGTGCATCGGTAACAATTTACATTAACTTAACATTTCCAATAAAATCAGTACTTGAGAAGAGTAAGAGGAAGTAGTTCATGAGATGAAAGTGATGCAGAAGCAGAGTAAAATAAAGATTTCACAACCGTAACAACAGAATATATGAAGTACATAAACACTCAGAATAAATTAAAAATGAAAACAGGAAACGGGAGGAATAGAAAGGACAGATGTCATGAAATTGAATGAAAAAACTGAGAGGATTAAGTGAAGTTTACGAGAGGGTCAGTACTGAGCTCTGTTTGGTCATTCATTTGAAATCAGGACTGTTGGCCAGATGTTTGTTTATTTCCAGAGCTTCCAAGGGATTGACTGTTTGGCCTTTGTCTGCTAAGTGATATGGGACTATGACTCATAGCCCTGGTCTTCTCAGTGCGTGCTCAGCGAATGTGGAATCATCATTCTGAGACCTTCTGCTGATTCAATATTCTGCCAGCAAGGTGCTATGCCTGTACCTCATTGACCAGTATGAAACTTACCACAATCACGACAAGTAATTCTATGTACCTGACTTTCAGCTAGAAATAGCGTGCTACTTCTCCTTTACACTGAACTGAGGTGTTCTTCACATGGTATAGTGGATGGCTTTCAGTACATTCACTACACTTTGTAATACCTGCGTAGGTATGGAGCTATACACCTTTCCTACAGTCGATGGAAAGAGCAGCAGAGGGATTGTTTCCTGTGAAAGACGTGGTCAATCAGAACAGGATCGCAGCTATTGGTTGTGACAATAAACGTGTGCCTCACGCCAGATGAATAAAATCTTTTCCAATACTACGATAACGTAGTGCCGGTGTTCTTAAGAAGAATAATGGACTGTTCCTTCGGACGTCCATACGTGTCCAAAGGAGCAGGTACTGTGGCGACTGCAACCGTTCTGGAATACATAAAATGTACTAGCAGTTGGAATATGAACAACCATCAGATGTTTAAGGGAACGATGATAGGAAAAATTCGTGCGGGATTGGGACTCCAACCCGGATTTCAAGTTTTACGCGAGCGGTCGCAAGTGTGTCTGAAGGATCGTCGCATCGCTCACCTCATTCAACATGTTTCCTTAGTTGTGTGGGAGGGCGATGTGTCTGTCGCTTCACGGTCGGCATGTGATTCCTCACATGAGAGAGACACTGGAGCTCCTAGTTAGGGAACGATGGCCGCTGCTTCTGCCTTCCCAAGCAGCTACAGTTGTCGAGGACTGGGGATCTATTTTGCAATGTCTCCCGATGACCTGACTGAATTTTAGTCTGCAGCCGAATATGCACTGATCTGAAACTCCCTCCCTATTAACACTGTGTGCCAGACTGTGACTCGAACCCAGAATCTTTCCCTTTACTGGTAAGTGCTCTACTGACTGAGCTTCCTGGCACAGGTCGCGACTTACGACCTACCCTCAAATCTATACTTCAGCTAGTACTTCTTTCCTACTTTCCACAACTCATAGAGCTCCTGCATATCATTTACAGGATGGTGAATTGATCGTGACCGGGCCAAATATCTCACGCAATAAACGTCAAACGAAAAAACTACGAAGAACGAAACTTGTCTAGCTTGAAGGGGGAAACCAGATGGCGCTATGGTTGGCCACCTAGATCGCGCTGCCATAGGTCAAATGGATATCAACTGCGTTTTTTTAAATAGGAACCCTCATTTTTCATTACATATTCGTGTAGTACGCAAAGAAATATGAATGTTTTAGTTGGACCACTTTTTTCGCTTTGTGATAGATGGCGCTGTAATAGTCACAAACATATGGCTCACAATTTTAGACGAACAGTTGGAGGATTTTTTAAATTAAAATACAGAACGCAGGTAGGTTTGAACATTTTATTTCGGTTATTCCAATACGATATATGTACCTTTGTGAACTTCTCGTTTCTGAGAACGCATGCTGTTACAGCGTGATTACCTGTAAATACCACATTAATGCAATAAATGCTCAAAATTATGTCCGTCAACCTCAATGCATTTGGCAATACGTGTAACGACACTCCCCTCAACAGCGAGTAGTTCGCCTTCAATAATGTTCGCACAGGCATTGACAATGCGCTGACGCATGTTGTCAGGCGTTGTCGGTGGATCACGATAGCAAATATCTTTCAACTTTCCCCACAGAAAGAAATCCGGGGACGTCAGATCCGGTGAACGTGCGGGCCATGGCTCAAATGGCTCTGAGCGCTGTGGGACTTAACATCTGTTGTCGTCAGTTCCCTAGAACTTAGAACTACTTAAACCTAACTAACCTAAGGACATCACACACATCCATGCCCGAGGCAGGATTCGAACCTGCGACTGTAGCAGTCGCTCGGTTCCGGACTGAGCGCCTAGAACCGCTAGACCACCGCGGCCGGCCGCGAGCCATGGTATGGTGCTTGGACGACCAATCCACCTGTCATGATGATGCTATTCAATACCGCTTCAATTGCACGCGAGCTATTTGCCAGACATCCAACATGTTGGAAGTACGTCGCCATTCTCTCATGCAGTGAAACATCTTGTAGTAACATCGGTAGAACATTACGTAGGAATTCAGCATACATTGCACTATTTAGATTGACATCGATAAAATGGGTGCCAATTATCCTTCCTCCCACAATGCCGCACCATACATTAACCCGCCAAGAACGTTGATGTTCCACTTGTCGCCGCCGTCGTGGATTTTCCGTTGCCCAATAGTGTATATAATGCCGGTTTACGTTACCACTGTTGGTGAATGACGCTTCGTCGCTAAATAGAACGCGTGCAAAAAATCTGTCATCGTCCGGTAATTTCTCTTGTGCCCAGTGGCAGAACTGTACACGACGTTCATAATCGTCGCCATGCAATTCCTGGTGCATAGAAATATGGTACGGGTGCACTCGATGTTGATGTAGCATTCTCAACACCGACGTTTTTGAGATTCCCAATTCTAGCGCAATTTGTCTCCTACTGATGTGCGGATTACCCGCGACAGCAGCTAAAACACCTACTTGGGCATCATCATTTGTTACAGGTCGTGGTTGACGTTTCACATGTGGCTGAACACTTCCTGTTTCCTTAAATAACGCAACTATCCGGCGAACGGTCCGGACACTTGGATGATGTCGTCCAGGATACCGAGCAGCATACATAGCACACGCTCGTTGGGCATTTTGATCACAATAGCCATACAGCAACACGATATCGACCTTTTCCGCAATTGGTAAACGGTCCATTTTAACATTAACCATTTTATCACTGGCGGACTGCTACGTGATAACATTTCCTTATACGTTTGTTACTATTACAGCGCCATCTATCACAAAGCGGAAAAAGTGGTACAACTAAAACATTCATATTTCTTTACGTACTACAAGCATATGTAATGAAAATGGGGGTCCCTATTTAAAAAAAAAAAAACGCAGTTGATATCCGTTTGACCTATGGGTGCGCCATCTAGCGGGCCAACCATAGCGCCATCTGGTTTCCCCCTTCAAGCTAGACGAGTTTCGTTCTTTGTAGTTTTTTCGTTTGATGCTTATTTCGTGAGATATTTGGCCCTGTGACTATCAATGGACCACCCTGTATAACCAGCACACCTGGAAGAAAGCATACTGTGGAGAAATGGCTTAGCCACAGACATAATAACTGGACTCGGAATGAATATAAGGCTACAGTAGAGTGTGTGACGATTTGAAACATTACGCCATATTAAAATGCGTACCGCACGTTGGAATGGACTTCTAATCAGGGAACAAACAAATGTGTCAACATGGTGCATAATATTTGGAGTCTTGTTAGAAGAGATTCCTCCCGCATGAGGCTCCATAAGCAAATATAGTATGGGTGAACAGTTGACATTAGAGTTTGCAGCTTGCTGAGCGTCATTACCTGCCACTCTGCTTCTCTTTGCCACGAGAGTCTGTGGCAGCTAGGTGTTTCGTTGTAGAAGATTCGTGGAGTGCTGTAGTCACTAATTCGTTTTCCTGAATCACTGTAGTAATGATATACTGAGGAGTAGCACCATCTACTGTAGGCTCTGCAGGCGTGGAGGTAGTCGAAAATATGGGAATATTCCATCGTAACTGTAGCATCGTCTAGCTAGAAGGGCTACTGCAGATTAATGGCTTAGACACAACAAATCACGCCATGGGATCATGTAGGTTCGTCACCATTCTTATTCCGTGACTGTCGTGAAATGTGCTCACAGATTTTACGCTCTTAAGAGGCAAATAGTCACAGAAGGAGACTACTGAAATCTCCTCGCCAAGGCGAAGCACCATAGGACGCTGTCAGTAGTAGACATTTATTCATAATGACTACACACAAGTTAATTCTGCAAAGGACAGAGCCACATATGCCCCACCCTGTCACCCTGTTACCAAAGTGAAAATAGAACAAAACTATTACAGTCACGTCTAACTGCGTTTTGATTCAATCTGAGCTGCTGACAAAAATTATGAGGGAATTTAAAAAGCATATAGCCACCTGTTTATATTGTCAGATAAATGCACAATATTGCAAGTTCTTCTCGGTACATCCTCGAAGTTTAATTATGAGTATTGCATAAGTATTATCTTGCGTTATACATTCGCTACCAGTTCTGTTTCCTGTGTATTAAGAGAAAATGTATGAAGAAATTAAGCAGGACAAGTATTGAAACTTCCTAGCAGATTAAAACTATGTTGGTAGAGGACTCGGTCCCAGAACCTTTTCTTTTGCAGACAGTGTATTGAGTTATCCAGGCATGGATAAATACCCTCTCTCACAGCTTTACTTCGGCCAGTACCTCCTTCCCGTGTTCCAAACATCACAAAAGTCATCCTACACACCTTCTCACCTTCTGGGACTAGTACTTCTGGAAGAAACAGAGCTGGTAGATTAGGCCACCATCAGCGACTGGGTACCTCAGTTAGTGATAAGAGCATTTCCAGTAGTGTAGGGAATAAGGATATTGTGTACCAAGTAATGGATACAAAACAAATCGCGAGAGGTCCTCCATTGGCTCACCTGATGCCACTCAGTTACCTGCAGCAGCCTCCACTCGGTGTCCACAACCTGAACCTCTTCATGCTTCTGCGTCACCTCCTCTAGTTTGCCATATACATCCTCCGATAGTGTGGATAGCCGCCATACGAGGCTCTGTCAACCGCAGACTATATCGTTTCTATCTCATGCTGGCGGACATGGAAATTCTTCCCCAATTTGCCCCACGGACACCCATACAGCTCCGCACCAGCAGATAGATCAGTGCAAGGCCTGCAGTCAGCTCAGTACAACACGCTGAAAGCTACCTTCAGACTCAGCAGTCGCCACTTACGGAGCACTAGGACCAGTAACAGTATCATTCAGTCACGAGAATAAGAAACAGCGAAACTAATGAGACATCATTATGTTAGATTCAGGTGTCACACACCAAACTGTACCAATATTAAGTACCGCTTGTAATAGGCCCTTAATAAATATTATTTTTTACTACTTATTGTGTTGCTACATTCCTATTACAGTGCCACTCCATCAAACAAGTGATAATTAGCAAGTATGCAGTGACTAACATCAAGGCATTATAGCAAGGAAACATTTTTCTCCTACCACAGTTGTTTGGGCTAATTTAACTGTAGCATTCAGTTACTACACTCACAGCACTACATACAAATATTCCTTCATTTCCGTGTTACCTTTTCCCGTTACATCAAATTCACTGTTCTGTTGTGTTGGTTATGCATTCTTTATGTCTGATGGCCGTAATAGATGTGTATGATCAAAGATTTACAAAATTTCGATTGCTGATATATGGTGACCTTCAGCGTTTCGTGACTAGTTATCAGTACACATTGAAATTTGAGGTGTGTTGTAACAGAAGGCAACGGCCTTGCGGCAGTGGATACACCGATTCCCGTGATATCACCGAAGTTTAACGCTGTCGGGCGTGGTCGGCACTTGGATGCGTTACCATCAAGCCGCCATGCGCTGTTGCCATTTTTCGGGGTGCACTCAGCCTCGTGATGCCAATTGAGGAGCTGCTCGACCGAATAGAAGCGGCTCCGGTCAAAGAAAACCATCATAACGACCGGGAGAGCGGTGTGTGACCACACGTCCCTCCTAACCGCATCCCCAACTGAGGATGATACGGCGGTCGGATGGTCCCGATGGGCCACTTGTGGCCTGAAGACGGAGTGCTTTTTTGTGGAAACAGATAATTTTTATACTCTCGTCACATGATTTATAGATATGAATGGTATCTTATGTCAGACATGCTTGACAGAACCGGCACTACTCATACCTACACTTCTATGGGCACGACTTCTGGTTGATGAAAAATTTTCAGTTTATGTGCACAAAGAACCTTCCAACTCCAACGGGAATCACAAATCTGCGAGTAGAGGGTTAATGAGGGACGGGGTGGTCGCTCTGATGTGAATTTGGGTTTATTGGAAAGTGCCTCCGGACGGTCAAGGAGGTTAAGGCAACGACCTAGAGAATCTGAAAATCTGGGTACAAGTCACTATCGCCAAAAGTGTTCAACTCTCGCACTTGTATCGCCGCAATGTCCTGTGCAGCTGGAAGTCATTATTTCTTTCCTATCGTTTTCCCATTCCATTTATATTCCTTTCACCACGATCAGTCTTGTCTACATGAGTCAGTAAAAGGTAAATCGCTTATATTCGCTGGGCATCATCAGCGTGCATTAAATGGCAAACTATCCGTTTTTTGTGTACCTTGTGAATTCTCAATCAGACTCCTAGACAAATGAAATAATATAAGGGAATAACCGTAATCACAACTATCGGCATCTTCTTGACGCGAATAGTAATTATTTGTTAAATGAATAGCGATATGAAATGGAATTAACTCATAATGGCCGTTGTAGAGAAGGCGACTGATCGACTTCGGGTTATTGGGGGGAAATCTCTTAGCTTAGTACGTCTATAAAGGTGGACACGTACAGAACACTCGTGTGAGCCATTATTGAATACTGTCTGAGTATTTGGGATTCCCATCGGGTCGGATTAATGGAAGACATCGAAGTAATTCACAGTATGCAGACAGTCGTATTTCCCTCGTTACATATGCAAGTGGAACTGGAAAGGGAATGACTTTCAGTGGTATAGAATACCTTCCAGTGTGCGCCGTATGGTGACTTGTGGAGTGCGAGCGTAGACATAATTTGAGCATATAGTTGGATGTTCTCAGTCAGCATACTCGCTCCGACACGTACTTTAGATTACAGCATATGGCGTATCGGTTTTAGTCATCTAATCTGATGATTTGGCTTCAAAGCTATTAAAGCGATCGTTAAATAAATTACTCAGGAGAGTAGCCAAACAGTTATTATTAAAATGAGTAGAAAAACAGCTGACCACTAGACGGTGGTACTGCAACTGCTTACTGCAGTCTGTGTGTGATGGAGAGGCTTGAAATGCTCACATTTTTCTGATGAATTGTGGATGGATTTATCAGAGCACGTGAACTCTTAACAACAGCAACCTTCAAAGTTCTGGAAGATGTTGATCAGCTATGTCAAGGCCCTCTGCATGACGTGAAAACAAGACTGTTCTGTGCAGTTACCGCAACTTGAATTACTGAATCTATCACTTCCCCCAGATTAAAACTTATTAGGGTCTATGTCAATATTGTACAGCAACTTTCTTCGAGAGCTAACATATAACAAAAAGACCTGCCGTTATTTCGTGTAAAACAATGCGCTGCCAATAAGTCTGCGACAGTGTTGAGAGATATTTGTAGCTTAGCGAGAGTGTAACAACATTCAGTTTGCAGTAGTTTTCAGAATTTAGGATTACTATTTAGGCAAGGCAGTCATCGTCGTCTTTTTATTACCCACATAGCGATTTTATATTGGGTCTGAACGTTAGTAACAACTCGTCTACTGTTCTTGAATTATGAGTAAGTGTTCAATTGAGTCTTCTACGTAGGACTGTCTATCGGTTCCATCATTTGCGAATGATCCTCTTGCGTTCTTTACAAATATTTTCTTCTTGGTGACCAGCATTGCTAACCATGGTCACCAGTCACTGTCTGTCGACGGTCGCAAGATCATATTCCGTTCTTGTTGTCAGCACCCCTAAAGTTTCTCTGTCACGTATTGGCTGTCGAACTAATTTTTCGGAGCAGTTACCTGATGAGGTATGCTTGAGCTACATCCGTGTAATTCAATTTAGGCTATGTTGAATGACTGTACGTCAGGCGAGTCTAATTCTGGCATCTTTTGCAAGCAATCAGTTATCAAACTACCCCCACCATCGTTAGTTACTTTCGTTTGCGTGTATTCGTAGTTACGTTTAATTTGCACTTCGCGTGAGCTAATATTTTTTTCTTGGTCAACCGCGAGGAGAGTTTCTATCCCCTTACTGGTGAGCTATGTGTTTAGTATTATGTGAGAGTTATTTGAAACTCGAGCTACGGCAGTTGACAGCTAACAGTTCAAGAGTCTCACGTCCCGAACTTGATATTACATCGTTTTCAATAACTGGGTTCTCACATTACGAATTTTTGTCCGGAGATCTTGGGGAATTTAGCTTAACACTCACGAAAGTGTGTTCCACATGTACTCTGCTATCCCTGTAGCTGCTTCTGGCCTATAGTGAACACATGGGCAGCCTTACTCGTCTTCACAGATGGTGCAGACTTGAGGTGCGCCCTGCGCCGTACAGGCGAGGCCTCTGCTTTAGACAGTCCACTTGGTTCCATTCCGTAGGAAAATGTTGGAAATTAGCTATTGTGGCTATACAAGGGTTATCAATATAGTATTCCAGTGCACGTTCGTGGAATATACACTGAAGGACGAAAACTACAACACCAACATACAATTAATGTACAGTGATGAAATTTTAGGAATATTTCTCTGGGTAACATCTTTAAGTCCAATATCGCAGGTTAGTATAAGATTTCGATAAGCCATTACAAATGTGAAATGCTAGTACATTACTAACTAGTTTTACCGCCAGAATGCTGAATAGAAGCATGCAAATATGTATGCATTGTGTTGTACGAGTGCCGGACATTAGCTTGTGGGATGGAATTCCAAGCCTGTTGCACTTGGTCTGTCAATACAGGGGCGGTTAATGCTGTTTGTGGATGACGCTGGAGTTGTCCGTTGACGTCTCATATGTGATCGAGTATTCTAAGGCAACATGTCGACACAGTTGGTAGTAATTGGCGGAACGTCATTGAGTAAAACAGAAGTGATTTCTAACGTTCCCCAATGTAGTGTTATAGGCCCTTTGCTGTTCCTTATCTATATAAGCGATTTGGGAGACAATCTGAGCAGCCGTCTTAGGTTGTTTGCAGATGACGCTGTCGTTTATTGACTAATAAAGTCATCAGAAGATCAAAACAAACTACAAAAAAAATCTGAATGGTAAGAAAAGTGGCAGTTGACCCTAAATAACGAAAAGTGTGAGGTCATCCATATGAGTGCTAAAAGGAACTCGTTAAACTTCAGTTACACGATAAATCAGTCTAATCTAAAAGCCATAAATTCATCTAAATACCTAGGTATTACGATTATGAACAACTTAAATTGGAAGGAACACACACAGAAGACTGCGTTTTATTGGCAGGACACTTAGAAAATGTAACAGACCTACTAAGGAGACTGCCTACACTACACTTGTCCATCCTCTTTTAGACTACTACTGCGCCTTGTGGGATCCTTACCAGATGGGACTAACGGAGTACATCGTAAAAGTTCAAAGAAAGGCAGCACGTTTTGTATTATCACGAAATATGCGAGAGAGTGTAACAGAAATGATACAGGTTTTGGGCTGGACATCATTCAAAGAAAGGCGTTTTTCGTTGCGACGGAATCTTCTCACGAAATACCAGTCACCAACTTTCTCCTCCGAAAGCGAAAATATTTTGTTGATACCTATCTACATAGGGAGGAACGATCACCACGATAAAATGATGGAAATCAGAGCTTTCACGGAAAGATATAGGTGTTGATTCTTTCCCCGTGCTATACAAGATTGGAATAACAGAGAGCTGTGTAGGTGGTTCGATGAACCCTCTGCCAGGCAGTTAAATGTGATTTGCCAAGTATCCATGTAGATGTAGATGTAGACACTTTGTAGAGCACGTTCCGTTACAAGAACAGAAGAACAGTGCCACAGGTCGAATCAGCAGATGGACTTACAAATTTGCAGTCAGGGTGTGTGGGCTAATCAAGAGAGTGCTCCTGCTGTCATACGAAATCGCACATCAGACTAAAACTCCAGGTGAAGTTCCAACGTCCAGCTTCCTTCTAACCAACATACGGCCATCAGTGACATCGAGTCAGAACCAGTTTTCAACAGAAAACACAACAGACCTTCACCCTGCCATCCAATGAGCTTTTGTTTGACACCGCTGAAATTGCAAATGACAGTGGTTTGGGACCAATGAAGTGCACGCTACATTACGAGTGGCTCGGAGCTGTCCTTGAAGTAACCGATTTGCAACATTTCGTTGTGTCACTGTGGTGTCAACTGCTGGTCATATAGCTGCCGCAGATGCAGTCCGATGCGTCAGAGCCATAAGCCGAAGGTCTTCTCTCCTGTTAGTGCCACTTGGCTGTCTGGAACCCGGCCTTCTCGCGACTGTACATTCACGTGACCACCGCAGCCAGCAATTACGTGCAGTTTCTAGGTTCCTGATAAGTCTTTCTGCATTATCGCGGAAGGAACACCCAGCTTTCCGTGACCCTCAGTGTTGGCAATGGCGTCTTTGTTGTCTTAAAGGCGTTCTTGACTAATATGAAATCAGCACGTCCAGTCTCAAATGTAACTAACGCTTGCGACTATTACAGCGTGTATTTGAACCAAACCTGACTTGTATCCTCAGAGTGACGATAGCAGCACCAGTCTTACGCGATTGGAGCGAAATTTTAATAGACGTCACCTTTCACATGTAGAAACACGCTTAGCAACTAACGTTTGTGTGGTACGTCTCCTTCGTGATACGATTTGTTTTTCCATCTGCGAATTTCGGTCCAATGTCAATACTCTCTGTGTGGTGTCACCGCCAGACACCACACTTGCTAGGTGGTAGCCTTTAAATCGGCCGCGGTCCGGTAGTATACCTCGGACCCGCGTGTCGCCACTGTCAGTGATTGCAGACCGAGCACCGCCACACGGCAGGTCTAGAGAGACGTCCTAGCACTCGCCCCAGTTGTACAGCAGACTTTGCTAGCGATGCTACACTGACAAATACGCTCTCATTTGCCGAGACGATAGTTAGCATAGCCTTCAGCTACGTCATTTGCTACGATCTAGCAAGGCGCCATTACCAGTTTATATTGAGATTATAATTAATGTATCATCAAGAGCGATGTTCTCCAATTATGGATTAAAGTTAAGTATTCCAGCCGCTACGTTCTTTTCTTCATAGTATAACTACTTTAACTGTTCCAGACCTCACGCCAGTCTGCGTGAGGTTAAACGCGTGCATTTCGGCCTCCTCTAGCAACACGGTGTTGGCTCTTCTGCCAACACATCACTCTGAACTGTGGAAATGTGGTATCAAGTAATTCACTTTCACTATTCAGTACAAGATAATGAAATTACAAAGCGGCAATATCATGGAGTCACTTGGGGACTCAACATAAAATAAATGATACGGCTCACAGCAAAAAGTTATTTACAGGTGGCTCGAACACACCAGGCATCCTTGCAGAAGCTATAAGACAGATATTAGTAAATTCGATTTTCTTTACATGGCCGCTTCTGTTCGCTGTCCATACAAAACAGCGTGCTAATAGCTAAACTACTTTCTGACAGGTCACATAGTACGAAACAAGCCGACGGGCTCTTCTTGAGTACCGATCCCATGAGCACACAGTTGCCTGCTGCGAGAGCTGCTTCGAGGTAAACAGCAAACTATCTAGCACTGGGTTGGGGTTGGGTTGTTTGGGGAAGGAGACCAGACAGCGAGGTCATGGGACTCATCGGATTAGGGAAGGACAGGGAAGGATGTCGGTCGTGCCCTTTGAAAGGAACCACCCCGGCATTTTCCTGGAGCGATTTATGGAAATCTCGGAAAACCTAAATCAGGACGGCCGGAACCGGGATTGAACCGTCGTCCTCCCGAATGCGAGTCCATTGTCTAACCACTGCGCCACCTCGCTCGGTACTGTCTAGCGCTGGACGTCCTAAGATATCTTGCTACATCGCAAGAACTCCATAAATCGATGTTACTGGCGACAGTAAAGTAAGAGACAATGGTCGCATCAGTTTGCCAAACAGGAGCAACAACTGACACACACTTCAGTATCCCTTCTTCAACATGACAACTACCAACTGCTTGAGCCGAGACAGTGGCAGGGTTGTCAACGTTATGTTGCGACATTAACTCCATGGAAATTGGGAACTGAGAAAACTAACAGCTTCTAGTCTGAAGCGGAAGATTTTCACCATTAATAGGTTGAGAACACTCATTTCCATTGCAATAAAATGCCACAATGGATATACACTGTCGTTTGTGAAAAGTGCTACACCGAGAAGGAATTACCCGAATAGCGCCACGCTTCGTGGATGTGGCGACGGGTGTGAAAGCAATACTCGATACGCTTTGCAGCGAGACGGGGTACACGTAGGCCGAGCAGAGCCCTCTCGTGTCGGTCCGCCAGGGTCGGTGTTGCGCCAAGTGTAGTCGGTGCAGAGCCGTCACACAAGGTGGAAACAATACAGTGAGTGCCACTATGCCTCGTCGACGATAAAAGTGAGCCACATCGGCATGTGAGCGAGTTTGAACGGGGCAGAGTGGTCGGTCTCCGGGAAACGGGGTTGTCATGCCGTGACAGTTCGGCTCACACAGGACATGATATTACAACAATGATGCGTGTGTGGAAGCAGTGGGTAGAGGAAGGTCGTACGCAGTGACGAGCGGGAACTGGACCACGGAACATGACCACAGCAAGAGATGGCCGTCAATTTGTCCGCATGACCATTACGGATCGTACAGCGTCATCCACATTGTTGGTTCGTCACTGGAGCAATGCAACAGGTGTGAACTTGTCTGCATCGATGGTTCATCGCCGTCTGCTGCAGGCTGGACTGGTTGCACGCATACCATTACGTCGGCTTCTATTGTGCAGGAAGCACAAGCTCCTCCGACTGCACTGGGCACATGAACACCGTCACCGAGGTGCTGAGTGGCAACATGTAATCTTTTCGGATGAGTCCCGCTTCAACGTGTCCTACAGTGATGGCCGCATACGTCACCGGCAGTACCGTGGTGAGCCCAACCTGGAGGGCTACATTATGGAGCGGCACAGCGGTCAAACACCATTTGTGATGATTTGGGGTGCAATTGGTTACAACAACCGTTTTCGCCTCGTACGTGTTGTGGAGACTTTGAACAGCAACAAGTACCTAACGGGGGTTGTGAAGCCTGAGGTACTCCCTCTGCTTCAGGCAGCTGCACAAGCCACATTTTAACAGGACAATGCCCGGCCATATATTGCGAGGAAGGTACAGGTCTTCTTCGAAGAGCGACAGGTATCATTGCTTCCATGACCTGCACGTTCGCCAGACATGTCGCCCATGGAACATGTCTGGGATGTGGTTGGTCGGCACCTGGTGCCTCACGGTCCTCCAGTAACTTTTGTCACGGATTTGTGGGCTCGGATACAAACTGCATGGAGGGAAATCCCTCAGGAACGTATTCAGATCCTTATTGATTCAATGCCATGGACTACAGCAGCTCTCATTGCAGTGCATGGTGGCCGCACGACATACTGAATAGTAGGGCTCAAAGGACGTGTACAGATTTGAAAAGGTAATCATTTGTTACTTGCCATGTACCTAATCTGTGGTATTAATTTAATTGAATTCATGCGTTTCCTTCTTGGTGTTGCAATTTCCACATATGGTAGTGTAGTTAATACCCTACGCAAATTGCGGTTATTGGTCAGATGAAAAGGTGAAGTTACAGACTGACGCAAATAGATCACAACACCGAGAACAAGTTTCGTGACACGATAGTTGGTAGGCGTGTTTCGACATATGAAAGATGATGTCGACTCAAATTTCGCTGAAGAGTGGCGCTAACAGCACTACGAGGATGCAAACAGGTTTTCTTCAGATACACGCTTAACAGTCGTAATCGTTAGTTAACTTGGCGGTTCGACGTGTTTAGTTGATGTTAGTCAAGAATGCCTTTAAAGCGACAAAGACGCCGTTATCAATATCTCACTGAGTTTGAACGAGGTCGTGTAATAGGGCTACGTGATGCTGGATGTTACTTCTGCAATACTGCAGAAAGACTAGCAGGAACATAGCCACTGTATATGATGGCTGGCAGCGGTGGTCTTAGAAATGTACTGTCGCAAGAAGGTGGGCCTCCGGGCGGCCACGTGGCACAACCGAGAGGGTAGACCAGCTTTTTCAGCGTATGGCTCCTGCACGTCGTCCTGCATGCAACAGTTGGCACCACAATCACACAATGAAGTTACAAATCTGTTACATCAAGGACAGCTCCGAACCAGGCACCCTGTAGCATGATTTGCACTGACTCCAAACTACCACCGCTTGGGACTTTAGTGGTGTCAAGCAAGAGTTCGTTGTAGGGCTGGGTGCAGATCTGTTGTGTTTTCTGATGAAAGCTGGTGCTGCTTCGGGGTGTCGGTTAGAAGGAGGCCTGTTTAGGGCCAGCAACCATCCTGTCTGCATGCTGGACACAAAGACTTACAACTGGAGTTGTGCTGTAAGGTGCGACTTCGTAATAGAGCAGGAGCCCTCTCGTGGTTATCTCACGCACCCTGATTACAAATTTGTACGTCAGTCTGGTGAGTCTACCCGTTGCTCCCATTCATGAATAGCATTACAAGGCATGTTTTCCAACAGGACAACGCTCGTCCACATATTTTTGTAATCCTGTATGCTCTACAAAGTGTCGTCATGTTACCTTCGCCTGTTCGATCAGTAGATCTTCCTGCAATTACGTACATACGGGACATCATCGGCCGACAATTCCAGCGTCATGCACAAACGACATTAACCGTCCCTCCAATGACCGACCAAGTGTAACAGCCATGGAACTAAAGCCTGCAAGGTGTCCTACAGCACCTGCACGATACAATACATGCACTTTTGAATGCTTACATTCAACAGTCTAGCGGTTACACGGTTTATTAATGTACCAGAATTTCACATTTAGAATGGCTTATCTCGAGCTTACATTAACCTGTGATCCCACAGTGTTACTCAGTTAAATATTATTGATTGGCGACTCCATAGAGTGCTGTGTGCACAACGACTACATGATAAATAAAATTACAAGGAAGATCAGCATTGGCTGTAATCTTGTTGATTTATTAACAGCAAAATCGATTTTCGATCACATAATGATCATTTTCAGTGCTGGAAGTTTAACATTTCACATAGCGATCAGTGAATAAGAAACAAGAGACCACAAGTACACCTGAGGATAAACCAGCTGTTGGTAAGAACATACGTTTAGCGTACAAATTAAAGCTCGTAGGCACTTGTGTCTAGTTACTAGCAGTAACAGGAGCTATGAAACAATCACAGTAAACAGCGGCTTCAGCAGGAGAGTATGCCAGCCCAGAGTGGTACAACTCAGTACATGCAAAGCAGGTTGATGTAGCCTTAAAGGACAGCTGTAGGATAGTTACAGGCTGCCTAAAGCCAACCCTCATAGACAAAATTCAATGACTCGCTGGGATTGCTCCATGTGACATCAGAAGAGAGGTCGCCGCTAACATCGAGAGGCATAAATCACATACAGTGACCTCACACCCACATCAACCTGCCAAACCAAGACTGAAGTCTGGGAAGAGATTCCTAACAACTTCACAGCCCTTAGAAGGATCAGCTGCGGCTACCCGACTCACCAATTGGAGAGAAAGATGCCAACACCTGTCAAACTGGATGACACCACAAGAATCCCTGCCGCCGGGACATATGGAGAAGTGGGTCATTTGGCAGTCCTTGAACAGACTACGGACCGAAGTAGCAAGATCGAGGGACCATCTCCTTAAATGGAACTTCCATCTGCCAACTGCCAACGCAACACTGTGCGAATTGAACTGCAGACAACCCGGCATCTCTTAAAATGTAACTCATGCCCAACGAGCGGTAGCATGAAGGACTTAACGTCTGCAGCACCCAATGCTATCAAAGTTGCCCAATTCTGGGCGAATACTGTATAGTTTTCTTTGTATGTATTGTATATGTGTTCATTTTAGTGTACCTCTGACACGAATAAAGAAAGATAGCTTCTATTACTATGTCTAGTTACACCAGTGCCCACGAGCTTTAATTTCTACGCTAAAGTTATGTTCTTACCAACAGCTGGTTTATACTCAGGTGTATTTGTCGTCTTTTCTTATTCATTGATCGCTATGTGAAATGTTAAGCTTCCAGCACTGAAGATGATCATTATGTGATCAAAAATCGATTTTGCTGTTAATAGATCATCAAAATTACGGCCAAATCTGACCTTCCTTCTAATTTTATTTTCAGTTAAATATGTCACCTAGACAAACGTATTTCGGAAGTTTCAGTACTCTACTTTTATCATTTTTTTGGTGTTGCGATTTTTTCCGTGACTGTAGTTTCTGGTGCACTAGGTAAGGTATAACAGCTAGCAGAACACTAAGTGATGTTCTCAAAATTGTTGACTTTTTCATTTTGATTAGCTCTAAGTTGTTTGAAGAATTCTGAAAATGTAAATTTTTGAATCTTTACCTGATTGGTGCTTTAACCCGATTAGTTAGTGGTAAAAGCTTAACAGTGAATGGCTACGTTCAGTTTCTTTATATACGTGATAAAATTAAATGATTCTACATGTGTTCATGTACTTCGCCATTCTCGGAAAAGATACAGATGTATTTTCACCCTTCGTGGCAACGGCTTCTTTGTTCCTGTACTGATGACACTCACTTGTGTAGACTGGAAGTTAGTTAAATGACAATCGTGATCTTTCTCCTGATGGCAAAGTTGATCTTCCTCCTGCTATCCTGTGCAGATTCTACTAACCTGTCATTTATTTCTTGCAGGCTCTAGAACTGAAGGATGCTCCGGGTACGCTGTATCCATTGCAGGGTGACGTTAGCAGCGAGGAGGGTATTCTATGCGCCTTCAAATGGATTAAAGAGAATTTAGGAGGAGTCGATGTCCTTATCAACAACGCCGGCATTTGCAGAGAGAGTCTTCCGTCAAGTAAGTGAGCCACAGTTCGCTTCCATTCAAGCAAGAACCACGACACGTCATGTTACGACAAAGAACATGGAAAGAGGTTTGAGGTTTATGTGGACAGATAGTAAAGCACGGACAGATATTGTGCTGAAAAGACTTCTTATAAGCTTTCTGATTCTCTCTTGCCACGACTGAATGTCTTATTCATCTCGTGTAATACAAACTGCATGTAGCATAAGAAGCAAAGTTCCCACAAAATATTGACACACTTTTTGATAAAGAATTGTTCAGTTCACAGACTGTAAAATGCTCAGTTAATGTCGAAGGGATCGTAAGGTGCCTTGAGAAAATTGCGAAAGCAAGCAACTAGTCTAACATGTTCACAGGTGGCGGATGAGGCAGTGCAATGACGAAATAACACAGACAGTACATAGTGATAAGGCAGATCGTGAGGCCAGTTGCACATCACATAACCAAAGCAAATCAATAGCCTTGGGTGTACACAGGCTGGCAGTTGAGGCAGTGGCATTTTGATACAGAAACACGCTGCTGAGACAAGCGATAGGACACGTAGCTATTGTTCAGAGCTCGCGGAATTTGAACGAAAAATAAGCACGAGGAATTCCGCAGTTGGCACACACATACACACACACACACACACACACACACACACACACACACACACACAAGCGACGTAATAATTGGACATGGGACAGTGGTAAAGATCGAACTAAAGCCGAAGACAGGGCCGTCCCATAAGAGGTCATCTATGCTATAACAACTGACAATGAATGTAACTGGCGGCCCGCTTGAATATGCGGGGTCAACGGCCTGCTCGGCTAACTTCAAAGCTTATTATTTTGGAGACAGCGCAAAGCATTGTATCCGTTTCATAACACCCTTAAAAGGTTTTCAGACTGTTTCTGACTACTCTGTATCCCGTATTCATGATGCAGAATGAAATAAGTCCAGGTACTAGTGACTTAGCTCCTGCAGAATACTAATTAAGTGCAAACGGCAGCCAGCTCAAAAAAATTCATTGTGACTACTTCTGGAACGAAAAGGATGTAGTTCTTGATTTTCTGTAACGCCGCTGTTTATAAATAGCTAGAATTACATTCACCTTTAACAATCATAAAGACATCAACGAAGGGGGAGATTACACAAGAACACGAAACGATACAATTTCACAGTGGTAATGCCCAACTGCAAGAATCTTTGGCAGCGAATCTGCCACCTTCTTGGAAAGGATCAAGATCCCTTACCCACTGCACAGTCCACATGTGACATCCTTCATCTTTTACGCGTTATAACCCATAAAAGACAGTTCCAAGCGTCCGCGATTTGATAACATTTTGAGTTGAAGAAGTAGATACAACAGTTTATCCGAATTCTTTCAACGAGGATTACGGAATAAGCTTCAACAATGATGCTCAGTCACTACAATTTAATTTATGGCTGTGCTGCGTAGCTTCATTATATACAGGGCCTTTAATGCATAAGCACCTCGAAAGATGAGTCAGTTAACACGGTTTTAATACAGTCCACGTCCTTCGGTTTGTTGCTGACTGATCGTGGTGGCATCCTCTGTTTCCAGCTGGACAGACAGCCGAGTGGAAGCGCATACTGGACGTCAATGTGCTGGGGCTGTCTATCTGCACCAGGGAGGCCGTCCAGAGCATGCTGGACAGGGGTGTCGACGACGGCTTCATCATCCATATAAGCAGGTACACTTCAAAGCGTTTATAGCGATACTTTTCTTGAGACTGTATAAAAGTGTTCTTCAGAATACAGCCATTCAGCATGTGACAGTCAGCGAAGATGTTGTATTAGGCTTCTGGGAATCCGATAAACATCGACATCCGTTACTTCATTAGAATGATGGTGTCTGGTGACCTGAAGACTACCCCACGCTTGAATTCTGCATTCAAACCTGCGGAAGCTCTGACATGGAGATCATTTCGTCAGATACTTTACGGAGAAAGTAATAAGGTTCTTGATCCTTCTTGGATTACAGTACTCTTCTTCATCGTGTACCAAATATATGTTTCAATGTACAACAATGAGTTTGGTTCGGAGTTCTCCTGCGCCGTGCCCACTAAATACACTGATGGCTAAAAGAGACACTCTTTTCAATTTATTCTATGTTCTTTATTTATCGAAGAAGGTAAGGGTCGTACTAGATACACAGGCAACGCTCAGGGACTGGTGGAGCTTTTTGTAAGTTATGGTTTTCGTGGCTGGTCCATTGTATTAGGATTCCTCCAGCGAATTACATACCAAAATTTATCTCTTCCGCAACTAGCGTCATGTGATAATTTCACCATAGATCGCTTGGGACACACAGTCATACACTGATCAGCCAAACCATTATGACAGTTGTCCACCGTGACGTTCTATGCCGCCAGGTGGCTTTGCGGGCGCATGACACGGTAACAAATGTATTGGGGATCAACCTATCGAAGATATGGGCTGCAAATGGGGAAATCCATTGAGATTTGGAAAAGGGCAGATTAGTATTTCGCAGAGCTTGTAAACGAGTATCTCGAGAACGGTGAAGCCGCTGAAATGTTCACACGCTGTTGTCGTCTGCATCTACAGAAAGAGGCGGAAGGACAGTGAGTCTACCACTAGGCACTAAATAGTTGGGCGCCGACGATTCTTCATAGGACTTAGGGTTCGGAGGCTTGTTTGCTCTGTAAAATGGTCTGTTCACACAAAAAAGGTGAATTAAATTAGCTCTGCCATTGACAATCTGCAACCGCGGGTGACGTGTAGGTTATCTTCCAAGATTGTGACAATACTCCACTGTAACTTAATGAAGGTCTGTATTTGAAATCTAATTCTAATCTACTGGATGCTGATGACAAGTTGGCCGGCCGGAGTGGCCGAGCGGTTCTAGGCGCTACAGTCTGGAATCGCGCGACCGCTACGGTCGCAGATTCGAATCCTGCCTCGAGCATGGATGAGTGTGATATCATTAGGTTAGTTAGGTTTAAGTAGTTCTTAGTTCTAGGGGACTGATGACCACAGCAGTTTAGTCCCATAGTGCTCAGAGCCATTTGAACCATTTATGACAAGTCTGTTATAAAAACAACTCTCAAACAAACAATGCAAAGAGAACGCGTATAGACATAAAACGGTAACTACTATTCATTAATCTAAATTTGATATTGGCAAAACGCGTATGATATGACTCGAAATCACGCCACCGTTTATAAGACGCAAAGAGTTAAGTGGTTGATGTTAATTAACATCGAATTTAAGAAAGCCTCTACCCTTGCTGGTACTAGCAGCAACGGCTCTGCGATTAAACAATTGGTACTTAACATACTTGCTGTTAAAGAAGAGCAGCTCCGCAGCGGTGATATGGGCGCTGCTACCAGTGGTGGTGCAGACGAAGTACTTTGCGCAGCTAAAGATTCTGACTACAAGGGGGCGTCAAATTGCGTCTGCATACTCTTTAGGTAGAAGCCACATCCGTACAGAGCCTGACACGAGTCAAGATCCGTGCTTGCTCATAGGCCAGGAGCAGAGCCTTAAGTGTGCGATAGTAAGGAGTACTTCGTACTGCCTCCATCTCCACAAAGAAGCAGAGTGTCGAATCTCTGCTCACAGAGAGGCGAATGATGCCACTTTGGAATCTAATGCTGAGACTGTTCTCCGTCACCTTGCCAGCAGTGTCTTGCAACGCTGCCCAGTGAAGTTATGTCCTACTGACACCTTGCCAGCAATGTCTCTAAATGCTATCTAGTGCAGTGCGTCCTACTGACACCCGCTAGAGATCTCTCAAAGTCACTATACAGCCAGCCATGTCCTATCGACATCCGCCAGACTGTCCCCTCTCCACGAGGAGACCAGTTTAGAGCAAACTTCGCGTCATTAGCATGAACACTTGTGAGGTGAAAGGCTGTGGCGGGGCGGATGTGAAGACTGCAGTTTCTGTAGTAAAACTCGCGGCAAAGTGGCAGTCGAGAATCTGGCGTGTTTACATCTAAGATGGGTGTGTGTCAGCCGTCTTGACAGGAGCAGAATCTTCCTAGTTTCGGCACTGACCGACAGATGGCACTACTTTAAAATGAGTACGGTCAGTTTGGCGTCCAGCCACGTGATGGGGAAACTCAACGGCCGGCACACTGGCTCATGGCGGGCTTTCTCCGATCCGCTTTTAACATAGAGCTAAAGTGAATGTATGATGTAGAAATAAATAAAAACTGATTCCAATGTGGCACAAAGGAGCTTGTAGCCTCATTTTAAAGCAGAAAATTAGCCGGATGTGCTCATACAAATGCGCCTCCACTTGCCCTGGTAGTTTTTGAATTATAATAAATTAAATATTTTAATAACAAAGTAAGATTGTAAATTGGACATCTTGGAGACCCTTTCGCAAAATTTTACAAACGAGGTGTCAAATAAAAGGTCCGAATGAGTTGTATTAAGATATATATGTAACATTTTTTACATGTTTTACAAATTCAGATGAGGCGCTGGAATGCTGTTTTCGTTATTATAAATGCAGAATTTTGATAAATAAAAATAGGAACTATAATGATAGCGGCAGTACGGAAAAGTAGACATAAGGAAATAGGTAATACAATAATAATATGAGTTATTTATGCATTTAAAGTATTTTAAACAATGAAAAGCTCTATATGAAGAAGACCTGAATTTTAATAATATGAGAATAAGATCTCCTACACAAATTCTGATGAAGAATCTGAATGCAGCTGAAAATTTCCGTATGAATAGAAGTGTTACATGCATTTTATTGTATCTATATTAAGTGTAAGAGTAAATTTTATGTGCAAACAAACTTGGCTTGACCTCAGAGTGTTCAAACAGAGGGCTTTTAAGGACGACCAGTTTCTGTGGTAACGTGCAGTTGAGTTGAAAGGGGTAGCACATGTGACTCGCAAAAATCCGTGCACGAATTAGACTTACACTATTTTCGGACCGCGGAGTCGCCTGAACTTGTGATTTTCAGCAGTTGGGTGCTGCTGGACTTCTGTGGTGCGTTTGTGAGACTTGTGAAAATTTCGCGCGAGAGTTGAACTTCGTAGCGCGAAGTCGTGTTGAACTTCAACTCCGAACAACCGCTGTGGGACATAGTGATTTCAGCTTGCAGTTGGACTTCGAATTGTGTTTGGTTTATTATTATTTTTCGAGAAGTATTCTCAAATGGTTCAAATGGCTCTGAGCACCATGGGACTTGACTATCTGTGGTCATCAGTCCCCTAGAACTTAGAACTACTTAAACCTAACTAACCTAAGGACATCACACACGTCAATGCCCGAGGCAGGATTCGAGCGTGCGATCGTAGCGGTCGCTCGGTGGCAGACTGAAGCGCCCAGAACCGCTCGGCCACACCGGCCGGAGAAGTATTCTCCGCTCGGAACGTTGTTCATCTTGGGATTTCAGATATTTTAAAAGAAAAATTAAGTGAATAATTGCTGAATAATTGTGATTAATATTTGAGTGGCGCTGTTGAACTAACTCGGTAAATATGTGAGGTCAAATCAAGAACACTAAGCAGTATTTCAGTCAAATCTGTCCTGAATATGTTAAAATAAACTCCAATTATTTAAAATTGTGTTGTGTTCACCAAAAATTATTCCTGTCTGCTAAAATTGGTTTTTATAAACTTGATATTAATTTAAAATTACTGGGGAAAGTGCAGCGGATGTGGTTGGCACCCCTAAGACCTAACGTAGCCAATTCAGTTAGTAAGTCCAACCACATTTTACGGAACCCCAAGGGGATGGTATGTAGGTGCTTGGGTGATATCTGTCTTTTGTTTTTCATGCAGAAGCACGTGAGGGCTCGAGCCATCTAGTTTTACTAGGCTTTGAACTAAACTTATTGTGATCACCCGGTGCAACCAGTGTGTTTCTCCCTATCTCGCGCATAGAGAGAAACCGTAGCACGTCGCAGATGGTTTCTCGACCCAGCGAAGCTCGCAAATGAGTATTTCTCGTCCGTTGTAGCTCGCACTCTCCATACAGCCAATCACCAGCCCAATTACAAATGGAACACCTACCATTCCAGAGATCAAGAAGCTATCAGAGAACCTCGTGCAGCTCATACTCAGTTCAGTAGAAACTTCTAAAACAAACTGCGATACCTCCTCCATTTATAATTCAGCCAACCAGATGCGTTTCTCCGTCTTTTGTCTTTTGTCAGGAATACACCCAGATACCTGGCTTCAGAACTTTCTGCGACCATTAGCCCGCATTTGAGGCAGGCATTCCATGTGCAATCCTCGTGTTAAGAAAGGCAAGTCGCAGTACTTGTAACATCCTATCACTACGGACTTACGGTTTCACCATCATCTCACCCTCAGCTCCTTAGCGATCACAAGTCCATAACGAGAAGCCCCTTTCTACCAGCCTCACGACGGGGCGGCATTATTAGGCCGTAAGCGCTCGGCATCCTCTTTTCAGAGCTGTGAAACTTACCTACGTGCAGCATGTGTTCTATGTCCCACGTTCGCCCCGCTGTCAGAGCCAGCGCGAAATTACACTCAAAGCATGCACCTCTACAGAAATGTTAGTACAAGGCTACTCAGTATCAACCGATAAATGCTTAATAATTCGATAACCTCAGCTAAAAAGTGCTATCCCTTACTAAGTAAGTGAAGTATGAATTGTCAAAATTATTCTCGTATGATGGCTAAATTTTGTCGACTTACACAGTATAAAATCTGTATCTATATAGTGCAGACAGTAGAAATTTGCTTCTTTCTCTTGTTTCCAGTATATTTGGTCACATTATGCCACTTGATCCATTGTACTCTATGTACCATGCCAGTAAGCATGCTGTCAAGACCCTGCTTGAAGGGCTGAGGAAAGACCTGGTTGCCAGGAAGAGCAAGATACGATGTGGGGTAAGTTTCAGATGCATTATGTGATTACATTTGAAAGACTCTGAGCAGAAATTGAGCTGTTGATTCTGTGGTTAAGTAAATATACTTCTCAATTATGCAGATTTTTCTAAGCAAGTAAATGTGTATGGAAACTGCAGAAAAGGAATATTAGTCCTGTTAAATAATGGAAATGGTCATGGAAACTCCAAAAATCTGATTTATATCCAGACGGCATATTACTCTGTAGATAACACAGCGTTAAAAAAGACATTATAGGAATTCAGGCTTCAAGACAAAAGTAAGAGGATAATTAATAGAATCATTACTAACACAATCTCACAGAAGACAATTCCACTTTGTAGCAGACTGTATGGCCAACTAAGACTTTCTGTCTGTCTGATGCAATGCTCAGAGTTTCGTCTCGAACCTGAAACCCTGACTTCGGCAACAGAACTCATACTGGCCGAGTTACCCACACAAAGTCCGTCTTCTTATTTCCATCCTACCATTAACTCCCTCCTGTGTTCCAACTCCCTCTTGCATTCCAAAATTCTTAACAGGTCCCTAGAGGTACCTTGCTTCATTGACCTCCCTGAAAGAATGAATATTCCCAAGAAATGTAATGAAATAACCTCCAGTCGGGAGACAATATTAAGTAAATAAAATTATCAAACAGTAAATACGTGTAACAGTAATTCTTTATTCCCGATAGTATTCCACACACAATAGAAATTCTCAAGACTGGTATGACGTATACATTGTTCAGCAATTACACTTGTAGCGGGGAACTGACCATTTTATCTCCCATGATGAAATCACTCAGAACAGCTTAACCTGCGTTCTGACGCTGTTCCCTCCATAATCTTTCTGCAGGTAAAACCGTAACTTGACAGCTACCCCAGATCTGTTGTTTCATCCACATTGGCCATCTGCTGTCACCCATGGCCCATGTGGTGTCTTTTACTCGCAGTAACTTAACTGCGAAGGTGGAATCTATGTTATATTTTCAAGTGTAGGTCAGGTAGCAGGAACAAAATAGGGACATTGGGCTGAAAGAGAAACCATTGGACATAGAATGGAATCTGACGCTGTCAGAAAATGACAGTAGGCCTTGGGATGAATACAAGGCTCAACTGAACAGAACACAGACTGAAATGCCTGAAGAATGCCAAATCAGGATGCCCACCCCAAAACAGAATCACCTCATCACTTATAATGCCCTCATACCACCCAAATCCAACCTCTGGAAGGCCCGTGATCAGGTGTTTCTATATCCTTACCCCCAATCCTGTTCTAGATGGTGTTGAGTTTTCCATAGTTGCATCTTGTCATTGGTGTGCTCAGTTTCCAATGTACCACAACGAACAGTCGAAATTACGTATCCCCACTGTGTCAGTCGAGGTTGCAGGCTTCGACCCCTTTTCGAGAATCCCCCTGCAGTGACCAGTGTGGATATAAGAATCCAAACTGTGCTCCCGAGGCAGTCTCACACAAGGCACCTCTCACTGTCTGCACCCACCATAATTTCCCTACCAAAAGTTTACAAGGATAATATCCCATTAAGACCCATCATTAACTTCCGAAATGCTCCATCCTACCACCTAGCCTAACAAACATACACACTACTGAAAAAACTGTACACAATTGATAACAACAGGACTCTGGAAAACGCAAAAGAGTTAATCGACAGAATCAAGAACATACACACACCGGACACAGAAACCCTCATATCATTCGACGTCACATCAACGTACACATGTATTCCAATAAATGAAACAACCAACATCATCACACAAAGATTAAAACAACAAGGGAACACACCAGACACACACATAAATGAAGTAACTACCATACTCATGACAATAGCATCACAAAATTATTTTGTATTCAACAAAGAATTTTAATCTCAACACGAAGGACTGCCAATGGGATCACGAATCAGTGGCCTCCTAGCTAGCATATTCATGAACAACCGGGAAAACATGATCTTCAGACACATAATAAAGCCAAAAAACTACAAAGTTATATACTGGTACCGCTATGTTGATGACATAATATGCCTGATTGATGAATCACATACACGCATAGAACAGCTACACAATGAAATAAAAAAAGTTACGCCCAAAAATCAACTACACATTACAAACAGAAACTAACAACACACTACACTTTCTAGATCTCACAGTGCATACAAACAACACACACAACTTAACAATATTCAGGAAACCGATAACCACAAGCACCATCATTCAGAACCTATCAAACCACCCACTGACACATAAGCATGCAAACTTCAGATTCATACTATACAGATTAAACAGAACACACAAGAACAAACAGAACTACACACAATAACTAAACACAATAAAACAAGTAGCAGTAGAAATGGTTCAAATGGCTCTGAGCACTATGGGACTCAACTGCTGTGGTCATAAGTCCCCTAGAACTTAGAACTACTTAAACCTAACTAACCTAAGGACAGCACACAACACCCAGCCATGACGAGGCAGAGAAAATCCCTGACCCCGCCGGGAATCGAACCCGGGAACCCGGGCGTGGGAAGCGAGAACGCTACCGCACGACCACGAGATGTGGGCAAGTAGCAGTAGAAAATGGTTATACTACCCATACGGTACACAAGTTAAATAAAAAAATATGAAAACAATACAAAAACGAACATATCACACACACACACACACACAAATCCTCACCCAGCACAGAACGACACAAAACACAAACAATGACGACACACACAAGACACAGAAGAGCAACAACACACACACAAATGCCACATATTCACCTACAATTAAAAGGTTGTTCATAGAATAGGCAACATATTGAAGAAACAGGGACTCCAAATAGGATACAGGACAGAGAACATAACACAGAAAGAGATCAGAACACAAGAAACACCCATTGATAAATCTGACAGATCAGGAATATATGAACTCACATGCAACACTTGCCAGTCAGTGTACATAGCCGGCCGGTGTGGCCGAGCGGTTCTAGGCGCTACAGTCTGGAACCACGCGACCGCTACGATCGCAGGTTCGAATCCTGCGTCGGGCATGGATGTGTGAGACGTCCTTAGGTTAGTTAGGCTTAAGTAGTTCTAAGTTCTAGGGGACTGATGACCTCAGCTGTTAAGTCCCAAGTGCTCAGAGCCATTTGAACCAGTGTACATAGGACAAACATGCAAAAACTTCAAAACCAGACATTCAGAACACCTCAGAGCTTTAAAAAGCAACAGCTCCCATAGCACATTTGCTGACCACCTTGTGGCCAACAATCACCACCCAACCACAATAGAAACAGACTTAAGAATACTAAAACCCAGCCATAGCCCATACAGAAAACTGACCACTGAGGAAAACTTCCATATACAGGAGGCAATAGCAGAAGGAAAACAGGTCTTCAACGAATACAATACACTTTGCAAGGGAACACTATTTAACACATTAAAGGAATTTTACAAATAATAACAGCACAAACAGATAAAGTCTACACACACACACACACACACGCACACACACACACACACACACACCGCCACACACACGCACTCACACACACACACACACACACACACAACCACACACACACACACACACACACACACACACACAAAGATAAAATGTAAACAAAATTCAAATTTGGCACCGAGCTCTCTGGTTAACAAATGAACACTGACTGGGCTGGAACACACAACAAACCACAATCACACTGTATTTCGGTGAAGTGAAAAGTGTTTTACTACGTTATTTGTCGATAATACTTGTTATAGTTACGTGTGCATAACACCTCAGCATGACGCGGAGAATGGAAGTTCTTGCCACACGAAAACCTAATTAAAAACGAATATGGGCGCCAAAACATCACGACAAACTAAATTACATTGTAGAAGATAGGTAAACTCCTAGCAAAAAACTTTCTCTTCAACATGATTTGGTTGCAGATGACAAGCTTCCTGTTTATGACTTTGGCATATGAGTGTTCATTAAATATTGTTCTGTCTTTGGTCTTAAGCTCTATAAATGGTTGTTATGGTGCTAGATGCACAACAACCAGTCCAGGACAACCTTAGATACCATGTAACCATCATTTTTAAGCAGATCCAGATAGAATGGAGCGTTATAAATATGTTTTTCGTGTGTACTTTAAGGTAGTAAAGTGCTCCAAACCATCATTTTCGGCCAGGACTCCAACATATGGCCACATTTACAGTGCTATTAACAGTAAATGAAGATGTTTTACTTAACCCAGTGGTAGCCAGATCTCGCCACACATTGTATTTAAAGCTATGTGTCAGCCTTCCTGCACATTTACAGTAGCTTCTTCCTTTTGCAATTGCAGTTCTTATTGTTACTTTACGGCAATTGCATTTGACATACACTCCAGTTTTCGATCTTTGTTTTAAATGTCTCCCATTTCCAGTTTTGTTTTCGTACACACAACATAGTAAGTGCACTAAAAGGTGAAATTTCGTTAATTGGGGTGGTTTGAGAGTGTGTAAGACTTTTACTCTTTTTCTTACGACTTGTCGAATAACATTATTTCTGGGTACCAGTCCTAATTCGGTGATCTCTGTACGCAACGATGTGGTGGAGGACAGTGTCCTAGATTGAGGGAATTACGTTTCTCTTCCTTTAATGTAGCACTTCTCCGTTGTACTTATGTTGTCTGTGTTGGGGTCAGTGTTCAGAATCTCTGCACAGTTTACACATACATAATTAAGGCCATATGCAGACAGAGCATAACTATAAGCTTTTCTCGGTCTTGAGAGTATGGCAGACTTACCTGAACACTAGTCAGTTTTCGGTTATATTTATTACCCCAGTGGACAAACTAAAGAATGTTGTTATATACCACACAGAAGATAATATGTAAATTATTAGTTAACTGACACTACATGGGTGTAATTGGCACAGAAGATTGGTTGGTTGGTTGGTTGGTTTGGGGAAGGAGACCAGACAGCGTGGTCATCGGTCTCATCGGATTAGGGAAGGAAGCCGGCTGTGCTCTTTCGGAGGAACCATCCCGGCATTTGCCTGGAGTGATTTAGGGAAATCACGGAAAACCTAAATCAGGATGGCCGGACGCGGGATTGAACCGTCGTCCTCCCGAATGCGAGTCCAGTGGCTAACCACTGCGCCACCTTGCTCGGTGGGCACAGAAGACAGTGGATCACATTGTAAATAGTGTTTGTTATATTTAATGGTTTTACACAGAGTCAAATACACGATCCGTTCTGTACTAATAAATTGTTCCTTCCAGTCTGGCAATACTTTGTTCCTTAGCCAAGGAAGATGAAAAACTTTCCTGTAGTCACATCTCTGAACGCTTCACAAAATATGTAAGGTAGTGTCTCTGATTACTGGCTTTGAAACCCGCTACCGCTTATGTTTTGATTAATGATCGGCATTGGCGGCGAACAAGTCCAGCATACGAAGTCACCCTCATTCTGCCAGCGGTCTTGGCAAAGAGGGATGACGAACGGACAGAGGTTCAGGGTACTCTCTTGTCGTATGGGTGGGAAACTGCCCATAAGGCAGAAGAATCAGTAGTGATCAACGGCATGAAGATGCAGAAGCCAACGTAAGCCATTACATTAAAGACACGGAACGTGCAACCACAGGATACGTGGCCTGTAATGGGAAAAGTGTCATGACGATCTCTCCACTTGCAAAACATTCCGGAATAGTTCCCATTCCGATCTGGAGAGGTGACTGCTAATGGGAAGGTGACCATGAGAAAAGGTTGAACAACAAACGAAAGGATAACATTCTATGGGCTGAGGCGTGAAATGCCAGAAACTTGAACATGGTATGGAAGCTGGAAGAACTGGGAAGTGAAATGCAAAAGTTCGGTCTAGATATAATAGGGGTCAGTGAAGTGAAATAGAAATAAGGAGAGGATTTCTGGTCAGACGAGTATAGGGTAATAGCAACAGCAACAGAAAATGTTGTAACAGGAGAAGAATTCTTTATGAATAGGAAGGTAGGACAGAGAGTGCGTTACTGTGAACAGGTTAGTGATAGGGGTGTTCATATCAGAATCGACAGCAAACCAACACCGACAACGACAGTTCACATATACGTACGTGCCGATGTCGCAAGCTGAAGATGAAGAGAGAGAGAGAAAGCATATGAGGGTATTCAAAGGTAATACAGTATGTAAAGGGAGATGAAAATATAATCTTTATGGGGGACGAATGCTGCTGCTGGATAAGAAGTAGAATAAATATTTACAGGGGAATATAGGCTTGGGACAAGGAACGAGAGAGGAGAATGTCTAATTGAGTTCTGCAGTAAATTTCAGCTAGTAATAGCGGATACTCTGTTCAAGAATCACAAGAGAAAGAGGACGGGTGGCACAGGAAGATTTCAGTTAGATTACATCATTGTTAGACAATGATTCCAAAATCAGATTCTAGATTGTAAGACATACCTGGAGCAGATATAGACTCAGATCACAATGTAGTAGTGATGAAGAGTAGGCTCATGTTTAAGAGATTAGTTAGGAAGAATCACTACGCAAGGAATTGTGATATAGAATTACTAAGGAAGGACGAGATATGCTTGAAGTTTTCTAGGGCTTTATAAATAGCTCAGTAGGCTGTATACACTCCTGGAAATGGAAAAAAGAACACATTGACACCGGTGTGTCAGACCCACCATACTTGCTCCGGACACTGCGAGAGGGCTGTACAAGCAATGATCACATGCACGGCACAGCGGACACACCAGGAACCGCGGTGTTGGCCGTCGAATGGCGCTAGCTGCGCAGCATTTGTGCACCGCCGCCGTCAGTGTCAGCCAGTTTGCCGTGGCATACGGAGCTCCATCGCAGTCTTTAACACTGGTAGCATGCCGCGACAGCGTGGACGTGAACCGTATGTGCAGCTGACGGACTTTGAGCGAGGGTGTATAGTGGGCATGCGGGAGGCCGGGTGGACGTACCGCCGAATTGCTCAACACGTGGGGCGTGAGGTCCCCACAGTACATCGATGTTGTCGCCAGTGGTCGGCGGAAGGTGCACGTGCCCGTCGACCTGGGACCGGACCGCAGCGACGCACGGATGCACGCCAAGACCGTAGGATCCTACGCAGTGCCGTAGGGGACCGCACCGCCACTTCCCAGCAAATTAGGGACACTGTTGCTCCTGGGGTATCGGCGAGGACCATTCGCAACCATCTCCATGAAGCTGGGCTACGGTCCCGCACACCGTTAGGCCGTCTTCCGCTCACGCCCCAACATCGTGCAGCCCGCCTCCATGGTGTCGCGACAGGCGTGAATGGAGGGACGAATGGAGACGTGTCATCTTCAGCGATGAGAGTCGCTTCTGCCTTGGTGCCAATGATGGTCGTATGCGTGTTTGGCGCCGTGCAGGTGAGCGCCACAATCAGGACTGCATACGACCGAGGCACACAGGGCCAACACCCGGCATCATGGTGTGGGGAGCGATCTCCTACACTGGCCGTACACCACTGGTGATCGTCGAGGGGACACTGAATAGTGCACGGTACATCCAAACCGTCATCGAACCCATCGTTCTACCATTCCTAGACCGGCAAGGGAACTTGCTGTTCCAACAGGACAATGCACGTCCGCATGTATCCCGTGTCACGCAACGTGCTCTAGAAGGTGTAAGTCAACTACCCTGGCCAGCAAGATCTCCGGATCTGTCCCCCATTGAGCATGTTTGGGACTGGATGAAGCGTCGTCTCACGCGGTCTGCACGTCCAGCACGAACGCTGGTCCAACTGAGGCGCCAGGTGGAAATGGCATGGCAAGCCGTTCCACAGGACTACATCCAGCATCTCTACGATCGTCTCCATGGGAGAATAGCAGCCTGCATTGCTGTGAAAGGTGGATATACACTGTACTAGTGCCGACATTGTGCTTGCTCTGTTGCCTGTGTCTATGTGCCTGTGGTTCTGTCAGTGTGATCATGTGATGTATCTGACCCCAGGAATGTGTCAATAAAGTTTCCCCTTCCTGGGACAATGAATTCACGGTGTTCTTATTTCAATTTCCAGGAGTGTAGTTGAAGAGGAATGGACATCTCTAAAAGGGCAATTGCAGAAGATGGAAGGAAAAAAACATAGGAACTAAGATGGTAACTGCAAAGAAAACGTGGGTAATAGATGAAGTACTGCAGTTATCGATGAAAGAAGGAATTGCAAAAATGTTCAAGGAAATTCAGAAATACAGAAATACGAGTCACTTAGGAATGAAATAAACAGGAAGTGTACGGAAGCTAGGATGTGAAAAATGTTAAGAAATCGAAAAGAAATGATTGTCGGACGTACAGGCTCAGCATATAGGAAAGTTGAAACAACCTTCGGTGAAATTAAAAGCAATGGTGATAACGTTAAGAGAGCAACGCCAATTCCAGTGCCAAGTGCAGAGGAGAGAGGGGATAGGCGGAGAGAGTACTTCGAAGGACTCTCAGAGGGGGGGGTGAGTTGTCTGATTGATAGAAGAAGAAACGGGGGTCGATTTAGAAGTGACAGCGAATCCAGTATTAGAATATCAAAGATTGGAGAACGCAAGATCAAATAAGGGAGAACAGATAGATAAAATTCGATCAGAATTTCTAAAATCACTGGGCGAAATGCAAAGAAAACGACTATTCACATTGGTGTGTAAAAATTCATGGGTCTGGCGACGTACCATCCGACTTTCGGAAAAATATCGTCCACACAATTCCGAAGATCGTAAGAGCTGACAGGAGCGATAATTATCGCTAAATCAGCTTAACAGCTCATGCGTCCAAGTTATTGACAAAAATAATATATGAAAGAATGGAAAAGAAAATTGAGGATGAGTCAGAGGGCGATCAGTTTGAGTTTAGGAAAGGTAAAGGAACCGGAGAGGCAGTTCTAACATTGTGTTGATATTGGAAGAAGACTAAAGACGTAGTAGCCCTTAATTTAAGGAATAAATGTCTGAGAGTGTACGTTTGGAGCACAGCATTCTATGGTAGTGAAAAATGGAGTGTGGAAAAACCAAAACAGAAGAGATTCAAAGCTTTTCAGATATGGTACTACAGACAAACGTTTAAAATGAAGTGGAGTGATAAGGTAAGGAATGAGGAAGTTCTGGACAGAATTGGAGAGGAAAGGAGTATGTGGAAAACATTGACAAGGGGAAGCGACAGTATGATAGAACATCTGTTAAGAGTTCAGGGAATGACTTCCATGGTACTACAGGCAGCTGTAGAGGGCAGAAACTGTAGAGGAAGACAGAGGAGTTTACCCAGCAATTAATTGCAGACGTATGTTGCAAGTGCTTCTGTGTGATGAAGAGGTTGGCAAAGGAGGTCCACTTCAAACCTTACGTTATGTCGTAAACCAAAGGGTAATAGTATTGAACACGTAGCTGCTGCAATATTCCAGACAGCCCTCCCATTCGAACAGCCATTTTTATGGCAGCTAATTCCACTTTATATAATATAGCTACAGGATTTTTATAGTCCTTCGAAAGGTTTTACATTGTTTTCCTACAGGTTTTATCCAATATTCCTCTTGCGTTTGTACTGTCATTCTCGAGCAGGAGCAATGGTGGCTTCCCCTTGAACCGTCTTGGAATGACGAAAGTGGAGAATTTACTACGTAGATAATAGTTACATTAGACACACGCCCCTTTCTTTAACATGTTATCTTTCTTCAACATGGTATCTAAAAAAAAAAAAAAAAAAAAAAAAAAACTGAACTCCACCCGAACAGGCCATGGACGCCCAACGGTACCGACCGACCGCTGTGTCCACCTCAGCCCACTGGATACGGATAGGGAGGTTCAGATGGTCAGCACACCTCTCTCCCGGCCGTATGTTAGTTTACGATACCGGAGCCTCTGCTTCTCAATCAAGTAGCTCCTCAGTTTGCTCCACAAGGGCTGATCGCACCCCACTTGCCAACAGTGCTCGGCAGACCGGATGGTCAGCCCAGCCCGACAGCGCTTAACTTCGTTGATATGACGGGAACCGGTGCTACCACTGCCTGAAGGCCGTTGGCTCTGAAGGGAGTAAGGACATTTAAATTCTTCTTGCTAACGAGCGTACCATTTCGGTGTAGTTTTTCTTTCCAGTGTCAGAAACATGACTGTCGAGGTTCACGATTAATAACCATAGGCCGAAGCGTTCGTCCGTTGGTCTAGTCCTCTTCCCCAATAGCTGAGGCATGTTGAGTGCTTTGAGGAATCCATGTTGACACTTCGACTACCACAGAAGAATGATTGGTTATGGCTGTCAAGGCTCCTCTTACACTCGTTATAATCAAAAATGACGTATTTTTGGTCACGTAATCTGTCGGTCATTCATTCTTAGTTTGGTTGTACTTGGCAATCCAATTGTAAACGGCTAGTGAAATTGCTCTATTTTGTGAAAAGGTGTCCGTAGAGGGGAGGGAGACTACCTCTAGCGAATGGACAGAACAGTGTAATGCTGCATCCGAGCGTGATGGTTTGGCTGTGCAGCGCGGGGTAGGATGATACTCATGTATTTACAGCAGGATAACGTCAACAAAATGCCTGAAATAGGGATCTATGTGTACGTGTATGTGTGTGTGTACAAGTGTTTGTGTGTGTGTGTGTGTTTGATTCTTGGTTTTGGCCATTAGCATTGCCACTTGAATGAATAAATGGACACCCTACTTGGATAGAGACTCTGTATTAGTGTTGGATGGTTCAGAAAGAAATAGCAATCTACAACTGGTTATGTAAGCAATATGAGCATATTTATTATTGCATATTAACATATGAACTGGATAAATATTGAAAAATGACGTGCTTTATCTAAAGCAGCCCCACCTCTTTACTCGTCAATCAAACTCCAAACCGCATGGGTATCGTGGTAATAAAATATGTCACAGATAGAGTCTTACAAACTACAGACCATATCATCATTAAATCGACATTACTGAGGTGGCTCTGCCTCCCTGGAGTGACAAGGATGCCTTGCCTCTCTACTTGTTTTACACCTATGTTGCTCTACGATTGGTTATAACGTATTGTACCTGCAAGCCGGAATGAGGAGTTTCCTTGCTGTCTACCACTAACAGAACGTAGATTCGAACCTAATGCCTGATGCGTGACACCTCACACCTGATTCCTGATGCATCACAACCAATGCCTAACGCCAGACAGCCCTACAAGAAACTGACACACGTATACACACGATAGTACAGTTCAGCTATGAGTTTGCAATAATTCCAAGCAAATTTAGAATGAATGAGTGGAAAATAATGTGATAAGGAGTACAGCTCTCTTTGATCTTTAGAGTGTAAAACGAGGATTGTGTGGTAGTGGAAAGTCTTCTTCTAATGTTCTACACATCCCTCACCTATTAGTGAGGGGAAGAGACCAACTGATGAACGTTTTGGTTTGTGGTTATTACTGGAAAACATGGACAATCTTATTACTGTTATCGGCAGTCTAAAATCACATTCATGAATAAATATTTTTTTTGTGTACATGACAATTATTTATTTGGTCGCTTCCTGTTTTCCACCTTCTCATTCACAGAATTCAGGTAAGTATTGAACCCATGTCACATCATGTGTCCTTCTCTTGAAGAATTGGAGAAATAATTCTGGAGACTTCGTCAGTACGACGATCAAAGCACAAGTGGTCGATGGGCACCTGCATCCACTGTTCCTTCAGAGCCTCTGTGTATATGGTAAAATCCCATTCGTCCAATGCGTAAATTAATGTGTACGCAGGGTCCAGGGTCCGGTAAATGAACTCGCTTCCTGGCATTCATGCCTCCATTATGAACGGCACAGCTGTTGCTGTCAAGTGGGATATCTGCCTGTTGTCTTGTTACACCAGCAGGTCGCAGCAGCCATGGTGCCTAGCCATTGGTTCTTTGTTTCTCAACCTTTGTTGATACCGAGAAAAGTCTTTTGGACCTGACCTGTCTCTCAGGTTGCATCAGCAGGTCGCAGCGTGCATGGCATTGCTGTGTTCAGTCATCAGTTCTCCAGTTCCTCTACAGCCGCACGTGGTGCAGCAGTTGGCATTGTGACTACAGTTCACGGTAGCTGCAGATCGATAATGGTCATTAAACCATAAGGGAATTTATGTGCGTGTAGGAGGTAATATGTGCAGAATGGAAGAACGCCCAAATTCCTTTCCAGAACCAACGCCTCAATACAGTTCTGCTGAAATAATGCAGGTAACATTGTTGCTTAAATACAGGACATAGGACGCTAAATTAGCAACATACGACGTGTTGCCTCTTGTTGCTAAATAGCAGCTGGATGAGCTAAGTGAAGAGGAACAAATTTACACTGGTTGTGGCGATGAAATTGTGTGTTTTCATAGTGGCGGTGTTTGGAATCATTTGCATGAAAAGGATCCTCTTTGGACAACAGACACTGTGTGGTTCTCCAAATGTATGTTTCTAATTCGTGTAAAGGACACTGACTCCGTGGCTGCTAACTGTCGAACGAAAAATGAGACAACTACTGCAAACGAAGTGTTAAGTATTAAACTTCAAGGAGATATCCTGAACAAAGCAAGGATACTCGTCTGTGTAATATCTTCTTCCAAGACGAGGTGGGCGCGTTGTTCCACTCACGTGAACACATGACAACCTGTGTTAAATGTGCAGTCTCCATTTTCTCATGTGTCGCACGTTACGTGCCTATACTATCTATAGTTATTCATTTAGTATTCAATTCATTCAACGTAAACAAGACAGCACCAGCAGAAAGTGTTTTTTTCACCAAATTAATATGTAACTGTTGTGAAGCACAATAAACGTCTTTTTTTTAGATTTTTTTAAAGAAGTTGACGTATGCTATCATAACCATATCCACGAATTAAATGACGTATTTACATACGTCTATTTAAAAGTGCTACACAGAGTGCCTCGATTATATGCAACAACGCTAAGACAATGAGAAATTTTCGTGGCGCTTTTGTTTGTATTCTGATATCCATGCACATTAAAGAAAATTTAGGTGCGCGATATTTAATTTGTGCTTGCAAAGTGTGAGACGTCTCGCAGTAAATTATGGTCCACAGCTGTTTCTCGAGATATCAACTCTGATGTTGTCCTTGGAGATGTCGCATATGCCAGTGCTACGTTCTATCATTGTGTGTGTACAAGCTGTACATGTTCTTCTATTCTCTAAGAAATATCTTTGGTAATAAAAAACACCTTATTCTTTCCTTCCTTTTTTAGTAACACAGTTGTGTTATGCACGTGTTTGTGGTGTTGTAGTTGGCTACTGGTTCCTATTTTCGCAAGACATGTTTTGCAGTATGCAACTGCACGGATGGAATACTTACAGTAAGTATTCAACAAAGTGAACAACACTGCTGATGTAGTTTTTAACAAAGCTTTTATAGATCCTTATAACTGCAAACTGCTGTTACTTACATACACTCCTGGAAATTGAAATAAGAACACCGTGAATTCATTGTCCCAGGAAGGGGAAACTTCATTGACACATTCCTGAGGTCAGATACATCACATGATCACACTGACAGAACCACAGGCACATAGACACAGGCAACAGAGCATGCACAATGTCGGCACTAGTACAGTGTATATCCACCTTTCACAGCAATGCAGGCTGCTATTCTCCCATGGAGACGATCGTAGAGATGCTGGATGTAGTCCTGTGGAACGGCTTGCCATGCCATTTCCACCTGGCGCCTCAGTTGGACCAGCGTTCGTGCTGGACGTGCAGACCGCGTGAGACGACGCTTCATCCAGTCCCAAACATGCTCAATGGGGGACAGATCCGGAGATCTTGTTGGCCAGGGTAGTTGACTTACACCTTCTAGAGCACGTTGGGTGGCACGGGATACATGCGGACGTGCATTGTCCTGTTGGAACAGCAAGTTCCCTTGCTGGTCTAGGAATGGTACAACGATGGGTTCGATGACGGTTTGGATGTACCGTGCACTATTCAGTGTCCCCTCGACGATCACCAGTGGTGTACGGCCAGTGTAGGAGATCGCTCCCCACACCATGATGCTGTGTGTTTGCCCTGTGTGCCTCGGTCGTATGCAGTCCTGATTGTGGCGCTCACCTGCACGGCGCCAAACACGCATACGACCATCATTGGCACCAAGGCAGAAGCGACTCTCATCGCTGAAGATGACACGTCTCCATTCGTTCCTGCATTCACGCCTGTCGCGACACCACTGGAGGCGGGCTGCACGATGTTGGGGCGTGAGCGGAAGACGGCCTAACGGTGTGCGGGACCGTAGCCCAGCTTCATGGAGACGGTTGCGAATGGTCCTCGCCGATACCCCAGGAGCAACAGTGTCCCTAATTTGCTGGGAAGTGGCGGTGCGGTCCCCTACGGCACTGCGTAGGATCCTACGGTCTTGGCGTGCATCCGTGCGTCGCTGCGGTCCGGTCCCAGGTCGACCGGCACGTGCACCTTCCGCCGACCACTGGCGACAACATCGATGTACTGAGGAGACCTCACGCCCCACGTGTTGAGCAATTCGGCGGTACGTCCACCCGGCCTCCCGCATGCCCACTATACGCCCTCGCTCAAAGTCCGTCAACTGCACATACGGTTCACGTCCACGCTGTCGCGGCATGCTACCAGTGTTAAAGACTGCGATGGAGCTCCGTATGCCACGGCAAACTGGCTGACACTGACGGCGGCGGTGCACAAATGCTGCGCAGCTAGCGCCATTCGACGGCCAACACCGCGGTTCCTGGTGTGTCCGCTGTGCCGTGCGTGTGATCATTGCTTGTACAGCCCTCTCGCAGTGTCCGGAGCAAGTATGGTGGGTCTGACACACCGGTGTCAATGTGTTCTTTTTTCCATTTCCAGGAGTGTATAATTTAGCCGGTCAGGGCTAATTGTAATAACAGCAATAACGGCCAGTGTAAAGCATGGTTTATATGTTTTCTATTGAATAACACGATGCATTATCGGTGTCCCCTATTAAATCTATGCTTGAAAACTGTTTACAAATGATGAAATATATACGTTGAGGCTGTGTTGTGAGTAATTAGATTAAGTCTGTCTATTTGAATGCTTAGCTAACACAAATTTTTCTACAGTTATAAACCTAGTCAGGGTAAATTTACGATGCTGAATTTTTAGGCCTAAGCCTGGTCTGGATAGTTTTACGACATCGGATTTAAGGCCCTATTTCTAAGAATGTCAATTGGTGAACTCTACCACTGGCCCACACACTTAAGAAATTTGGCCACTAATTTAAGGACTGTCTGTACCTTTGGAAATTAACCTATGCTTTCTTCTACCCTACAGACCTTTTCTTTTAGCAATATTGTGACAGCGTTTCTTATGTATTAACCTCAGATAGTAAAATTAACATTGTGCTTCTTGCACTTTCCCAGAAATATTTCGTTAGACTGTATGTTGTGGGTAGTTACACTCAGTCTGCCTGCTTAGCTGCTTACAGACACTTCAGAATGTATGCCAAACCTTAAATGCAAAAATAATTAATTTGCAATCAGTTGGAGGTTCAGATTGCTATTTGAGCCATCTGTTGTGTAGTACAATGATCGAACAATGGGCTTGATTTTACAGTGCAGCCAGTGCAGCGAGTGACACGAGCAAGTAGGATGCCACAGTGGACTTGCTTATATTTACATTTTCAGAGTTTGTGGGAAAGTGTTTATGATAAAAAACGGCTATTCAGTGAATAATAATTCCAGTTTTGTTACTTATACTTTATGGCAAATGTTGGTCTTTAATCGTTTATAGAGAAATATACATTTTACCCGTTTCCATATTCAACGGCGGATAATATAGACCTTCAAATCAAAGTTACCTCTCTGAGGACTGGTGAATCAGTCCTTAAAAGAAATTTTGGAAGGAAGTCACGCAAAAATAGCTGCAGAGTGGAAGCACGAGGTGCGCGGTAGCAAGGGGCTGTGGCTGGGGTGGGGTGTTCTTAATGCAAAATTTGCAGAGCTGTTGAAGGGTGGGTGGATGTTCTGTTGTCTGCGAAATATGGCATGCGTGCGAACTGCAGTCGCATGACATAAATCCTCAAATGAGTGGAGATAAGGAAATGCTGATGATGACATCAGCAAAATAAGACATGCACAATCGCATGAGATTTTCCTGAATGATCTCTACGTTGGAATCATAGGTCTCTCTTCTCTCCTTGCCCTACTACTTCCAGAAAAGACCAATTTAGTGTTGTAAGATTTTTGCACTTGGTTTTAAGAACCCAAATAGAAATTAATTTGAAATGAAGAAATGGTTTCTTAGGATTTCGTGAGGTAAGGGGCTATGATTGTGAGAGTTTTAAAAAGTAAATAATAAAATTAGTTAGAGAAGATGAAAATACAGCTGGATAGATGCAGTGGTCAAAGATACGACCATGCTGTATCTGTAAGAGGCGAACACTAAGGTTTGCAGTCAACAGATAAACCATGGATCCCAAATATGAAATTATACATTGATTATTACACAAAAAAATTTGCTACTAAATGATTCCATAGTGAATATATTGGAACTGCAACAGTTTTACACAAAAACCATGCATCTAAGCGTTCATCAGTGATGCTGTGGTTCAGTGGCAACAAATAAAAGAAAATATTGAACTGAAAGACGTGTTAGACGCTAAAGATACTGTGCCCAACTAGGCGGTCTTCCAGATTTGATTCATTGTCGGGAAGCAGAATTTCATATAAATTTTGCAGTGCCTATCCCGTATAATTTTGAACAGTAATGGAAACAGAGAGAGATGATGCTTGTAATTTCATAATATATGAAAACTTCTGATTTTTTCAAGCCTCTTGTATTCCTCATTAATATTTTGAAAAGTACTGACTTACTTTCTATTCAACTCCATTCTACCACTGTTGATGTTTCAGGACACAGGTTCCTATGCTAGAGCTGTTCCTCAACACACATTCTGCAACCCTCTGAAGTTGGTCGCATTATTCCGGGGACACTGTGTTTCTGCTTGTGTGTGTGTGTGTGTGTGTGTGTGTGTGTGTGTGTGTGTGTGTGGTACACGGGTATATGAAGCTCTGGTCCTTCGTGTCCATCTCACGTTTTTGCCAGATCAACTATCCCATAAGACGCACGTACAAATTTTCTCTATGTTTCAGGGGGAGATAAATCAAATCGTTACCTTCAATTTAACAGAACGTAATGGAAAACTGACCGTGAAAGTTTAACTGCTAAAAAGTAGCAAAATGAGGCTTTATGTAGTTTTACTTACGTAACACAACTACTGGATACGGATTTCTGAAGGCTTTTGACTGAGTAATATATGTATAAGTTGTTCCACTAACTAGGACAACACGCCATTCTATGGATACATTACACAGTTACTGGGAAGCATCTGTCTCATAACACTGACGTACGATTAGACAAATAGTAGGCTCGTTAATATGGCTGAGTGAGACTAGGCTTCAACTGTAGAGTTCATATGACAAACATATGTGACTCTTAGGACGGTCAAAGAAGTTTTCACACGATATGCCAATCAAATTTATCCAAGGAATTCTCTAGACTGACACCATCGCGCACATGAAGACATTTAGTGAAGTCAACAGCATACATTCGATGGCGTCTAACGTAAGACGTTTAAGGAACTCTAAATGAATTACATCACAGAAATTGTACTTGATTTACGAGTTTCATATTATTTGAACAGTGAAAATTATTAAAAACCTTACGCAATATCTTCTAGACTATACAAGTCATGTAACTTAGCTGTAAAACCCATACTGCTCATTGTATGAGGACAATTAAGAAAGAAAGGAACAATTGGTCGTAAAATGGAAACCGCAGTGAGAATCCGATGAAACTTGACTCAGATGTGTTGCGCAGTTTATCTTGTCCGCCCGTAGATAGTGTCACGTCGCTCCTTTCAGTTCTGAGCGTGCACAGAGGGTGCAAAATGCCTAGAAAATAGTGTCTCTCGCATTATGTGAGTGCCTGTCTGGAGCTTTCGCCTGATTTAATGCAATTCCACATAAAGTAACTGCCACGCATTTCCCTCTTCATGACAACTCTCGGTCGCACACTGCAGGGGTGGCGAAGACGCTCCTGCAGCGTTTTCGATGGGAAGTGTTTGATCACCCACCATATAGCTTGGTCTTTGCTCCCTCTGTTTATCATCTATGCGCAAATGAACCGCCGGTTATGAAGACAAGATTTTAGCACAGACAACGAGCTGCAGTCCAGCATGGAAAACTACGGAAATCTTAGGAGGCGGCCTTCCTTGAAGAGGGTATTGTACAGTTGTTACAACATTACGACAGATTAGTAACTCGGAGCTGTGCTATGTAGAAAAGTAGCTGGAATTTGTAGCTAACTGTTACAAATGTAACACTTTTTGTTTTCACAGTTGTTACCGTTTAGTGATCGATTGTTCCTCACTTGCCAAATAACCTTCTTATATGTAATATACTTGAACTAGTGTAATAAGTTCAAGAATCACACAGATATCCGTAGATAAATAGTTGTTTCCGTTTAGTGATCGATTGTTCCTCACTTGCCAAATAACCTTCTTATATGTAATGTACTTGAACTAGGTTAATAAGTTCAAGAATCACACAGATATCCGTAGATAAATAGTTGTTTCCGTTTAGTGATCGATTGTTCCTCACTTGCCAAATAACCCACTTATATGTAATATACTTTAACTAGTGTAATAAGTTCAAGAATCACACAAATATCCGTAGATAAATAGTTAATATGAAGGGGCAAAAAAAAAAAAAAAAAAAAAAAAAATTGGAAAATCTAACACAATCTTCTGTTTTCTCACGTTTCATCTTTGTTTTAGGAAATATCACCAGGACTTGTGAAAACAGAATTATTCCATGCTTTAAAAAAGAATACGCTTGAAGTACTCGAAAATATGCGTATGCCTATCATGGAATCTGAGGACATAGCGGATGCAGTTATCTATATGTTATCGCAACCTCCACGTGTTCAAGTACGTACTCATAATGGTCATTTAACTAGACAATTCTTCTTCCTAGAAAAATTACGGACGTGTATTCTATGACAGGTAATTCTGTATCTTGCACAGTCTACATTAAAACGATAGGTATTAAAAGTCTAAATTTTGTCACTATTATTAATGTTTATAATTAAAACATTGGTGGTTACAAACGTACACAGTCCGTCTTAGAGAACCATTAAATCTATATTAAGGACTAATAATAATAATAATAGTGATAACTGAATTACAACTTTGAGGTACGATAGTAAGATTTACAATATTGGCAGTTTAGCAGTGGGCATGTAGAATTTATGCGACACAGACGAAGCTGAGGTTATCGGAAACAAGTGATTGGATAAGAAATAAAACTAGCAAATTTAGTTCAGTTAATTCAAAAGAAACAACGGAGGTTATAGCAAGTGTGAGAACAGAAAGATATGAGAATTCTCTTCTGTGTAACTGTGAAAAAAATAATTTAGGCATTATTTTGACAACATTACCACGATCAATATATATCGCTGTTCGAGCACAAAAGGCGAATATGCTCTTCTTTAAGAGACTTTAACAGAAAAGTGAGGAACCAACTACCTCAAAAATTTTGACACTTTGTGAACTATTCGTACTCTTTTAATACTGAACATTCTATTTCCCTTTTTCTCAATCTCTCAATGTACCGAGGTGATTATACCCTTTATCCCATTCTCACTGTTACTCTCTGTATATGTATATCTCTTTCCCAATGTCTACTTCGTATCTCACTGGACTTTCTCCTGTCTGTCTCTCCCACTGTCATTGTCCTCATGCCTTTCTTTTGCTCTTCCTTATTTCTGTCTCCTTCTGTCACTTTTACTGTCTCTCTTTGCCCCACATCCATTGACTTCTTCCCACTCTTTTTCTCTCCCACGTCAATATCTCTTTCTTTCTAGCTTAGAATATGCTATCCTTTTCTTCAGCCATCATTTTCTCCTCTCCACACTTGTCCTTTGGGATGGTTGCCTTGGGGCTTTGACGCCTAGGCTAGGAAGCTTTAGCACGTGCGTGGGTTGGGGGAAGCAGCCAAACTTTTTCATGTCTTAGGCTGGGGGGGGGGGGGGGGGTAGGGGCGGAGAGAAGGAGAGTGGCTTCCAGACCCCAAGCTTATGTACAGTTCCACTCATCTCTCTCTTTCCTTGGCACTGTCTCTTGTCTCTTTGGTTCCAACTGTTATTACCTTCATCCATCACATTCTCTTTCACTGCCACTTCTCCCCTCTCTCTTCCAATGTCTGTCTCCATCCCTCCCTCTCTCTCTCTCTCTCTCTCTCTCTCTCTCTCTCTCTCTCTCTCTCTCTCCCTCCTTCCCTCACTCCCTCTGTGTCTCTCTTCTACCGTTACTGTCTCTCAGCTACTCTATTACAGCACGAAAAGGCTATAGTATGTTCGCATACCAAAAATTTATAGTGAGGGATGTTGAATGGGTATTCAGGCAGCTGCTTACCCACTTTTCTCTGGATTTTCTACAGAGTAACGTAATCGTCTTTTATTGTGCTGTGACAGGAGCATTTCTAAGCTGGTTCCCTTTCTTCCCCTGTTACAGTAGGGTGTGGCGCTTATACAAAAAGAATTCTGTAGGTCAGTAAAGTTCAAAGCGTGCTGCTAGATTTGTTGCCCGTAGCTTCGATGAGCACGCAATTGTTACGGAACTAAAACTGGAATCCCTGGAGGGAAGACGACGCCCTTTCCGCCGTCTGCAGATGGATTCTACTGCCGCCAAACTACATTTTGCGTCAGGACCACGAAGATAAAATGAGAGAAGTTAGGGGTCACAAATACTGTATGCGACTAGAACAGGAAAGGAAATGATTGGTAGCGATACTTCGTACCCCTCGCCATGCACGGTACGGGGGCTTCCGGAGTTCGGACGTGGATGCAGAAAGTGGTTGAAGGACGGCGGGTTCACGTGGGTCACAACGTTGTGGACCTCCCCCCTCCTCATAGAACGTGAAATCAGAGAGTCTTGCCCACACTGTGAAGCGGGCTAGGCGGTGATTTGTGGCAGATGTGACTACAGAGTACAGTGCTGGTGCACACACAAATGTTGCAGAATGCAAAGCACGAGCCTCAAAAGCAGACGACTCCAACGTGGTCCGACGCCGACCGAATAATTACGATTGCTGTGGGTACTGGATAATCGAGATAGGACGGCGGATCAGTGGAAAAGTGTGACCTGGTCGAACGAATCGCATGTTTTGCGTTACCAGGTTATTGATTGTGACGAATTGTTCGCCATGGATTGAGGCCGGTTGGCTGAGTATTGTGCTATGACGGACATTTATCTAGGCTTACACAGGAACTGTGGAAGCAATCGAAGTCACCTTCACTGCTGTGAAGTACGTGAACATTATTATGTCACCGTGGACCTCCTACATCTCTTCTTGCAGCTCTGACACCTTCCAGTAGGATAACGGTCCGTGTCACAAGTTGGGAAGTTATCTGGCGGGCGTTACAATGAATTCACCTAACTGTCTTGATCACCAGTATCGTCTGGTGTGAACCAGATAGAACATATCTGGAATGCTACCGGGTGCCAGCTCCGTTCCCAGAAACCGCAAGTTCGTGATTTGTGGTATCTTTTCGTTCTAGTCTGACGCCACATACCTCAGGAAACCTACCAAGAACTTCACCATTCCATACCACGCAGAATGGCTGCTGTATTTTGCTTCAAAGGTTGACCAATACGCAGTTAAGCAGCTGGTTCTGGTGTTATGTCTCTTCAGTGTAGGTATTTCTGTGTACGCTGTTGGGGTTTTACGGTAATTACATAAATCTTTGGGTTCCTCTCAGTCCATTCTTGATTATTCTCGTTCTCTCTTCCACAAGCCTTCAAGTCTTAGAAAGTGCTGCGTGAAGAGAACAGATGGAGATGCATTTCATTCTCAGTATTAAAAAAGAAAAGGGCTGCGTCATATAGGTGCACTACTAGCTGCAGATTTACTGCAGTCGTTATACTTCTTTGTTAGTAGGTATTAAAATAAAGTTCTTGAGATTTGGATTCTGTGCATTGAAGTGAGTCTGAGCAGGGCAGGGGTGTAGTTGAAAGCGTGCCGTACTTCTGTCACATCAGAACCACAGCACATATTCTCAGCAGCTGCCTGGCTGGAGGCCAGAAGGTGGGCGAGGATGGTAGTTCGCGAACCGCAGGAACGCACAACGGTGCTCTATGGATGACTAGCCCCGAGTGTGCGCCAAATACCGGCCCAGCAAATAGACACAGGTACTTAGTCATACAGCAACACTTTAAAGATGGCAAGAAATGATAGCTTGAGATAGAGGTTCACTGGAAAAATAAAAGAGGAATTTAACAGTAGCATATACTGAAAGATAATATCAAAAGTACACTGCGTAAGAGGATGGCTGTACAACAAATCTTTTGATACACGTGCTGGTGATCTCTTGTTCTTAATTAAATAATCATGAGGGAATATGATAGTGTTCTTATTGTTGTTGTTGTGGTCTTCAGTCCTGAGGCTGGCTTGACGCAGCTCTCCATGCTACCGTGTCCTGTGCAACCTTCTTCATCTACAAGTAACTACTGCACCCTACATCCTTCTGAATCTGCTTAGTGTATTCATCTCTTGGTCTCGCTCTACTATTTTTACTCTCCACGCTGACCTCCAGTACTAAATTGGTGATCCCTTGATGCCTCAGAACATGTCCTAACAACCGATCCCTCCTTCTAGTCAAGTTGTGCCACAAATTCCTCTTCTCCCCAACTCTATTCAGCACCTCCTCATTAGTTACGTGATCTACCCATATAGTCCTCAGCAACGTGATAATAACAATGTAACAATGTTAAATCGTATTCCCACTTGTGGACTGCCAGGTAATGGTTACTATTACTATTTCAGTTTAAGTTTAGTTGTAATATCTGTCCTATTCTGAAAGCTGTTTCTTCAGAGGCACACACTGTTCACAATCTATTGGGGTACATAAACAGGAACCACTTTCACGGCCAAACCATACATGTCTATCAGTCACTTCTTCGTAAGCATTATTACTTTCCTCCTTCTTCCATAGTCAGTTACATTGCTTGACATAATATGTGAAACATCCAGAATATACTGTCGGATTTCAACTTAATTTCGTAGATGTACACTTCATCGTTGGGTATGTGTATGCTCAGACTTGTAATTTCCTTTAAGTGGTAGAATGGGTATCGGAGTGCATTAGTGTCGGTCATGTCCAGTGTCATAACCAGTCCTCACAGGGTATACGAGGGGCATGAACTGTGTCAGGTGTTGACTGACGACTATGAAGGACACGTAGATACCAAGTCCTCGAGTGAAACAGCATTACCTTCACTTGACGAAAATACGTGAGTTCTTCATCTGCCCACTAGGTCGAATCGTGCAATATCCAGATTTGCGACGTGGCCTTATTCTAGACTGCATGGGAATGTGTGGGCAAGCATACTTGTATTCAAGATTCCGGTTCTCTACATCTGACCGCAAGAGGGAGAATCACTCAATTGTGCACCAAAGTGCATATTACCTCTTCATACCTGCGCCTCTCATCCGAGAAAATTTATTCAACAATCTGTCTAACACCGCGCCATTGGTCAGAGACCTCCAGCAGGTAGACTAAGGAATTACCGTCCCCTGCGTAGCATGACGTCACCAGCACGACAGAGATACGTGCGTTTCGACTGGCGCCGTGACTAAAGAGCGCGGCTTGTTGATGAATGGTGTTACACTGCGCTGCGCGGCGAAACGTATCTGTGCACGACCCCGGATGACCATCGTCAGCGAATATGGCGGCAACCTAGGGAGAGGTCCTGTTCTTTCAGCGATTCAGAGCGGAATAGTTCTTTTACATCTGACCTCTTGGTGTGACAAGCCATCAGATTTGAGTTCAGGTCAAATCACTGAGGATCCTATGACCGCAGAGCGACACGTAAGAGATGTCGCTGCCTGGAAGGGTTTCCTCTCATGCAACAGGATCGTTATGCCATTTTTCAATGTGACACTGCACTTCCACACATGACACGTGTCCTTGAAGTGTCTGGATATGCAGAGTTAGAGTCTTGTGGCCTGCAAGATCGCTAGATCTCTCCCGGACAGAACATGTGTTGGACCAGCTCAGTCGTAAACTCTGCCTCATTGCGAGTTTCTATGGTATCGCGGACGGGTTACAACAGTTGTTGGCCTGCTTGCATCAGGGGAGGATACATTTTTATGACACACTTCCTATGCGAAACTGTGAACGCATCCATGACAGGGGAAGTGAGGCTGTTATTAAGGTCGTAGGAAGCGTTACCCGATATGGGCGAGACTCATCATGTCTTCTGCGGGAGGGATTGCTGGAGAATAAAACCGATGTTTTGGCCGAGGCTAAAGCAACCTTCCCCTGGGTATACTGCAGCAGTGGGGGAAACATCGGGTTTAGTCATCTAGTGACAGTTTACAACAATAAGCGCCTTTATACCTTGAAAATATATACGTCAACTGACAACAGATACGGTCTTAAAGCAGATGTGTTCACAAAATTTAAAATGTGTTTAGGTACCTGTGTTCGTACTATAACATATACAGGGTGTTACAAAAAGGTACGGCCAAACTATCAGGAAACATTCCTCACACACAAATAAAGAAAAGATGTTATGTGGACATGTGTCCGGAAACGCTTAATTTCCATGTTAGAGTTCATTTTAGTTTCGTCAGTATGTAATGTACTTCCTCGATTCACCGCCATGATTTCAAACGGGATACTCTCCCTGTGCTGCTAGAATATGTGACTTTACAAGTACGACACAACATGTGTTTCATGCACGATGGAGCTCCTGCACATTTCAGTCGAAGTGTTCGTACGCTTCTCAACAACAGATTCGGTGACCGATGGATTGGTAGAGGCGGACCAATTCCATGGCCTCCACGCTCCCCTGACCTCAACCCCCTTGACTTTCATTTATGGGGGCATTTTAAAGCTCTTGTCTACGCAATCCCGGTACCAAATGTAGAGACTCTTCGTGCTCGTATTGTGGACGGCTGTGATGCAATACGCCATTCTCCGGGGCTGCATCAGGGATTCCATGCGACGGAGGGTGGATGCATGTATCCTCGCTAACGGAGGACATTTTGAACATTTCCTGTAACAAAGTGTTTGAAGTCACGGTGGTACGTTCTGTTGCTGTGTGTTTCCATTCCATGAGTAATGTGATTTGAAGAGCAGTAATGAAATGAGCTCTAACATGGAAAGTAAGCGTTTCCGGACACATGTCCACATAACATATTTTCTTTCTTTGTGTGTGAGGAATGTTTCCTGAAAGTTTGGCCGTACCTTTTTGTAACACCCTGTACTTACTACCAACACAGCATTTTAAATCATTGTTTGTTGATTGTTTACTGTCTGTAACATGTATTTTATAGTTACAGTATTTACTATATCTACGTATTTATTAGCTTGCTGATGCATACTCCACAAATATAAACAAAATTAAAATCTATAAATGACAATAAACATTCCAATACTGTCAACAGATTTTTCGTGCAGTGTACAGTTGTACCAACCAGCGCAATGAATGCATTTTATTACTGTCACACATTAAAGAAATTACTGCATACTGTACTGCTGCAACGATATTAACTTATTGACATGCGGTATGACATAACATAACCTGCCATGCTATAACAGACCAGGTCATTACCTAATTAGAAGTAATCTTATACTAAGATTTTAACTTTCCACACACTCAATATACAAGACATATAACTGGCAGACAACAGGGTAGAATGATCAAATACAGAACCAGGCGCTTAAGTTGAACAAACAGGAGGCTACTGATTACGGACTCACAGTATCCGAAATACATTGCGAGTTAGTAAAATACCTGTAGTGAGATTAGACAGTATTTATTTACAAATGGACGCAATGACTTTAATGTACACACTGCTGGTACACTTGGTGAGCATAACACGCCAAAATGATTTTAATAAAATGTCTATTTACATCTTTACTTTGACGCCCTTAGATATCTCAGTGATTTAGGTGTGTTTATTCTCGTCTGCTGCTTGTATTGTTGCGAATAATTAACCATTTTCTGTTGCAGGTCTGCGATATTATCCTTCGTCCAACCGGAGATTTGTTGAACTGATGAAAAATTAAAGTGCTTCATAAAGTTTGCGAAGGAATCTACGATTCTCTTAAAGTAGGCGTACTTGCATATGTGACGCTAAACGTAATAGAAAATCCAAATACATGTGTAAACAACCATGAAAATAATTTATCGGTGTAGTCTTTGGTAATGGAATTCTATAGATTGTAGCTTGTTTTTAAACGTTAATCCTCCATCAGTAGGTATGGTCAAGTTGGAAAAAGCTCAGCTAGCCTAAGAGCGGAAAACTGCATCTGTTGTATTACCATTACCTCAGTAAAAGAATAAACAATGAGAAATAAATTTGGCAAACAACGTATCACAGAGAAACAGAGTCAGTCTATTCGTGTGAAGCAATCCAGCGAATTTTCTGAGGTTCATGGGATAAGTACTCAGATGTGTCAACAAACTTTATTAACACAAGTATTCTGTTATGGAGTGGATGGTCGTAAGGTTCCCGTGTCACAGTGAGAGATTAAAAATTAAGATGTGAGTGAATGACAACTTATGAAACAATTCACGTAATTGGTTGGGGTTAACAATTTCAGTTGTATTCAATATCAGACAAAGAAATATATACACAGAGTGGAAATGGTCTACGTTCTAAGCCCATTCTGTTTTTCAAAACGTGTTTTCAGTGTTCTTGTGATCTTAGTACTCTGTCGCATGACCGTAGACTATTACAAGTGTCACATCATAGAGAAAATCTTTGAAACATTCATTGCTAGAAGGTACATGGTCTTTGTGCATAGCAGTACTTACGTCAGCGGTTCCATCAGCTAAAGCTCTCGAACCCGTTTCATACGATTCATATTAACACAACTCCATTCTCTGAATTTGAAGACGCTGTTGAAGCGTTGTTGTCATTGGAGGCAGTAAGATACCAAATACAGTCTCATCGAGGTGACTCACACTCTCGTATATGAAGCTCTATTAAAAATTCTTACTCTGACACAGAAGGATGGAAAAGTGTCACTGATTTCAAACGAAGAATGGAAAAGTGTCACTGATTTCAAACGAAGAAGGAAAATAACAGATCAATGCTATGCCATACTTTCTCTGAAAGACCAGCCAAGTTTATCAGTTGCACAATAAAAATACCTGCTGACTATGTTGCCATTTATTCCTCAAAAACATAGGGAGTTTGGTTGTAAAAGTTCGCAGTGACTGAAGCAACAGAAGTCAGTACCGAGGGACTTTTTCACTAACTTAATTTTCTTATTCCCTTGTAAAAAAAGGAAGAGAGAGAAATGGCTTTTGTTGACTACAAATCGCCTAGTTACACTATTATTGTTTCATTTCGGTAGTGGTGGTGTCACAAATAAAACGGGTAGTATCTTTCTCAAATAACTTACGGGTTTGCTGCCGGGTGACGTCGTCAATCACCGCCGATATTTCGGCAGGAGCACGCACTCCCATTCTCAAGGCAAAAATGCAAGAAGGAAGAAATGTGCAGGAAAATTTATTACCTCGGTTCACAGGGGAGAAACAAGGAAGATACCACACACAGAACAAGTGTTAACACAAACAAAGATAACCAACATCAGAAATATCGATAGTGACTATTAATCAACAGGTGAGGTAGCACTAATACTGTCCCTCTGTTTTTTGTTGAGAGACAGAGCCGGATTCCAAGCAGCATTTAAACAAAACCCACCATCTCTGTTAATAAGGTTGCTTGATAGTTTTATTTCAACAGCTTCCTTAATAACATTATCCCAATAGCTGCATGTGCAAGCCAGAATCTCCTTGTTGTTGTATTCCATAAGATGACCGGTGTCAAGGCAATGTTCTGCAATAGCGGATTTGCTCGGCTGTTGTAAGCGTGTGTGACGCTTATGTTCAATACACCGGTCTTCTACAGACCTGATTGTCTGACCAATATATGACCTGCCACAAGTGCAAGGAATATGATAGACCTAGACCCCCGCCTTACGCAAGCCAAGATCATCTTTAACGGACGCCAACAGGGCCTTAATCTTAGAAGGTGGTCGAGAAACACATTTCACATCATATTTCCGCAAAATACGGCCAATCCTGTTGGAAATGCTTCCTGCGTAAGGCAAAAAGGCGGTAGACTTAGGTGCCACTTCGTTGCTATCGTCACTCACCCGTTGCACAGAAGGCTGATAGCGCAAAGCACGTTTGATCTGCCTCTCACTGTAACCATTCTGACGAAAGGTGACTTCGAGATGTGACAGCTCAGCTGCCAAACTCTCAGGGTCTGAGATATCGTGGGCCTCGTGCACCAAGGTACGAAGTTCTCCTTCACGCGGAGCTGGATGGTGACAGCTATCAGGTCGCAGATACAAGTCAGGCTGAGTAGGCTTCCTATAAACAGAATGTCTCAACCTACCATCAGTCTTCCTTTTGACCAACACATCAAGGAAGTGAAGGCATCCATTCTCTTCCACCTCCCTAGTAAACTAAATATTCGGGTGGATTGAATTCAGGTGTTCCAAAAACTGGTTAAAATTCTCACTACCATGAGGCCAAACAACAAAAGTATCGTCTACACATCTGAAAAAAACACGCAGGTTTCAAGGTCGCTGACTCCAATGCTCGTTCCTCAAAGTCCTCCATAACAAATTGGCCACAATAGGTGACTACGGGCTTCCCATTGCAACTCCATCAGTCTGTTCATAGTGCTGACCATTGAATAAAAAGTAAGTGGAAGTCGGCACATGTCGAAACAGATTTGTTAACTCGCCACCAAACTTAATCTCAATTAGCTGCAACGAATCAGAGAGAGGAACGTGAGTGAAAAGAGAAACCACATCAAAACTGACTAAAATATCAGAGTCATTTAAAAGCAATCCCTCCACTATCGAGGGTAATGTGTTCGCTTCTTTTTGTCCCACTCCACAAACAGGTCAGTGCCGTTCTAAAAAGCAACATCTGCAGCGAGTTGCCTCAATGCGACTCTTCTTCGCCAGAACCTAGCTACAAATCCCATAACACACATCTACTGTCCCACTTACAACAACGTCGCAAGATTTATAAAAATGCTATCGGAGCTATTACAAGCAATAAAGTTGGAGATATTGACATATTATTTCCTGATAAATACAGAAATATTCTCAGGATCGTTTCTTACCCAGGGCTGCTGCTATCACTCTCAGTCCAGCTAAGAGCTGTATGCTTATCTACGTTGTTCACCTATTTATCCACAACTGTCGAAGAACGATTTTTATGCACTGTAGAACGAACACAAAAATTAAACATTTACATACATATAAAAACTCAAAACTTATTTCGTATGAAGTTATCGCTAATTGTGCATATAAGATTAGTATAATCTTACATGAGGGTATTTCAGATGCAATCCAGTCATTAAATATATCTCCTTACAATAAAGGGCAGCTAGTTTTTGTCTGGAAACATGTTGCGTTGAACGAAATCTGTTGTGTGAAGGAAAATGAGGTAGGGGTTACATTAAACAAGAGTGATACACGTTTTGTTAACTGCACTGGATGCAGGCTTTGGCCATAGACGTCGCCAGCGACACTTGCGTCGGTTTATAGTGTATATCAGAGTGGTACACCTACCTTGTCACAGTGTTTCGTCATTAAGCTTTCGTTCACTTAGGAAAGCAAGGAGATACAGGATACCACAACCATACGCTACAGATAATTGTCTGAGAACCTCTTCCAAATGACTTCATTTCCGCCTGAAACTAGAAACATGAAACATAAACCTGCAGGCAGTGCTGGTTCTTGGACAAAGTAATTTCCTGATGTCACTGATAGCGTTATCGGATTTCCCGAACCCTCTCACTCCACCTACCTGACCAAGTTGAATTGTCCTGTGTATAAAATGGCAAGATATTAAAAAATTGTACTTTTGCCATATGTTTTCTGCATTTGTTAATAATTCACCTATGCTGTACATTGACAAAGATGTTCGATCGCACCGCACGAGCAGTGAATAACATTCTTGACTTTGTGTTTACGTTCATCTGTTGTCCGCTTGATGATCTGTCAATTGTGTAGCGCCGAGGCTTTCTTATTTGAAGCATAGTAGCGAGCAATTGAGTTTTGTAGAGAAGGTGGCTTGATATTTGTGAATCTGAGAGAAATGATCTGGGATACTTTGTTATGAAGATGAAAACTTGTTATTGACTGCACTCAAAGCAAAGATTTTGGGACAAATTTTTCAAGGTAACCAATGGATGCACAGGAATGAAATTCTTGTTTGTCAGAACTATTGATTCAAGGAAATTTTTGTCCCTTAGGTAATTAATAACATTCGTGATTAATGTAATTTGATCTCTTTGTTTTCATTATGTCACAAATAACGCAATTGGTTTAAATGTTATAATTTTTGCAAGGAAAGAATTACGTAGGTATTAGAGTCTCCTTATTTTATACAGTCTATTTTTGTCAATAATCGAGTTTAATTTTTCCATGAACGATTTTATTTAAAGCAACATCCACCTCCATCTTTCTCGGTAGAGTTGTTGAATGTTGTGTTGTGTGCGCATTGCACCTTACATCACATGAAGCCAAAGATCGTTTCTGAAAAGCAAAAACTAAATTTTATAGTGAGTAGTTTCTTTGTTCTTTAGCTGCTACATCTGCTGATTTGAGTTTAATTTCCAGAACGTCACTACATCAGACATAAAATAGCATGCTAAGCAAGAGGGAATTTACTTTCCTTTCAGGCCACATCTCATTTCACATTCTTATGCAGCTTTACTGTATGGTTAAATGATGATGGTGTCTTCTTGTGTGAAATATTCCTGAGGTAAAATAGTTTCCCATTTGCATCTCCGGGCGGGGACTACACAAGAGGACGTCGTTATCACGAGAAAGAAAACTGGCGTTCTACGGGTCGGAGCATGGAATGTCAGATCCATTAATCGGGCAGGTAGGTTAGAAAATTTAAAACAGGAAATAGATAGGTTAAAGTTAGATGTAGTGAGAATTAGTGTAGTTCGGTGGCAGGAGGAACAAGACTTTTGGTCAGGTGAATACAGGGTTATAAATACAAAATCAAATACTGGTAATGCAGGAGTAGGTTTAATAATGAATAAAAAAATAGGAGCGTGGGTAAGCTACTACAAACAGCTTATTGAACGCGTTATTGTGACCAAGATAGACACGAAGCCCAGCCCTACTACAGTAGTACAAGTTTATATGCCAACTAGCTCTGCAGATGACGAAGAAATTGAAGAAATGTATGATGAAACAAATGAAACTATAGATAGTAAAGGGAGACGAAAATTTAATAGTCATGGGTGACTGGTATTCGGTAGTAGTAAAAGGGAGAGAAGGAAACGTTGTAGGTGCATATCGATTGGGGATAAGAAATGAAAGAGGAAGCTGCCTGGTATAATTTTCCACACAGCACAACTTAATCATAGCTAACACTTGGTTCAACAATCATAAAAGAAGGTTGTATACATGGAAGAAGCCTGGAGATACAGACAGGTTTCAGATAGATTATATAATGGTAAGACAGAGATTTAGGAACCAGGTTTTAAACTGTAAGACATTTCCAGGGGCAGATGTGGACTCTGACCACAATCTATTGGTTATGAACTGTAGATTAAAACTGAAGAAACTGCAAAAAGGTGGGAATTAAAGGAGATGGGACCTGGAAAATCTGATTCAACCAGAGGATGTACAGAGTTTTAAGGAGAGCATAAGGGAACAATTGACAAGAATGGGGGAAAGAAATACAGTAGACGAAGAATGGGTAGCTTTGAGGGATGAAGTAGTGAAGGAAGCACAGGATCAAGTAGGTAAAAGACGAGGACTAGTAGAAATCCTTGGGTAACAGAAGATATATTCAGTTTAATTAATGATAGGAGAAAATATAAAAATGCAGTAAATGAAGCAGGCAAAAAGGAATTCAAACGTCTCAAATGGTTCAAATGGCTCTGAGCGCTATGGGACCCAACTGCTGAGGTCATTAGTCCCCTAGAACTTAGAACTAGTTAAACCTAACTAACCTAAGGACATCACAAACATCCATGCCTGAGGCAGGATTCGAACCTGCGACCGTAGCGGGCTTGCGGTTCCAGACTGCAGCGCCTTAACCGCACGGCCACTCCGGCCGGCCCAAACGTCTCAAAAATGAGATCGACAGGAAGTGCAAAATGGCTAAGCAACGATGGCTGGAGGACAAATGTCGGGATGTATAGGCTTTTCTCACTAGGGGTCAGATAGATACTGCCTACAGGAAAATTAAAGAGACCTTTGGAGAAAAGAGAACCACTTGTATGAATATCAAGAGCTCAGATTGAAACCCAGTTCTAAGCAAAGAAGGGAAAGCAGAAAGGTGGAAGCAGTATATACAGGGTCTATACAAGGGTGATGTACTTGAGGACAATATTATGAAAATGGAAGAGGATGTACATGAAGATGAAATGGGAGATATGATACTGCGTGAAGAGTCTGACAGAGCACTGAAAGACCTGAGTCGAAACAAGGCCCCGGTTGTAGACAAAATTCCGTTACAACTAGTGACAGCCTTGGGAGAGCCAGTCCTGACAAAACTTCACCATTTTGTGAGCAAGATGTATGAGACAGGCGAAATACCCTCAGACTTCAAGAAGAATATAATAGCTCCAACCCCAAAGAATACAAGTGTTGACAGATGTGAAAATTACCGAACTATCGGTTTAATTAGCGCGGCTGCAAAATACTAACGCGTATTCTTTACAGACGAGTGGAAAAACTAGTAGAAGCCAACCTCGGGGTAGATCAGTTTGGATTCCTCAGAAATATTGGAACACGTGAGGCAATACTGGCCCTACGACTTATCTTAGAAGCTAGATTAAGGAAAGGCAAACCTACGTTTCTACCATTTGTAGACTTAGAAAAAGCTTTTGACAAGGTTGACTGGAATATTCTCCTTCAAATTCTGAAGGTGGCAGGGGTAAGTACAGGGAGCGAAAGGCTATTTACAATTCGTACAGGAACCAGATGGCAGTTATAGGAGTCGAGGGACATGAAAGGGAAGCACTGGTTGGGAAGGGAGTGAGACATGTTTGTAGCCTCTCCCCGATCTTATTAAATGTGTATATTGAGCAAGCAGTGAAGAAAACAAAAGAAAAACTCGGAGTAGGTATTAAAATTTATGGAGAGAAATAGAAACTTTGAGGTTCGCCGATGACATTGTAATTCTGTCAGAGACAGCAAATGACTTAGAAGAGCAGTTGAACGGAATGGATAGTGTCTTGAAAGAAGGATATAAGATGAACATCAACAAAAGCAAATCGAGGATAATGGAATGTAGTCGAATTAATTCGGGTGATGCTGAGGGAATTAGATTAGGAAATGAGACAAAGTAGTAAAGGAGTTTTGCTATTTGGGAAGCAAAATAACTGATGATGGTCGAAGAAGAGAGGATATAAAATGTAGACTGACAAAGGCAAGGAAAGTGTTTCTGAAGAAGAGAAACTTGTTAACATCGAGTCTTGATTTTACTGTTAGGAAGTCATTTCTGAATGTGTTTGTATGGAGTGTAGCCATGTGTGGAAGTGAAACATGGACGATAAGTAGTTTGGACAAGAAGAGAATAGAAGCATTCGAAATGTGGTGCTACAGAAGAATGCTCAAGATTAGATGGGTAGATCACGTAACTAATGAGGAGGTATTGAATGGAATTGGGGAGAAGAGAAGTTTGTGGCACAACTTGACTAGAAGAAGGGATTGGTTGGTAGGACATGTTCTGAGGCATCATGGGGTCACCAATTTCGTATTGGAGGGCAGCGTGAAGGGTAAAAATCGTAGAGAGAGACCAAGAGATGAATACACTAAGCAGATTCAAAAGTATGTCGGTTGCAGTAGGTACTGGGAGATGAAGAAGCTTGCACAGGAAGAGTGGCATATAGAGCTGCATCAAACCAGTCTCAGGACTGAAGACCACAACAACAACATGAGGAAAGTGTTCATAGACAGAATTATCAGGTTTTGAGCTAAGCACACAGATTAATTTACAGTGCACTGTGCAGGTAAATTAAAACAGTTATTTTTCTTCTGAGTACAGTAATATTGAGTTGTAGCTAAAAACGTTGCACTGAATATACTCTTAGTTGCTTTTGGCATTTAATTAGATTACTTTTTGTTATTTCAAATTCAGTATTTCACTAAGTTCAAAGTCTTTTTCAAACACTGTTCAAATGCGCAACAGAGAGCCAACCAACAGCAAGTATTTCCCAGCACCAGAAAAACAAAATGTGATTCACACGTTACACCAGGAGAAAGTTTTTGAAAAAACAATGTTCAACATTTTCATTTACAGCTACATTTCATAGGACGCTTATAAAATTAGCAGGAAATTTAAAAAGAAATAGATGTTCCCCTCACTCCTATGATGTCATGGTGAAAGCAGGGTTATTGTCCACCTTAAATTGGCAGGATTTTCAAAAATAAGATACGGTACACTGTCATACTAGTGGAAGTAGGTCTCTAGTACTAAATGTAGACTTCAAGATGGGCACTGGGTTTTCCTTTGATGTCACTGTGGATTAAGGTCTTTTGTCCTAAGTATAGAACCCTCTGGGATACTGGTGCAATATTTATGATGTCAGAATCTAAGATGATAGGAAAAATTGAAACTGCAAGGCTGGTCACTTTTTTCTAAGGGTGGGTTTCCATACAGCCTGGACAATTCTTACTGGTGCTTCTCAGGGTCTGTAGTACAGCCTATTGCCGAAAACTGCTGACTGCGGACTGTTTCAAACTATTACTGAGTGGAGATTCTACGGTGTTGAACACGCAGCACCATTCGATTCAGTAGTTTTGACATGAAAAACTATGGTTTTTCTTAAGCTTCTGTAGCATAGGCAGGTATCTGGTTAAGCACAACTGGTAATAAATATTTACACATAAAACCACTAAAGATGGAGGATAGTTTTCCACTCTGTTGCAACTAAACCATTCCACTTTATTTTTCTACATTATACATATTTACAATGTTTTCGGACACCAAAAGCTTTCAAGTACAAGGAGCGCCTCCCACAAAATCCGCCACCGCATTTAGCAAATTTACGAAGGGCAATGATGGATAACACTTGCTAGTTCCTGTGATGTCATGGAAATGTACCAAATCTATTAAAGCGAGTTGTTCAAATCATATTTTGATAGGGTGAACGAGAAATTTCTTTTACTTCTTTAACGAGCACAGGACGTGTACCCCGAACAAACCACCAAAATTGTTCATGAGCGCTCCTAGATTTCAATTTTGGCACTTAGATTGTTATCTCAGTTATTATTTAAAAAGTGGTTATTTGGAGAAAATGCAATATTCCCTTTGATAAGAATGTAATCTTAGATTAGTTTAATACCAGCAGAAGTTTGTCAACAATTACTATAAGCACAAAGACTTATGCTGTACTTCGCCTGTAGCATGTCGTACATTGACGATATGAACACATAGCTGTATTAATCGACCCCAATATCAATGCACATTGTGGTCAGGACGCTTCGGTCGGCTTATCTTGAGTGAGCGCTTCATTAGGGTTGACAGAATATGCACAACTGATTTATTTATTTGTCCATATAAATCTGTTTTTCAGTACATGTATCGAACACAGGATATTGGACAAAAAACCTTTTTATGTAATGGTTTTTCTAACTTCAAACATACATTATTCAAATTTTTATGACAAATTGGATCTATGCAGATAATAATTACAACTTCTTTAAGTACTGTATACTTTTAAGAAATTAAATTTTTTCTTTCATGAGATACTGTGAGACTGAATAATAGCTGTTTTTTAGAAGGTATGCTGTCGCAGAATTTTTAAAGCTCTGTAATTCAGGAAGAGATTTTATACCTCTTGGTAATCTCCTGTCTAGTTTTGTTACTGCGTGATATACACCTTTCTAGCATAGTGTGGTGTTACAATGATTAACATGTATGTCATTTTCAGATCTGGAATTGTAATCATGGACAATTTTGTTTTGAGGAAGAAGGTTTTCTTTTCTCAGTATACTTTTTTGACATGTGTCACTACTTCCAGTATATAAATTCAGGGAGGGTAAGAACTTTTGATCTTTAAAGAAAGGTTTGCGTGGTTTTCTGCTGCTCACTTGTTTCATTTTTCTTGTAATTGCCTTTTGTTTCCTGAAAATTGTTATGGTCTGGTGTACATTTCCTCAGAAAGTAATACCGTACTTCAGTACTGAATGTACCTGAGCCCTAAGCGTTTCTGCACTAGTATTGTTGTAAAGAATTGTAACTACATAGTTCACTTGTGCTAGTTTTGAATTTAGGAATGTGATACGTGTGCTACATTTAAGGTTTTCCTGGATATAAATCTAAAGAAATTTAGTTTCATTGACAGCACTAAAGATCTGGTTATCTATACATATTACAGGTTGTGCCTCATTTTTATTTTCACCTGTGTGGAAATTCATGTTTACCGTTTCTTAGAGATTAACTATTAGCCTGTTACTGGTAAACCATTCAGACACTTCTTTTGTAATATCTGTTGCAAACGCAGTGGTATTTTTTTTTCTTTACTTCCTTCAAACAATATACTGGTGTCATAGGCAAACAGTACAGGTTAAGAATCCTTAACATGTGATAGGAAATCATTAATGTATACCAAAAAGAAGGGACCTAAAATAGAGCCACGTTGAACACCACGACTTAGTACATATGGTTCTGAAAGGTGTACCTGAAGTTCATTTCCCCCCATGTGCTTAATTTCAGTTACCTAAGAACGATATTCCAAATATGATTTAATCCGCTGATTTGGCGCACCTGTTACACCATACCATTCAATCTTCCTCAGGAGTACAGAACGATCAATCACATGAAAAGCTTTTGTTAGATCCAAGAATAAACCTGAGATATTTTTGTGGTAGTCCACTGCATTTAAGACATGGTTTATCAGGTTGGAAGTGGCTGTTTCTGTTGATCGCTGCAATCTGAAGTGTAGGGTTGGGTTTTTTGGGAGAAAAGATAAAACAGCGAGGTCATCAGTGTCATCGGATTAGGGAAGGATGAGGAAGGAAGTCGGCCGTGCCGTTTCAGGGGAACCGTCCTGACATTTATCTGGAGAGATTTAGGGAAATCACGGAAAACCGAAATCAGAATGGCCAAACATAGGATTGAAGTGTCGTCCTCCTGAATGTCCAGTGTGATAACCACTGTGCCACCTCGCTTGGTGGTCTGACGCCATGTTGACATCCAGAAATTATATTGTTCTTGTCGAAGAATGTAGTTACTTGTGAAAGGAATGCTTTTAACGATAATTTTCGAAGACAGTAGACACACAGGCCTGCAGTTACCCATACATTTCTGATCACCTTTTTTGTATAGTGGTACTACTTCTGTCATTTTCAAGTGCAGTGGAGAGACACCACCTGATGAAGAAGAAATTGCATATGTTTAGTAAAGGGGAAAGTATTTGTCTTGCTGTTATTTTTATAATATAATCTGGAATATCATCAACACTAGTTGAATAATTACTTTTCAGCGAATTAATGGTCTTTAGGAGCTCCGTTGGGCATATTGGACTCGGAAACATGGATATATTATGTATTTAAATAGATGAAAGTTCTTTAGATGTCGTATTACGTGGATTTCCAAATTTTTCCTCCACTAGTTTTCCAGCAACCGTTGCATAATAAGAATTGAAGCCATTTGCAACTGCTCTAGGGCCAGTGACATTCTTGCCGTAATGCAATATCACAATCTTTTTGTGAGGTGTCTTTTCCCTGTAAGAGCCTGCACAGCTTTCCACAGGGACTTAGTTTTATTGGATGACTTCATGATATATTTGTCGTTTTCCTTGAATTTTTGCCTCTTTTATGACACATATCGAAACTAGCTTGCATTTTTTGATATAACCAAGAAATTCTGGACTGCTGGCAGCTTTTGACTGCAGAGAAAGTTCTTGCATCATTTTACAAGATAGTCTAATGCCTGATGTAATCCAGGTTTTTAATCTATTTGCGCTTCTGGAAATCACTTTCCTTTATGGAAAAGCTACATCAAAGTTATGGTTGAAAATCTTGAAACAATTTTCCGTCTCTTCATTGGTACTAGTGGTATCATATACTTCTCTCCAGGATTGTCCTCTGATTAGACGCTGGAAGTACTCAATATTTTTCTGACTATAAGTCCTTTTATGGATAATATTTTGTACACTGGTCGAAATGTGATTTACAGGTGTGGTGATTTACAGGTATGGTTAGTAATTGCGAAAAGTGGTCACTATAGCCGGTATCAAAGTTTTCTGATACATACCTGATCAAGGACAGTGACACTAGTTTTTGCTACATGTGTTGAAGAGCTAACAGTCAAATAAAGATTGTAGGCTTTTACAACATTTAAGAAGTTTTCCCTGTGTAGGTTATGGCTCAGAAAGTCAATATTAAAATCTCCACACAGTACCACTGTTTTCCCAGTTGTCTTGAGTTTGCCTAAAGCAAGGTGCAGTTTTTTGAAAAAGAAAACACTTATGTTGCTAACAGGAGATCTGTGCACACATAAATTAATAATTTTTTCAGACATTAACTCAACAGCTTAGATTTCAAAGTCTCTTTCACACCCTAGTATGCAAACAGAGGCTATGCTCTTATACCCTACATTTTATTTTACATAAATACAAGTTCCCCCATGGTTTGATTCCATTCTACAATAGCAGTTTTCAAGGTTAAAATGCAATATTTTTAAGGATTGAATAAACTAATTTGGAACCAATGCTCGGAAAAACATAAAACTGAAACATCTTTCTATTCACTATTGAGGATTATATTTATTTTATCAACTTTGTTTGTTAATGACTGTACATTCTGATGTACAATCTTCAGTGTGTATTTGCAATTTAACTCTGCATCACATTTTTTTCTGATACAGTTTGTTTCCCTATAAAATGTGTTTCACTCTTTTTGTAAGCTATCGCATTTTTCTTTGTGATCCATTTGCCCAAAGTACTTTGGACTGCTTTTATACTATGCCTGTTGTGACTCAAATTTGCTTAACGACAGATTTCTTCAACTAAAAATTGTTTCCCACTGCGATTTAAATGAAGGCCATGGCTGGTATATATGGATCTGTCTAACATGCTTACATTTATTAATGTCACAAATAGAAATTTTTTACATACTTCATATATCTCTTTGTTTACTCTTCCTATTAATTTATTTACACATGACCAAGGAGGTAGGTCTTATCAGTGTGGTTGGTTTACAACTACATTTGTGTTGGCTAGTTTGCCTAGCACACTTTCAAGAACATTTATGAGTTCACAACCTCTGTCTCTGGCAGTATCATTTGCACCTGCACAAACTACGAGACTATTTTTGAGTGAAGCTTTTCACACGATTTCAGCTCTGTTTTTGTCACTTCTGCTATGCCTGCTCCTGGTTTGACAAAGGCGTTGACGATTGTTTTGGTTTGTGTATTTGCCACTTTTTCTACTATGTGACGTCCACGGTTATCGGCAAAAATTAAGATTTTTCGTAATTTCTTGCACACTTGAGGCCAGTCGACTGATTTTTTAATCACATTATGTTGTTTACGATGCGACACGCGCAAAAAATTTACAGTGCACGGCAGCTGTTGCTTGTAATTTTTCTGACTGACGTCGTCTGTGGATGAACGTTTGTCATTATAGCTACTTGATGCACTTACTTTTATATTTCCAAGTTTTGCGCTGGATTACACTGTCGTAGCCGGCCACGGTGGCCGTGCGGTTCTGGCGCTGCAGTCCGGAACCGCGGGACTGCTACGGTTGCAGGTTCGAATCCTGCCTCGGGCATGGGTGTGTGTTATGTCCTTAGGTTAGTTAGGTTTAAGTAGTTCTAAGTTCTAGGGGACTTATGACCTAAGATGTTGGGTCCTATAGTGCTCAGAGCCATTTGAAGCATTTTTACACTGTCGTTCTTCCTTTGTTTATATTACTGGAAGCCGATGTTTCTTTCAGGCTGAGTCGATGCTCCGTTTGTTGGGTTTTACAACCAAGACGTTGCAGGTATTTCTCCAATACGACTACAGTTCTTTTTAGTTCGCCGATTTCACTGTTTTTTTTTTAGATAAAATGTGACGGAAGTCACGAAAGCACAGACAGTGTGACATAGTTTTTTCAGTCAGCACGGTACTTGTATACTGTAACAATCCCATGATTTTTCGATAACGTTTAAGTGCGATAGTATCTTGGTTGGGTAATAGTTTCTCACTGCTTTCCGCATCACTGTGAGGTGGCGATGTATCTGTATATGAAATCTTCTGTGTTAAAACTGCCTTCTTTTCCGTGTCTCCACCAATATTGTCTCTATTGGTAGTTTTTGTATTTCTATTCATTTATGTGGCTTTCTTGCACAGGGCTTGCACTTGTTTTGTGTTTAAAACACATCAGATTATTTTCAATTTTTTGTCTGGGAATTGTTACTGCACGTTTTTATGGAGAGGATAATTTATCTGGGAATGCTATCTGTCTTGATTCTTTCTTTTCGAACCACATGTACAGCCTGCCTCGCTAAAATCTTGAGAAAAAATTACTGATGAGTTTGATAACGTATTTGGTGTGAAGTTTTGTCGAGAAATTACTCGTAGCGATGTTCGTCTAAGGTCATTATCAACCAGAAATCCGTGGTGACGTATGTCACTAGCTTTTTCATTTTCATTCTTACAGATCGTCACACAGCAGTAAGGGACCGGCACTATGTACCGCAGAAACGTAGTATCAACGTAATTTAAGTGCAAGTATTCAGCATTATCTGCAACACACAACCGCAGTACGAATTCAAGGACTACAACAATATTTTCACCTTGATATGGTGTCTCTATTGCTTACCTTGGTTAAAAGATGACTGCAGATTGAGGAAAGTCTTGAAACATAACAAATCCAGCAAATCGTATACAGTAAAAATTCGACCGACAAATATTTATGGGACCATGAAAACGATATTGTTATAACAGGGTTATTGTTATAATAATGGTTTTGTTAATAGTGACTACTACAGCACTGTAGCTTAAAAATCGCTATATTCAGTAAAGAAGCACCTATCTGATGAGAAATGATGTGAAAATAAAAATAATGGAATATATTCAGTTCACTCCATTTATCAGTGCAATACCTTACTTCTGCAAACAGAAAAATTCACTTATTTCCATGGGTTTCCTTTCATTATCAATTCTCTTGAAAATATTGGGTTTATCTCCTCTAAGGCAAGCAATGTTCCACTGCAACACGGGATTGAAGATGCTACTTGCTGAATATTTTCCAATTGACCTATCAGCTGCGTCAGGGGAGATGGATTCACACTTATCACATCACTGTATATCATCAGAACCTTTAACAGAAAAATTACCCTTTAATTCTTCGATGTTAGATTCGTCGGTGTATGCTACAAACACCAAAGCCTCATCGTCCAACGTTACTCAACTACTGATACAGCCATCATGGTTTTATCAGTTACTGCCTGTTCCAGGAACTAGCAATCACATCACAGACCTGCTTCACATTAAACTGTAGCGATTGTCAACTTTTCTTTCAATTTCTGCCATCACGTCTTGAACTAGACGTGCCGGCCGCGGTGGTCTAGCGGTTCTAGGCGCGCAGTCCGGAACCGCGCGGCTGCTACGGTCGCAGGTTCGAATCCTGCCTCGGTCATGGATGTGTGTGATGTCCTTAGGTTAGTTAGGTTTAAGTAGTTCTAAGTTCTAGGGGACTGATGACCACAGATGTTAAGTCCCATAGTGCTCAGAGCCATTTGAACCATTTGAACTAGACGTGAACGGTATTACGTCTTGAAGTTCTTAAGTGTCCCCATGCCCAGCGGTTGAAGGATGAAAGTACAGTTATCCACAAGTAATTAAATTTTCTTATTTTTCTTTACATCTCGTTATCAAGCGAAACCAGCTACTCACTAAAGGAATCAAACATCATCCATGCTTTTCGATGTGCCTTTTAATTGATTGCAATAAAATAAATGATATTTATAACAACGAAAAAATATAAAATTACTGCGCTAAAATAGTGTACTGTTTATAATCTGCATGCATACGCACGGTATTAGAAGTGAAGGTATTGAATCTACTTATAAATTAAAGAAAGGTAAATTAAAATGTATGTACTCTTGCCTGATAAGCTTCCTACGAATTTTAAGCACAAGCAATTTGTCGATCGTCTGGTACCTAGTGGTATCAACTTACGTGTCGCTGACGAGTTGCTGCACCTCAAAAGGCCATCGTCTAGTCTGGCACCAGCTGGTTAAAAACAAATCTCTTCTGCATTGTACATGTATTCAAGACTATATTGTTCCACCTGTTTACTCACGTTGTTATTGCGCCAGCACTCTGCGTCACCTAAAGGTGCCGATTTTTCTTTACCTGAGGTCACTTTAAAAACGACAGCATATCTCTGGTCAGATCTCTGCAACGTTGCGTCACTTGCCTTAAAATTAGAATCGGCAAGTAACTTACCGAAATCTAAGGCTCTTTGACTTATCAACTGGCCATTAATTCGTAGTTCTCTGCATACAACTCATTAAACCTTTAGCAGTAAAGCAGTGTACACATCGTCAACATCATCCGCTTAATTTTGTTGAAACGTTACAATTGCCACCTAGAAAATTTTCTTCAATTTCTTTTCTTTTTAAGGAATGAAGCTAACGTTGAATGTGCTATTCCACACCTTCCTCGACACGTCTAGGTATTTTGTTAGTTTGGCGATGGCTTTGAAAACCTGTATTTCAGTCTCTAACCTTATGTGTGTCCGAGTCCCAGCCAGTGTCCAAGCCTTATTAGCCAAACCAAAAGCGTATCTGCAACAACTTAAAAACATTCACACATTGCAAAAGTCACCGAAATAAACTGCATGTGAGCTCCACACAACATTCACGACTGTAACTCAAGCTCAGGAATGTACAGATCTAAACCTTTACCAGTGGATCAGATACAGCAGCTCTATGACTCTTTGTATTTGAAGCTCAGCACAGCTCGCCAGCGGCTATACGCTGTTCACTACCTGCTTACCGTTAGCGAAGCTTCCGAAAATACAGCGCCGAAGGTCGAGACGTTTAAGAAAAAATACCTGACCTTAGAGAAAATTCTTAGAAGCCGGAAATAGTAAGATCCCAGAAACTTCGACTCGTTATAACGAGGTGTTGGTAAAAATACTTCATTTTTAAAATGAGAGGTAATTAACACGGCAAAGCAGGAAATAGCCGAGACCGTATGAAATTATCTCTGTAGTCTGGTTTATCACTGCATCGGAATTAGTTGTATATGGTTTTGACCATACACTACCATTCGCATCCTACAAAAGCGAATCTGATTTTGACATTAACAATTCCACAACAGTGGAACGCCTAGTAAACCGTCTGTGTGTAGCGCCACGTGCAGAAAAAATTGTAAACTCCACCGACACGCTCACCCTCATTCGAATTCGTGAAGTGCAGCGGCTGTTAGAGCATAACAGTGTCCTTCTGCTAAACGGTACCCGTCTGATATTAAACTTTAAACAACCCACAAACTCAGTTCATCACTCTGATATTACAGTTTAAAGAATTGAATCCCCCACACACCAGCTACCTTAAGTTACAAAATAAAGATCTCACATCTCCTAATTTAAAAATGACGGAAAAATTCACAACATCGACGTCTTGTATGGTTAAAAGGGAGACAAATTCAAAATCTTTGCCCTGTAATGTCAGAGAGATGGGAAGCCCACTGATTATTACATAGCAGCATTTGAGGGAAACCTCACTGGATGTCAGAAGTATGTATCTCATTCATGCAGCCTGTATGGATGTCAAACACAAGTGATTATCGTGTGTAGTGGAGGAAAAGGAACAGGGGAGGTAGTTATTGTGTTGGCAGAAGAGTCAACGCCGTGTTACTAATGGAGGCCGGAATGCACGCGTTTTAGCTCACGCAGGCTGGCGTGAGTAGGGAAGAACTATACTGACGTGAGGTCTGGAACATGACAAGGAATTAGAATTCAGAAAGCGGACAAAATTAGTTTGATACTTACCTTTAATCCATTGATGATGATCGTCGCTCTTGACGGTACATGATTCACAACATTATCTGTTCAGAATAGTAACTGAATATGGCGCCTCGCTAGGTCGTAGCAAATGACTTAGCTGAAGGCTATGCTAAACTGTCGTCTCTGCAAATGAGAGCGTATGTAGACAGTGAACCATCGCTAGTCAGCTGTACAACTGGGGCGAGTGCTAGGGAGTCTCTCTAGACTAGACCTGCCGTGTGGCGGCGCTCGGTCTGCAATCACTGATAGTGGCGAGAAGCGGGTCCGACGTATACTAACGGACCGCGGCCGATTTAAAGGCTACCACCTAGCAAGTGTGATGTCTGGAGGTGACACCACAGTATTCACTTGGGTCTTTATTCAAACACCGCAGCCCCACGCCGTGCAGCACTGTGAGCGATGATCGCGGACACAGGCAGCACCAACCCAGCCACACTGGCAGTGCCGCGTCACGCCGTAGGCCTTGGATAGTTCCACCGCACACGCCGTACTCGTAACCGATCCGTTAGACGCTCCAGCGCCCGTTTTGTCTCCTGTAACCAACTGCTTTCACCCACCCAGTATGAGTCTGAAGTGGCCGGCGCCAGGTCATTTCGGAATGGAGGAAGATATTTGCCCGTCCACTATTTTTCAATACAGTCTGGATACCTCAACATGTTCTCTTCATTATTTCGCACTTAAGAACTGTATGGAGTCCTACTGTGCTTCACGATCATTAAGAGCCACATGCTACGACGATGACTGAGGTGAGTGCTTTGTGCACCCGCCTCTTCCGCTATTCAGAAACGAACAGTACATTCACAATCTATTTATCTTTTATGTGGTAGAGGATTCAGTACATTCAAACACAGTAGACCACGAAGCAGGAACTTAAACAGAGGCTTCCGTAAGGTCATAAACACGCCTCAATTTAGAAAGTTCACAGTAGCTTACGACGTCGAAGACCATCCAAAATGCTGAGACAAGAGTCAAAAGAAGAATAAGCTCCTCTCCAGGTGTAGTCTTATGCTTTTTACAACGTATAATGTAATAACAACACTGTATTTCGGTTGAAAACAACGAATATGGTACCGAAGTCAATTGAATTAATAGCCACTGTTAAGAACAATGTACTGCTTGCTAGAAACTCCTCAATCCAGTCATAAACCCGACATTATATTCCTTATGTTGCTCATGTGGTGAGATCTCGGAGCTATGTTGAACAACAGCCAGAAGTCGGGCTGTTGTTCTTGACTTAATCATCGAAGAGTGTTTTAAGAGATATCTGCCATAGATTGGGTCTCTCCATAGCAACCCATACTGCAGTGCAGGTTCGACGCTCTTGACAGAGAACACCAACACCTAATGCACAAGGGCTCCTAATCGTTCTCCCATTGTTCCATTTGTCAGTGGAAAAGGAAAGGAAACGACTAACAGTGATGTAAGATATACTCCACAATGTGTTGTATGATGGTTTGCAGAACCTACATAAGCGCTTTTTTTAAGGTTCGTAGCTTGAGAGATATGCTCCTAACACGGCGTCTGCGATTTCGTTCGATATCTGTCATGCACAGTACAGCTTATTGTACTACGTTACATTCGCAGTGCGTTGTAATGTACCTTGTTACATCTTTCAGCAGGGCATGTATCTGTAGTACAAGACCAGGAATCATGCTGCGTTGGATTGAGGCTGTATATACACTATGTGATCAAAAGTATCCGGGCACCCCCAAAAACATAGGTTTTTCATATTAGGTGCATTGTGCTGCCTCCGCCGGCCTAAGTGGCCGCACGGTTCTGGCGCTGCAGTCTGGAACCGCGAGACCGCTACGGTCGCAGGTTCGAATCCTGCCTCGGGCATGGATGTGTGTGATGTCCTTAGGTTAGTTAGGTTTAACTAGTTCTAAGTTCTAGGGGACTAATGACCTCAGCAGTTGAGTCCCATAGTGCTTAGAGCCATTTGAACCATTTTTTGTGCTGCCTCCTACTACTAGGTAGTCCATATCGGCGACCTCAGCAGTTATTAGACATCGTGAGAGAGCAGAATGGGGCGCTCCGCGGAACTCACGGACTTCGAACGTGGTCAGGTGACTGGGTGTCACTCGTGTACGCGAGATTTCCACACTCCTAAACATCCCTAGGTCCGCTGTTTCCTATATGATAGTGAAGTGGAAACGTGAAGGGACACGTACAGTACAAACGCGTACACGCTGACCTCGTCTGTTGACTTACAGAGACCGCCGATAGTTGAAGAGAGTCGCAATGTGTAATAGGCAGACATCTATCCAGACCATCACACAGGAATTCAGAACAGTGACCTTCTTGCTTCCCACTGTTGAAGAGCAACTCGGCAATGAAGATTGCTTCTTTCAACACGATCGAGCACCTGTTCATAATGTGGAGGAGTGGTCACACGACGCCGGCCGCGGTGGTCTCGCGGTTCTAGGCGCGCAGTCCGGACCCGCGTGACTGCTACGGTCGCAGGTTCGAATCCTGCCTCGGGCATGGATGTGTGTGATGTCCTTAGGTTGGTTAGGTTTAAGTAGTTCTAAGTTATAGGGGACTGATGACCACAGCTGTTAAGTCCCATAGTGCTCAGAGCCATTTGAACTATTTTTTTTGGTCACACGACAGTAACATCCCTGTAATGGAATGGCCTCCACAGAGTCCTGACCAGAATCCTATAGAACACCTCTGTGGTGTTTTGGAACGCCGACTTCGTGCCAGGCCTCACCAACCGACATCGATACCTCTCCTCAGTGCAGCACTCGCCCAGAAACCTTCCAGCACCTGATTGAACGTATGCCTGCGAGAGTGGAAGCTTTCATTAAGGCTAAGGATTGGCTAACATCACATTAAATTCCAGCATTACTGATGGAGGGCGCCAGGAAATTGTGAGTCATTTGTAGCCAGGTGTCCGGATACTTTTGACCACATGGTGTACTTCACTGCGATGGTAGTATAATGCGTACACCCGTGACATTTCTATCACCTGCTACGTTAACTGTGTGATATTTGGTGACGTTTCAGTTACATGGAGATGAACTGAATGGGATGCCGTACTGTGAAAGACCATATCAAACTTTTAAACAGCGATTCTAAGTCAGTGTCAGGAACTGGTGAGACTCTGACGGCAGAAAGAACACATTTCTCTAACCATGTGCTTGACAGTTATTATGAGAAAGAAATTGAGGTCAGCTAGCATCTTCTTCCGTTCGTGATGTTACTAGAACATCGGTAGCATACTGTTACGGTCAAACCACAAACGTTTTTCTCCTGTGTATGTCTACATCTGTCAGGGATTTCTCTTCATTTCAGTGGTCAGTGAGATGCTTATTCAAATGGTTCAAATGGCTCTGAGCACTATTGGACTTAACATCTAAGATTATTAGTCCCTTAAAACTTAGAACTACTTAAACCTAACTAACCTAAGGACATCACAACATCCATGCCCGAGGCAGGATTCGAACCTGCGACAGTAGTGTTCGCGTGGTTCCAGACTGAAGCGCCTAGAACCGCTCGGCCACACCGGCCGGCAGATGCTTATTCATAACAGCAGTTTTTATAAGAGCAACTGGCAATGGACTGTAACACAAGCATAAGATGATAGCGTACCACTTTCACATTAATGTTTTGTGAAAAGGAAGTTCACACGTCTCTGAATTGTTTCGCTGCCTTCCGTTCGTCCTACTGTATCGTTAGAAACCAACGCTGTATTTATATCATAGGTGATGGTGAAACTATCATACTTGACGTCACATTTTCCGAAAACTGTCATTGTAAAAATATAGTGACAAGTCATTAAATTACTGTCGTCCTTTCAAATTTTTCATTGGTTATAGGTACTGAGAACGAACAGTGTGTGTGTGTGTGTGTGTGTGTGTGTTTTTTTTAATGTAACAAACTGTGCAGTGGTGGCAAATTATTGCAGCCACAACGTCTAGAACATTTATAACGTCGAGTGCAAGTATTCGTATATTGAATTACATTCCAAGTCTACTGTCAAGTAGCTCCGTCTACGTTGCGAGGAAAAACGTCAGATATCTGTACAGCACTCACAAATGAGTGTACAGTTAACGCCAATGCTCGTCAAAAATATATATGAAACATTCAGTTTCAGAGTTATAGCGGTTTTGAGCCTGTGATAAGAGAGTGTACTTAACGTGATAATTTAATGGATAGTACTACCACATGCCAGGACTACACTTACAAATTTCCACATGTTCTGCGAGTCGAAGTTATAGGAAAAATGTACTGTAATGTACTAAGTATGAAATCCGTGAACACTGAGTATAGTGTCATTCTTGGGGCTGCCAGAGAAGGTGTACCAGCAATACGTAAACATAGTGTGCTCGAGAGATTTAGTAGCGCTAAATGTGCGAAATTATGTGAAATATATCATGAAAACCTGTAACAGTTAGAGTTGAGTTAACCTTTGGATCATAAAGTGTAGGAGAAGGTGATTTGCGACTCAGATTTCTTGTAAACATTAACAAGCTATTGTATCACTAGCACCAGTATATTCGAAAATATGTGTGGAACTCTCAGTTATCTTGCGTTTGTGGTTTTGAGTCTGAAGCAGAAATTTTTATCGTGATAATTCAGTGGATAGTACCGCCACAAGATAGAACTACGCATCTCTAACAAATTGCTTAAGAGTTAACGTCTGAGAAAGAAACTGTAATGATCTAGTGTTATGTTCTGTTCTTGTCAAGACATTGGTGCGGGCGTCTGTTTAAGTTCAGTTGTCAGGCGTTGCTGTGCTGCACACGTCTATTTCTGTGAAAGCACTCGCTTTCATTGCGTTGCTTTTATACCTGGTGGAATAACAACATTTAACGATAGTTCATTTGGTTTATAGTGACAAACTTGAATCGTTGTTTGACTTCGTAAAGTATAAGACAAATGGATGGAGGACTTAGATGTGCTGGAAATGACATGTCGTGTGAAGGAGAAATGGTACATAGGAACGTAGAACAATTAGTTGTAGAGTGCCTGACAGATATCGAACATAATCACAGATGCTGTGTTACGCCACGTCGTACGTAAGCGACCGACAGCACGCGACAGCTTCAGAAGACGAAATACCACTGCAGGTATGGTTACGGAAGTGTCTTACGTGGGCGACGTCCGTGGCGCTGCCTGTCCTCTGCTACTACTACCGGCGTTTGAATTCAAACCTGTCTGAATCTTGTCGCTGCAGCATGCGCAACAGTGAAAGCACGCGTCTTCTCGGCAAAGGAAGGGAGCGAGAGTGCCGGCGGTTATGACATACTTATTGACCGTTTTGAAGAAAACTATTCAGTGAAAAAATTAGATTCTTCCGCATCTTATAGCCTGATATCTCTGCTCGATAAAGATCTGAATTTATTTTCGCTATTCGTCATAGTTTCTGTGCTGTATGATACTGAGCACATATCTACACGAAATTTTTAACAGATTGCTGAGGTAAAATCACATTGCCTAGACTTTCCGTATAGTTCATTTTCGACCATACATAATTGTGCATGAAACGTAACAAATGTATCTAAATCGTGTTTAAGTTGAGAACGGAATGATATATCTTTTCATTCTTGAGATGTTGGTTGTAATATGCGCGGACGGGTCGCTGGCGGCGGGTCCGAATCCTATCCTGCGCTTCGGCAATCAAGTGGCCGTAAAAATCGTCGTATCTGTTAAACGGTTCAGGATATCGAAACTACGTCTTTTGGAAATGGTAGCACGCAAAATGGACTATCTTATCGTATAATTAACTCTTGATACGTTTTTGTCAAACGTGTGAGCAGAGCGAAAACAAAACTCCCTATAAATTACACCATGAGGTTTGTCTGAATTTTCATAGCCAAACAATGAGAAAGAAACAGGAAAATGGGGCAACAAAGTTACCAGAGTGAGGTCTAGTTTAGCACGAAAATATTTTTATGCTTGAAAGTAATCAGGGTAATAAAAGAATACTTAATTACAGAGTTAAGGAAAAATTGAAATATTTCACTAAAATCTTCTGCAAAGCTATGTAAATGAAGTGTCAAAAAATTCAACTGTTCTAGACCTAGCTATTTTGCACATAAAAAGATACATTGGTGCGGTATTCAAATGTCAAAAAGGCTTCCTTAGAATCAAGTAACAAAGTTACGATTTTCGAGACCAGAAGACTTTAGGAAGGAAAATGAGATGTCAGTGAGATCATGCTTTCTGAATAAAATTTGAAAATAAAAAATTAAAGACATCGGTCAAATATTTTGTGAAACGGTTTGTGTAAATCAAAGAAACAGATCAGAGAAACATTCTACGTGCCTTTGACTGATGCTCGAAATCGTGAACAGAAAATGAGGTGCATCAAATGTTTCTGTAACATTTTTTATTTCATACGTTTAGACAAATCATTTCACAAAATGATTGACGTACTTTTCAAAAATTTTTATGCAGTAATTTTACAGATTAGCTATATTAACGGGGATTAACACTGACTGCTGATGAATTACGTTCACAACACCAAATATCAGTAAAATTTCATGGTTGTTCATAGCATTTTATTAGAAACTTAATGTGTGTGATATACTGGGATGCGTGTGTATAGATTTAAAGATCAAATATGTTACCAAGACCTTAAAAATATTCTTAGTGATGAAGTGTGAACAGCGTACATAAACTTAGTATACAGAATTGTAGATGAGTCAGTTGAAATATAAGAAGCAGCCAGGACCGAACCCAGTCCCTTGCATTACCTCCAATTTTAAAGAGGGAGTGCTATCGTTGCAGAAAACTAGTTCTCGGAGGATACGCTCATTCTTTTGAATTTAAGATAGCCATATTCCGCATTTATCGGCTGTCAAAAGTGCTTGATCATGTAAAAAACATTCGTCTTTAATTTATTGATGAGTTAGTCGAATGCTCTTCTGCTCATTCATGTGTATTCGAAGAATTTGTCTGCTAGTCTTCGTAGCTGATTATCTAAATTATGAATTTCTCCATGAAGTTCCCCTTCCCCCCCTCTCCGTTTTTAAGTTTCGTGCAAAGCATTCATTTTCGTTTAATTTTCCTGAGGAAAGCTAATTTTGTAGCTTTACTCTCCAGCTACAGCATTTTACAGTTTAGGGGCGCCGTTTTATAGAAGCAGCTGGGAGGTTCTTTTGCCATTTTGTAGCGCGACATGGTCGCTCCCACGCGGAGCACCCGAACTTTTCGCCCGATGCTGCTGCTTGTTGTTAGAGTGTCGCGTATCCAGACGTCACTAATTGTCGGGCGCTTCCGACAGGACATGGCCTAATTAGTGTGTCTGCCAGGATTCAAAACTTAAAGAAGCGATTATGCAGGCTCTGCAAGCCATCATACAACACATTGTGGAGTACATATTACATCACAGTCAGTTATTTCCCTTCCTATTCCACTCACATACGTAGCAACGGGAGAAAGATCAAGTGTCCTTGTGTATTAGGTGTTGGTGTTCTCTGGCAAGTTACTTTAAAGCATACTAGTGCGTTGAACTAGCGCTGGAATATTGATCACTATGGATATAGTGACCGCTCAAAATACCTCACGAAATAAACTTCAAACGAAAAAACTACAAAGAACGAAACTCGTCTAGCTTGAGGGGGAAACCTGATGGCGCTATGGTTGCCCTACTAGATGGCTCTGCAATACGTCAATCGGATATCAACCGCGGTTTTTTAAACAGGAACCCCCATTTTTATTGCATATTCGTGTAGTACGTAAAGAAATATGAATGTTTTAGTTGGACCACTTTTTTCACTTTGTTATATATGGCGCTGTAATAGTCACAAACGTATACGTACGTGGTATCACGTAACATTCCGCCAGTGCGGACGGTATTTGCTTCGTCAAGCACTACCCGCGTTAAAATGGACCGCTTACCAATTGCGGAAAAGGTCGATATCGTGTTGATGTATGGCTATTGTGATGAAAATGCCCAACGGGAGTGTGCTATGTGCGTTGCTCGGTATCCTAGATGACATCATCCAAGTGTCGGGACCGTTCGCCGGATAGTTAAGTTATTTAAGGCAACAGGAAGTGTTCAGCCACATGTGAAACGTCAACCACGACCTGCGTCAAAGACGCTCAAGTAAGTGTTTTAGCTGCTGTCGCGGCTAATCCGCACATCAGTAGCAGACAAATTGCGCGAGAATCGGGAATCTCAAAAACGTCGGTCTTGGGAATGCTACATCAACATCGATTGCACCCGTACCATATTTCTGTCCACTAGAAGTTGCATGGCGACGACTTTGAACGTCGTGTACAGTTCTGCCACTGGGCACAAGAGAAATTACGCGACGATGACATATTCTTTGCACGCCATCTATTTAGCGACGAAGCTTCAGTCACCAACAGCGGTAACGTAAACCGGCATAATATGCACTATCGGACAACGGAAAATCCACGATGGCTGCGAGAAGTGGAGCATCAGCGACCTTGGCGGGTTAATGTATGGTGCGGCATTATGGGAGGAAGCATAAAAAATGGTTCAAATGGCTCTGAGCACTATGGGACTTAACATCTATGGTCATCAGTCCCCTAAAACTTAGAACTACTTAAACCTAACTAACCTAAGGACAGCACACAACACCCAGCCATCACGAGGCACAGAAAATCCCTGACTCCGCCGGGAATCGAACCCGGGAACCCGGGCGTGGGAAGCGAGAACGCTACCGCACGACCACGAGATGCGGGCAAGGAAGCATAATAGGCCCCCATTTTATCGATGGCAATCTAAATGGTGCAATGTATGCTGATTTCCTACGTAATATTCTACCGATGTTACTACAAGATATTTCACTGCACGACAGAATGGCGATGTGCTTCCAACATGATGAATGTCCGGCACATAGATGGCGTGCGGTTGAAGCGGTATTGAATAGCATATTTCATGACAGGTGGATTGGTTGTCGAAACACAATACCATGGTCCGCACGTTCACTGGATCTGACGTCCCCGGATTTCTTTCTGTGGGGAAATTTGAAGGATATTTGCCATCGTGATCCACCGACAACGCCCTACAACAGGCGTCAGCACATTGTCAATGCATGTGCGAACATTACGGAAGGCGAACTACTCGCTGTTGAGAGGAATGTCGTTACACCTATTGCCAAATGCATTGAGGTTGACGGACATCATTTTGAGCATTTATTCCATTAATGTTGTATTTACAGGTAATCACGCTGTAACAGCATGCGTTCTCAGAAATGATAGGTTTTCAAAGGTATGTGTATCATATTCGAACAACCGAAATAAAATGTTCAAACGTACCTACGTTCTGTGTTTTAATTTAAAAAGCTACCTGCTACACAACTGTTCGTCTAAAATTGTGAGCCAGATGTTTGTGACTATTACAGCGCCATCTATCACAAATCGAAGAAAGTGGTCCAACTAAAACATTCATATTTCTTTACGTACTACACGAATATGTAATAAAAATGGGGGTTCCTATTTTAAAAAATGCAGTTGATACCCGCTTGACCTATGGCAGCGCCATCTAGCGGGCCAACCATAGCGCTGTCTGCTTTCCCCCTTCAAGCTGGAGAAGTTTCGTTCTTTTCAGTTTTCTCGTTGACGCTTATTTCGTGAGATATTTGGCCGGGTCGCGATCAATGGACCACCCTGTATAATGCAGATACCCTCTAGAAACATTCTTCGATGATGACGTCAAGTGTGTGTTGGAACATAAAGTTCGTCTTCCCGGCTTCTGGTGATCAGTACAGCTCCGTGATGTAACCACAGGAGCAAAATAAGAAATATTATGTCGTATTTATGACTGGATTGAAGAATTCCTAGCAAGCAGCACTTCGTCCTTAACAGAGGGTATCAGTTCAATTGACTTCGGTATCACATATTGTTCGCTGTGAAGAGGAAAAGACTACATCTGGAGAGGTGCTTATTCTTCTGTTGGCTCCTGTCTCAGCGCTCTGGAAGTTCTTCAACATACTGTGAAACTTCAAAATCGATGAATTTTTAAGACACTACGAAATCCTCTGTTTGATTGCCTCCTAAGTGACGCACTCTGTTGGAATGTACTGCAGGGCCCAACATGTAAGAAATAAATACGACGAGACGATACTGTTACTTGTGAATACGGAAAGAGACGAGAGCACAAAGAACTAAAGGCAGTCACAATCGTAGCGTGTGGCTCTTAATGGCCGTGAAGCCCAAGAGAACGTTGAACAGTTCTTAAGTAAGAAATAATGATGAAGACTGTGTTTATGTATGCAGCCCGTATCGAACAGTAGGAGTTGGGCAAATAGCGGCGCGCACTCCGAAATATTGTGGCACCGGCCAGTACAGACTCATACAAGGCAGGCGAAAGCAGCTGGTTGCACCAGACCAAACGGCCCGCTGCTGCGCCTAGTAGGTCAGTTGCGAGCACGGGGTGTGTAGTGTAACTGTAAAAGGCTTACGGCAAATGGCGTGACGCGGCAATGGCAATGCGGCTGTGGCAGCAGTGTTGTAGCGACCAGCGTCCGCGATCATGCGGCACGATGCTGCACGGTGTGGGGGCTGCCGGATTTGAATAAAGACGCAAGTTAATACCTCCCCTCTACTACACAGGACGGTGGAATGTGGCTGACAACCATACAGGCTGCGTGAGTGAGTTATACATAGTTCTGACATCCAGTAGGGTTCTCCTCAAGTGCTGCTGTGTAACAATCAGTGGGCTGCCTATCTGTTTGAACTTACGGAGCGAAGACTTTGAATTTCTGTCCTTTTTAACCTTAGGAGAAAAGAATTTTGTGAATTTCTCCGTCATTTTAATCTTAGGACATCTGAGATCTTGATTTTGTAACTTACGGTAGTTGATCTGTGGGGGGTTAAATTGTTTAAACCGTAATATGAGAGTGATGAACCGGGGTTGTTCGTTGTTTACATCTACATCTACATCCATACTCCGCAAGCCAACTGACGGTGTGTGGCGGAGGGTACCTTGAGTACCTCTATCGGTTCTCCATTCTATTTCAGTCTCGTATTGTTCGTGGAAAGAACGATTGTCGGTATGCCTCTGTGTGGGCTCTAATCTCTCTGATTTTATCCTCATGATCTCTTCGCCAGATAAACGTAGGAGGGAGCAATATACTTGGTTGGTTGGTTGGTTTGGGGAAGGAGACCAGACAGCGTGGTCATCGGTCTCATCGGATTAGGGAAGGATGGGGAAGGAAGTCGGCCGTGCCCTTTCAGAGGAACCATCCCGGCATTTGCCTGGATTGATTTAGGGAAATCACGGAAAACCTAAGGAGCAATATACTGCTTGACTCTTCGGTGAAGGTATGTTCTCGAAACTTCAACAAAGGCCCGTACCGAGCTACTGAGCGTCTCCTGCAGAGTCTTCCACTGGAGTTTATCTATCATCTCCGTAACGCTTTCGTGATTACTAAATGAAAGTTTAGTGTCAGACGGATACTGTTTAAGCATGGGCCACTGGTATGCTCGAACAGCCTAGCATTTTCCGTAAACCAATGTGGCTGAGCGGGACGGTGGAATTTACGATTTTTTACGTCCGTGACCCTACACACAACGGTTTCCTAGGCATTCCTGGGTTGTAGAACTGTTAATGACAAAATCAGATTTGCTTTTGTAGGCTGCGAATAGTGAATATGTAGCATGGTCAAATCCATATACAATGATTACCGATATAATGATAAACCGGGCTACAGAGATAATTTTTTAATACGGTACTGGCTATTTTCTGTACGTACCGTGTTAATGATCCCTCATTACAACAATGCAGTAATTTTACCAACACCTTGTTACAACGAGATGAAGTTTCGGGGATCTTACTATTTTCAGCTTCTAATAATTTACTATAAGGGTACGTGTTGTTTCTTAAATCTCTCGACCTTCGGCGTTGTATCTTCGGAAGCTTCGCTACATAGTGAGCTGGCGGTGAGACATGAGATCACATTTAAAATGATGTCATGAATAAGAATCGGCACCAGTATGTGATTCCAGAATGTTGGTAATACAAAGGCATGTGCAAACATGTGGAACAATACAGTAAAGGAAAAATGTACAATGCAGATGAGACTGGATTGTTTTACCAGCTGATACCATAGGATGAAATGACTCTTAGAGAACCATAGTGTAAAAGAAGAATCTCATCTGAAGTACGCCTAACGGTTCTTTTCTGCAGCAACGCGTCACGGACACGTAAGTTGATGCCACTGGCGATCAGACGGTCAACAGATATCTGATCTTAAAAAAAAAACGTATGAAGCGCAACAGGTATGTGTGCATATATTTTAATTTCCCTTCCTTCAGTTTATAAGTTGATACAGTACCGGCAGCTGTAATGTTATGCGTGTGGATGAGGACTACAAACAATACAGTACTCTACGAGACAAATTTTATATTTTTCCGTTATTGTAAACGTGATTTATCTTATTGTAGTCAACTGCAAGGCAAATCGAGAAACATGGATGACGACTGCTTTCTTTAGTGACTGGCTGCTTTCGCCTGATAACGAGATGAGAGGAAAAATAAGAAAATTGCATTTCTGGTGGATAATATAGCATGCATATCAAAATGACAGCTTTTAAGAATGTAGAAACATGCTACATTCCCTCCCCTCCCCCCCCCCCCCTCCACCTGTAGCTCCATCCTTGAGACACCAGACATGGGGATGGTTAAGATCTTCAAAATGAAATAACGTTTATTTCTAGTTCAAGGCGTAATCGCAGACATTGTAAGAAAAGTGTACATCCCTAAAAGAATTAAAAATAAATACAAAAATAAATAATGAACATAATTTCCCAATATGAAGATGTTGGTGAGATTGTTGCTGCAGATGAAAAACTGCAGGATGATGTTCTCAGAGATCTTGAGACGTATTCAGCAGTAACTGGTAAAACTACAGGTCTATCAGTAGTTGAATACGTGACATGCATGATGAGGCGTTGGTGTTTGAAGCACTCAGTGATGAATCTATCATCGAAAACGTAAACGGTAATTGTCCTGTTGACGATTCTGAAAATGACAGTGATGTGGTAAGTGAGAATCCTTATCCTGTGATGGAGCCAACACGTCCATGGGAAAGTATTTAGCAAGTATCATTTTCAACCCTTAGTGTTTCAGCGGACAGATGATTGGATAAGCGAAAATAAAGACAATATTTTCAAGAGAATTGTTAAGAAAAAGAACCTCAGGGTGTGAGTTAATTCTTCAGAACACAAAAGTAAGATACTGTACCGATAAATGGAGTGAACAGATTGTATTTCATCATTTTTTTCATTTTATTTCTCATCAGAAAATTGTTACAGTTACTGTACATAAAGACTCTTTAAAGTACAGTACTGTAGTAGTCTTCATTAACAATACTTCATAAAAACAAGAACCCTGTTATAACAGTATCTTTTTTATGGTCTCATGAATACTGTTCTATCGAAGTTTGACTGCATACGTTTGAAGACTGTTCAACGACGTTATGCAACAGAGGAAGTATATCAGTTTGAAAATATTATTTTAGTCTTTGCATTCGTTCTACAGTTGTCTGTTGCTGATACTGTTGAATATTTGCGCTAAAACTACGTTGATAACACGTTTATGCGGTATATAATTGACTGAAATATACTCATTATTCGTTACAGATGCCTTACTGTTGTGTGTCGTTCTGTAAGACTGACAACGGAGAAAATAGTGCCACGGGTTACCACGGATTACTAATTGATAATGACGTAAGAAACACGTGGTTACGAGTGATTTCTCGACAAAATTTCGCACCAAATACACTATCAATTTAATCTGTCGTTTGTGCCGAGGCAGACTATAAATATGGTTCGACAAGAAATAATCTGAAAACAGGTAGCATTCCGAACTAAACTATCCTCTCCATTAAAAACCAGTAGCAGCAGTATCTAGGCGACAAACTGAAAATAATCTAGTGTGTTTTAAATACCTTCATCTATCAGTGCAGACACGGACAAAACAGCAACTTCAGTACAGAAAAATTAGGATACTGAACCATCAACACCTCACAGTGATGGGGAAAACGACAAACTACTTCTCAAAGAAGATATTATTGCACTTGGCCGTTATCGAAAACACGTGGTGATGTTACAGAACACAAGTGCAACATGACTGAGGAAGACGCATCGCATGGTCAGTGTTATCAGGACAGTTGTGTACACACTATCAACTCTCATAACGCGGTGACTGGCAATGAGCCGACCGAAGCGTCCTGACCAAAGTGTACAGTAACAATGTGGTTGACTAATACACCTAGATGCTTATATTGTCGACATACTACATGCAACGCGCGAAATACATGTCAGAATGTTTATAGTAATTGTTGACTACAGTTCCTACCGGTATTAAAAAATGATCCAATACTTCGTTGTCGCCGGTAATTAGCCGAGCGGTCTGAGGCGCTGCAGTCATGGACTATGGGGCTGGTCCCGGCGAAGATTCGAGTGCTCCCTCGGGCATGTGTGTGTGTGTGTGTGTGTGTGTGTGTGTGTGTGTGTGTGTGTGCGTGTTTTTCCTTAGGGTAATTTAGGTTAAGTAGCGTGTAAGCTTATGGACTGATGACCTTAGCAGATGAGTCCCATAGGAATTCACACACACACACTTCGTTCTTATACAGGTAAGATTTACATTTTCCCTAAATAAAACGCTTTTGAAATTATAAATTTTTTCCCCGATACGCATTTTACTGTCAATCTTTCATCAGTCATCTACGTCGGAGGATATGTCGTAATCGAAAAACTAAAGAAAATGTTCCGTTCAACTTGCCAACTCATTATTTCAACATTTCGCATTAACATTCATTAATGGAACTGATATATTGTCCCGTGACATCACAGGAAGTAGGGAGTGTTATCTGCCAGTGGACTTCGTGGATTTGTTAAATACAGTATCGGATTTTGTGGGAAGCGCTCTTTCGTTCTTATAAGCCTTTGGTGTAAGGAAGCTGTTGCAATTGTGTATTGTGTAAGGACTACAAAAAGCGTCATGTTCTTGTTGCAACGGTGGGGAAAACCATCCAACACTTATTAGTGATCTTATGTGTAAATATTTCTTACCAGTTGTGCTTAAGCAGTCACCTGCCTCTGCTTCAAAAGCCTAAGAAAAACCGAAGTTTTTCATGTGCAAACTGCTGAATCGGAAGGTGCTGCGTTTTTAACATCTTAGAATCACCACTCAGTAGCATTTTGAGACAGCCGGGACTCAGCAATTTGCGGCAATAGGCTGAACTACACATCCTGAGAAGCTCCAGTAACAATTGTCAAGGCTGGTAGAGCATACTAGGGGTAGTATGGAAATCTTCCCTTAGAAAAAAGTGACCAGTCATGTTACTTCAATTTGTCCTATCATCTGCATTCTGACGTCACAGAGATTGCTCCAATATCCCAGAGATTTCTACACCTAGGACAAAAGACCTTCGTCCACAGTGACATCAGCGGAAAATCCAGTGGCTATCTTGCAGTCTATATTTAATACAAGTGACCTACGTCCACCAATATGACAATGTACCAGATTGGATTTTTGTATTTCCTTCCAATTTATACTTGGACAACAGCACTGCTTCCAACGTGACGTGACAGGATTGGGGGAAAACATCCACATTTTTTTTGAATTTCCTCCTAATTTTGTAGCCTTTCTATAAAAATTCATCTGTAAATGAAAATACTCATCGCATTCAACTGCTGAGCAACACTGACAGTTGGTTAGCCCAGCGTTGCACGTTTAATCAATATTGTGAAGCAAAACTTTAAACTTAGTGGAATACTGAATTTGAAATAATGAAAACTAATCTAATTAAATGCCAAAATTAGCTAACTGTGTATTTAGCGCAAACTATTTAACTGAAACTCAATACTGAACTGCATTATGAAAGCTACTGAAACGAGGTGAAATTTTTGACTCTAAATGTCCACAAAATGATACCCTACTCAGAAGAAAATAAACTTTTTGAAATTACCTACGCAGTGCGATGTAAATTATCGTGTTGCTTAGCTCAGCATCTGATAATTCTGACCATAAACTGTTTCCTCATAAGAACGTGAAGTGAAATCTTCCCGGAAAGAAAAGTAACTTACCTCTTGCTCACCAAGCTACTTTACGTCTGACGTACTGTATTTCTGGCAATCAAACTGAAATCAGCAGATGGAAGAACAAAGGAACTACTCACCACTAAATTTGTTTTTGCTTGTGAGAAACAATCTATGGCGTCATGTACGGTAAGATGCAATGAACACACTACACAATATTCTAATGAATTTTATCCACAGTGGATGCTGTCGAACTCCGTGATTGTCCATTTATAGGGTGTAGGAAAATATCCGCTACCAGTCAGAATAAAAGGTTATTTATTTGTCACACGACCGGTTTCGGGCTTGCGCCCATCCTCAGTTGTTTACACATTCATTTACATGTTTATACTGTTGGAGATCACTGTATAAATACAAAAAAAATTATTTGCTGGTGACTATACAGATACAAGTGGGACAATTGTAAGTGGTAAGGCAGCATTTGACGAAAATATATATCTGTACTTACATAAAGATGAAGCACCGTTATTACAGGTATGCTGTGGTGACAGTTTTGCCACTTAGTTACACGCTTATTGTCATTTTCACGTCCATATTTCAGTTTTACCAAGTATAGCTTCACGGTTCACTATTATGATGTGCACTCGTGAAATACCCTGTGTTTGAATACAAACATGTGGGCTGTGCTCAAAGAACTTAGATGTAGCAGACGTAAAGATGTTGCTCATACAGAAACTAGTAGGTTACGGTCAGAGAACTTAGCCACAGGAAGTGCAAGAGTGTGGCTTAGTGCCAAAACAGGGTGAGTGGCAACGTAGGTTTACCACTTTGACACGCTGTACGAATTAAAGCAGCTGTCGCTGACGACGTCCACAGTCAGTGTCTGCAAACACTGCCCACTAGCGCAATTTACGAAAAGAGTGTCACTGCTGTGTAATGTAACTTCATATCATTCAGTTTTACACAACAGATTTCCTTCAAGGCAACTTGTTAGTAGAGGGTAATTTTAATATCAAATTTACATGCAAATTTGTTAATTATATTGATCGATTAATTACCAAACCCACCACACCATACCCAACGCACCTCTACCCCCAGATAACACCATCGGTTTTCCGCGGCCAACATATGGGTCCCAACACCCTCCCCCATCCCCCTCTGCCATCATCACTATTGGTGGCAATTTCGAATTTCGAATTTTGACAGGACATTTAAAAAGTGGGGGAATTTAAAAACCCGTGGGAATTTCTTTGACCCAGGGCTGTGCTGACGTCCACCCTACCCCTCACTCGGGGAATGGCCAGAAATTCAAAATGTCGGTGCCTTCTGTGGGACTCGAACCCTGGTCCTGCTGGGTGGAAAGCCCAAGTGCACCCTCCAGCACAGGGGAACTGTCTAGATGCAGGTGAGGAATGGCAGGTTGGTGTACTTTATTTACTTTGTGCGTAAAACTGAAGTAAATATCGGTCCTAATTACATAATTTATCATAAAGATTGGGACTAATTACGCATCTATATACATAGTACTACACAAGGAGCGCCTAAAATCAAAATACACATCAATAATTGATAATGTCATATAACTGGTGTTACCATACTAGGGAAAAAATTCACAATGCCACTCAAAAGTAGTGGCGGACATATTCAGATTCCACATAGGATGACCCCTTTAGCTACCTAGTGGCAGGAAAAAGGCTGGAGTGGAAGGCACTTTCTTTATTTTTGGTGAGTAATGTGCTCAACTGAGGAGATGTTGATGTTGAACAGAGAGGAGTTTAATAAGTGTATTACCTGCACGCATACCGCTGAGGACTGTCTATCACTGTTTGACGTTGGATTTCGCTACAGACGCCTCACGCTGCATTGCTCGACTGTCACCCTGCAGCCTTGGTGCTCGAAATTCAGGAAGGCTAATATACGCTACCAAAACTGATGGAAAATGCTCCAATGTTCAATTTACACATCGAAATTGTTGTGAATAAAGCAGCACTCGTAAACATTCGGTCATATTGCAACACATGTGCTTTGAATTAAGAGGACTAGGAATGGTTTATGAAAGCAATCCGCGACACTCGGACAGACACAGCGTCTGTAGCGAAATCCAACGTCAAACAGTGATAGACAGACCATATGCACTGAATTTGTAGAATATGTGGTTGCATGCGACTGGGTTCATTAAAGTACAGTGCTATACTATACTGTCCGACTAATGCATTGTTCTGTCTCATACATAAGAAAAATACTCGCGAAGGACTGTCTCCCTTCATTCAACAAGCATCTAGCACACAAGGTATCGGAACTGGGATGACATGTGCCATCATCGCGGACCTTTAAGAATATAAAAGAGGTGTGATAGGCACATGCTGTTGCTTTGTCGTTATTACTGGAGAATCTAGACAAATTTGTTACAAAATGTTAGTAATATATCTTGCATGGAAAATGTTACACTGTTTAGCAGGACGAATTTAAATGTGCTTACCTGCCCTCAGAACCGTTTTGCGACGAGTACTTCGCTATTTGCACAGCTGTAGCATTGTCGAAAATAAAATACAAGTGATTGAAATCGAGACTTCGCCATTGGTAATATGCAAGCAAAGTCTCGAAGTGTATGTGCGTGGGGGTGTCAGCGGCGGGCGGTGGCGGTTCGAATGCATAACTTGCTAACTGTTCGTCTAAAAGTAATGCTGCCGGGAAGACGAAATCTGAACATAGAGAGCAGGAAACTCTTATGGTCCAGGATGCTAAGTGTGATGGACGCAATGTCAACGAACGAATAACTTATTGCTAAGTTAAAAAAACTGAAATATACAGTTTGTAGAGGTCCTGACAGGGTTGTGGGAACGTATGAGAGCTGGAAGGTATAAATATAAACAAAAGTCGCGAAGCTCATCTGATAAGCAATTGACCAGATACATCTGAGAAAAACATTAGGGCAACAACAAAAATTAACTCTGTACAGATGTCAAGTTCCTGTTGCAGATAGAGTGGAAGTCAACTGAACATGTAGGACTGTTTCCAGCCTTTGAGTTTCCATCAAGTGAATCCCTACATGAGCCTGCAGACAAACTGATGTGTCTCAGCAGAACGTGGAATTGTTCCAAACTTCTAGCTTCCATTGTATGAACCTCATCTAGATACGAAGCAAGCTTTTCTATACTTTCCATGATCGTCCTATCCAAAACGCATGCATGTATATCCTCGGGAAGAGGAGAATTCTTCGGATTTTTTAGAATAAGACCCGCAAATATCCTAATATTAAACCAAACATCGCATGGGTATGTCAGCAATATGACCCTATACGGACAAAAAACTATCGACAAAAATATGAAAAATGACATAAAATCGGTAAAAACCAAGGAAAACCTTATATAATTATGACAAACTGATGGGATAGGGGAAATACGTCAAAATGTACAAAACTGCAGAAACCTCACAAAATTACGTAAATTGACTGTGTACTTAACATCAGAGAAAAAATACCCTGAAATGGGGGAATTGATTTGGATTACGGTTCAAATGGCTCTGAGCACTATGGGACTCAACTGCTGAGGTCATTAGTCCCCTAGAACTTAGAACTAGTTAAACCTAACTAACCTAAGGACATCACAAACATCCATGCCCGAGGCAGGATTCGAACCTGCGACCGTAGCGGTCTTGCGGTTCCAGAGATTTGGATTACGGGTACGCGATACATCAAGACCGACAAAAGTTTAAAAATTGTGCTCTGTTTGCATTCAGGTTTAATCTTCCCCCTCCTGTAAACTACGTAGGTTTTCGTAACACATACTTCAAGAAAGGCAATATAAGCATTACACAGAAGCGCTATATTAAAGCAGGCGAAATATATGCGTCCCATTTTGGGACAGCAAGATGGCGTAATATTCTGGATCAGAAACAAAGTGCGAATGTTTGGTTTTTCTGTGTATAAAAGCAGCCACATACCATCCAACGAACGTGAGTACACGAATAGCTAAGTAACAGCTCAATACATACCAAACACCTGCTTTCCACAACACTACCACAGCCCCAAGTTCGCTAAGTAAAAAAGCAGCAACAGAACAAAGAGCACAGAAAATACGTCGCAGACAGCGCCAATAATTGCTTAAAATATGCTGTAACATACAATTAAATAAGGTAGTATGAATGTATCAATAGAAAACTATATTTCAAAAGACGAATAGCAAAAATGTAATAATGTTTTACTGTGTTTGTATAACCATGCTATTTTCTGCATGTTTTAGGTTAAAAAAAACACTGATGATGGTGATATTTGTCGCCGAAACTAGTTTGGAATAACAAAGAAATAAAAGAATAACAAGGTGTTTTGCATCAAGGCGGACTCAATTTTTGATATTACTGTTAATCTGGGACAGTATTCTCACACGTGCAGTCGAATATAGATATTACCAAATTACGGTTGACTCTCTCAAGATACGTTATTCCATAAATATTAAGGAGATGAATCAGTATGTTTAATAGACTTGAACGATTACCTAGCGTGTTCTGCAGGAGAGTGGACTGATGCTTCATATACCTGTCTTAATAGTGTGAGAAGGATGCACTCTAGAGATGTGGTACTAGGACGAAATTGATATATTGTACATGAGAAAAACTACGTAGCATCTGTCCATGACTTCTATGTGGAAGAGGAAGGCTACCAAGGCCATGGTGATGTTACATCTCCTTTGGCTACTGATCGTGGTGTTACCTCACTCGTAAGCAGTCGCTGTTTCTTGGTGTGCATCTTTGTGCAACAGGGCGTGAGTAGTAACTCAATGTATCAACTATCGAAACTATTCATGTAGTTTCTCCTGGCTCTATTTCCATGCGAGGCATGGCCGCATTCGTCAAAATCGCTACCAGTACTACTAAACACGGCTGTCATGGGAAATGTGATTGACAATACTTACGTTTCCGACATGAAAAGACGTATAAAATCCTTTAGTTTCCTAAGAGACACAACAGCAGTTTCCCGTCTTCGTTCTACTTCGTTTTCAAGCAGTTCGGGCGGCGGGTGTTCACCGGCAATATCTTCGTAGTGAAGAACAGCTCTGTCAGTTCCTAGGACACCAAAGTAGTGTAGAAGGAAGTAGTTTTGTGATCTTCAAGTTTTCGCTTGAGTGTTTGGGATAGAAACCTTGCAGCACGGTTGTATGTCAGATGTTGGACATGTATGTCCTGCGTTAGTGTGATAAGAGCGTTGCATTCTACACGACGAATACTTTAGAAACCATATGGCTTTAACAATATATCGTTTTTAGTTGCAGAACCGTGTAGCCTTTGGAATGTGTGTGTTTATGCCCTATGATCATTTTTCTGTTGCCGATACCTTCTTGGTACTGACTCCACACAGTGAAATAGTATTATAGAATTGATAGCACGGTTCATTTACGTAAAATGTTTCAAACTCCATGTGTTTGGAGCTCCACCATGCATAAACCAAACGTTTTTTCTTAACCGCTTGTTATGTCGCCACATAACTTTCATATCGTAATATCACAATTAAATATGAACAATTTTATTAGTGAAATAACTGTCGACACTGTCCGATGTATGCAGGAATCTAAGAGGCTACAATCTTGCACAAAGATATGAAAAATACTATCATCTCTGATTTCTACATAATTTTGGTTTTACCTAGAACGTTAATTATTCTGACTATTGTTCTTTGGACTACTGTTCTCGATAATATTATCTTCAAACTACTACAGCTCTATAGATAAATTTTACTGTATCAGAAGACATAAAATAGCTTATCTTGGCTGATTAATAGGTGAGGCAGGAAACTGATTACTCTTACACAGTTACATTCTTATAAATATTTAGAGAGTTCACGATATCTACGTTGGCGTACGTTTGGAGAGACGCTGGAAACATGGCGAACCACGCAATTCCTTGCAGATTCAATAGCTCGCAGTTCAATAGCGTGAACTCTGCTTTACCAACATTTCGTAATTCAACATATTACGCAAACAACTAATTAGTTAACAGTACGTCACTTGAAAGCCAACAGTACAAACCAAAATCTCGTCCAAATAATATTTCAACTCAACATAAAACAATATAAAACTCCACAACAAATAAACTAGTATAATAGTGATCGCCAACAGACAGGACACGACATGATTTTTCATAGAAACACGATCATTATAACGTAATTAATTTTACAAATATTGTTTATACTGCTGTTATAAGGAACTAATATTGTATATCTTTCTCGTGTATGATTGCTCTAGTGCTATTGACGGAGATTCGTACTTAACAGAAGTCTGGAAAGCAAAGAATTGTAACACCACTCCTCTACGCAGCAGTCTGCTAAAAACAGGTGTACATGTCTATGCCTGCTGACTTTTCTGCTGCTTTTGTATTGAAGAAATAGGGGTAGGCAGGCACTTTCCATATTGTAGAGTAGACTTAGTTAGTACCAAACTTTATTTGTGTTATTTACCTGTGCGACATTATCGCTAAGTAAGCGATGTTGGATTCTTTCTGGCATGCTGTTGCCTAACAGCCAAACACGGTATTGCAGCATAGTATTGCGGACGAACCAACTGCCATTAATTTAAGCAATATAAACTGTTTCACACACTCTGTGTAAGATATTAATAATTCTATGGTCGGGACAAGGCAGCAAGCTAAAATGGCAGAACAGAACGAACAAAATGTCCTGTAGGCGAATGTGCAAGAGATTGCTGATCCTAGCACGTTTCTGTTAGCGAGTAATGAAGAAATGTCAGCAAAATTAGAAACAGAATTGAGGACAGAATTGTAGAACAGTCAAACAGCGCTAGAAATAGAAATGCAGAATAGTCAAACAGCTGCAGCGGCACCACCGTTTAGGATAGGGGAAGTTAGTTTTGTGCGATATTCTGAGCACAAGTTACAGCCAGGTGCAGGCCGCATTGCAGTATGTTACGCTGACCAGCAGTTTCGAGGTGGAATGGAGGCCACAGGGCTATCGAATTGCTGAGAAGAGTAAACGCAGCGGTTCGCATGGCTCAAGCTATGGGCAGAAGGGGCCCACTGGCGCAAACGGGGCGTGGTGCGTACATGATGCGAAGTGACACGTTAGTGAAACAGGGGTGTGCAGCCGAGTATAAATATGTGTTGTTTTCTAATGAGATTGATTGAAATGTGGCAGCTCTCCTGGATGGCGGCGTGTGTCACACTGCCGAGCTACACGCAGCAACAGATGGGGCGACAGCATCCCAGTCCATGGTGGGCAGTTGGTTCGGCCCTCTGAGGCATACGCGGGGTCCGCAGCTTGACAGCGGTGGGTCACTCTTCGGCTCGCTACCACGGGCAGTCGTCTAAGCTCCCAATATTCGCAGGAGACTCTCGAGACGAGGGCCACAGAGTCGGACGCCGGATCGCTGGCTGTCGTTACCGCCGCGTTCCCAGCTACACTAGCTGAGGAAGAAGCAGCAGTGGGGCCAGCCTACGGCTCCCAGCAGAGCGGTGCAGAGACAACGAGGACAGTGGTCGCTGAGTCGGCTGCTGGCACAGCCATCCTGATGTAAGCGAAACTCTGCAGCTAGCGAACAAGGCCGGCACGACATGGTGCTGCATTGCACAGGCAGCTGAGGTGCTACCTCAGCAATGCAGTGCTTGTGACACAGGCTGAAGTGAACAGAGCAGTGTTGTGGAGACAAATAAATCATTTGGAAAGTTATCGCTGAGTTTTAATACGGCACCTCCTGGCACCCATCCACTACATTTGGTGTCAATATGCCAGATTTCACGTCCAATACCACAACACAACGCTAAGAACTGCATTGCACAATAGTCATACAACGTTAGGATCTGAATTTCAAACGCAATTCAAAACAGTCAGGCTGAAATAAAAACCGATTTGTAGGGCACTAAAACTGCACTGCAGAATCTCGTAGTATAGTCGAATACTTTATTTAACAGTACTACTCGACAGATTCTTAATGCACAAACGTGTTTAGCCAATGAATTTGGTCACTTCTGAGATCAAGATAAGCTTTGTCAGGCGCATGTAATTCTTTAAAATTGAAATTTGGGATATTAGGTAACAGGCCAAGATGAGCTGTTGAATACTGTTGCTGAGCTGTCACAAGCAGTTGATAATGTGACTTTGGGTCAGAGTGACATCATAAAAGCACAACTCACTCAATAAATGGATCAGTTTACAGACTTTTTCCAGCAATGGTTAGGTGAGCAAGACACACAGCTGACTAATATTGTTGAACCAAAGGTTGAGTGTGTGGTAAAAGACGTCATATCAGACAGAGATTTAGCCTATCAGGTATTTGTGATCAGAGGCTTTCCCGGCATATGTGTTGTCTCCAGGGCTCTCAGGTGTTCAGTTAGATGCGTTCGGTGAAGTACCACGATATTTCAGCGAATAACCTTACCGCCATCGTCAGGTGGTTCCTTCACAAGCATCTGATGATGGAAGAAAGATTATTCGCCGAAATATCGTGGGACTTCAACTATCGCATCCGGCTGGACATCCGAGAGTCCTGGAATCACTCAGGAATTTGCTAGAAATTTTCACGAACTTTTCAAGCAGGCCGGAGATGTAAGCAAGCAAGTAAATGATTTATGCATCACGTTTGCCAGGATAATTATTCAACTGGCTTGAGCAATGATTCTGAACGAAAGATCTAGTCTACACGTACCGCAGTAAGCTCTTAGATCCAAAGAACAGTTCCATACACAAACGTTACCACTGGCTGCTGTTGATTACCACATATTGACTGACTGATACCACTTGTCTGAGAAGGAGAGTGCCTTGGCGAAACACTGGATATACTTGTCGCTTTGCAACATGGGTTTAGATGTGGAGGTAATTACCTTCAGATAGGTGTTTGGAGAAGTTCCTCATTGTTGCTGATTCATCCTATTTCAATATAGTGCGCGTTCCTCCACATTTTTAACCAGTAAGATAACAGCACTTCTGTTTTTTATTTCTACAATCCTATGCATGTTGTAAACAGCACCTTCAAGGGATGGCCAACAACGGAACAGTGATCACGTACAAGACTTCACAATGAGGAAACACTGCTCTTGGTCGCTTCAAAATGGAACACCGAGACCTCTGCTACCATGTCACAGTGGAAGATGAGATTAAATGTATAGGTCATCACCAGACAGCTATTTACAAACGCTCCACAATTCCGCAAACTCTTCCAGTGACCACATGTTGCGATGTCTTCCACATTTCTGAAATATAAGACTCGTCACCGCTATGTTTCACTTCAGCCATCCTGTGTGTTATGAGAGCAGCATAGTTTTCACCATGCTATGTCCAGCTTTCTGTGAGAGCCTGTGGACTCAAACGTGTTAATGTCGTTTTAGCATTGGACACAAACCGTGCAGTCATGGTTGGAAAACAAAATGTATATTTGTATACAAACCTTAATCACACACTGCTTAGATGTGTTACAGCTGAAAATCAATGTATAACGTGCTTATGAAAAAATAACACAGGGATCCTCTCTTGTGACTGATAGTCTGTGGGATATGGTCTTTGTTCAGTACTGGCGACAAAACTATATACACATTTATGTGCAGGCGACTTCGGTCACTGGTCACCTGCTGTTATGGACTAGTACATGTATATGTAATATGCTATATGTCAACACACAGACAGTATTTGTTTACCGATATATTGGTATATTGGCAGAGCGAGATGCGGTAAAACCTTATAGGGTGATAGTAGGTGGTTCTATTACAAGGAGTGGTATGACTGGTTAGAGTTTGAATGCATATAGGTCGTATTTTTTTTTTACCTGCTCTGGATGTTACAAAATAAGGATGAGGAGTGCTCCTTAATGTAATAAATGAAGTATAGATGCTGATCTGTATCTGTACTTCATACCTCTAAAATGAATGAATATATGTTACTGCCGGCCTGTGTCATTTCATACTTCATAACATCTGATTTTAAAGTACACACAACATGAATTATACTTCATTGTAAAACCTAGTAGTGATGGTGTTTTTCCGACATGTGAGTGCATCTGCTGCAATTCCGATTGCTGATCTGCTAGGTGACATTGGCTTTACAAAGGTCGTTACAGGCTACAATGTCAGATGACAGCACGTATATGGAATCTGTTTTCGATGTATCAGTGAAATGTTATAGGTTTTTCTAATAGGTGATAGGTGGTTCTGTTACAAGGCATGTTCTCACGATTTGTTTCTACATTTCGCAAACGCCAGCATGAAACACCTTTGCACTGGTAAAGAAGACCTGCTGTAGTAAACAAACCAGCAACATCCTCTTTAATTACATATTCTTGTTTCTGAACAAAAAATGATTGTGACATTTGAGTAGATAGCGTGAAGGACTCTATCCTGTAATGTTATTTCACATGTCTTAAATGCTTGCAATACACATGTGCATGACAGTTTACTTACTGAGACTGATTTGAAGCCCACGGATGCTCCCAAATCATGTACTGTGAAGTTTCAATTCTGGATTTTTCTTCACTCCAATGAAAGTTTCGAAGTAATGAAGATATTTTGTAGTGATCAGTACTTTTTGCAGTAAATAGTTCAAGTTTATTTTCGATTTTATGGAAGGTGGACATGTACAGGAGATGTGAGATAAGTAAAATCACATGTCAGATGTATCACTATAGAGCTTCGATCTGTGCAGTTTGATCATTTGTAACTGGAGACAGTGCTATAGTCTTTTCTTCACTGTGTCAGACATCACAAAATAATGGGTAGCAGGGAGAGAGATTGAATTGTATCCTGCATTCGAATGTAGGAGAATGACTATAATGATAGTTCAGTCACCATAAATGAATGTAAAGCCATCATGCATGACAATTTATAATTTGGATGAAAGCTCTCAAACTACATCGATTTTGCTCATTAAACTAAAAGAAAAGGGAAGGCACCATTTCTGTGGAAAGAACACTGTTTTTTATGGTCATCGCTATTGTGTTTTTTAATAAATGCTTGCTTATAATAGCTAAACACAACTCATCCAATGAAGTGTTTCCTCTCTCATAACAGCGAGTGCTTGTGGGGGCAGCTGTAGTGAACTAAAATGTCAAACAGTGGTAGACACAGTCCTCAGCTGTACACTTACAGGTAATACACTTATTAAACTCCTCTCTGTCCAATATCAACATCTCGTCAGTCGAACACATTTCACCTCCAATATAAAGATAGTACCTTCCACCCCAGCCTTTTTCCCGCCACCTTTTACATGAAGGGATTATCTTATGCAGAGTTCTAGTACGTCTGCCGCTAGTTGCGAGTGGTATTGTGAATCTTTTTCCAAGTAGGAAACACTGACATTGTCAACTTTTGATCTGTATTGCGATTTTAGGCACTCCATGTGTAGCACTCTGGATATAGATGTGTAATTAGGCCCTATATACACGATTAATTATGTAATTAGGACCGATATTTACTTCAGTCTCCCATCCAAAACAAAGAACACTAACCTAATCTTCACCTCGTGCAAGTGGTTAGTTTTCCTGTGCTACATGCGCATTCAGGCTTTCTGCCCAGAGAGACCAGGGTTTGACTCCCAGAAAGGGCACTGATGTTTTGAATTTACCGCCAGTTCCCAGTTTTGGGGTGGAGTGTGCTGTCAGCACAGCCCTGGGACAAAGAAACTCCCACCATTTTTTAAATTCCTATCATTTTTTGAATTTCCCGCCATAATTGGAAATTCTCTCTGATAGGGCAGGTGGGGAGGGGGTCAGGTGGTGAGCAGTGGCGAAGGAGAGGGTGGGTGCCTATATACCGGCTGGAGAAATACATGATGGCATCAGGGATGGTGATGGGATGGGGTGGGCTGGGTGGTGTTATTAATTTGATCAATTTAATTAATTAGCATATCATGTTGATATCAAAATTGGGGCAGTGCCACCATTACCCCACTACTCATGTTCCAGTCAAAAACTAGCTGTGTTTAGTTGTAAGGATTTATATTTCATGATTGGACTGCATCTAAAACGCCCTCATGTTGGACTAGACTAATTTGATATCCATAGCTAATGATAACTTCATATGAAATACATTTTGAACTATTATATTTATGTATATGTTTGGTTTTTATGTTCTTTCTGCAGTGCATGGAAGTCGTTCAAGAGTTATAGATAATTAGGGGAACAGCGTGGATAAGTATCCAAATCATAACTGGTTTGGATTGTAATGATCTTGGTTAGGAAATAAAAAGAAAGTCTTGAGAGTTTTTCTGTATGAAGCTTGCAACATGGCTGTTAAGTGGGACAGTCAATGTCTGTTACGTGATTTGTAACTACGTTCAGGCGAAGAAGAGCTGCATTGAGGCATCTCGCTGCAGATATTGCTTTAGGAAGAGCACAGGTCTGTTTGTAGAGTGGGTCATTTAAAAGCGGAGGTGTTTCCCCCGATAAGGTCGACAACCTAAAGAACTATATTTTCGGCCATGCTACTCCTGTTTTGAGAAATAAAAACTTTAAATGAATGTTAAGAGTGTGTAAATTGTTTTTTCGGCAACTGACCTCTTAAAAAGCTTCTAATACATATTTGTCAATACATTAATTATTTCTTAATGTTTTACTTATATTCGACATAATGTTTCTGTCGAGTACACAGGACAATTTATGCAAATATAGATTTGTTAGACATCACCAAATTACATTTCGTTTGAACATCAACTATCACATGAAAGGAGAAGTGGGAAACATTGTAAGTGCCTAATAACTCATTTTTCAGGAGGGTAAAAAAAGAATCACTTTTTTGTACATAACTTACTTCTATTCTCTCTCTCTCTTTTTGTTAGAAGGAAATAACAGAATTAAGTTCATTATAAAGTCCCTCGGTGCTGACTTCTGTTGCTTCGGTTATTGCGATCTTTCACAAGCAAACTCCCTGTGCTGTTGAGGAAGAAATGACAACTTAGTCAGCTGCAACTGATAAACTTGGCTGGTCCTTCACGTAAAGTACGGCATGGAATGGATCTGCCATGGTCTTTCTTCTTTTGAAATCTATGACATTTTTCTATTCTTCTATGTCAGAGTAAGAATTTTTAATATTGTTTCAGATTTATATGAAACACCTCGATGAGAGTGCATTTGGGCATCCTACCGCCTGCACTGACAACAAAGTTTCAGCAACGTCATTATATTTAAAGAAGTAAGTTATGACGATCCACTTCATAAAGGAGACTGGTGTTTATAAAGTTTTTTGATATACATCTGAGTAATTAACCCATGACCTTCTGAAAATTCACAGGCCTGTTTTACTCAGACAGACTGCTTCTATTTTCCGTGATGTAGTGTGTGCGAAGTTTAATTTGCACTGTGTACTTTTTTACTGTGTTACTGATGATACAATAGATGTAGTTTCCCGCTCGGGAGCTCTCTGTGGTTTTTCCAATCTTACCATTGTTGTTGATGAAAGCTGAACGTTTAACAACAAGCTACGATCTGTAGGAGTCCATTACCAAATACGACCCAGATAAACTATTTTCTTGGCTCTTTGCACAGGTGTTACGCACTTGGATTTTCTATTACGTTTTGTCTCTTATACTCGAGTATGGCGCCTGTAAGAGAACTCCTAGTTTCCTCCGTATATTTTATGAAGCACTTAAATTTTCATCAGCAAAATAAATCTCCTGTTGGACGAAGGATAATATCGCAGACCTGCAACAGAAAAAAGGTTAATTATTATTATTCGCAAATGTACAAGCAGACAGACAAGAAGACACACACGCAAACCACTGAGAAATGAAAGTGCACCAAAGCAATGATATAACACAACATTTTAATAGAATAATTTTGGGGTGCAATGTTAATCAAGTGCAACAGTTTGTCATTGAGTCCAGTCCCAAATAAATACTTTCTAAACTCAAGAAGGTACTTATTGCAGTGCATTACGGATATTGTGAGTCCATCATCAGTAGCTTCCTGTTGCCTCAGCTTTAGCGCTCGGTTCAGTATTTCGTCAATCTACCCTGTGGCCTATCAGTAACAGTAAAAGTTAAGAACGTTGTATAAGTTTGCTTCTAATTTGGCAATGACCTGAGACTATTACAGCACGGCAGGACGTGTGATGTCATGCCCGATGTCAAGAAGTTAGTATCGTTGCAGCAATATAGTATGCAATAATTCGTTCAATATAAGAGAGTAAAAGATTCGCTCCTATCTTGGTTGCTACAACTGTACAGTGAACGAAAAATCTGCAGGCAGTATCAGTAAGTTTATGGTCATTTATAAAGTTTAATTTAGTTTCAATTTGTGGAGTGTACATCATCTTATGCAGGTGAGTAACTACATAAATATAGCAAACACAGTAACTATCAAATATGTCCGTCATAGGCAGTAAATAGTAAAGAAACATATTTAAAATGCTTCATTAGAAGCAAATACGTATTACTGTATGAGCACAGGTACCAAGGGGAAGGTCGCTGTAACCTTGGCCGAGAAGTCGCTTATATCCTCTCGCGAAAGTTCATTTAAAACACACTGGACAAAAAAGTTAGCCTCGCCCAGAAGACGCGGTGACGCCCATACCGAGTAACGCTTCCTACGGCCTTAATATCAGCCTCACCTACCCTGACATGGATGCGTTCACAGATTCATTTAGGAAGTGTATCACAAAAACGTAACCTACCCTGAAGCAAGCAGGCCCACAACCGTTGTAACGGGTACTCGATACCATAGGAACTCGCACTGAGACGAAGTTTACGACTGAGCTGGCCCCACACGTGTTCTATGCAGGACAGATCTAGCGATCTTGCTGGCCACAAGACTAACTCAGTATCCCCTAGACACTTCAAGGACAGATGCCAGGTGTGGAAGAGCAGTGTCGCATTAAAAATGTCATTACGATTCTGTTGCGTCAGAGGAAACCCTTCAGGACGCGCGACGTCTCTTACATATCGATCTGTTGTCATGGTTTCCTCGGTGTCTTGACTTCAATTCAAATCCAATGGCCTGTAACACCAAGAGGTCAGATGTAAAACAACTATGCCTCTCTGAATCGCTGAAAAAAGTGGGACCTCTCCCCAGGTAGCCGCCATATCAGCCGACGATGGTCGTCAGGGGTCGTGGAGAACTACGTTTTATCGCTCAGCACAGTGCGACGCCGTTCACCAGCAGCCAACGCTCTCTAGTCACGTTATCACTCCAGACACACCCTTCTGTGTCGTGTTGGCGACGTCATGCTACGCAGGGGACGGTAATTCCCTAGTCTACCAGCTGGTAGTCTCTGACCAGTGAGTGTCCAGTACATTTCTTGAATGGTAGGCGCGGAAGTTAAGAGGTAGTATGCACATAGTTCAATGATCTTCCCTTTTCGTGGTCAGAAGTAGAGGACCAGAATCTTGATAATAAGTATGCTTGATCACACGTTCCCGCGCATTCCAGCATAACGCCGAGTCGCATATCTGAATATTGCACAATTCGACCTAGCCGCCAAACGGAGAAATTGCACACGGTGTCAAGTGCTGATAACGCTGTCTCAGTCGAGTACGTCGTATCTCTTTGTCCTTCATAGTGATCACTGAACATCTGAAACTGTTCTAGCCCTTTGAATAGCATATGAGGACTGGTGACAACACTGATCATGAACAACACTAGTGGAATCCAGTGCCCATTCTACCGCTTAAAAACAGTACTCTTACTGTGTGCACAGCCACACGTGATAGATTGTCAGTATCGTGGATATATAGAGTATCCCGACTAGATTTCTGCAAAGAAGAGTGAGTCTGGCTTCGGTACGTCAACCAAACGAAAGGTTGTACCGAGTGGAATACATAACCAGCTTTCGCTTTGATCGGACAGATAAGTCTATATCGAGAATGAACACACCGAAGGGGACAACATATTCTGCTTTAAATGAGTTGAAGATTTATTGGGATATAAATATTCAACGAGTTGCTTTTTAGGATTTTTGATATGGCTTACTGTACTATTAATCAGTTTTCGAGCAATTGGAGGCTCATTATCAGATGTAGGTGTTACAGAAACATTATATCAAGGACCATGTGTATCTAGACACTGTGGTGATGGTGCTGGCAAATATAACGGAGATTCTGTAATCGGTAACGACACGTTGCTATGTTTGCTATGTTAGGGTACTTACAGTGCACTGCTAGTAATTCCGTTCTCATAATGCATATAATCTTATACACACAGTACTTACTTATCTACACCTAGTTTTACACTTATTCACAGGAGGAAAACACTGGATGTAATTATAAAGAATTCGAAAATGACAAATGTCAGACTTTGCTACATCATGATCTTTCTCGCAGAATGCACTGCATTAACGAATACATTTTAGCAAGTGCGGATAAAATATTTAAGTCAATCTTCCTAGCTGCAGGTGTGTTTCTAAACTGGCAATGTACATCTACTATGTATTAAAGAGCTACAAAAGAAGTACACAATGTGAAATACTTAGTACGTAATTAAAGTGCAAACAGGTTACAGAATGCCATATTTGTTATCTGACTAGGAGAATATAATTCATGCAAGAGGGTGAACTGTTTTGGCGCCGAGATATCATAGCTAATTCTGCATTGAATGACTTTGTTGGTTAAGGATATTTTTGAGTTGCTTTTAGCTTATGAATGCAAATCTCTCATTGTTCAAGGAGACCCACCTGTAATCCTTTGTGTGCAATGTGCAGAAGACAAATTATCATTGATATCACTAATGGAGTAATCATGGTGGGCAATAGATGACTTAAATCTGGACATATATAAGTTTTCGAGTCGAAAGGCATCCATATGTTCTTTGTAGTATGTTGCAAAATTTTTCCCCGTTTGTCCTATAAAGTAACAAGGAAAGGTTCATGTCAGTTTATATCAGCCAGGCTTTAGCTCCCACTCTCCAGTGGATTATTGTGAACAGTTTTTATTATTAAGTTTACTGTCTGTTGAAGCGGTATTTTTAATTATGTGGTCTGAAAGGATTTGTATGCTTGTATGACACATTGCCAAGGAATTGAAGACTCGCCAATTTTGTCATTTATTTCTTGGCTTTTAGTTGTGAGGGTAGTTGCTTCAGTTTACTTTGGATTTCTTAACTAGAGTGTTTATGAGGGAATTATTACGTATTTGGGGCTATAATTTAAGTACGGCATTTATTTACACTCATGTGCTTTGCTGACAGTAATGCATATCACCCACTTAAAAGATAACGTGAATAAAGAAACATTATGTTGGTTTAGGTGGGATGATGTATTGTTAATTGCAGTATTAGTGGTAGTGGATTTTCTATATATTTCGAAAGTAAGCTTGTTCTTGTGACTATGAATACTGCATACAGGCATATTAAGGAAATAAATTCCTTCATTTAGCTGATGTTCAACTGTGACACTGATATATATGTGCCTTTCATTTATGTGATCAACTAAGTTACTTAGTTCTTCTTTTGGACCATTCAAAAGCATTATTGCGTAATTCGTATATCTCTTATAATATACGATTTTGTCGTTAAATTGTGGATGAGTTAATGACTATTGTTCTACGTTATGCACAAATACGTGAGCAGGCAAGTCTACGATGTTACTGTCTATTGCCAGACCAGTGTTTTCTGCATCATACTTACACTGATTAAAAAATTGTTATGTAATAATATTAATTCAAGCAACATCTTGAGTTCACAAATTTCTGTGCTGATTGACTTTTCTGTATTTGATTAAATTCTCTCGTATTTCTGAGAGACTGTCTTTGAAAGGCATATTTTTGTAAGGGTTTATCATGTCATGGGAGGAAAATATGGCTGTCTCTAGAATTATTAGACCTTTAATGTTGCTGATTAACAAAAACGTTGTTAACAGAAAAGCAATTCGCAAAGGTGTAATGTTTCTTCATTATATTATTAAGGTTTCTGGTAATTTTATGTTCTGGGTTGTATATGACCTCTACATTTGGACATATAGGATAACCTGGAGGTCTGTGGTTTCATAACAATGCAGTACTAGGCTTCATTAATGGTTAGTAGAAAATTTATATTTTAAGAAGTTTTTTCAGCTTATCTTAATTGAGCCATGGATGGCTCATGTTATGCATTGGATTAAACCTTGGTTGCTATTCTCTGTTTCATTTCCCATGGTTATCGCGATTATGCTGTTATCCTCTCTCTCTCCACGAGTGGTAGCAGTGGTGTGTATCGATATTCGCACCTTGTACTATATTTGGCCTGGCGCTGATAGTTTCCAGTTGTGTTGTGTGCGACCGGTTGGCCGGTTGGCGTGGAGCAGTGAGGAAATCTCCACAGTGCGTAGTTTGGCCGGGGCCGCTGGCGGCGTCTAGGCACGGTCACAGTGTGTGGTCCTGTTCCCATTGATAAGAGGTCTGTGGCTAACCGATCCTCGACACGAAAGTTGACTTCTGACTTAATCTACCAACAAGTCACGACTGTTCACGTTGTGTCGTCTGCATTTCGTTATCGGCTGCTGGGACATTCCTGAGAGCAACAACGTTTGTTTCAAGTTGGCAAGTTTTAGCCAACCTCCAGAGGAGTTTAACTGTACTTGGTTATTTTGAATTGAAGTGCACCAGGAGAATCTTCTGCCTTGTGGCCGTTAACGTTCCGGTTACCTGCCCCGGCTATTGACGTAAATTCAGACAGTGTATTTCCCTCATTGTATTGTCACTGTCCATCATGATGTGTAGTTTGACAGCTCAATGTGTAATTGGTTGTGGGCGCCAACACTATCTAAATTGTTCCATTGAACTCATTGTTGTGTGCTGGTCAGTTGGCGTGAAAGTTACCTTGCTGGTAGGTCCATTGACTGTCTGTCGGTTGGGTTGTCGTCAGATTGAGAATGGTTGGGTCAACTGCCTGTCTGACCTAAGTGAACATTAGTGTTTGAATTACAGGCTGGCCCTCGGAAACTTCTGAGCGCTGTTGGGTATACCACCTTTTCTTATTTTTTCTTGCTGTTTGTATTTGTATGGTTTCTAGCCGATTTTTAAATTAAGGTTACTTCGCCCTTAAGGCGTAAGAATGTTTGGCCCTTAAGCCTAATTTAAAGAGTTGTTTTAAGTTGGCCTTTTGAGTTTTAAAAGTTTAATTTTGGTTTGAGTCTTAAGAGGTGGGCCTTCAGCTGATTTTGTTTTAAATTAAAGTTGTTTTGCTCATAAGGTGAGTGATGGTTTGGGCCTTCAGCCTAATTGAAATAACTGATTTAAGATAAGGCCATTAAATTTCTGATTTTGGTTTGAGTTTTAAGTTATTGGCTTTCAGCCGATTTAAAAAAAAGTGGTGTTGCCCTTAAGGCATGAGATTGTATGGCGTGATCAGCCAGTTATTAAGTTCCAAAAATTAATGCTGTGTTTTTTTGTTAATTTTCTGTAATGTTTGGTCAAATAAATAAAGTTGTATGTTTGAGTGTAACTGACCGTCGCTTATTTTGTCCCCTTTCCACAGTTTAAACTACCTGTCCTATCCTGCAGGTTGAGCAGGGCGTCTCACTAATAATTTTGGAGTTCAGTATATACATACATTAATCCCTGTTCCATAGATCATGAATACGTCATTTCATAATGATTTGGAGCATGTCACTTCAACATAAATTTTCTTTAGACAAATTAATTAATTAATTTTTTTAAAGTTACTACTTCATATTGAAGAACTCCTCTATTGAGTAGAAGGAGTTGTGATTGAGAAATTCATTTAATATGCTTTTAAATGTTGGTTGGCTATCTGTCAGACTTTTAATACTATTTGGCAAATGACCAAATATTTTTGAGGCAGCGTTATTCACCCCTTTCTGTGCCAAAGTGAGATTTAATCTAGAATAGTGTTTATCATCATTTCTCCTAGTGTTGTAGCTATGCACTTCGCTGTTATTTTTGAATTGGGATGGATTATTAATGACAAATTTCGTAAGTGATATATGTATTGCGAAGGTACTGTGAATATCCTGAATTCCTTAAATAAATGGTTGCAAGGTGATTTTGGGTGGGCTAAAGCTATTATTCTGATTACACGCTTTTATGCAATGAATACTTTCTCTCTTAATGACGAATTGCCCCAAAATATGATGTGATATGAAAGCAATGAATGAAAATAGGCATATTAGGCTAATTTACTGATATGTTTCTCCCCAAAATTTGCAATAACCCTAATAGCATAAGAAGCTGAACCTAACTGTTTCAGCAGATCATCAATGTGTTTCTTCCAATTCAATTTCTCATCAAAGCACACACCCAGAAATTTTGAGTATTCTACCATAGCAACAGACTTCAGTTCATAGTCTGTATTTACTAATGGTGTTACGCCATTTACTGTACAGAATTGTATAAATGGTGTTTTCTCAAAATTTTGTGAGAGTCCATCTGCAGAGAACCATTTAATGATTTTCTGAAAGACATTATTTGCAATTTCCTCAGCTGATTACTGCTTGTTGTGTGTGATTTCTATACTTGTACCATCAGCAAAAAGAACTAACTTTGTATCTTCATGAATATAGAGTGGCAAGTCGTTAATATATATTAAGAACAATAAAGGACCCGAGACTGAACCCTGTGGGACACCATTCTTGATACCTCCCCATATAGAGGACTCTGCTGGTTTTTGTCGACTATCTGTACTGTTAATTTCAACCTTCTGCATTCTTCCACTTAAGTATGTATTAACCAATTGGTGCACTGCCTCACTCATACAATACTTAAGCTTATCTGAAAGAATTTCATGGATCACACAATCAAAAGCCTTTGAGAGATCACAAAATATCCCAATGAGTGATGTTCAGTTATCATTTCATTTAATATTTGGTCAGTGAAAGCATATATAGCTTTTTCTATTGAAAAGCCTTTCTGAAAACCAAATTGACTTTTTTTAGTACTTCATTCTTACAAATATGTGATGCTACTCTTAAACAGACACTGAAGAAACTGCAAAAAGGTGGGAATTTAAGGAGATGGGACCTGGATAAACTAAAAGAACCAGAGGTTGTACAGAGTTTCAGGGTGAGCATAAGGGAGTAATTGACAGGAATGGGGGAAAGAAATACAGTAGACGAAGAATGGGTATCTTTGAGGGATGAAGTTGAAGTAGTGAAGGCAGCAGAGAATCAAGTAGGTAAAAAGACGAGGGCTAGTAGAAATCCTTGGGTAACAGAAGAAATATTGAATTTAACTGATGAAAGGAGAAAATATAAAAATGCAGTAAATGAAGCAGGCAAAAAGGAATACAAATGTCTCAAAAATGAGATCGACAGGAAGCGCAAAATAACTAAGCAGGGATGGCTAGAGGACAAATGTAAGGATGTAGAGGCTTATCTCACTAGGGGTAAGATAGATACTGCCTGCAGGAAAATTAAAGAGACCTTTGGAGATAAGAGAACCACTTGTATGAATATCAAGAGCTCAGATGGAAACCCAGTTCTAAGCAAAGAAGGGAAAACAGAAAGGTGGAAGGAGTATATAGAGGGTCTATACAAGGGCGATGTACTTGAGGACAATATTATGGAAATGGAAGAAGATGTAGATCAAGATGAAATGGGAGATACGATACTGCATGAAGAGTTTGACAGAGCACTGAAAGGCCTGAGTCGAAACAAGGCCCCCGGAGTAGACAACATTCCATTGGGACTACTGACGGCGTTGGGTGAGCCAGTCCTGACAAAACTCTACCATCTGGTGAGAAAGATGTATGAAACAGGCGAAATACCCTCAGACTTCAAGAAAAATATAATAATTCCAAACCCAAAGAAAGCAGGTGTTGACAGATGGGAAAATTACCGAACTATCAGTTTAATAAGTCACAGCTGCAAAATACTAACGCGAATTCTTTACAGACGAATGGAAAATCTAGTAGAAGCCGACCACAGGGAAGATCAGTCTGGATTCCGTAGAAATGTTGGAACACGTGAGGCAATACTGACCCTACGACTTATCTTAGAAAATAGATTAAGGAAAGGCAAACCTACGTTTCTAGCATTTGTAGACTTAGAGAAAGCTTTTGACAATGTTGACTGGAATACTCTCTTTCAAATTCTGAAGGTGGCAGGGGTAAAATACAGGGAGCGAAAGGCTATTTACAATTTGTACAGAAACCAGATGGCAGTTATAAGAGTCGAGGGACATGAAAGGGAAGCAGTGGTTGGGAAGGGAGTGAGACAGGGATGTAGTCTGTCCCCGATGTTACTCAATCTGTATACTGAGCAAGCAGTGAAGGAAACAAAAGAAAAATTCGGGGTAGGTATTAAAATCCATGGAGAAGAAATAAAAACTTTGAGGTTCGCCGATGACATTGTAATTCTGTCAGAGACAGCAAAGGACTTGGAAGAACAGTTGAATGGAATGGACAGTGTCTTGAAAGGAGGATATAAGATGAACATCAACAAAAGCAAAACAAGGATAATGGAATGTAATCGAATTAAGTCGAGTGATGCTGAGGGAATTAGATTAGGAAATAAGACACTTAAAGTAGTAAAGGAGTTTTGCTATTTGGGGAGCAAAATAACTGATGATGGTCGAAGTAGAGAGGATATAAAATGTAGACTGGCAATGGCAAGGAAAGCGTTTCTGAAGAAGAGTAATGTGTTAACATCGAGTATGGATTTAAGTGTCAGGAGGTCATTTCTGAAAGTATTTGTATGGAGTGTAGGAATGTATGGAAGTGAAACATGGACGATAACTAGTTTGGACAAGAAGAGAATAGAAGCTTTCGAAATGTGGTGCTACAGAAGAATGCTGAAGATTAGATGGGTAGATCACATAACTAATGAGGAAGTATTGAATAGGATTGGGGAGAAGAGAAGTTTGTGGCACAACTTGATCAGAAGAAGGGATCGGTTGGTAGAACATGTTCTGAGGCATCATGGGATCACCAATTTAGTATTGGAAGGCAGCGTGGAGGGTAAAAATCGTAGAGGGAGACCAAGAGATCAATACACTAAGCAGATTCAGAAGGATGTAGGTTGTAGTAGGTACTGGGAGATGAAGAAGCTTGCACAGGATAGAGTAGCATGGAAAGCTGCATCAAACCAGTCTCAGGACTGAAGACCAAAACAACAACAACTCTTGAATACATTACTTTTTCAACAAATTTGGATAATGCTGTCAGAAATGATATTGGTTGGTAGCTATCCCGTTTTTATGCAATGGTTTAACAATAGCATATTTCAGTCTATCTGTAAAAACTCCCTGTTTCAGTGAGCTACTACATATGTGGCTGAGAATCCTACTTATTTGTTGGGAAGAAGCTTTTAGTACTCTGTTGGAAATGCCATCAATTCCATGTGACCTTCTACTTTTGAGTGAATTTATTATTTTCCTGATATCATTAGGAGAGGTGGGGTGAATTTCAATTTTATCAAATTGCGTAGGTACTGCCTCTTCCATATACTGCCTTGCATTTTCTAATGAATAGTTGGAACCTATTTTCTCTACAACACTTAAAAATGGTTATTAAAAATATTTTCTACTTCTGACTTCTTGCTAACAAACTTCTCATTGTGTTTGAAAGAAACACAGTCTTCCTGTGCTTTCAGTTGCCCAGTTTCCCTTTTCACAATATTCCAAATTGTTTTAATTTTGTTACCAGATGTGCTAATCTCAGACATAATGTACATACTTCTGGGCATTTTAATAAGTTTTCTCAATACAGTGCAGTAGTTTTTATACTGTTTCATTGATTCAGGGTCATTACTCCTAGCTATAAGATACATTTCCCTTTTCTATTTTCAAGATATTTTTATCCCTTTAGTAAGCTAGCTTTTTTTTACATACTTTCTTAGAATTATATTTCACCGTTTTCTTAGGGAAACTGTTTTAGCTCAATGATACTATTCAAAATATTCAAGAATTATGCTACTGTAGGGAATTGTACAAGATTAACTCAAAGAACATCCAAATTGGAAGAAGCAAAGACAACATAAGGTTAAATTGTCTAGGATGTGCTGATGACCTCGCTCTCGTGTCCAACAGTATTCAGGAAACCAAACAGGAAGTTATCTCAATACAGAAAATAGCACAGAAAATTGATCTTGGAATATCCTTTGAACAAACAGACATCATGTTAACTGACCCACCACTCATAAACAAAATTTCCATAGGAAACCAAGAAATCAAAATTGTAGATAAATTGTAAATATCTGGGAGAAATCATAACATGTAACATCAATGAAAAGTCAACACGGCATAATAGAATAAACAAACTGACTAAAGCACAATATATCACCAAGAACACCTACAGCAAAAACAGCCTCTCAGTAGCAAGAAAACTAATACACTACAAAACAGTCACTCAACCAGAAATAACATATGTAAGTGAAACCATATTCAGAACATCTAAGACTGCACGAACAGACAAAATTCTCAAAATAGAGAGAAGAATCGTCAGAACATGCACCAAGAAATCGTACCACAAAGTTGGACACTGGAGAGTAGCTACAAATGAAAAAGTCTAGAAAGAAATAGAACCAGTATTGCGTAAAATCAGGAAGAAACGCATTTCATTTTTTGGACATCTAATCATAACAGCAGAGAATAGGATCATCAGGAGAATAATAGAAAAATTGGGGAATGGTAAGTGCAGCATTAAGTGCATTACAGAAATCAGGGAAGGTATGAATGAGTACAGATTGCATTGGAACACCTAAGAAACAAACTGACAAAATCAGAAAACTCACAGACAAAGAAACCAGATTGCAAACGAGAATCAACAAACAGAAAATAGGAAGGGTGATTTCCAATGAAGAAAGAAGGATGAGACCTGTGAGAATGAAGAAGTACTGGGCTGACAGCATACGAAAAAATTCTTTCTATAAAGTTGGCTAGAGTAGTCCCATGAAGGCTATAAAATGTAAATAATAAATAAATAAATAAATAATTGTAGTCTCTTTGATACATAATAATTTGTTGTGGTGCTTTTTCAGAAGGACCTCATACCTGTCCAGTTTCTTATTGATGCCTTTATTATCTGTTTACTTTGGATTGATACTGAAAATTTGATTTTCTTTAATGATTTCATCTGCTTTTTGAGCCACAGCGTTCTGTGGATTGTGGTTAAATTTTGCTGTGGCCCAGGGTATTTTGGTGATAATAATTAAGTTATTGATATTATCGAGTAAATCGTCTGGTTATTTTCCCTAAGCTATAGCCTAGGGTGAGCCCTAGACAGCTTATAATATTGCTATTTGTTCAAGGACTGTAATTCAGGAAACCACGAAAAACCGTGTTGTTATGTAATTAGATTACCAGTTGTAGGGCTGGCCACTTCCGTTATTTCTGTTTATGGTGAATTGTCAAAATTGTACCCATATGTCCCTAAGATAATATTCTCCACGAACTTATAACCGTTTCTCAATGTCATTATCTGTTACAGAGATCCAGAGGTTCAAATTAACTGTACTCATTCATGTGAAATATTCACGTAATATCTGGACTGATGGGTAACTGTAGTTTCAACTGAAGTAGTGTACAAATGTCAAGGATTCTGGAGTCATTGCAATGTTTCTGAGGTCACTGGTCACTTGACACGTCTACTGGTTGTCTTGACCTGGAAAGTATTTGATGGTGCAACCTGAAAGCCTATGCACCTTACAAAAAATTATTTATCATACAACATTTTTTGTACTTGTAAATCGAACAACACATGGTTTGGTACACGGTAAGTGTAGCGTAAGCATTTTGTGCATTTATATGTAAAGCAGTACAAAATGAACTTACTTTGGACAGGAGACGATTTTGTTTTATCCTTGCATTAAGTGTACTTAACTTTGTTTGAATATGTAAAAGTATGTAAATATGTCATAGTATATATATAAACTATCAATACTTTACTGAGCTACAGAATTCGTCTTATGTAAGGAGCGGAATCCACTGTAACACGAGAAAGAATGCAGCTAGCTGAAAAATGCTCCTGTCGCAAGAGAGAGAGAGAGAGAGAGAGAGAGAGAGAGAGAGAGAGAGAGAGGTAGCTGGGGGAGGATGTGGCAGCAAAAAAGAATGAGATCGACAAAGATAATAAAAGTTGGAACCAAGTATAGAGGAGTCAGTGGAAACGAAAAATAGAGATGAATGGGTCCATATATATATATATATATATATAGGCTTGGGGGTGTGGAACCTGCCCACACCCCCTCCTGATCAGCGAAAGTTAACATGAAAAAAATTTGTCCCGTCCACCCACGATTTAAGGTTTCCTGATCTGGAGACTAATGCCCCACGGAAACCAACCTCAAGGACACATGTGAAGAGGAGACAATGGGGGTTGAAGAGAAAGATAGCATATCGTAAGCGAGAAAGAAAGAGACTTTGACATGGGAGAGAAAAAGGGGGGAACAAAAAAATGGCAGTCGTACAGAGAGAGTCTCTGAAAGCCAGAGAAGGAAACAGTCATTAACAAGAGCGAGAGAAAGGCATGAAGAAAATGACAGTTGGAGAGAGACACATAGGAGAAGGTCAAATGGGAGAAGAACTAGACATTGGGAAGGAAGCATACATATGCAGCCAACAGCAGTGAGAGGGGGATGATGCATGTGATGGCATCGGCACTTCTCACGCAAAGTCTTTTAAAGAGGAACATAATCGCCTTCTCTGTGCCCAAAACAGTGGTGTTTTCCAGCTGGTGCACACATTCTGCATTTAACAAGAAGTAGAAGTGTTTCCTATATGATCACTGGTAATGTCGTCGAGTAAAGTATTGTTTTCATACGTAACCACAAGAAAATTCTAATATCTTATTGCTCATATCCTTGTTATACCCTCCTTTATTTCATTTCAATTACCTAAACTAAATTTACTACTACTATTTCGTAGCAACCACTTGTTTCCAATTACATCAATAACATCTGTGTCATATAAATTCTTCGTGCCCATTACTACACAGCCAATATTCGAAAGCCTACTATCGTACTTCAAGGTGACTATTCAGTTATTATTATTTCTATTATTACAATATAAATTTAATATTTCTGTAAAATGGGGTATGTACGTTTGCATCCACCAATGTTTTATTATTAACATTAAAATACGTAATGAAACCTTTATGACACTTCTAACATCTATTTTTTTAATGTGCAAAATCTGTGCGACCAGTGATAGAAACCATATCAGCAATTTTCCTAGGAGAAAGAAATGTCTAATTAAATGATATTTTATACACAGAAAAGACTATATGCATCTTTTATGATGGTTATTTGTACGTACTTGAACACGTGGAGGTTGCGATAGCATATAGATAACTGCATCCGCCATGTCCTCAGATTCCATCATTGGCAATCGCATATTTTCCAGCGCTTCTGTCGAATGCTTTTGTAAGGTATTGAATATTCCTGTTTTCACAAGTCCTGGTGATATTTGCTAAAACAAAAGTCATACGTTAATAAACATGTTTCCGATTTTCCAACTTGTTTTATTTCCCCTTTGAAATCTATTATTTATATAAGGAACATTTATATAATTCTCGAACTTATTATCCTAGTTCAACTATTTTACATGTACGAGGTCTATTCGGCAAGTAAGAAACGATCAGTCACCAAATGGAAACAACAGTGAAAATAAAAAATGTTCTATTTGCAACAGATAGCTACATCTCTACATAGTCGCAGCTCCGAAGTAGACATCTGTCCTAGCGTTGTGCCAGCTCTACAATACCCTCGTCATGGAAGGCAGCCTCCTGTGCTTTCCGTAATTTTCTGTGCTGGACTGCAGCTCGTTGTCTGTGCCAAAATGTTGTCTTCATAACCGGCGGTTCGTTTGGGCCGAGATGAAAAACAGAGGGAGCAAGTCGAGGCTATATGATGAGTGATCAAACACTTGCCATCGAAAACGCTACAGGATCGTCCTAACCGCCCCTGCAGTGTACGGAAGAGAATTGTCGTGATGACGGAAATGCGTGGCAGTTACTTTATGTGGAATTGCATTAAGTCAGGCGAAACCTCCAGACAGGCAGCTACATATTGCGAGAGAGAATATTTTCTAGGCGTTTTGCACCATCACAGCGCCCTCAGAACTAAAATGATCGACGTGACGCTATATGCCGGCATATTAGGCACACTGTGCAACACATCTGAGACTTTCACTGTGGTTTCCATTCGCGACTGATTGCTCCTTACTTTCTGAATAGCTTTCATACAATGAGCGATAAAGGTTTTATAGCTACGTTACAGGACTTGTACAGTCTACAAAATATAACATAGACTTGTTAGTAATTTTCACTGTTCAAATAATATGAAACTCATAAATCAAGAACAATTTCTATGACATAATTCATTTAGTGTTCCCTAAACTTCTTACATAGGACGCCATCGAAAGTATGCAGTTAAATTCACTAACTGTCTTCATTTGGGTGATGGTGTCAGTCTAGAGAAGTTCTTGGATAAGTTTGACAAGTACAACGTGTAAATTCTTGTTTGACCTTCCTTAGAGTCGCCTATGTTTGTCATATGAACACTACAGTTCAAGGCTGGACTCACTCACTCACATTAAGAAGCCAACTATTTTTCTAACCGTACATAAGTGATTTGAGACAGATGCTTCCCCCTAGTTGTGTAACGAATTTATAGAATGGCGTGTGGTCCTAGATAATGGAAAAACTTACATACACATTACTCAGCCGGAAGTCATCAGAAGTTCGTATTTACTGGTTATGTAAAGTTACATGAAGCCTCTTTTTGCTAACTTTAGACACTTGAACTCTCAATGTCAGTTTCCCATTACGTTCTGTTACACTGAAGAGAAGGATCTTTGTTAGCTCTCAGTCAAACATTTTGAAAATTTCTACGAGTATCCTTTGGATAGCTGATCTGGCAAGAGAGTGAAATGGAAATAAGGGGACAGACCTTTATGCACTCGTGTGCACACACACACACACACACACACACACACACACTCACACACACACAAACACACACACACACACACACACACACACACACACAGTCTCCCAGGAACACTCCAACCACCTTCGTGGGTGGGGGTGGGGGGGGGGGGTTGGGTTGCTGAAAGTGTCTTCAAGAACAAAACGAGGATAGGAACCTCTGTCCAGAAACAACAGCAGTAGCTGAATGCAGTAGTGTAAAAACTAAATCAGTACTTTTTAAAATCTTAATGTGGATACAAAATTCAGTACAAAATCATATGTTTCCATCTATCAGCAAATTAAAATTCTTCTCTTCCTGATTTCTTTTCTCTTCAAAATTATACTGCATAAGTTCAACAAAATCTGTTTGAAATTCTGTCTGGAGACAATGAATCAAATCTGGAAGACCATCTAGTTGGACACAGTTTCTTCAGAGTCTAACACTTCTGTCAGTTCATGAATTTGTTTTATTTATCACCACTGAACAAGACAACCACTAAGGAACACGTAAGAGCAAGATCTTCTCTCGTAAAATTGTCGCAGTTCCAATACATTAATTCTGTAATCATTTAGGTCAAAGTTTTGTTGTGTGATGAACAACAATGTACGCCCGTGCTTCGTTTCATGATTACAAACCTTAGTATTTGCCATTCACAGATACTGCATGATTATATCCTTGACCACTGCATTTATCCAGCTATATTTTCATGTGAGATAAATAATTTTGTTATTTACTTTTTAATACTCTCAGCATCATAGCCCCTTACCTCACGGAATTGTAAAAACGATTTCAAACTCATTACTATTTGAGTTACTTAAATGTAGATGCAAACATCTTAACGACACTAAATTTAAATGCCGCCCAACAGCGGTCAATCTTACTGCCTTTCGAATCGCGAGAGCTAGGGCAAGCCATGTCATTAAAGAGAGCAAATAAAAGGTCATGTCAGGAGTTCCTGGATTCCGTCGACAGTTCCACTTGTTCCACAAAAGTATGGGAAGCCATCCGGGGGATTACCGGTACACGCAGCCGTTTACCGATTGCAGCAGTACTGACACAGGGGTGCCTCCAAACGGCGCCCAGAGACATTGCTCAGACGCTGGCAGAGCATTTTGCGCAAACTACTGCCAATGCAAGCCAGGATCCCGCGTTTTATCGCTACCGTGCAACTGTAGGGAGGCAAAAGTTGGACTTCAGGTCCAGCGGTTCTGAGGCCTACAACTCCCCTTTCTAGATGTGAGAGCCGAGACTGCTGACACTGCACCCGCTCACGACCACATCCGGTATTGCATGCTTCGTCATTTGCCAACAGCGTCCCAGGAAATCCTCCTCGACTGTTTTAATCTAATATGACAGACAGATAACTTCCCCAACTCGTGGAGGGAGGCAATTGTGGTCCCTATGCTCAAACCAGGAAAGTATCGCCCGTCTCCAAGTAGTTATCGGAGCATCGCCCTAACGAACTGTATAGGGAAGACCCTGGAACGGATGGTTAACCGTCGTCTGGTCTGGCTTTTGGAGACCAGGCAACTTCTTAGCCGCTCTCAGTGTGGATTCTGCAAATATCGGCCCACGGTCGACAACCTGACTCTCCTAGAGGCGGCTGTTCAGCACGCTTTCCTCCGTCAACATCACTGTATCGGCATATTCTTTGATATCAGTAACGCATATGATATTACTTGGAGACACTGTATTCTTGCACAACGGCATGAATGGTGCTTTCGTGGGCACCTCCCCATTTTCATTCGGTCTTTCCTGTCTCAGCGGCTTTTTCCGACCAGAGTTGGTAACACACTGTCTGATAGATTTGAGCAGGAGAATGGTGTCCCCTAGGGCAGTGTTTTAAGTGTTGCCATAGCCATCAACAGTAACGTCTACAGTGAGGAGTTCAGCACAGTGCTCCTTATTTGTGGACGATTTTGCTGTTTTCTGTTCCTCCTACAGTGTTGCAATAGTAAGCCATCAGTGGCAACTAACAGTGCGGCGGTTAGAGGAGTGGGCTGCAAAGACGGGTTTTCAGTTTTCTGCCGATAAGTGTGTTTGTGTTCATTTTAATCGTTCTCGTCGACCTTTTATTTTGTCTGCCTTGCATGTAGGGGATACTGTCCTACATTTTAGAGACACAGTGCGGTATCTGGGCCTAATTTTTGACTCCAGGTTGTCATGGCTGCCACATCTACGAGACTTGAAAGCCAGAATCCTGAAGGCACTGAACATCCTCAAGTGCCCCAGACATTGAGGAGCGGACAGGGCGCGTCTCTTCCAATTTTATCGGGCTTTTGTGCGTTCACGGCTGGACTACGGGTGCACAGTGTATGGGTGAGCGAGGCATTATTATTTGCGAATCCTTGACGCTGTCCACCATCCAGGGATTCGACTGGCCACGGGTGCCTATAGGACCAGTCCCATACCCAGCCTCTGTGCTGAGGCCGGGGAACCGCCACTTACCATCCGGCGGCAGCTCCTACTGGTGCGCCAGGCTTGTAATTTTCTTGCAACTTCAACCTCGCCTGCTCATGATATTGTTGCTCATCCGCCTCTGGACCGCCTGTTTTCCCGCCGCCCCAGGCTACGTTGCCGTTTGGGATCCGTGTGCAACGTCTGCTTGCTAGTGACCCTTTGTGTGCAGTCTGTACGACCCCAAATCCAGGGTTTTAACCGCCTGCCACCCTGGTTACTGGAGAGGCCCCAATTTGATTTTGGATTTGGTGCGGTACAGAAAAGATAGCACTCCTGCTTCCGTGTTTAATCGGGTCTTTTGTGCCGTTTTATATGAGCACGACGACCATGCAGCTGTTTTTATGAATGGGTCTAAGCAGGGTGACTGGGTTGCTTTGTCGTCTTCCCGGATCGTGTCCTCAAGGTCATACTGCCTCCTGATTTACCATCTTTGATGCAGAATTGTATGCCATCTTGCGGGCACTGGAGCAGATGAGACTTTCTCCCAGTATTAGATTTCTCGTCTGTTCAGATTCTTTGAGCGCGCTTTACTCTCTCCAGCGTTTGTATCCAGCAGATAAAGGAACCCACATTATCCACGACGCCCTCCTCCAACTAGAGGGACTGGGGAAGCAGGTGTCTTTGTGCTGGGTACCAGGGCACGCGCCGGCCGGAGTGGCCGAGCGGCTCTAGGCGCTCCAGTCTGGAACCGCGCGACCGCTACGATCGCAGGTTCGAATCCTGCGTCGGGCATTGATGTGTGTGATGTCCTTAGGTTAGTTATGTTTAAGTAGGTCTAAGTTCTAGGGGACTTATGACCTCAGATGTTATGTGCCATAGTGCTCAGGGCCACTTGCACCATTTGAACCAGGGCACGCGGGAATTCTGGGGAATGAAAGTGCTGATCAAGCAGCCAAGGAGGCGTGTCATGACCGTCAGGTCTTTAAGTGTGCTATCCCACTGCATGCCCTCACCTCGCTGTTGAGGTATAAAGTCCTGTGTCGATTGGAACATCAGTGGCTCGAAGTGACCGACAACAAGCTCCGTGTTATCAAGCCCAAAACTCGGCCATGGCGTACTTCCTTACTCGTCTTTGCATCGGCCACAGCCCTATGACGCATGGATTTTTACTCCGGCGAGAGGACCGTAAGATGTGTGGTGCTTGTGGCGTGCAGTTCACGGTGCACTACCTTTTATTGGACTGCATTTTATTTGCTGACCAGCGGACTGCAGCGGATTTGCCGGCGGATCTACAGTCTATTTTATGCAATGCTCAAATGAATGTGGTTCGGGTTTTAAAGTTCTGTGAATTGTTCCACATTTTAACAAGATTTTGGGGAGGTATTTTTAATGTGTCAACGGGGTGGCTGGCTCACCCAAATTTTTTCGTAAATGGTCAACCAGTTTCATTTCCCTGTGCTGTTCTTTTAGATCTTTTGTGGTTTGTTTCCCCTGTTTTACTTTCTTAATTAGCTATCTTGCCTCCTCATTGGTTTTAATACATGTGAGAGTGTCTGTGCGATAGTCATTGTGTGGTCGTTTCGTGTGCATGCGTGTACGTCAGTTTTCGTTCTTATCCACCTTTGTTTGTTTTAATCGATGTCAGGGCGCTGATATCCTCGGCGTTGGGCGCTCATACGTTCCCAAACCACACACACAGACACACACACACACACACACACACACACACACACACACACACACACACGACGCTAAATTGGTCCTTTCTAGAAGTAGTAGCGCAAGGACAGAACGAGACAACCTTGAACCCAACCTAGAAATCATTATGGAAAATCACATGCAATTGTTCATGTCATATTTTACTGATGCCATCATCAGGATTTCCTAATCCCCGGCCATTTGAGGACTCACGACATCCTGCCATGTGCCAAGGTCGAGGATGGGAGAGCCTCCTCATCCCCACTGCAATTGTGCAGATTTTGCATTAAGGCCCCACACCCTGAGCACCCACTGAATTCGTGGGTGCGAATTTCACATGCTTGCCATATTTCGTTGATATCAGCACAGCTACGCACCCCCCAGTAGTTCTACAGATTTTGCATGTAGCACCCCCCACCCTGCGCCCCAACACTACCGCGAACCTTGTGCTTCCACTCTGCAGATATTTTTGCAATACTAACTCCAAATGTTCGTTTAAGGACTTACTAATTAGTCCTCACATTGGTAACTTTGATTTGAAGCTATATATCATGCGACATGAATACTGGAACGAGTAAATTGCATATTTCTCAATATACAATTAAAAAACAACATTTGCTATAAAATATAAGTGACGAAGTAGGAATTCTTATTCACTAAAAATTAGTTTTGTACCATAAACACCTTCTCACAAGCTCTGAAAACGTAAATAGACGCAAGTCCACTTTCTCTTCCTTGCTCCTGTCACTATCAGATGGCTGCACTGGAAAATCAACATTTCTCTATAAATAGTTAAAAACCAACATTTGCTTTACCTTAAATGCCATCCCACAAACCCAGAAAACGCGAAATAATAGCAAATCACGGTTTCTCCAGTCGCCAGCAGATTACTACACAGTTGATCTCTGTACCTCACCTGTAGATGGGTCCAGTACCAATTAAAACCCACAGCAGATCGTAACTCAATTATTTTATGAATCTAAAATGTGGCAGATATTCTAAAATGTCTGTAAAATATGGCAGCAACAGCATCAGCAGCACAAAAAAGGCGAAGTTTGCATTGCTATTTGAGGTTAACACATGGAAATCGCTGTCTGATGTCACAAAATCTCAAGAAAAGTCGGCACTGTAAAAATTAGCGTCGGTTAACTTACACATGTACACATAGTCGTCAAAGTAGTTGCCAAATGCTGAAATATGTACCCCAATGCTAGAATTCAACAATTCAGATTTTAGATATTAGGCCATAAAATTCGTTGTTATATGACTACCCTGAGCAAACTTATTACTGCAGAAAAATGTGTTAGCTAAGCATTCAAAGAGAGAGGCGGAATCTAACTACCCACAATGTACCCTCAAAGTACATATTTTAACATTTTTGATTAGCTATAAGTCACCGATCTTGGAGAGACAGCGATAATGCATCGGGTTATATACCAGAAAAATATAAACGAAGTCACTACTAAATTCTATGTAAATAACTGGAGTTTGCAATCAGAGGGCTTTCTGAAAGCTTTATAGACCGTATTTGCTCGATATTATTGTCCGCAACTTCTAAAAACTACGCCTACAGCACTTTTCACGTTGTTAAATACTTACTTTGAATATTCGATCTGAGCAGTTCCATTTCCGCAACATAAGCTTTGCGAATATAGATACCATTAATTCTCCACCACAAACACGAGCATAACATAACTGTCTTATTAGAAAAGAAAGAAAGAATAAGTTGTTTTTCATTACCAAAACTCTTACTTAGACAATAGAAGAATATACAAAAACGCAGCCGAAGGGTGTGTGCGCGTGTAAATTCCTGAGGGACCAAACTGCCGAGGTCGTCGGTCCCCAGACTCACACACTAGTTAAACTATTTTCAACTAACTTATGCTAAGAACAACACACATACCCGTGCCAGAGGCAGGACTCAAACCTCCCGCGGGAGGGGCCACGCAATCCGTAACATGGCGCCTCAAATCTCGCGGTCACTCCACGCGGAAACCAAAGAAGGTAGCACTGGAATATGAGACAGTTCCAAAGACAACGTCAGAGTTGATACCTCGGAAAAAAACTGTACACGATAATATACCGCGAGATGTCTCACACTTTGTAAGCGCAAATTAAATATTGCCGCATCTTAATTGACTGTGTAGTTCATTAAAGTACATGATTATCGTAACACAAACAAAATCACCAGGAAAATTTGCTTTACTACTCGTTACAGAGATAAAGAGGTATCATAATACACCTAATGCAAGGCTTTGTGTGTCTATTCTAGATTGATGTAAGGCCTCAACAAATGCCACACGTCTTGATGTGATGCTATTCTCTTTAACATACAGATATATAGATGTGGAAGCCGTCGTGTTCTATAAAAAAAATTGCGAATCACAACCGGAAATGATGTTAGAGAGTCTACGAGACCATGAAACTGCCTCAGCTAGAATATACGCTTAATATCGTGCCTTCAACCACTTATCCATATCAGGACTTCACATACGCAAATTTTAAACAAAATAGCTGCAAATATTACGAGGTATGACCCTCAACATTGGAGTATGGCAGCATGGCAGTGCCAGCGTGCAGGGACGAAGATATCAATGCCGTGGTACACGAAAAATAATGTGATTACAGTGTTCAAAAGTAGAATAGGATAGACGATTCGAAATCAGAAAATGTAATATGAATTTTAAAACATTTGTCAGAGATTTTGTGATATACACACACACACGTACAGTTTACCAATTACGGAGCGGAAGCATAAAACGACAAAGAATAGAGATTTGGCAGGCAGGAGCAGAGTTGGAAAAGGCCATTAGAATACAGCAAAGTGGGATGTAAATTACGTGAATCTATGCTGTTTACAGTTGGATACGATTTGATGTCGAGTACAAAAAACGCATTTAGCCAGACTTCATTAACTAAAAGTTGTTTGATCATTATCGTTCGACAAAGTATTTAGCTTTGAAGATGACTTGACAACTACTGTCAACAATATGTATCCTTTTTATTCTATGTAAGATATTCTGTATGTGACTGCAGAGAAGTACATTTGAACATCCCGAAAGTAACGTTCAAATGGTTCAAATGGCTCTAAGCACTACGAGACTCAACAACTGAGGACATCAGTACCCTAGACTTAGAACTACGTAAACCTAACTAACCTAAGGACATCACACAGATCCATGCCCGAGGGAGGACTCGATTCAAACCCGCGACCGTAGCAGCCGCGTGGTTCCGGACTGAAGGGCCTAGAACCGCTCGGTCACAGCGGTCGGCCTGAAATAACGTCTTTCGATGTGTACTAAAAAGTAGACAACGCTCTGAACAGTAGGGTTCCAGTTAAGCCACACTTTGTTATCCTCAGACCTCCCCGGCAGTCACTGAAAACAGGTAATGGCGCTCTGCTTCACACTGAAAGGAGTGTCCTGTTAAAAGGCTGACTGACAGTTAGTTAATGGACGCCATCGAGTTTCGAAGTACCTGAGAAACTTGAGGGGGAAGCTTAGTGGCCTTTCCAGTACAAACGTACGGACGTTCTGTTGAGCCGTTGTCCCCTAGGCGACTCTGCAATGCAAAATACGTATATCTGGAGGCATTCAGGAAAATCTGTCTTGTGAGCGTATAGGGAACTTGGTGCTGACAGTGACTGGTGCCTCGAGTTAGGCTGCCATGAGAACACCGTTAGAGGTCTTATCTCCATACTGCTCGCCGTGCAGGGATTCTTCAGAGTGGAATCGAAGTGTCTGGAAGTTTGTAACCAAGACTGTCATGGGGGAACTAACAGTTTTGACCAATCGTTCTGGTATAGTGGAAACTGAGTCTATCAATGACAGGATGCTACTATGAGAAATTCTGTGCCATGAAGAAGAGTATTGGGGGGAAGGAGAAGAAAACTGAGTACAGGCCTTCGAGGGGTTGCATTTGGTTCATTTGAGGACATTGTAAGTGATGAGGTGATACTCTTTCTGAGTGGGAATTCTGATTTGGCACTCATGGGTCATTTCAGTCTGTCTTCTGTTCAGTGTTCAGACTGAATGAGAATTGTATTCATCTCAAGGTCATTTTGTGACTTCATCAGCTTCCTTATCGCATGATTTTTCGTTCAGAAGAATATTACGATTGTGTTCTTGCTATCTTACCTACAACTGCAAAAATGTAACTTGAAAGCAACCTTAGCAGTGAAATTATTGCAGATAAAAGAAATGACACGAGCAATGAGTGACAGCAAACGGCCGATGTGAATGGGAAAACAGCTCTTTGGTACCTATCGCGTGACGGTTTTTACCTGCAGAACGATTAAGAGGGAAACAGCGGACATGAAGTGGATTAAACTGTTCTGGGTGTCGCCTATAAAGCAGCGGGTACACAGAAATGCGAAGATAAAAGCCACCATCTGTCTGTCAACAGCCACACGGCACCATGCTATCTCAACTGCAAACTGGCGAGTCATGTCAGGACACTTTTGACTTCCTGTATCACTGATTTCGTCATGGGAGATTAAATGATTAATTACCCGCTTCAAGTCTAATTGCTGAGCAGAGTCTACATCATACCAGTCCCGGAAATTCGTATTATTTGTGGAATACAAGCAAGGAGTAAACAATTACTGTCACACGTTTTTATTGTCTGATTATTTTACTACATATTAGCGCCCAACATATGTCGTTTCATTTCATTTCTTGACAGTATTCATTCTTTCAGGTAGGTCAGTCAAGCAAGGTACCCCTAGGGAGCTTCTGTCAAGGTTGGATAGCGGGAGGGGATTGAAGGGTGAAGCGAAGGCGTGAGGTAGTGGGATTGTGGAACAAAGGAGACGGGTTCCGTATGTGAAACTCGGCCAGTAAGAGCTTTGCTGCAGAGGTCAATTTTCTGGGTGAGATCCTGAGATCGAAAGTCTGAGCAATTTATCAGAGGGACAGTAAGTTTTAGACGTTCACGCAGTCTGCTGCATGGTGGATGATTCGTCTGTGGAATTGTGTTAGCGGTGGTTTCTTTAATTAACCTCCTATTTCTATCACGACGCCTGAATTCCTATGACGTGTTCTTTAACGTTGTCTTATCTGTAGAACCATATGCCGTCTTGACATAAATCAAATTTATAATTAGATTTTTCGTGTGTAATAACTATTAGTTTTTTAAACCACTCAGTTTCCTTTTCTGAAATTTCCATGCCCTTGCTTGAGCAGTGCATGTACCTGCTTAGAAAATTCTGTATGATTGAAAAGTATATTTGCTTAACCACAACATCTACACCATCATTTCTGCTCAGAGTCTTTGAAATGTAGTAACGTAATGCATATGAAACTTACCCCACATCGTATCTTGCTATTCCTGGCAACCAAGTCTTTCCGCAGCCCTTCAAGCAGAGTCTTGACAGCATGCTTGCTGGCAAAGTACATCGAAATCAATGGATCGAATGGCATAATGTGGCTAGATATACTGGAAACAAGAAAAAGAACTTTTAGATACAGATTATATACTGTGCAAGTCGGCAAGATTTAGACACCAAACATGAGTAATTACGACAATTCATGTTTCATTTCCTTAGTAGGCAGATGCTGGGCTATCGAAATATTAATCATTTATTGGTTGATACTGGGTAGCTTTATCTGACATTTCTATACACCACTTTCTGTAGACCACTATGAGTGTAATTTTGCGAATGTAGGACTTCACGGTCCCCGTGATCAACATAGAACAAATGCTGCAGGGAGGGCAATTTTACCGCTCTGAAAAGAGAACGCAGGACGTTTACCACTTAATGGTGCCTCCCCGCCGTGAAGCCGGTGGAAAGACTTCTCGAGACTGGCCTGTGGTTACTTGGGAGTCGGGGACGAGATAATGCTGGAAGCGTGTGTTCGTAGTGATAGCATCTTACAAAGCCACGTACAGACTTTTTTAACACGAGAAATGCAAATGGAATGCCTGCCGCAAATGCGGGCTAGCGGTCGCAAGAAGTTCCCATGCGAAGTGCAAAGCCGTGTTCCTACCAAAAGACAAAAGATACGGAAACGAATTTGGTTGGCTGCATTGTAGGTGGAGGTGGGGTCACAATTTGTTCTAGAAATTTCTACTGGACTGAATATGAGCTGCAGGTGGTATTCCAATTTTAAAGGGGACTGTGATTGGCTGTAACGAGAGTTCACGCTTATGAGACGAGGTTTGCTCTAAAGTGGACTCTTCGCGCCAAGGGGACATTGGTGTCGGTAGGACACAGTTGGCAAGACAGATATTTTGAGAGCTCTCTGGCGGCTGTAAATAGGATCCACGTCGCTAGATAGCGTTCTTAGACATTGCTAGGAAGGTGTCGGTAAGTCACACTTTGCTGGACAGCGTTTTGAGACATTGCTGGATGATGTGAGTTAACAGTCTCAGAATTAAATTCGAAAGTGCGGATGTCGCCATTAGAAATGGCATCATTCGTGTCCCTATGAACAGAGAGGCAACCTGTGCTTCTTTGTGGTGCTTCTTTACTACCGCACACTTAAGACAAGTCTCTGCTCCTGGCTTATGAGCATGCTGAATTTTTAATTCGTGTCCAGTATTGTACGGAAGTAGCTTCCATCCCAGCAGTTTTAGCGCCCTTTCTGTAGTCAGAACATTCAGCTACGCAACGCACTTCGTCTGCACGACCAATGGAAGCAGTGCCCAGATCACCGCTGTAGAATTGCTCTTCGCTGCACTGAATTTGGCGATATACGCGCCACGGGTCGGCAGATAGGTACTCTTTTAGGGTACATGTGTTAAGCTCCATTTGCTTGACCGCAGAAGTCTTTACTCTGAGTGCCCGTAAGTGCAGAAGCTTTCTTGAATTCGATCTTAGTCAGTACCAACCACTTAAATGTTTCCGTTGTATAATGGGGTACGCGATTTAGAGTCACGTCAAACGTTTTGCAAATCTCAAATTTATACTAATGACTGGGATTTAACGTTCTATGTCAATAATGAAATTATAATGAAATCCAGATCATGAGCTGCTTACAGGCGTCGATAAATACGTATCAATGGCGACAGTTGAAAACTGTGTGGCCCGACCAAGAGTCGAACCCGGGACCTCCAGCTTACAGGGCAGACGCTCTAACCGATTTTTTATCTCATTTTGTTCTAAGTTGTTCGTTGAATTTGTTCGGAGCGGACGGCCGATGACACCCGTTCAGGTTCTTCATTGATACGTTCACTCAGTTTTTTATTACAGAGGGTAGCTAACCCTCTGGCCGAACACGCCGAGCTACCGTGCCGGTAACTGAGCCACCGAGGACACAGAAAGTGCTGCGAGTGCAGGGACGTATCTCCGGCACGCCCCCCGTGAGTGGTCACTTTGTTTTGTTTCTTTGAGAGTGATTTTTATAATAAAAGTATTATCAGTACCCAGTTGTTCTACCTTTCCTAGAATTACAGTCTAAGTATTGATATTGATCAAGTTAGAGGGGAGTATTGTCACGGGTACTAACGCAAGCGTTACTTCTGGCTGCAGATTGTCAATGTAGGGCTAATGTAAGTCACATTTTAGGCCCGAACAGGTAGTTGCGATCACGACATTGACAGCCATCACACATAAACACGCGCACATAGAAGGGCAGTGTTGGAAACGAAATGACAGCACCTTTATCAGCACAGGTATGTATCAATAATTAATTCCTATTCTTAAAATACATAAAGTTCAGTGTGATATTGAACGAGTTCCAGAATTCTTCCCTATTAACCATGGGAACGAAACGGAGTATTAAGTGTGATAGTGCTTTTGATAGTGCTTCTGATAGATTCTACACGCAGTTACACCAGTTCTGCCGTAGATTCAGTTCGTCCTTGGAAGTTTTACGTTGCCTAATCTTACGAAAGTTAGTTTGAACCCTGCAGCATGCTGTTAGTCACAACAGTGAGCTACTCATAGTTTTTCGTACTACTGGGCAATGGTTTTCGCAATCGTCACGTCAGTACACAGATATAACAAAATGCATGGTGTTGTTCAGAGATAAGGTAATGAAGTTCTGAAGGTTGAAATAATAACTCGCCTCCGTTTCTATAGTTCGACGAATACGAAAGATTGTGTTCCGTGTTTTGTCATGCTGAATGGGCCAATATAGGACAGCGAAGGTGCCCTGTATTAATCTCTTCTCTATGTATTGGACTTGATACCTTCTGTCATGACCGAGCGATGTGGCGCAGTAGTTAGCACACTGCACTCGCGTTCGGGAGAACGACGGTCCAAACCCGCTTATGGTCATCCTGATTTAGGTTTTCCGTGATTTTCCTAAATAGCTACAGGCAAATGCCGGGATGGTTCCTTTGAGAGGGCACAGTCGACTTCCTTTCCCATCCTTCCCTTATCCGATGGGACCGATCACGTCGCTGTTTTATCTCTTGCCCCTAATCAAGCAACTATCAAGTTCCGTCATGCACTTCGCCGGATGACAACTTTCGAAGTGAAAGAACTTTTAAAGCCTCGTCGATATCAGGGTTACTAGGGACAGAACACTTGATCAATTTAATATGGATTATATTTGGAAACCTGCGGTGACCTTGAAGGAATCATTGTGAGCTGAGAATTAAAATAAAGCAATAAACCACAGGAAATTTTCATGGGGATCGCTGAACAGGGGTCTAAAATCCACAACTCTGGCATCTCGCTCAATACGAATTTTTCCGTTTCGGCAGATGTATGAGAATTCGACATGGTAGCAGGATGCTATATTACTTTCACAGACGCTGTCTTTTAAAAGGGAGTGGAAGTGGAACGTTTTAACTATTCCCTCATTCGGGAAAACCACATATATTGCACCAAATGTTTTTCTGGCAATGAAACGTCTTATCTAGACTGTCGAGCAGAGCGTCGGTTTTCATGTTCGTTAATAAAACTAACCGTAAACTAGAGCATGTACATGTGATTCGAACTTTTGGTTAAAAAAGGAAAACTGTTTTCAGCAATACACGCACAAATTCATGAACTCTTAGCCATTCTCGAAACATGAAACGTTGATTGGAAATTGAGAACGAAAACGCCCAGCAACAATAAAATATACTCTTAACGGATCTTTTCTAAATTGCGCAGTTGTTTAACTTTCCATCAAGTGCAAAAAGAGCTAAAGTTCAGACAAGGTTGACTACCATAGACAGCATATCACACATCGTGTCACACACACACACTTATACACAAACGCGCACACACATACACACATACACACACACACACACACACACACACACACACACACACACACACACACACCGCCGACGGCGACGTCGCCACCGCCGCTGCCACCACCTCCACCACCACGACTATCATTGATCACCACAACCAACAGCAACAACAATAACACCAGCAGATTAACAGTAATGATTAACACGGATGTCGATCCTTAAGTGAAAATGAAGGCTATAAACATTAAAAATAAAACATCAATTGCAAACTTTGAAGTAAAATCTTAACACAGTAAACATTATGTTGCTTATGTAAAGTGAGGTAAAATGCGTTGTTTTGGCAGCTGTAAATACGTACCAATACCTCGAGAAATAGGTATTCAAAAATCGGAAGTTAATTTACGCACATCGAAACAAGTTTTGCATCACCTCGATTTCGATAGTTCCAGAACCTGTACAGAAAACTGGAATCAAAAAAATGGTTCAAATGGCTCTGAGCAGCATCAGGTCATCAGTTCCCTAGAACTTAGAACTACTTAAACCTAACTACCCTAAGGACATCACACACATCCATACCCGAGGCAGGATTCGAACCTGCGACCGTAGTGATCGCGAGGTTCCAGACTATAGCGCCTAGGACCGCTCGGGCACTCCGGCCGGCACTGGAATAGAGATCAACATAAACATCATATCCGAGCTTTTTATTGCTCACGAAAATCAGACATTGCATGTTGTACCACCATACAGCGAGACCTTCAGAAGTTGCGGTCGAGAATGCTGTACACACTAGTACCTCTTGCACTGATGCATGCCTGTATTCGTCGTGGAATACTATCCACAAGTTCATCAAGGCACTGTTGGTCCAGATTGTCCCACTCCTCAGAGCGATTGGTGGGTCACGTCGTGCATAAACAGCCCTTTTCTATCTATCCTAGGCATGTTCGAAAGGGTTCATGTCTGGAGAACATGCTGGCCACTTAAGTTGAGCGATGGCGTTATCCTGAAGGATGGGGGCGCGAATTGTCGTCCATGAAGACGAATGCTTCGCCAATATGCTATTGATGTGGTTGCACTATCGGTCGGAGAATGGCATTCACGTCTCGTACAGCCGTTATGGCGCCTTCCATGACCACCAGCCGCGTACGTCTGCCCCACATAATGCCACCCCAAAACATCAGGGAACCTTCACCTTGCTGCACTCGCTGGACAATGTGTCTAAGACGTTCAGCCTGACAGGGTTGCCTCAAAACACGTCTCAGACGATTGTCTGGTTGAAGGCATAAACAACAAACATCGGTGAAGAGAACGTGTTGCAAATCCTGAGCGGTCCATTCGGCATGTTGTTGGACCCATTTGTACCGCGCTGCATAGTGTCGTGGTTGCAAAGATGGACCTCCCCATAGACTTCGGGAGTGAGGTTGCGCATCATGCAGCCTAAAGCACACAGTTTGAGTCGTAACGTCCTGTGGCTGCACGAAAAGCACTATTGAATATGGTGGCGTTGCTGTCAGGGTTCCTCTGAGCCATAATCCGTAGGTAGCGGTCATCCACTGCAGTAGTAGCCCTTGGGCGGCCTGAGAGAGACATGTCATCGACAGTTCCTATCTCCTCCATGTCCGAACAGCATCGCTTTAGTTCACTCCGAGACGCCTGGACGATTCTCTTGTTGTTCTTCCCGGCACAAAGAAACAATGCGGAAGCGATCGAACCGCGGTACTGACCGTATAGGCACGACTGAACTGTAGTTCAGTCGTGCCTAACACGAGTCATGTACCTCCTTCCTGGTAGAATGACTGGAACTGATCGACTGTGGGACCCCCTGTGTCTAATAGGTGCTGCTCATGCATGATTGTTTAGATATTTAGGCGCGCTTAGTGAACACTTCTTAACAGTCAAAGGGACTGTGTCTGTTATACAATATCCACAGTCAATGTCTACGTTTAGGAGTTCTGGGAACTGGGGTGATGCAAAACTTTGTTTGATGTGTGTATTACCCTTCAATGGCAATACACAGTCATTTGATCACCTGTAATTGTACTATCCGGATTGTGAGGAAAGTAGCTAGTTTTCTACCAATGACAACTGAATGCGGTGTAATGTCAAGCCTAACAGTAAAAGAATCGAGCATGTTTACAACCCTGTAAGTAAATATGTAAGATTGTATTTACGAGATCACGTTCCTCTGTTTTTTCAAACCAAAATTCAATTTTTATATGACGATAAAAGCATTTCTAGGTCTGTAACTAGCTAGATAATCCAAGTATCCTGAAAATAAATAGTTTTAAATATGTCCTACTTTTCTGCTCTGAGAATTTGATGAACGTGCCTTCGGAAATAGTTATGACGGTCATCGCAAAACAAGAGTGAAAAACAACGTACTAGACTCCATGATTGCAACCTAACAACTAAAGCCAAATTAGGCGTAGTGGAAACAATAGATTTTAAACTGTTTGGAAATAGTAAGGTGGTTTAATATGTCTCGCAAGAAAACATGGAAAAAACTTTGCTAGGTAAACAGCTCACCTTACTTCTCGACGTTGTCTCCTTTGAGGCAGTGACCTTCCAGCTTTTTCATCCCATCCGAGGAAGAGCCTCTGTCAACCTCTGCGAAATATTCGTTGACTGAATATAATGTTTTCATTTAATGAAAATTTCTTCCCAGCAAGGTAAAGTTTCAAGTTAAGGAACAGGAAGCAGTAACCTGGGGGTGACGCCACTAGGAACTGATGAATAAAGTAGGTGATGAACCAGTTCAGAGCTCAGTTCAGTCTATTGTTATCGCTTATGTGTGGGATGGTACATTATACTGGTGAGAGAGCACTTTTTGTGCGCCACAAGTTTCAAGCGATCCAATAATAAAGCATAATGGCGTCCAGGTATGGTTCTACCATTTTCCAAGTAATCTATGAGGATTATTACTTGAGAATCCCAAAAAACGGTAGCTGACACCTTATCAGCAGAAAAATAATATTTTAATGTGGTTAAAGGGAGTATAAAAAAGTATCATCAAAATAAAATGTTGGTTCACTACCAGAACATCATTGTCATAATCTCGGATTTTAACATTTCTGGAGATTTATTTCACAACGATGGCCCTACGCATGTTTTGCAGCAGCTCCGGCATGTAGTGTGTATACACAGAATGCATTCGTGTACATACGATAGTAAAAATATATATTTCAGAAATAAAGGAATCAATCAGAAGCCAGAGATAGAAATATAGCCAGTTGCGAAAATTAGCAAATAATAGTTGATAGCCAGCCGCTGTGGCCGAACGGTTCCAGGCGCTTCAGTCCGGAACCGCGATGCTGCTACGGTCGCAGGTTCGAATCCTGCCTCGGGCATGGATGTGAGATACATCCTTAGGTTAGTTAGGTCTAAGTAGTTCTAAGTCTAGGGGAATGATGACCTCAGGCGTTAAGTCCCATAGTGCTTAGAGCCATTTGAACAATTTGAATAGTTCATATTCCTGTTTATGACGAGAAAAGATGTCATTCTGCTAAATGGATGAGAAAATTAGATAACAGACATTATCAAGAAGCAGAAAGAAAAGCAATACTGTCTCAACTTACTGTTATTTGTAACATCGTTGTTGGGATGAACTGATATAAATGTAGCAGGCACCCATATGGAGCAGTCTATTTATTTTTACTGGGTGTTAAAATCCTAACAGTGCTTGTCTAAAACATTCTGAGTCGTCGTGTCTAATATCTACTTCATGATCCTAAACAATGAAGCAGCACTCAAGAATAATTAGTCGGACTAGCTTTCCACCATCACCAGCCAGCCATCCACAATCACCACAATTCGCCCCTCTGTATATACAGCGACGAACCAAAACGTTATGACCACCTGCTTAATAGCTAGTTTGTCCGTCTTTGGAGCGAAATACATCTCTGAATCCGTGCATGAGAGATCCGATAGTTTGTTGGTAGGTTTGTGGACGTATGTGGCATTCGTAGATTTGCGTAGGTGGTGATGGCACCCGATAGCGACCCAGATGATTTCAATAGGATCTACATCAGGCGCATTTGGTCGCCGATACATAAACTATAATGCTGCTCAAACCACTGCAGCAATGTTCTGGCTCGGAGACATGGACAATTATACTGCTGAAAGATAACATTGCCGTCTGGAAAGACAAGCATGATGGGATCCAGGTTGCTCGCAGCTGTCGGAATCTCTTCGATTACTAGCACATATACCATGAAACCTAAGGAGACTGTCTCCAATAGCATAATACCATTCCCGGCAGCTTGCGCCCGTAGCGCGCTACACGTCTAGAGCCGCCGTAACCTTGATGACGATGTTTGTGGAAACGATCAGCGAAATAACGTAGCAAAAATACGATTCAGCCGAGAATCCCATACGTCTTCTTTGATGGAATCCAGACTGTCTCGTGCCCACAGCGATAGTAATTGAAGTTGAGACAACATGTCAACACGTAGGAGAGGTTTGCTGCGGAGCTCCATGTTCAATAATGTACGATGTGCGGTGGGCTCCGAAACACTTGTACATGCTTCAGCATTGTGCTCTTCCGGCAGAGATGGAACAGATCACCATCTTCCCTAATTTACAGAGCAGACAAGCCACCAAACCCCCCGTGCTGTGAAGAGTCATTGAGGTCCAAAAATTAAGAGCCTAGTGGTAATTTCACCGTCATTCTACCTCACTCCGTAGGTGCCCACGACAATAGCACGCTTCCGGGATACTCGTTCACAGGCTCTGCGTAATAATAGTCTGCCTTTTGTCAAGATCACTTACCTCAATGTATTTCCCCATTTGCAGCCCATATCTTCAGTGGGGTGATTCCCCATACCTGCCTGCTCCGCGTAAAGTCTTTTGTTTCCGCGTCACGTGCCCGCAACGCCACAGGTCGGTATCCAATGTCGCGATGGGAAGTGGTCATAGTGTTTTGTCTGATCAGTCTCTGATTGTGCTTCCAAAGCTATCTATGGTGAAAAGTATCACAAGCAGCTAGCGGTAAAAAAGACTAATTCCAGCCTGTAATTCACTAGAGGAATCCGAAGGCAATGGCCCAACCACTGAAAAACGTAACTTACGAAGACGTCCACCGGTTCTTGGGTATTGCTTGTCTGTCCAATACGACTCTTACCAGTTTCGTTAAATGAAAAGCAAAGAAAAAACTAAAAAGAGTGTCTCCTCTAGACATCAGTGAATTTAGTCAGCACGGCAAAGGAGAATTCTGATCCAGACTCACTGTTGTACATAGCCACATATATTTAGCACATGATGAAGAGAAGCGCTGTAACCCGGGAAGAGTCAAGAAACTTACTACTTCCTGCCTAAGCTATCTCACGAAATGATCTACACGTCAGATCTATTGCAGGTTTGAGTGCAGAATTCAGGCTTAGGTCGGTTCAGAGTCACCAGAGGTAATCATTCTCGCGCAGTGACTAATGTCGACGTTTATCGGAAGCTCAGAAGCCTAACAAAGCACTTCATTTTCAGATGCTACATGGCCGTATTTTGAAGAATGCATATATACAGTATCATAAGACGAAAAAAAAGTATCGCTATAAACGCTTCGAAGCGTACCTGCATATGTGGATGATGAAGCCGTCGTCGACTCCCCTGTCCAGCATGCTCTGGACGGCCTCCCTGGTGCAGATGGACAGCCCCAGCACGTTGACGTCCAGTATGCGCTTCCACTCGGCTGTCTGTCCAGCTGGTGTAACATCCACGAGATAAATTTTTGGCTACAGTGCGACGAGAGGAATTTATGTCTCTGACGGATATAAACATTATGTATTCGACGTATGAAAAAACAGTGAAAACTTATAAATATTAATTATTTATATAATATACTATGATGTAATTAGACATATCGATGTGTATCATACAAAGACAATGATAATTGTAAATTCCTTTTATGATCTGCGTTTGTCTTCCTTTGTTTTTACCTTTTATTGGTTGGCTTATGTAAGTTGCGGACGCATATCAAACTGAGGTCTGTTAAGAAATTGTAATTATTTGTTAATTATTACTCGAAAATAGAGTTCATTATTATTATAAATATGAATGAATAATTATTTGTAACTTTAATTCCTGTCTCAGTAAGCATTATCTGTGTTAATTATTTCTTTCCACTGCAACGAGCGCAGCCATTGATGATAGCGATATGTATCGCGTTTTTGTCTGTGTTTTCCTTAGAAACAAATCAAATGTTTGCTTGATGAAGTCTAAATAGTGAACAATACGAAAGTAGAGTTTCTGTAAAGTTTAATAAGCATTTAAAATACTTATTTGCTCTAAAAATAGAAAGTCTCTATCAATTGTCTGCCGCCATCTTAACAATTGTCTCAGCGGCAAATTCAAATTACGCAACTCTGCAGACATAAATGCCGAACGTAATACAAATGTGTAAAAATAAATGTGCACCCGTGGTCCCGAACTCATTCGAATGAAAATAATTCGAGTCAGATTGGTTCTTTAAAAATAGTGCTCATAGCACAATCGTTATAACAAACTTTTCTAGCTGATGTATGGAGCCGAAATTAATTACGCACGAGTTGCGAAGAATATTGTTTCAGGTAACATACGTCAGTGTTGTGCGCGGCTGATATTCGGTGGTTTTAATGATCATTTTGCTGAAGATAACTGCTTCGATCTTAATAAATAGTTGTAAGGAATCTGTTGTATGAACTGTGATTTAGTGACACTTACACAACTTACAGACAACACTTTAACACGACGTTAAGTTGGAGTTCTTTAGCAACTTGATCAAATCTTTAGCCGACAGAAAAATTATTTAGTAATTACTCAATGTAATGAAATAAGATTATCATTTCCATTTACAAATTAGTTAAATACCAAACCACCCAATAACCCAGCGAAGGCCACACTGGGAACAGAGTATCCCACCACGATCAGTCAGCAACAAAGCGAAGGACTATTACTGTACTGAAACCCTGTTCACTGACACAACATTCGAAGTGCTTGTGTCATTAAAGTTACTGTGCCTGAATGCAATGTTGCTATGCACCACAGTCAACATTTTAAATGTAGTGACTGATTACCACCGTTGAAGCTTATTCCGTGATTGTCGTTTAAAGAACTCTACTTCTTCACAGCCACTTCACCGCGCCAACATTATCAAATCGCGGACGTTGAAGACTGTCTGCCATAGGATATAACATGTAGAAGTTGGAGGGTTCACATTTGGACTGTGCGATGGATAACTGACGTTGATCCAGTCCAAGAAGGTGCCAGTTTCGTTGCCAACGATTCTTGCGGTTGACCATTATCAATATAAATTTTGATCACTATCGTGTTCGTGTGTAATCTCTTCCTTCTAATGACGTCTTTTATGCTTGTGAAAGGTAAATGTATCTGTCACTATTTATGAACAGCTGCGATTAAGAAAATCCAGAACCGTGTTCTTCTCATTTCAAAAATAGTCACAATGTGTTTTTCTTCCGCTGGCTGATTCTTAAACTTGTTTAGCATTCGGAAGTAAATACGTCGCTGGCACCTGCACTTTCATCATATATGTGGTGCTTAGAAACAGTCCGAAAAACTTGCAGGGTAGGCTGAGGCGAGAAATAACTGATAAGAAAAGGACTCGATACGTTGTGCCGTCTCCGAAATAATAAGCATTGAAGTAAGCGAATCAGGCCGCGAGCGCGCAACGTCGAGCAGCCCGCCAGATACAGTTTGTGTCAGTTGTTGTAGCATAGATGATAACTTACGAGACTGCTCAGCCTTTGACTCGGGTTCGAACATTACCACCGTCCCATGTCCAGCTGTTGTGCCGCTCTCTTTTTCTGTATTAGGGAGCCACACGTAGAACACGTTTGGTGACACTGTCTCTAGCGGGCCTCTTGATTTGCGCGCTGGAGTCGCAACGGCCTGACTTGCTAACTTCCATTTTACTTTACTCACACAAGGCGCAACGTATAGCATTATTTCGCAGCACAACGTACCCTGCAGCATTACCAACTATTCACACTTTTTCTGACCATTCTGTACGTCCACCGGCCACTGGATGGGGTGCAACGATGTCTTTATTGGTTTCCAACAGTTCCAAACCTCTCTTTACCAATTTCACACCAGTAGGTTCAGACTTTCCAATATTACATATTTTATTCCATTCCATGTATTGCTTCTGAAATGCAGACCTTGTTTTTAGAAAGCTCTCAGGTTTATAAACCATTGTCAGCGTAAATAGACATTTCCTCTCGCTGAGGATTTGTATCAATGATTCTATTTTAAGGTGTGCCACTTTTTACACTGTAAAACTATAACATTATAATTCTTTTACTGGCAAAAAAATAAAGTTCATCATTTTTCATTCCGTGATTTTTAATTTTTCAGTTTCAATGTTGCATAAACGTTTTAAATGAATCATCATAAATGAATTTGTAACTGGTGTATTATCAGAAACATGCCTAATAAATAAACGAACGTGCAACAAATTTGTGAATTTAAATTACAAAGCCCACAGGTAAAACAAAAAAAAAAAAACAAATAATACACTTCTAATTAGAAGCTCGAAGAAAAATAATTCATAGATGAACGCTGTAGACTTGTGTCGTACTGCAGGGATGGAAGGTGCTGCCTAACTGAAACGACTCACCTTAAACCAAAATTACTGAAACAAGCTCTGTAGGTGTAAAATATCTATGCAACGCCGGCCGATGTGGTTCAAATGGCTCTGAGCACTATGTGACTTAACTGCTGAGGTCATCAGTCCCCTAGAACTTAGAACTACTTAAACCTAACAAACCTAAGGACATCACACACATCCATGCCCGATTCAGGATTCGAACCTGCGACCGTAGCGGTCGCGCGGCTCCAGACTGTAGCGCATAGAACCGCTCGGCCACTTCGGCCGGCTAACTAACTTAAGGACATCACACACATGGATGTGTGTGATGTCCTTAGGTTCGCTAGGTTTAAGTAGTTCTAAGTTCTAGGGGACTGATGACCTCAGATGTTAAGTCCCATAATGCTCAGACCCATTTGAACCATCTATACAACAACAAAGGTATGCATAATTGCTATGTTAGAGAATGGTAAATAGAAACAATATTAATGAAAGAAGTTAACCAATGCCGTATCATAGTGGTGAACTGCTAGCACACAACCTGAACATCCAGATGTTTGACCCGCCTTTGTCCACTGTCTGGTAGGTGAAATTTCGTTCGCCTCACTATTTACAAACAGCGTTTGAGAATCAGGGAGGTTGTACCAGGCTTATTCTACTGAATGCGGCAGGGAATGATTTCATGGTGTAACACTGGTAAAAAAGAATAAAAGTTGGAGGTTAGATGGACAAGCCTTACCTCGCACTCTGGAATCAATCCAGGCAAGTAAAACGGTACTAACTTCGTCTCTAGTCTCTCTCTCTCTCTCTCTCTCTCTCCCTCTCTCTCTCTCTCTTTCTCTCTCTCTTTCCATTTGCTTAGATGTTTCCGACTCTCGGTAGACCATGAACTAAAGCACGCTTACTTCTTTTGCCCTGCATCTTTTCTTCTGCAGACTTCCCAGGTTGGAATCTATCACTGCTGAGATGCCATCGATCTATGTCATCCTTAGTCGCCCTCTTTTCCTTCTGCCTTCGATCTTGCCCAGCATTAACGACTTTTCCAGCAAATTATGTTTTATCGTTATGTGCCCAAAGTGGGTCTGTTTCTGCTTCAGTGTAGTCGTCAAATGTGAGGTGTCTAGGAAACCTGCTTTCTCGGATCGCTAGACAGCTTACAAACAAATCGTATTAACGAATTTTATTATAAAATGAAATTTAAAGATACTTAACTTAGATTACACAGATATGTCGCAAGCAAAGGGCAACAAGCAAAATAGTGTTCTTCAGTATAGACGATCCTAAGTGTCTGCGTCCTCTTCACCTGGGGCCGCTTCTGTCACGTTGTCGTCCTGGAGGGAGGTTCGCTAAGCGTGCGATTGATTGACTTCTTCTTACAGTCTTCTCTGTTCTGTCCTTCCCGAATGACGTGGCAGCTCTTGGCTTTACGCCATGAAATATCTCGTAAGGAACAGTCTGGTTTTATTTGCTGTATTCGTTCTCTTTGCAGTTCATGAAACTGTAAGAAGTTTCCAGCAATAGCACAATTCAGAGGAGTCTATTCTACGCCCTTCAGCCTTTCTTTCGGTCCAGGTCTTATATCCGTACATCACAATTGGAATGACCATAGCCCTTACAACACGGATTTTTGTTTTTAAAGTAGCGTCTCTACTACTTAAAACATTGTTAGGGTTGTACGTCACCTTTCCGCTAAGTGACATCAGACTCTTGACTTATTGGCAGCATTCATCATCACAGAAACTACCTACTTTCCTTCTCCTCCCGTATGCCATGAAGTGATAGGTGTAGTTGCATAGTTTTCGTTTACTTTACGTTCACCCTCGACTAGCATTTCTACTTTCTTCTTTCACCCCCAGTAAAAGGATGTTCAACTCTTTCTCACCTTCTGCGATCAGTACGGTGTCATTTGCATAAGTGAGGTTATTTATATTTATCTCAGCTACTTTAATTCCAGTTTCTTTTTCATCTAGCCCTGCATTCCTCATAATGTCCACTGTTGAGACAAGTGACTTTGATCCTTGGCCCACTGCGAGAGTGAATTCCGCCTGGTAGTATTGCTGGCACGTGACACTGTAAGTAGTGTGTAGAACTGGAGCAGAGACCAATGAAGAGTCATTGCAGCGAAGGTGGCAACGCCTGGGCACGAGATTAATCCCGGCCCTTAAAATGTTAACGGTAAGGGCCGGCAGCTGGAATAAGCGCCATCTACTCCGCACGTAAGCGGCTACCACAATGACTAAAATCTTATTTAACACGTTAATTATCTTTCAACTTTCTTATTCTTTATTATGTCAAATTTTTTTATTATGATATTCCACTAACAATAACTGCGAAAATGAACTTATTTTCAAAATTACGCTCAGACAATGCAAAATACTCAAGTATTTTGTAGTGTAGCAGTTCCTTTTATTATGCTAATGACTGAATTTCAAATAAAGTGCATCCCTTACGTATAGCAGAAATTACAAGTTTCTCTCGGATGAGCTGCCACTTTTAAGGGCCAAACTTAAAAACCCACTGCCTTATGAATTAACTAGCACAAAAATCATTACTGGGTGCCTACATCATTACACGATTGTATGTGAAATATACGTATGAAGCACTCGAATACGTAAAATAAATGTATATGCGTACCTGTAATTTACTTCGTTACATAAAATTTCTTCTTTTCTCCGTTATGAAATAACCTGGACTGTCAAACCGAATAATCTTATTGTATCGTGGCCACACCTCTGGAAGTATCCGCAAGTCATATCTAAATTTTTTTAACAAATGAAACTAGCTGTCTCCATTTCTTTCTTCCTCATATTTTCACCTTTTTCTTGTCTGATCTCGAGCTGTGAACAGGTAATCGGCATTCAGGGAGGGAGGGGGTGGGAAAGTGATCCGGTGATCTATGGTGCTGTCCAGGCGGCAAATTTTTGAGAGCGGCAAAATCGAAAGTTTTAATATGGCTCTACAAGGATGACTTAAACCAGACAGTGAAAGTTTTACACATATGAATAAATGTGAGGGTAACATGGTAATATAAATCATTCACAAAATCTAATGTTTCACTATAAATTATCTACGTAAACAAAAAACTAATGAAGCGCTTAGCTGATCACCATGGGTGCGTCTTTTAAAATAGCAAATATTGCTAGTGCCAATGTTGCGTGCTTTGTTTCTCCCATGTCACTGCAAAACATCTGAAATGTACCTACGTCAGCTTGAAAGCCACTATAGAACCACCCATAGCAACATCGCTGAGGAAAGCACTTTGTAGTAAATAAATAAGGAATAACTTACAAATGCTGTGCCCGTGACATACTATAGTCATTTGAATAAATACATCCTAATTAAGTGGTGTTTACACGGGAATGATGCGTGGCAACCTTCCCCTATCTCTCCATCATCTTTAGATTGCCATGTATACCATTTACATTAATCTTCCTCTTACCACGGTGCTCAAAAGAAGTTTGCAAACAAAGCAGGAAAATATAATTTAAAATTTTCCCTCATTCCCTTTTCCTTTTCGATTATGAATCCAGAAGCAGCAGATAATGTTAATATAATACGGAAGAAGCGTATAAAATGTTGTTCTGGAGCTAAACTGCTTTGCACAGATTGTTTATATAGTTTCGTCGTGTTTCATACTGTTCGCATTCAGACAACTTCATTTAAGATTTTACTCGTATTTTCATTACAGTAAATGAAAGTGCTTTCGACACTTCTGGTTTTGAGTCATAAATCGAGGACGAGTATGTCGCAAAGCACTCCTTCGCGATATCCGATTATAGCCGTTTTTCCTTTATGTGCTACGGAGATACTAAATGGGCACTGAAGATTTATACACTTTGCTTCAACAAGTAAAGCATTTATATACAAGCCGCTGTCCTATGTCCTCACATTTTGCATAGCAGAAGCAACAATGCAGTACTCAGCTCTTCTGGTTGCCACCTGTCTCGCGATGTGGTTGTCTACGGTACTACCCCTGCTTCCCCACGGCAGTTTGCAAGGGTGCAGTCGTTCTGAGAAAATGGTTAATTTATTCAAAAATTTCAGATTATGCTTCTGTTTCTGTTACAAACATTTTCCGAAGATTAAAAATGTTATTCACTACAGGTGCCTACAATAACTGGCGGCAGATTTCTCAGATATTAGTCAGCTGCGGTAGGTCCTAAGTGCACTCAGAATCGCACAATAAGTGGGTGGAGCTCTCCAGAAAATTGAAATCTGCCAAAAATATTGCTGTGGGAGTCCTGCAGATATTAACTGAGAAAATCCCACATCGGAAGACCGTAATAAAAATCCTTAGAGCTACTGTTCACTTTCCTTTCTCTTTTCCTTTTTTGGAGAGGAAGAGTCTTCCTTTAAGAGAAAAATCAAACTTTTTACTCACAGCTACGAGAGTTTCTTTAAGTTGGTCGAATTCTTTCGAAAACTTGATTCAGATTATTTGGAAAACTTGATTCAGTTCTGGACAAACATACAAGGAAAACAAAACCTGGTGAGAATAAGTCTTGTCATTATCTCGGGAAAGTCACACAAAGCGACACAATTCCCACCTTCCCTTAAAAAACTAAAAACAAAATTTGGTATTGCTAAATATTACAGTATTGGTTTGGGCTGTACGCCGGATATTTCTAGTCCTGACCAAAGGACAATGATAGTTTGTGTATGCTGATGACATTTGTGATATGAATATTGTAAACGTTTTCTTAGCACAGTACCGGAATGGTGGGATACATCATTTTGGAGCTTACAGAGGTACTCTTAAAACACAAAGAAATGAAAATATCTCTGGCGGACGCGAAGCAGCAAGGCAATGATACCGGCTGTAATACGAAAGGCAAGAACATAGGAATGCAAACTCGAATTTTAGATAAATTCTCAAGCATTTCATGTTAACTGCAGTAGTCTTTCTCTAATACTAATAGTGAAGGATGCTGCAAACGCATCGGAATAGCAGTTTCATTCCTTTGTTTGGTGAGAAAAATATTTGTTTGCTTTTATCCGTCAAAGCGACGCTGAGCAGTCTTGGATGGTCACAGACGATGGGCGTTCAATAGGTAATGCAACCTTTTTTCTAAAATCAGGTCGCTTTTATTCAGGATTCCAATAAACCTTATTATTCCCCACTCTATTGGGTACAAACCCGTATCTTTCAACATTATCTCCGTTCAATGCGACCGTCTCAAACCTTACGGGGAAAGTCTGTATACTGACATGGTGCCATTCTCTGGATAACGTCGGTACCGACGTCTTGCTGCTTCAATAACTTCCCCATCATCAGCTTATTGCATCCCGCGGAATGCATTCCTTAATGGGCCAGAAAGACGTCGGAAAGGGCCAGGTCCGGGCTGCAGGTGGATGAGGAAGAAGAGTGCAATGAGGTTTTGTGAGTTCTCTAGGGTGTGCATACTTATGTAAGGCTCTGGGCTGTCTTGGATGAGCACCTCGTTTGTACTTTTGTGGCGACGAACACACTGAAATCGTTTCTTCAATTTCCTGAAGGTAGCACAATGCAGTACAAAGCTGGTCGTAGCACAATGAGGGAGGACTGGTAACAGAGTCCCAGTCATGATTTCACCGCCTGGAGATGCGTCTTGAACGTCTTCTTCGGAAGACAGGTAGTGTGACGTCACTCCATGGATTGACGCCCTGTTTCCGTTACGAAGTGATGGACCCATGCTTCATCGACTGTCAGGATGTTCAAGAAATAATTCTCACGATCAACCTTATAACGCGCAAGCAATTCTGCACAAACGATTCTTTGTTGCTATTTTTTGGTCTTCTGTTACTTGTCAAGGAACCCAACGGCCACACATCTTTCAGTATCCAAACTGGACGACGAGTGTGTTAGCACTACCTACAGAAACGTCTAATTGAGCAGCGAGGTGTTTGATTGTGATCCGGCGATCACGTCGAATGAGAGTGGCCACAAGTTATAACACATGAAGAGTGCGCCGTGCGGCCGGCAGGAACGCAGGAGCTAGGACGATTTGCTGGACCTCAACCAACGACTCATTAAACTTTTGTTCACTGTCACGTCTTCATGTACATTCTGCAAGCCACTATAAATACCTGCCATATTCTGGTTTCCCGCCAAAAGAACCCCAACAACAACTCTCTGCTTGGAACACACCCCTCCTTACAGACGCCATTTTGAATGCTACATATAGCGTCGTCACCTACTGAAACTTCTTGAAACTACAAGGGCAGAAGCGGGAATATTCCACCATGTCCCGTATCAAATTCCGCATTTTCTTAATCGCAAATGACTGAGCAAAAATGGTGTTGCATTACTTATTGAATGACCCTCGCATCAGTCCTAACGTTGAAGCTACTGAGTACTGAAAGATGGGGAAGGCGATATGACAAAGACGTTCATATTTACTATGAGAGGCCTAAGAAGCACGGATTGAAATAAGCGAAGACGAAAGTACGAACATAACGGCTGCAGGTGAGGCTGGAGTTCGGCAGTTTCGTGCCTTTTGCAACTTCTACCAAAGTATACCATCTACCAGTGTTCAGCGGTGCAGTAACAGTCGTTCAGTGGGCAACTAACAGGTGTGCGTTCGTTTCTTTGTCTTTGTGGTGTGATACGAATATGTACCACATGTGAAGATAAACGTCTACGTAAATAGTGCTTTCACAAAAATTTTCTCTTCCTCGCATCGTTTGCATCACAGCAAGGAATCGGTTGGAAATGCCGACCGTGCGCTTTGTAGGTAATACGAGAATTCTTCTCACCTCTACTCTCCGCAAATTCCCCCCCCCCCCCCTCCCTCCACAACAGCAGGCGTGGTGCTGCTCCCTCCACACTGCATGGTCGCCTTTGCTCAGGCAACGAGAAAAAGTGAACAGGTTTTAGTTACACGCATTTCAAGTGACATAACTTAAGTCTGATTGACATAGTAAATTTTGGAGTAAATGTAATGTAAACATTGCAATTCTGTTTCAGGGACTGGTGCTCCATAGTTGGATCTGTTCTGAAATACGTATTCACATCAGAAAGATCTATGATTGAGTGTGGCATGTGGAACGAAAACGTCAAGGAAGAATGACATCGTGAAATATGTTGCCTACTCCTGGAAATAGAGGGCGGGGCGCCTTGTCTCTTGTTCCTTGGCCACTGTTCCGCGCCTCGACCACGTATACAGGGGTATCACATAGTCCCAATACCCCATATGTATTACAGATACGTCAATCAACTGTTATCTAATTGCTGTAGATGCTGATATCTATCCAAATCATAACAGATTAGTCCACTTACGCCGTGAAGGGACAGATCGCAATGGGCACGTGAGTTCACGAACGATCCCATACAGCAAAATCAATGAGAACTGTTCGGCTTAATTTCATTGAAATGCTTCATAAATCTTCCCCACTAAAACCAAAATTTTCACGGTGGGAGAAAAAGCTATGTTCAGCTGAATGCATAAAAGGTAAGTCCCACTGAGGACGGCCATCAACACGACTGGAAACCTGTGTGCAGAATGCAGCCTCTGTCGAAGGTTCGCCAAAAGGAGTCGATGCGCTCGGATGTGGTTACTGGAATTGTATGTTCCGTACTCGACATCACAAAAACATATAAAGTATAATTTCAAGCTACAGGCATGTAAACCTTCGTTTGCGAACGAACTGATTGACAAAGACATGCAAAAAGTCATCAAGCTTGAGTGGACGGATGATCGATGTCTTCATAAATTTTCCTTCAAGGGAAAAAGGATTTTTTCGGACAAATGGGCAATATATCGCAGTGCTAAACCAGAAACTTTTCTAGATTAAAGAAAACTCACATTTATGGCGATCGTGAACACAACCTACCATGAACTTAGCTGCAATGTCAGGAAACCCACTTGATAGCTCCATATTTCTTCATGGGTGCTGTGAATCACATTGCATATGTCACCATATAAGGTGACTGGTTTCTTCCACATCTGCAAGATCGGGAACAGCTCGATCGTATATGATTCCAGCAGGATGGGGCGCCAGTCCATTCTGGTATCGCCGTTAAAGAATGCCTCAATGAGGTATTTCTTTATAAATGGACAGGATGTTACTATGTCCATTTGCTTGCAACTCTTGGAGTAGCCACTCCCAAGCCCTGATCTGTCATCTTGCGAAAATGCGTTTTGGAGTGTTCATTAAACGGAAGGTTGTTGCCACACGTCGCAAGACAGATGTACGTAATGATTCTGTTCGAGGTGCATTTACTGCCATCATGCCAGCAGTGTTGAGGAGAACTTCACATGGTACATGCAGTAGAACCATACTCTTTTGTGAAAACGATAGCGTATGCAGACACTCTGGAATCAACAATTAATAACAGTAACACATCTTCATAGTTGTCGTCTGTCTTGTTCACATGTTAATGCAACCATATACGAAGATGTGGACACGGCATGGAGGGTAATGGGACTTTGTGATCACTCACTGGTCGTCCAGATACTCCATGCCCCAGAATTCGTGGCTGAAGGATGGCTCGGAAGTTCTTTGTTGATGAGAAAGAGAAACATTTGTACAGGAATCATTACTAAAAAGTATTTTCGTTCACTTGTGAACTTCTACAATCACGAAGCAACAATTTGGAATTAATATTTTTCTTCACGTATGCTAGAAAATAATAGTTGAGCGGGGAAAACCTCTGGAAATTTATCATGGGCTCGTACAATACATTGCAGGCAGAATCGCTTCTATATTGCCTTATGAATGTAGACCAACAGGCTTTTAAGTAATCGATCATTATGTTTTGCCTCATCAGTGTAAATAAAATACGTGATTTTTATTTAATGATTTTAACAACTGTTGGGGAGGAATCGAGGAAAGCAATACCTATCTGAGATCAGAGATAATCAAAACTAAAATGAGATTATTCTGGCTATAGTAACGCTATATTAGTCGGTGTAGTCTCACAGCCAGACCACAGTCAGGTCATCCCAATGTCGCGCTGCTACTCGCTGTTGAACAACGGTCGTCAGTCTTCAGTATCTCGAAATGTATTCGCAATTTCGAATATGGACAACCATCATTTGTCTAATGGAATGACTAAACTGTCGTAGTTACGGAACTATTACAGATCAAAACAAAACATACTAGCAGAAATTCTTGCTCTTTATTTTTCGTTCAATTCCGCGAGCTATGAACAACAGTTACGTGTCCTATAGCTAGTCTCAACAGCTGGCTTATCTCGCATTGTGTTTGCCGTTTCAACATGGCACTGCTTAATCTGCCGGCCTGTGAACAGCTATGGCTGTTGGTTTGCTTTGGAAACGTGATCTGTAGCTGGTCTTATGATCTGGCTTATCACGCACTCTCTGTGCTGTTTCATCATGAAACTGCCTCATCGGCTATAGACTACAGGTTTGACTTCGCCATTTTCACAAGGCGGCCTTTGATTAATTGTTGTATCATCTGCCTCTTTTGTTCTTTCTAGATTGACTGAGCATTTCATACTTTGTGAACTAAACGACGCTTTATCGAAAATGGCGTCAATATTTTTTAACAACTTTGCTTCTTGTGCTACACGCAGTTCTTACAAGAACATATTACACGAGACAAACAAGACATCCAACAGTGGCAAGAGAAAAACAGTAAGTGTACAAGAAGTCTTTTCAACGCGGGCTATGTCCGCAATTTACCATCTGTCCATATAAACGTTAAATCTCTTTTCCGGTTCTTTGTGCATCATGACTTGTCATGTATATTACTTCAATGGAGGTGAACTGTGGTTCACTTACTTGTGGGAAGGCTCTCTCCACAAACGCCAGCGCTGTTGATAAGAACATCGACTCCTCCTAAATTCTCCTTTATCCACTTGAAGGCGCATAAAATACTCTCCTCGCTGCTGACGTCACCTTGCAATGGATACAGCGTTCCTGGAGCGTCCTTCTGTTCTTGAGCCTGCAAGAAATAAACGACAGATTTGTAGAATCTGCACGGGACAGCAGGACAAAAATCTTTCTCATAACGAGAAAGGTCAAGTTTGCCATTTAACTAACTTCCATTCTGCACATCGGAGTGTCGTAATTACATGAACAAAGAAGGTGTTGCCACGAAAGGTAATAATATTTTTGTTTCTTTCCCGAGAACCGTGAAATTTATGAGCACAGTTTGCCACTCATAACTTTATCGTGTATATCAAGAAACTTAACGCAGTCATACAATTTTAAACTTTTAACACAAACTATTCGAATTAAAGCACCAGGCATGTACGAACCAAAAGCTTATCTTTTCGGAATTCTTCAAAGACCGTAAATCAAATGAAAATGAGAAACCAAGAATTTTGAGAACTTCTACAGCTACATCTACATCCATACTCCGCAAGCCACCTGACGGTGTGTGGCGGAGGGTAACTTGAGTACCTCTATCGGTTCTCCCTTCTGTTCCTGTCTCGTATTGTTTGTGGAAAGAAAGATTGTCGGTATGCCTCTGTGTGGGCTCTAATCTCTCTGATTTTATCCTCACGGTCTCTTCGCGAGATATACGTCGGAGGGATCAATATACTGCTTGACTCCTCGGTTAAGGTATGTTCTCGAAACTTCAACAAAAGCCCGTACCGAGCTAGTGTGCGTCTCTCTTGCAGAGTCTTCCACTGGAGTTTATCATCTCCGTAACGCTTGCGCGATTACTAAATGATCCTGTAACGAAGCGCGCTATTCTCCGTTGGATCTTCTCTATCTCTTCTATCAAGCCTATCTGGTATGGATCCCACACCGGTGAGCAGTATTCAAACAGTGGGCGAACAGTTTTACTGTAACCTACTTCCTTTGTTTTCGGACTGCATTTCCTTAGGATTCTTCCAGTGAACCTCAGAACACTCCTATTGCCTACTCCCAGATAATTTATGGAATTAACTGCTTCCAGCTGATGACCTGCTATATTGTAGCTAAATGATAAAGGATCTTCCTTTTTATGTATTCGAACCACATTACACTTGTCTACATTGAGATTCAATTGCCAATCGCTGGACCATGCGTCAATTCGTTGCAGATCCTCCTGCATTTCAGCACAATTTTCCATTGTTACAACCTCTCGATATACTATAGCATCATCCGCTAAAAGCCTCAGTGAACTTCCGATGTTATCCACAAGGTCACTTATATATATTGTGAATAGCAACGGTCCTACGATACTCCCCTGCGGCACACCCGAAATCACTTTGCGTTCTGCTCCTTGTTGTGTCTTACGTATTTATTCTTCATACTGCAGACATGTACACAATCGGTGCTAGGCATCCTCAGACGGTGTTGCTCCCACCAAGTCTCAACAACAAAAAAGTGGTATCCACGCCAGTGGACTGATAGGATGGAAAAGAGATTGTCGATGTGGGATGATGCACCGTAAAAAGCACCACAGTTGATGGTGCGACCAATTTTTGCAATTTTACCAGTTTTCCAGTAATTTCAAAGCCAACCAATAACATGGCAGCATGCTTCCCAATCTTTGTATCATCGATAAACCACCGTTCCACTACTTTGAGAGTACCATGTACTATTTTGAGAATGTAGAGACTGCAGTACGTCCATTTATGATTAGTTCTCGGACATAAATACTAAAGTATACAAGAGAGCGTCCTATACCAACGCAGTTAGATTAAGTACATACTTCTAGCACTTGCATCATAGTGCAGAATATACGGTTACGAGTGTCCATCTTTCCGTATGTGAGTGGTAGTCACAGAGTATTCTCACATTCATAACGTAAATTTGGAGAGTGAAACCCGCACATTGTCTTCAACCAACCCTTCCTGCAACAATATCGCCAATTTAATTTGCAACTGACCAGGAGGGTACTGTACCCATGACATTCCGCAACTGCTGTAACTGCTGTTCAGCGAAGACTGTTCCACACCAATCTTACTCGCGGCACCTACCCAAGTGCTTAAGATCTCTCCACGTGCGTGCATGTTGAGGAGGTTGGCAGCCCTTATCGACGTATGGTAGATATGAGAGTGTTAGAGTGATATAACACACAGCTAAGAAGAAAATTATGGTTTATGCATGCTAGAGCTCCAGACAGACGAAGTTTGAAGCATTTTACGTAAATCACTTGTGCTACAACTCTGAGGTATTTTTCTAGTATCTGGAGTCAGTAAAAAAATGGTTCAAATTGCTCTGAGCACTATGGGACTCAACTTCTGAGGTCATCAGTCCCCTAGAACTTAGATCTACTTAAACCTAAGTAACCTAAGAACATTAACACATCCAAGCCCGAGGCAGGATTCGAACCTGCGACCGTAGCTGTCGCGTGGTTCCAGACTGAAGCGTCTAGAACCGCTCGGCCACCCCGGCCGGCCTGAAGTCAGTAGCAAGAAGGTACTGGCAAGAGAGAAATCATCATGGAACATAAACAATTGCACACCTAACGCTACACAGTTCTGCACTTAAACACACTATAATGTTACAACTATGTGATTTCCGAAATATTAGCCATGTGGTGTGCAAAGCACTTAATACTCTAACGCAAGACATATATGTCCAACATACATCTGTGTGATATAGGTCCACCCTGAAAATTTCTTATTTCACTGGCTATGGTGACAAACTGTAAGGTGACAGAACTAATTCCTTCTGCATCAGAGAAAAATATAGTCTGTGATACATGCAAAATATTCAAAGGTGAATAGCGCGCAGTGCGCACACCTGGTTGCGGTCAGAAATTATGCTAGGCTCGCATCAGGCCGATAAAATGTTCGCCAGCAATAGAAAATATGTCTTATGGGAAACATACAAATTCATAGCAGCGGTGTTTAACGTGTGAAAGTACACATCAAACTTCACTGATCTCGTAAACAGGTCAACTGTAAAGCAAAAGTACCCACACAAGGTTTGCAGTACCACAGAAACCTCTGTCAATGACCGAGATAAAGAGTTTGAAACATTTTACGTAAATCACTTGTGCAGACAATTGGTTCAAAATGGTTAAAATGGCTCTGACCACTATGGGACTTAACATCTGAGGTCACCAGTCCCCTAGAACTTAGAACTACTTAAACCTAACGAACCTAAGGACATCACACACATCCATGCCCGAGGCAGGATTCGAACATGAGACCGTAGCGGTCGCGCGGCTCCGCACTGTAGTGCCTAGAACCGCTCGGCCACTCCGGCCGGCTGCTGACAATTCTGAACTATTTTTCCACTGTGTGGTATCCGCACGTGAAGCAATCGGAAAGAGGGAAATGATCGTGGAACATAAACACATTCCAAAGGCTGCACGGTTCTGCACTTAAACAAGCAAAATGCTACAGCTGTGCGGTTTCCGACCAATTAGTCATGTGAAATACAATATAAGAAATGTATTCCCAGCGTGTGACACACATTCTTCCTGCAAGTTTCCCTCCTTACGATCATAAAACAACTACCATAAACACCTTCTTTGTAACACAAACACTACACAGTTTTCCCGAGGTATACGACACCTGCTGTTTAAGAAATTCAATCCTAATTACGGTTCAGAAGCTAAGATATGTTCACAACAGTCCCATAAAATGATTCTCAGCAGCTGAAAATGCTTACGAAGAAATAACGACATCTTACAAGGAAATAAACACAACGATCAGTAGCCAGGAAGATGTAACAGTCGTATCGCAGTTTACAATCGCCCCTGGTAACTTTCCTCTTGCACACTGATGTCATGCTCCGATGTTAGGTTGAACTGCTCATGGGCGGGATACTATGGGCATTTCACCTTGACACCACGTCTCTAGAATGCCTCCTGTTTCCAATATTATGGCCCGTATATGTACCATCAGTCCACTCTCTTCCAGAACACGAAGTTATATTGGTTTCAGTCGGTACTCATTTCATGATATTTTTTCTCTAATTTTATATATTCTCAGTTAGTTTGCGTGTTGTTTCTGTTTTCTTATTTTTGTCAGGTGTAATTTTAATAATATTAAATTTCATTTTTAGCTTATAACATCAAACCGCATCTTAATTATTTCTGCATCCAGTAATTTGACAAATACAAAGAACATATACTCTCGAATTCTAATACATATCAAATTATCTTCCTACTGAAACACGTATGTAACGCAGCAGCGATGGCGAGGCATTGTAGCATCTGTGACCAGAGAGTATGCGCTTGACCGCGCGAGTGTTGCGAGCGGTTCTCAGTCAGTAGTAGTCTTGGCGAGTTAGTTGTCGCTATGCAGAGTAGCAGTCAGTCAGTCGTTGCGAGTCTGTAGCTCTGTCTCGTTGAGAGCAGTACTCAGTCTGTAGTCGTCATGCAGAGCGGTCGGTCAGTAGTAGCAGCCCAGTGCGGTTGTGTGATGTAGGCGGTCGGCAACAATGGTCAAGATGAGGAATAAGGTATACTGTTAATTAATATAATCATTAGATAATGAAAAATTTTATTTATTGTAATTATTCTCCAACAAGTCTCCCAATAATAATTTTTATTTCAAAAGCATTTTCTCAAAAATTTAATTTTTTATTGAACTCAAGATTTCGTCGCACTTCCCATTTCATTCCACTTCTTTTGAAGAAAAATTCCACTAAAATCACAAAAAAAGAGAATATTATTATTGGCAATGCAGTTCCTCCAAGCGGTGCGCAACAACAAGAGCAGATATGTGACATCCATTTATTCTGAGGTAAGACTTTAATTCTGATTGTTTTACACAGGGCCAAAGACCGATATTTCGGTTTAATTGTATTTTCTTGTCACTGAACGGACTTTAAATTTTGTGAAGAAATTATATTTGAGTCAGATTGCGAATTTCACATTTTTGTTGCCATTGTCAGTACATTTGATTGTGGGCAGGTTACGCTTAGAGCAATGTCCATCAGCATTTCTAATTAGTATCGTTATTTTCTTTTAAAATTTTTGTAGGGAGGTTACACTTGGCTCCCATTTCTATTAAGTATTGCAATATTTTCTTTCTTTAAAAAAATTACGGTGGGGAGGTTACACTTGGCGACACCCAGTCCAGGATCGTATTTCGTTGAGAGTCTTTTGAGCAACAGTCAGATATCTGCTCTTATTTGCTTAAGTATAATTAGGATTTAGCGCAACGCTTTTAATAATATTGTGACTTTCTCTCTACAGGTCAACGGCAGTTTGTTGCTTTGTTGTATTTGTGTTGTTTTTGCACTGTGTCGATTTGTTTTGTGAAAAATTTTGACTATTGTAAAAATGCCGCGAAAGACTGTGAATAGCGTATCGCGAAGTATTGTGAATGAAATTACCGACTTAAACAATGTGACCGATAGTAATTGTGATACGCAACGTAAAGATGATAATCCTGCGTTCACTAACAATCAGTGCATTCCAACCACTAATGATGACTTTCACCTTAATGATGAACAAACGAACTCAATTGTCTCGTCTGTTAACTTGACGACAATTGATGACGCAGAACGCTCTATTGTAATGAGCGCTGCAGAGCTTAACACACCCGATTTGGAAAACCCAAGTAACGAACAGACAAATTTGTCTAATGAAAATGAACAGGATACACAAAGTACGACGGATTTATTTAATTCCGAAATAGTGAGTGACAGTGTAGGTCCGACTGATAAACCTTTCTGTAAATTACAGAATGACCAAATGGTCACGCAAAACGAGAAAATTCCAGATCCACCACTAAACAGCACAGAGAATATAAACGCTAGTTTTGACTTGGTACGAATTATGAGAAGTTTGCTACAACAGCAAAGTGAGAAAATAAACAACAGTAATAAAGATCTCAAACAACAACTTAGTGCAGATATCAAACAACAGAGTGAGAAAACAGACAACAATTTCAGACAACAGAGTGAAGATTTTAAACAACTTAGGGAACAAAACAGACAGCTTAGTGAGCAAATTAGAGACGTTGCCGCGCAGTGCCATGACACTAAGGAACAGTTGCGCGTGGAAATTGAGGCTTGTTCTCAAAAAAATAGCGAAGAAATTAAGACTGTAGCGCAAGAATTAAGGGAAATGCAGACAGCCGCAACAGAAACACTCAGAGACGAAATTAGCGGAGTCGCCAAACAGTGCTCTGAAAAAGCTACACAATTACGGGACGAGTTTAGAGCAATGACGGTAGAACTTTCGCGCACTATGGACGCAAAGATAGACGCGAAATTCGAACAGCAGAACACTCAGATTAACGAGCGCTTTAGTCAGCACATACAGAACAGTAATACGCGTTTCCGCAGATTTATTCAAGATCAAAACAAAGTAAAACGACAAGTCATGGAAACAATCACTGCACAGAGACAAGAGGACAAACGTAAAATATTCGCGAAAGCGAAGACGTATGTAGACAATAATATTACTACAGTGTCCGACAAAATTAATACCATAGAACAATTGAACGCGGAATTACGGGATGAAATTTCTGATCTTAAAGCAAAAACGGATACACACACAGTAAATATTCAAACAGTGACAGATAGATTCGAACAACTAGATCTAACACAGGATTGCGATGTCATCAAAGCTGATGTTAAAAAACTGAGCGAAACTACGCGCAAGTTGCAAAAACAGATTAATGCGTCTGATTCTAAAACCGATGATCAGGTTAAAATACTGACTGAAAAATGTGATGAATTGGCCAGTCGTATTGATGTTATCGAAAATACTAATGACAATAAATCAGACGATACTGCACCGGTTTCTTTTATCCAAACACCTGAATTTCAAAATTTACAGCTGACAATTAATGAAATCGATTCATCTAACAACACGTTACGTCGGAAGTTATCAAATTTACAACAAGAAGTAACAGAGATGAAAAACATGTCAGTTAATAACATACCACAACAGACGCCACTTTATGAACATGTGTCAGACTCACGCAGCGCGTATAATTTGGGTAATCTACAGAGAGTACGGGACTTAGATTCCGATCAACCGCAGTTCAATAGATTCTCTTACGATCCTGAACCTGTTTCATTACACAGAGATGATAATTTCGACTATAAACATTTTCTGTCAGTAAGAAAGTTCAAAATATTTAAAAACGATAGAACGCAGATTCACCCACTGGATTGGATTCAACAGTTTAGCTTTGCTCTTCCACCGACTTGGCCTGTAACACATAAACTTGAATTTATTTGCAGTTTTTTGGAAGGCGAACCGGCAACTCGTATGAGACCGATCGCGAGACAGTGTTACTCGGTAGAGGAATTTCAGAATGCTTTTCTGTCAGCGTACTGGTCGAAGACGACACAGCGCGGAATTAAAGATCAACTAATTAGTTTGCCAAACTATGAAAACTCAAATTTTCCCAGTGTAACGCAATTTTTTGAGCACATGGTACAACAAAACCAGTACCTAAGTGAACCGTACAGTGAATCCGCACTTATACAACTATGCATCTCTAAATTACCACGGTCATTACGAGTGTCACTTCTAACGGGCCAGCAAAAAGAAAACATTTCAGCATTCAGAGATCTTTTACAGCTCTTGGAAGTACAGCAATCCGATTATTCTTTTGTAAACAAAAACTTTTCGAGTAACAACCAAGGTCAACAACAGTACTGCAATTATGATCAGGGACGTAATTTCAATCGGAAAGATAACAGACGCTTTAGGAACGATAACTACCAGAAATTTAATAACAGGCAAAATTCTAATTATCAATACCGTCAAAATTTTCAGCAACAGGAACAACACTTTAGTAACAATAGAGGTGTTTCACAACAACAACATCAAAACCAGCCGATTAGGATACCTAACCAACAATGGAATACACAAGGTCAACCAGGCTTTAATGTTTCGCCGCGTGGACGCATAGTCCCTGGTCCAACAAATAGTAACGTACGTCAGCAAGGAAACAACTACGTACAAAGAAGACAGTATTTCAATTCCTATCGTAATGCACCGTATAGGAATGACTATTACGACAGACGTAAAAATAATGAAGACAATTTTCAGCGAACGCCTAACAACAGTCGGTCATACCAACAGCAAAATCATACGCAAGAACATATTCTCATGAATGAACCCGACAGTAGGTACCATCCAGAGCGTAACACGCCTGGAAGAAGTAATAGGACAGTTCAAATAGTCGAAATGCCACAGAATCCTCCTAATAATAATAACACGTCAGATAGAATCTGACTAGATAATGTACAGGACGCATCTTGCAATAATACAAGCACTACCTTAGACACGCAAAATGTTGTTCACGAAAATGTAATTACTTTTGACGACATCAGAGACACTCTTTTACAGGAAAGACCAGTTATTCAGAAAACCATTTCACATCCTGTTATCGAAATTAAAATTGGTTCATCGAAATTCTCAGCAGTAATTGATTCCGGATCACCTATATCAGCAATAAATGAGGAGACTTTTAATGAGTGCAACAAAGAGAATACTTATCCGACATTACCTTTAGGCAAAACAAAAGTGAAAGGAGCAGTATCGAGTAAAGGAGTAGACGTTAAATTACAGACACATTTATCATTTTGTATCGCAGGTCACACGTTTCACTCTAATTTTTGGATTGTTCCTTTATTGACAACAGACGTTATTTTAGGCACGAATTTTCTGGTACAACACGAAGCAGTCATTGATTTTCAGAATTCTTATTTAATGTTAAAGGATGAAAATGTACAACTTGCTTTAGAATTTCAGCACTCATTATCTGCGGAAGAACAAACAATTAACCGCACAGAGGTCATTTCCGCAACACGTGACATAGACTGTAATCCCACATTGTTAACGGATACGTACGTACACAACTATAATACTCCAGACGAGATGGACTACGACGTAATACAAATGATTTCCGATAAAGTTAAAGAGAGTAGTGCAATTACAGACGACGAACGAACGCAATTACACAAAATTCTTTTACAGCAAGCTCCAGTTTTTGACAACATTCCTGGTACTATGTCCGGCTTTATGTATGAATTTCAAGTCAAACCGCATGACACATTTAAAGGAAAGCATTATCCTATTCCATACATTCACAGAGAACAGGTTAAAAAAGAATTGCAGGATATGCTCGACCAAGGAATTATAGAACCAGCAGTTAGTCCGTACATAAACCCGCTACATATTGTTAAGAAAAAAGATGGCTCACTTCGCCTTGTACTTGATTCACGTCACATTAATGACATTATTATTAATGAAACAGATCGACCACAGACATTAGAAGAACTTTTACAGAAATTTCACGGTACAGCTATTTATTCCACATTAGATTTGAAATCGGGATTTTGGCAAATTCAACTTCATCCGAATTGTAGAAAATATACAGCTTTTCTCTGTTTCGGCGACTGTTATCAATTTTGCAAACTACCGTTCGGCTTAACTATTTCTTCTGCAGCTTTTATTCGCGGTTTGAACACAATACTTCCGACAGAACTTAAAGACAGAATTACGACGTATGTAGACGATATTCTTATCGCAGAAGCTAACTGGTCTGAACACAATATGATTCTTGAACAACTGTTACAAACCTTTCATGCACAAGGACTTACAGTTAATCTTAGTAAATCGCACTTTGGCAAAACTTCTATAAAATTTCTTGGACACGTAATTTCAGCAAAAGGCATTGCACCTGATCCGGAAAAACTTCAAGCTCTACGTGACATTAGTGTTCCTACGACGAAGAAGCAATTACGCAGTTTTTTGGGCTTAATTAACTTTTTTCGTAAATTTATTCATCACTCTGCTTTAGACACGCCTAGACTATGCCAATTAACGGGTAAAAACAATATTTGGTCTTGGGATAAGCAAGCACATTCTGAATTTATGAACCTGAAATATGCTCTGTTGAATGCACCACTTTTATCGCACCCAGATCTTACTAGAAATTTTTCCATTGCCACCGACAGTTCCAACACCGCTTTAGGTGTACATATTTTCCAGGAAATAGAAGAAGATGGTTCTATAGTAATTAAAAACATTGCATTTGCAAGTCGCATTTTGTCACCTGCTGAGCGAAATTATTCTGTTACAGAACTTGAAACATTATGTGTTGTATGGGCTTTTACGAGATTTCGGCACTTTCTTTATGGCAGACATACCACCGTTTACACAGACCACAGAGCGATACAATTTTTACTTTCGGCCAAATTCACGCACGATAGATTAAGCAGATGGAAACTTTATTTACAGGAATTTAATTTTACAATAGTTCACATTCCCGGCACACAAAATGTTATAGCAGACGCACTATCGCGTTCTCTCGGCAACAATCAGCAAGACGTAGCAACCAACTTCTGCAAAACAAATTTCAGTGTCATGTACATTCAGCAAGTTGCATTTGAAAACTTTATTTCATCGTCATTACAGGACATAGCACAAGAACAAAATAAAGACAACGTGTGGAAAGAAATTAAACACCTTTGGCTAGATAAGAATAATGTTACGATTAGAAACCACTACACTGTACGCAATGACATTCTGTTTCGCCGTTCTCATCCTGACAGCAACAATTGGTTATTATGCATTCCTGACGAACTGGTTAACAAATTAATTTGGTACACTCATTTAAGCTACGCACATTACGGAGCACGAAAATGTTTCCTTATACTGAGACAGAACTGTTATTTTGCCAACATGGAGAAACGTATACGACGAGTTTTAGCGTCTTGTAAAATTTGCCAGAAAGCTAAATCAGACACCACTTCACATATTCCTCCATTATATCCCATTATACCTGTTAAACTAAGACACATGGCCGCAGTAGATATTTTTGGTCCGATTCCGAGAACTAACAGAGGTTTTTGCTACATTTTTGTCGCTGTTGAGCTCACTTCAAAATTTGTTACTTTCACTCCGTTACGCAAAGCTACTGCTAAAACTGTTTCTAAAGCATTTGTAAAACATTTTCTATTTCATGTAGGGCATGTAATGAAAGTAATTTCTGACAATGGATCTCAATTTCGTAGTAGTGTATGGACACGCATGTTACGAGCTAGAAACATTTCTCCGATTTATATATCCAAGTACCACGCTTCTTCGAACCCCTGTGAAAGATTAATGAAGGAAATTGGTAAGCTGTGCAGAATATACTGCCACAAAAGACATATTGATTGGGATACACACATACTCTCATTCCAAGATGTAATTAATTCCATTCCAAATGAATCCACTATGCTATCTCCGACTGTTATACTGAAAAACGTTGAACCACCGAACAAAATTAAAGAATTAATAGAATTCCCCAAAAATCGTCGCCTACGACACCACGAAATAATTGACATTGCGCTGAACAACATCAAACGTGCCGCAGAGCGCCGGAGAAGACAGCAAAAACAGGTTTGTACACGCCGCGACTTTCACGTTGGACAGAAGATACTAGTACGTACACACTATTTATCCAGTAAATTAAAAGGTAAGTGCAGTAAATTTGAACTTCTATACGCAGGTCCGTATCGGATTCGTAGCATCCCTCACCCCAATGTTGTACACGTCGAAACTTTGAGAACCAGAAAATCGAAAGGCAATCACCATATATCAAACATTAAACCGTTTATTGAGTGAAACCACTGTATGATTCAACACACTATGATGCCATTTACTAATGCAATTATTTCACGTGACTAATTACTGATGATTATCGTATTTTTTCTTGGCAAGTGCCCGGCAAGGTAAGGTTAGCAGGTCGCTCTTCTTGTCGTTACACATCAGACCATGCATATTTTTCCAGATGAATTTACACATTTATGACTATTTCTGCAATTATATTTATGTGACTAATTATTGATGATTATCGTATTTTTTCTTGGCAAGTGCCCGGCAAGGTAAGGTTAGCAGGTCGCTCTTCTTGTCGTTACACATCAGACCATGCATATTTTTCCAGATGAATTTACACATTTATGACTATTTCTGCAATTATATTTATGTGACTACTTATTGATGATTATCGTATTTTTTTCTTGGCAAGTGCCCGGCAAGGTAAGGTTAGCAGGTCGCTTTTCTTGTCGTTACACATCAGACCGTGCACATTTTCCATTTTTTTGTGTATATGACTGTACTCCAGTTTTGTTTGTATGCACTATGAAATAGTTAAGATATAACACACACCAGCCGACTTTGACATTTTTTTTTTTTTGCCTTATGACATCTCAACATCGTGACTGTTTCACATTTTTTTTGCTACTACATTGTATTATTCTGTGTACATTTTTTCGCATCCGAACACTGTCAATGTCTTGGACATATTACGTTTTCTGTCATGTTATGCTGTATGGTTAATTGTGTCACCATAAACCAGTCATTATTTAGTGGGTATAGGATTTAAATGCAAGACATTAATCTTTGTTCATCAATTTCAGAAAGGAATGATGATTCTAAGAAATAAATTTAACATAAATGGGAATTTCACCTACGGAATAAACGAAAGGAGATGCAATAACTTTATGAGGAAGAGTAAAGGGATCAGGATTAACAAGCATTAACAAGACTATACTATACTCATCACAGAATAGCAGTCTTAACTAATTTTTTCTTTCAGAATACAAGGTGATTGATGCAGGCTGTCAGAGAGAACTACACATCTTAGTTTTAGTGATGAAATATGCTAGAGATAAGGAATAGTTAGGTAATGAGTAATGAAGTGATTTTTTGCAGATGATAGTGAATACTGATGAATAATGATGAAGGAAATGGTATTATGAATAATGAAGTTTTTCTTTACAGGTGATGATAATGGTGAAGTTATGATGATATGGATAATGAAGTTTTTTTCTTTATGCCACGTAGTTATTTAAGTATTTGTTGCGGTTTGCTTTGACAGCAGGTGTTACATTGCATAGTAGGATGACGGAAAGTTTTGGAAAGGACAGCTATGGAACACATTTTATACACATTTCACTACTTGTTAATTCGAAGTTCACTACTTTTCAGCATAGTGTGCGTTTCTTCTTTCAGGTCAATAATCCGTTTTTGTATTTTTTCCAGGAGAAGTTTTTCATGACACTTACTAAACCTGTTACTTATTATACCTGTTCTAGTACTTGCATTTTTATATTTTTTACCCATTTGTGTTTATCATTTATAAATGTGATCACATGTACCGCCTTGTTACATAATCTTGCTACAGCTGACTCATGACGAACGACGTTACCTATCCTCATTTGCAGCAATAGGTCAAAAGCAAAAAGTATTATGCCTCAGCAATTAATTATCGATCCCAACGCAATGCATTGCTACCAAAAAAAAATGTATTACCAGTCCCACATAATGTCACTAGTTTATGATAATTCTGAATAATACTGATCAACTCTGAATAGCATGTCACTCGAGTAATGACCTCTTAATGAGACTATATTCAAAATAATGCTTTGTCACTAGCTAATAACTGCCACTGTTTATTGTAATGCCTGTGATTACTAATGATTTGACTGTAATTAACTGATTTTTAATAATGACTTTGTAATGATCTGAATAATACTGAATGATGAACTATGTTTTATTCTATTCAATACTTGATGGCCACTGAGTGCCAATAATTAATGTCACTCCACGAATTGTTATTAATTATGCCATTGATTAGCTCTTGTTTCCAATGTTGATACTTTGTTGTTGGAAATGAATGTGACTGTTTCATAATGCTTTGTAATTAGGAAAAGACTAATGATTCTTAATAGATTGGAATGACACATAATTAATTAACTATGGTACTGTTTAATAATGCTTTGTAATTAATTAAGGCTAATAATTCTTAGTATATTGAAATGACAAATGATTAATTAATTAACTGTAATTAGACAAATGATTAATTAACGACAAATGATTAATTAACTGTAATTAGACAAATGATTAATTAACGACAAATGATTAATTAACTGTAATTATACAAATGATTAATTAACTGTAATTAGACAAATGATTAATTAAAGACAAATGATTAATTAACTGTAATTAGGAGAAGGTTAATGATTCTTGATTATACTCTGTAACTGAAAAGAATGCGATTATTTCATAATATTTTGTAACCAGGAAAAGAAGGCTACTGATTCTATGTAAAACAATTAATGAACATTTTTCTGTAATACTACATACTTGGTACAGAAATGTTCAATAACTGGGCTATGAATGCCACGAACTATCAATGAAGACTGTAATTGTCAATATTATGTGACTTGATGTCCTTCACCTCATAAGCTGACTACCCTGAATTACTGCAATGTCCATTTGTCCTGTTTATCCCAGTGATCATGGAGCACTATATTTGGTTTTGCACTAATTCTACGTTGGTGTGCCTTGTAAGAGTGTGGTGTTGACACGACATGCTGTCCACCACCATGAGCGATGAAGACATTACTATGGTCCCACTGTTTGGTGTACCTAATGTACTGCCAAAATGAAAACATGGAACATTACTACGACAGTTCAGTGTCTTGGCTACACTGATAAATTCTGATGGGAAAAGAACTTCAAGTTGTGTCACTTGGTGTTGTACTACTGTGGAAAGATATGGACTTTCAGAGCAGCTGTGTGCAATCTAAAGTGCTACAACCATGATGCAATCCTTCCCTTTCCTATCCTGATTCTTGTCACATAAAGAAAAAATTTTTTTTTGGTAACATCATTTATGTTCATAGGTTATACATTTTTCGATTCGCTAAACTCCAGTGTGAGTACACTTATGTCACTGGTCGACATGATGTTTGCCATTATGTTTATTTGTTGTGAAAATACTAAAGACATTTTTCAGTGCATGTGCACTTTGGACATGAATTTTTTTTTTGCCATTATGTTTATTTGTTGTGAAAATACTAAAGACATTTTTCAGTGCATGTGCACTTTGGACATGAATTTTTTTTTTGCCATTACGTTTATTTGTTGTGAAAATGCTAAAGACATTTTTCAGTGCATGTACACTTGTCAACATAATATTTTTTGCCAGTCTGTTTATTTGAAAAAGAATTTTTTCAGTGCCTGTGCACTTTATCTGTCAAAAAGTTTGTATATACTTTTTTCTGATTTGCTACTATGTTTAGTATTCACATTTTGTCCTTGTCTGATATATTTTGTACTTAGTGCGTGTGCACAACATTTAAATATTCTGTAAGTTGTAGGATTTTGTTAATTAAAGAAAAATTTTGCCGCGCTTGGCAAGTCCAAATGACTCACCATCGCTGCCAAATTTTTGCCCCCCGAGTGGAGGGTTATGAAACACGTATGTAACGCAGCAGCGATGGCGAGGCATTGTAGCATCTGTGACCAGAGAGTATGCGCTTGACCGCGCGAGTGTTGCGAGCGGTTCTCAGTCAGTAGTAGTCTTGGCGAGTTAGTTGTCGCTATGCAGAGTAGCAGTCAGTCAGTCGTTGCGAGTCTGTAGCTCTGTCTCGTTGAGAGCAGTACTCAGTCTGTAGTCGTCATGCAGAGCGGTCGGTCAGTAGTAGCAGCCCAGTGCGGTTGTGTGATGTAGGCGGTCGGCAACAATGGTCAAGATGAGGAATAAGGTATACTGTTAATTAATATAATCATTAGATAATGAAAAATTTTATTTATTGTAATTATTCTCCAACAAGTCTCCCAATAATAATTTTTATTTCAAAAGCATTTTCTCAAAAATTTAATTTTTTATTGAACTCAAGATTTCGTCGCACTTCCCATTTCATTCCACTTCTTTTGAAGAAAAATTCCACTAAAATCACAAAAAAAGAGAATATTATTATTGGCAATGCAGTTCCTCCAAGCGGTGCGCAACAACAAGAGCAGATATGTGACATCCATTTATTCTGAGGTAAGACTTTAATTCTGATTGTTTTACACAGGGCCAAAGACCGATATTTCGGTTTAATTGTATTTTCTTGTCACTGAACGGACTTTAAATTTTGTGAAGAAATTATATTTGAGTCAGATTGCGAATTTCACATTTTTGTTGCCATTGTCAGTACATTTGATTGTGGGCAGGTTACGCTTAGAGCAATGTCCATCAGCATTTCTAATTAGTATCGTTATTTTCTTTTAAAATTTTTGTAGGGAGGTTACACTTGGCTCCCATTTCTATTAAGTATTGCAATATTTTCTTTCTTTAAAAAAATTACGGTGGGGAGGTTACACTACAAAATACTTGTTTTATGGTTTCAACTATCAGCTCTGTTCCTTCCTTCAGTTCTTCTAGGCGAGAGCATTCAGGGATTTTACCTTTTCCTATTACCTCCTACATGACTGATGTTAAAGCATTTAACATGTGTGTATATGGACAACTTTTCTGCTCCACATTGTTGCGAAATTTCTGTACAGAACATTAGTAATGGGGTGACCTTAGTTATGACACACATTTGATATGAAAATTAATTAAATTATGACAGCTTATTGATTTATGACTTTGACCTATTGTTCTGCTAGGTGGTTTTTCATGTAACCTGTTCCCCCTCCCCTTATCCTGTTGTTCTGTTAACTGATTTATGATCCCTCAGGGTTGTTTTATGGCCCTTCTATCCTTCTGAGAAACCCGCATCTCTCCCCCTTCCCCTCCTCCTCCCCCGCCCCTCTGGTACCTCCCTTAGCAGTACAAACCCAGATTTAATACTAAATTAATTAACTAATTTATTAAATTGAACAATTAATTAACCCTTCCTCCTCTGTGAAATCTTCCAGATTCGTCCGCTTCCCCACTTCCCATCATCTCCCCCATCTGGAATTGCCAGAAAAAGGACTCAGTTGATTGGATTTTTGTTATTTGATGGGGAATTGATTGGGGTGTATGGGATATTGTTTAAATAATTTATGGTAAACAGGGGAATGTGTGGAATATAATTTATTTGTTTATTTAAAGATTTTGTCTGGAAATTGACTGCAGTGCATGGAATACTGTTTATTTAAACAATTAGTGGGTGATAAGGCCATATGGAAAATTTAAAGAGCTTTGGCATTTTTTTGTTCCGATCATGTCACTGACTGGCGGACTGATCACTCTTCCCAGTGCAGGTCACTACAAACAAACTATCAGGTAGTGGCATCCTTATCATACTTGATACAAGACTAACTTCCTGCATCTCTCTCTCTTTCTCTTCCTCTCTCATACCAAGATGTCTTTCCCACCCCTCCTCCCTTCCATCCCCCTGTTCCCCTCCTCACTTATGCTTACCTGAAACTGGTTGTCACTATATCCTTTTCTTCTCACAATTTCACTTCTATGGAAACCTGTGCCATATGGAGAAAGACAGTCAGAAGAACAAAGTAATGGATAGGTGATAAACCCCCAGGTTTGCATGGTTTGGAAATACTCTCTCATTCTATCTGATTGATTGACTAATTAGTTAAATCGATACTCTTCGTGAGTAGTCAGTTTTTCCTTGCATGCTATGGTGGATACTAGGATTAGTATATTTAATGCGATTAGATCCCACAACTGCCCAGTTCCCAAATCTTTCTGGTTTTTTTTCTGTTGCTTTCTATTGGTGTGCCAGCCGGGGTGGCCAAGCGGTTAAAGGCGCTACAGTCTGGAACCGCGCGACCGATACGGTCGTAGGTTCGAATCCTGCCTCGGGCATGGATGTGTATGATGTCCTTAGGTTAGTTAGATTTAAGTAGTTCTAATGACAGTCTGATGACAGAAAGCATGGGTCACATTTCATTGGTGTCAGTGGAGTCTATCAGCAGGACGGGTTTCACTAGACATGGCCTGCACCTCAACAGGTATGGGAAGGGGAGGTTGGCAAAGCTTATAAGTGGGGTTGGTGGGATCACTCATGGGAAAATTCCTGCAGTAGTGGGTGTTAGAGCTGCACCTTTTTTAGACTGAAGTCAGCTGATAGGTATTCCTGCTTAAGGGAAGTCTCTCTAACAAGGGAATAACTTTTGACAAAGCTTAGGTATCCGAGTAATGAGGGAATTAGTATATTTCATCAAAATATACAAGGTATTAGAGATAAAGTTAGTGAACTGCTTATAGATGTTGACTCTGAAATTATTGGTATATCTGAACACTTCTTAAATACGGAGATAATTCAGAGGCTTCCTTTACCAGGATACAGGTTGGCTGGTAGCTTTTCGAGGAGCTCTTTGCGGTGTTGGGGAGTAGCCATGTATGTGAAAAATGGCATCCCATTTGAGTCAATTGATGTTTCAAAGTACTGCACTGAAAAGGTGTTTGAACGTTGTGCAGGTGTGGTTAAATTTAACGGAGCTAAACTTCTAACTATTGTTATTTATAGATACCCAGACTCCGATTTCACAACATTTTTGTTAAAGCTAGAGGAGGCTCTTGGTTCACTTTATAGGAAATACAAAAAGTTAGTTATATGTGGTGACTTCAATATTAATTGTATAAGTGATTGTGCAAGGAAGAGGATGCTGGTAGACCTCTTTAATTCATATAATCTTATGCAAACCGTATTCTTTCCAACGAGAGTGCAAGGGAACAGTAGAACAACCATAGACAACATTTTTGTTCATTCCTCATTACTAGAAGGGCATTCTGTTAGCAAAAAGGTGAATGGCCTTTCAGATCATGATGCACAAATTTTAACTTCAAAAGATTTTTGTGCTGCAACACGTGTTAAATATAGTCATCAGCTGTTCAGGAAAGCTGATCCAGTTGCTGTAGAGACCTTTGTAAACCTTATAAAGGAACAAGAGTGGCAAGATATTTATAGTGCTGATACAGTAGACGATAAATATAATGCTTTTCTCAAGACTTTTCTCATGCTCTTTGAAAGTTGCTTTCCGTTAGAAGGTTTAAAACAGGGTACTAGCACAAACACGCAGCCTGGGTGGCTGACTAGAGGGATAAGAATATCTTGTAGAACAAAGTGGGAACTATATCAAAACGTTAGAAACAGTCAAAATCTAAATGCAGCAGCCTATTAAAAACAGTATTGTAAGGTGCTTAAAAATGTTAGGAAGGCAAAAAGTATGTTGTACGCAGATAGAATAGCTAAGTCTCAGGATAAAATTAAAACCATATGGTCAGTCGTAAAGGAAGTTGCTGGTCTGCAGAGACAGGTCGAGGATATAGAATCAGTGCGTAGTGGGAATGTCCGTGTTACTGATAAGTCGCATATATGTACAGTATTTAATAATCACTTTCTGAATATAGCAGGTGAACTAAATAAAAACCTAGTCCCAACAGGGAATCATATAGCGCTCTTAGAAAAAAGTGTTCCGAGACTGTTACCTGAAATGCTTCTCCATGATACTGACAAGAGGGAGATTGAGTTAATAATTAAATCACTAAAGACCAAGAACTCTCATGGATATGACGGGATTTCTAGCAGAATACTGAATTATTGTTCTATGTATGTTAGCCCAGTTCTCAGCCATATCTGTAACTTTTCCTTTAGGAGTGATCGGTTTCCTGACCGATTAAAGTACTCGGTAGTGAAGCCACTTTATAAAAAGGGAGACATTGATAATGTTGACAATTTTAGACCTATTTCTATGCCATCGGTGTTTGCTAAAGTTATCGAGAAGGTTGTACATACAAGGTTACTGGAGCATTTAAATTCACATAATTTGCTGTCAAATGTTCAGTTTGGTTTTAGAAATGGCTTAACAACTGAAAATGCTATATTCTCTTTTCTCTGTGAGGTTTTGGACGGATTAAATAAAAGGTTGCGAACGCTAGGTGTTTTCTTTGGTTTAACGAAGGCTTTTGACTGTGTTGACCACAAAATATTACTGCAGAAGTTGGCCCATTATGGAGTAAGGGGAGTAGCTTACAATTGATTCGCCTCTTACTTTAAGAACAGAAAGCAGAGGGTAATTCTCCGCAATACTGAGAGTGGTAGTGATGTTCAGTCCCAATGGGGCACTGTTAAGTGGGGCGTTCTGCAAGGGTCGGTGCTGGGGCCACTGCTGTTTCTTATTTATATAAATGATATGCCTTCTAGTATTACAGGTGATTCAAAAATATTTCTGTTTGCTGATGACACCAGCTTGATAGTGAAGGATCTTGTGTGTAATATTGAAACAGTAACAAATAATGTGGTTCATGGAATAAGTTCGTGGCTTGTGAAAAATAATTTGATGCTAAATCACAGTAAGACTCAGTTTTTACAGTTTCTAACTCACAATTCAACAAGAACCGATATTTTGATCAGACAGAACAGGCATATTATAAGCGAGAAGGAACAGTTCAAGTTCCTAGGCGTTCGGATAGATAGTAAGCTGTTGTGGAAAGCCCATGTCCAGGATCTTGTTCAGAAGCTAAATGCTGCTTTATTTACCATTAGAACAGTATCTGAAATAAGTGACACTTCAACACGAAAAGTAGTCTACTTCGCATATTTTCATACACTTATGTTGTATGGTATTATTTTTTGGGGTAATTCTTCTCATTCAAAAAGGGTATTTTTGGCTCAAAAACGGGCTGTTCGAGCTATATGTGGTGTAAGTTCGAGAACGTCTTGTCGACCCCTACTCAAAAATCTGGGAATTCTGACATTGCCCTCACAGTATATATTTTCTTTAATGTCGTTTGTTGTTAGCAATATTAGCCTATTCCCAGCTTTCATTCAGTTAATGCTAGGCAGAAATCAAATCTGCATGTAGAATGCACTTCCTTGACTCTTGTGCAGAAAGGAGTGCGGTATTCTGCTGCATCCATTTTCAATAAGCTACCACAAGAACTCAAAAATCTGAGCAGTAGCCCAAACTCTTTTAAGTCTAAACTGAAGAGTTTCCTCATGGCTCACTCCTTCTATTCTGTCGAGGAGCTACTGGAAGAGCTAAAAAATTAAGCAAATTCCAGCGTTACATTGTTGATTTTCTTCATTTAAACTTACGACTTGTCACCTGAATATGTTTTTTTATATTTCATTTTATCTGTTTCTAATATTGTGTTATAATTTCATGTATTGACTCGTTCCATGACCATGGAGACTTCTCCTTAATTTGGTCCCACGGAACAATAAATAAATAAATAAAATAACAAATAAAATAAAAAAAGTTCTAGGGGACTGATGACCTTAGAAGTTAAGTCCCATAGTGCTCAGAGCCATTTGAACCTATTGGTGTGTACTGGTATGGTTGGGTCATTTGGTAGAAAGTCCACTACATTGAAGTTAGCTGAAAATTTCACATTTCAGCTCAGTTGCATGCTATGTCCCTAAACAATCTGTGGAGGGTTTTCAATGGTGTGCATGCTTGCAATACCACTATCGGAATCAATAAATCGCACAATGGGGAATTTAGAGTTGTGATTGGGTTTTTAAAGCAATAATCCCTAAAATGAGTCTCTCAGCTACAACAGGGTGAAGGAGGAGGAGAAAGTGTCTACCACATGAGGGGTAGTAACAACAACGAATACCACTCCCAACTTTCCCCTGTAAGACAGAGTTCACTGGACAACACTTAGAAGCAGTGAACATCACCCATTTAAACCAAGTTCTAGCCCCAAGTAGCAGTTGTCACTGTTAGATGCCAGATATCACTGAAACACTCATACATACAGTGTGCTCAGATGTGGATGTATACATGCAGTGCGTCAGGCCATAGAAATGCGCAGCACTAGATTGGTAGAGGGGAAGGGGGAATGCCGGCCCGTGTGGCTGAGAAGTTCTAGGCGCTTCAGTCTGGAACCGCGCGACCATTACGGTTGCAGGTTTGAATCCAGCCTCGGGCATGGATGTGTGTGATGTCCTTAGGTTACTTAGGTTTAAGTAGTTCTAAGTTCTAGAGTACTGATGACCTCAGATGTTATGTCCCATAGTGCTCAGAGCCATATAAACCATTTTTGGATGGATAATGGAAGAGAGGTGCGGAGTGGACATCTCAGTCTATGTGTTTTTGTGCACGTTGGTTCACACAAACAGGAAGTAATTACTTGAGACCGAGAGAGGGAAAGAGAGTGAGGGAGTGATGGAGTGGGGGAGTGGGGGAGTGGGGGAGTGGGGGAGTGTGGGAGTGAGGGAGGGAGGGAGGCAGGAAGTGAGTCTGGTATCAGACTTGAAAGGGGTGCCGCTACCTAATGCTTTATTTTTGCAGGGTTAGCCTGGTCTGGCAGTCAGCAACACAATGGGGAGTTTTTTCTACAGATGTGTAGGGCGATCTGTGACAGTATGTTTACATGTGGTGAGTGTTTCAAGACAGTATTCCTTGCGCGATCGGAATAAAGAAGCGCTACAGTTGTTTATTTTTCCATACTGCCTTGTCATCCGCAAATTGTTTAAATAAACGGTATTCTGCGCACCGCAATGAATTCACAACCACTTCTTTAAATAAATAAATCAATCAACTATATTCCAAACATAGCCTTGTATCCCATAAATTTTTCAAAGAAACAATATTCCACACATTGCCTTGTCTACCAGAAATTGTTTAGACAATATTCCATACAATGGAATCGATTTCCCACCAAATTCTCTAAATAAATAAATAAACAAACTACATTCCATACACTGCCTTGTATCCCATAAACAGCTAAAATAAATTATATTCCACACATTGGCTTGTCTAACAGATGTTGTGTAAGCAATATTCCATACACCACCATCAATATCCCTTCAAATCAACTGAGCCTTCTCCCTTCCAGTTTACAGGTGGGTGAGGGGTGGGGAGGGGAGTGACGGAGTGGAAGGAGGACTGGAATATTTCCTAGAGGGGGAGGGATAGTTAATTGATCAATTTAGTTAATTAGTCAATTAATTTGATACCAATGGTGTGCTTGTATTGGTGAGGGGAATTGCTAGAGGGGTTGAGAAGGATGAAGATGAAAAGGTGGAGGAGCGAAGGGTGGGGATTTCTCAGAAGAACGGATTGTCCTCAGTTAGTCATAGATCAGCCCCCAGGGTGTCACAGATCAATTAACAGAACAACAGGTTAAGGGGATGTAGAAGGGGAGGAGTTACATGAAAAACCACTTAGCAGAACATTAGGTCAACGTCATAAATCAATCAGCTGTTACAATTTCACTAATTTACACCTCAATTTGATATCAAAAGTGCACTATAATGAAGGCTGCCGAACTACCGCTGTAACCTGTAACATCACCTGTTCACCAACTATTTACAGCTTCTGGTGTCTCACGTGGGAGCAATCTCTTCTAACATGACTCTAATTTTTACACAGTATGTTGATGCATTTGTTTCTTCACTACTTAGAGGTCCACTCCAATCTGCAGCACACAGTTTTAATGGGGCATAATTAACCTGTGGTCTAGGGGTAGCATCTTTGATTAGTAAACAAAACGTCCTCAGTCCCAGGTACAAATACCGCCACTACTTAAATTCTAATTAATAATCAGTGCTGAAGGCCCATGACATCCAGCATAAGAGGTCACCCTCATTCTGCCAAATGCTTTGTCAAGAGGGCAGAGGAGGGGACAGAGGTTCAGGGCACTCTCCTGTCCTTGGGGTGGGAAACTGCCCTGAAGGCGGAAGAATCTTCAATGATCAATGTTACGAGGATTCGGGAGGCAATGGAAACCACTGCACTAAAAACACGTAATGTGTATCCACAGGAAATGTCTCCTGTAATTGAATGAATTGTCATGATGTTCTCTCCATTGGCTAAAGATTCCGGAATAGTCCCTCATTTGGATCTCCAGGAGGGGACAGTCAAGTGGAAGGTGGCCATTACAAAAAGACTGAATAATCAACGAAAGGATAAGTTCCCTGAGTCAGTGCATTCAATGTCACGAGCTTGTATGTGGCAGGGAAACCAGAAAATCTGAAAAGAGAAATGCAAAGGCTCAATCTAGATATAGTAGGGGCCACTAAAGTGAAATGGAAGAAAGATGAAGATTTCTGGTCAGATGAGTATAGGGTAATATCAACAGCAGCATAAAATAGGATAATTGGAGTAGGATTCTTTATAAACAGGAAGGTGGGGCAAAGGGAATGCTACTGTGAGCAGGCCAGTGATAGTGTAGTTCTTGTCACAATCGACAGCAAACCAACAGCGCCAATGATAAATCAGGTATACATGCCAACTTTGCAAGCTGAAGATGAAGAAATAGCGAAAGTATATGAGGATGTTGGAAGGGTAACATAGTATGTAAAGGGATATGAAAATATAATAGTCATAGGGGACTGGAAGGAATAGAAGGAAAGTTACAGAAGAATATTTGCTTGGGACAAGGAATGAGAGAGGAGAAAGACTAATTGAGTTCCGTAATAAACTTCAACTAATACTACCGAATACTCTGCTCAAGAATTAAAAGAGGACTAGGTATACTTGGAAAAGGCCAGGTGATACGGGTAGATTTCAGTTAGATTACATCATGGTCAGACACAGACACCCAAATCAGATACTGGATTCTGAGGTACCCATGAGCATGTATAGACTCAGATCACAATATAGAAGCGAGGAAGAGTAGGCTGAAGTTTAAGTCACTTGAAGTTCCTTAAGGCTACAGATACAGCATTAAGGAATAGCTCAGTAGGCAGTACTGTTGAAGAGGAATGGATATCTCTAAAAAGGACAATCATAGAAGTTGGAAACAAAAACATAGGTACAAATAAGGTAACTGTGAAAAAACTAAGGGTAACAGAAGAAGTGCTTAAGTTGAGCGATGAAAAATGTTCTGGATAACTCAGGAATACAGATATACAAATCGCTCAGAAATGAAATAAATAGGAAGAGCAGGGAAGCTAAGGTGAAATGCAGAGAAATGGAAAACGACTGTAGGAAGGACAGACTCAGCATACAGGAAAGCCAAAACGACCATCGGTGACATCAAAAGCAAGGGTGATATCATTAAGAGCACAATAGGAATTCCACTGTTAAAGGCAGAGGAGAAAGTGGATTGATGGAAATAACACATTTAAAGCCTCTATGAGGGGGAAGATTTGTCTAATGTGATAGAAGAGGAAACAGGGGTTGATTTAGAAGAGATAGATGATCCAGTATTATTAAAGCCAGGTTAGCCAAGAGTACGAACGCGCTGCTTCCTAGACTCAGGTAAGCGCGCCGGCCCCAGATCGAATTCGCCTGGCGGTTACCAAATAAGGCTGGTGTGGCGGCCAGCCTGGATGTGGTTTTTAGGTGGTTTTCCACATCCCACTGGGTGAATACTGAGGTGCTCCCCACAACCTGCCTCTGTTACAGGACTCACTGACATCTGAAAACGTTCGCAGTATTCCATCGATTTCACTAGACACCGACAGCTGCGGCACACGAATACGTACAGAATACGAGTAAAGGTTGTGTTGCAACAACGACGACATACGGAAGATTAGGTCTGGCTGTGAGTCGTGCATGGAAAGGAAAGCGGTTAACGTGACTACTCATGTAAAGCTCGAAGTTTGGGTTCGACTCACGCGCTGGCACAAATTTTCTCTGTCATTCTTCTCTTATTCAGCTGATGGTTGTTCGTATTCACAACTTTGAATACGTTCTATGTATATGATAACAGCTGTAGTCGCCAGAGTGCCTGACATGCATACAAGTTCGAAGCAGCATTGTTCTTGTTAACAACAGGACACTGCTGTATCATAAAACTGGAAAAGGTGTCAATCATGTAGACTGAGGCACAAATTTCGTGTTACAAACAGTAGCTACAAACCTGTGCTGACAGATCACACCTGTCATCAGAAACAAGAATCAAAAATTCTACTCCTTTTCTGTGCTCCCCCTGCTGGTCTTTGCATTTATTGCAAGAATAGTGTACAATACCATACCTAGGAGAAGTATCAAAAGATGTAGCGGAAACACTGACATCTTTCCACTATAGAATTTCCCTCCATGTGAAGAACACAAAGCCCAATGTATAGCAAAGGCAAGACCCAGGCGCTGACAAAAATGAGATATACAAAACTATTTGTCCTGATTCTGATTAATTTTATATTAGCCAATCAGGTAAAGAAGTTGCAACTTGGCTGGTAGAGCATAAAATCAGCTGAAGATCGTAGAATGATGAGTCCACGTTACCTGAGCGTGTACTGATAAGATCACAGCTACCACTGAGAGTCCCATGGCGCTTTGCAGACTAAGGCCACAAACTCAGTCTATTGGAGGGCCTGGAAATCAACAAGTATGTGGCCAACAATTCTGATTTAATATTCAATGACAGAACCCAGCTCAGTACTTCTCCTCCTCTAAACATCTCTTAATTCTCTCAGGTTTCCGTTCTATCTCACGCTGCCTGGTCTTTTCCGCTCGTCCAGTTTCCTGTATTTATTTCTATTTTATTGTGATTGTTTACGTACATCATAAATTCTGTTGTTACAGTTGCCCAATTTATCTTTAACTCTGTTTCTGTCTCACTTTCCATATGTAAAACCTCTTCAAGCTACTTTTTATTAGCCTTGTAAAAGTACTAACGTTATTGGGATTGTTAATTTAATGTAAATTGTATATATTCAGACTAAAGTGACGAATGAAAATTTGTACTACGGCCGGAATTCGAATCTGGGTTTATATGCCTTTAGAGTTAAGATCATATATCTAGTGGGCCAGGGAACGAATGGGAGTTTGGTAGAGGAGGCGTGGCGTAATGGTTAGCACATCTACATAGTGAGCAGGAGAACTGCGTTTGAATCCCAGTCATGGTAGAAAATATCGTCCGTTACGTCTGTCTGCATATATACATCACAGATGTATGAGACTTGAAAAAAATTTCTTTGACACCATAATGTTTCATTTCATTAATGTATATTGTTACATAGGCAGTGCTCTCGAGTTTAGTGTTAACGTTTTTCCTCGATTTCTCCATTTATATCTATTTACTGTTCAAATTTTTACCTTTTTATCTGTGTTACCACCGCACTGTAAAAAATTACATGTACTATGTGTTTTTGCCCCAGTCTGGATGAGTAACAGATTATCGAATATTGTTTACAAATATTGTAACACCTTTGTCGGCGATAGTGGCTTAACGTATCATGATGGCCTTGTACACCGGCTGACTATATAAATTAATCCTGTAAATCATACACAATATTGTGTTTTTCATGTGTTATATTGTACTTCAAGGAAACGACAAGGATCAGTTAATGTAACAGGCTGCTGATTAGGGCGAATGTTCCATTTCTCGGTTATCGTCTTTCTAAATGTTTTTCGTATGAGTGACCACGTTCGTTGGTTATTTCTTGGGACTGCAAATTTGTCAGTGTTAATAACATCGCCGTTATAGCAACACGATCCAAGCCACATCCACAATAACGGAAGAATTTGTTAACAAAACACACGAACGACATCTACAACTGAGACTTACAAATAAAAATATTGAAGACGTCAATTAGGCAACACATAGCATCACACTAAAAAGCTTTTTACTGTTGGTTCCCGCTGTTCACTACACAGCAAACCTGTCACCTTACAATCTTAACCAAGACATCGCAGCGCGCTATAGGTCAGTCTGTCACCACAGCAAACCTAGCCACCTACTGAGTGGATTAGGGACAGACAAGAGCCACTCTGGTTTAATAACAAAATTCGGAAAATTCCGAGGAAGCAGCGAATTCTGCACTTGGTTCAAAAAGGGAAACGGAACAGACGCCAGGCAAAAGTTAGCAGAAACCCATGTATCTATAAGTAGACACAAGAAGCACACAACTTCTACCTCCATACAATAGCAGATCTTGACTAGACGTGGAGAAAATTTTGGCCGTACATAAAATCAGTAACTGAGTAGAAGGCTTCTATTCAGTCGGTCATGGACCAGTCCAGTCTGGTGAGACAATAGAAGGCAGTAATATGAACAATAGCTTTAATTTCGCGTTTAAAAAGTAATTCACGCAGGAAGATAGTAAGACATCATCGTCCGACCGTCGCACAGTCTCTCGTATAAAAGACAATCTAATAGCCATCTTTGTTATACAGGAGCAACTGAAAAAGCTGAAAACATATATGACGTCAGGTGGGTATGGAATCCCTGTTCGGTGTTACGGAGAGTACTCTTTGGCACTGGTCCGTTACGTAGTTTGCATAGCCTCTCGCCCAAAGCGAAGTCCCAAGCGAGTGGAAAAATGCGCAGGTGACTCCTGTGTATAAGAAGAGCGAAAGAACGGATCCGCAATGGTACAGACCAATATCATTGAAGTAGCTTCGCTGGAGAATTGATGAACATATTCTGAGTTCAAAAGAATGAATTACTTTTGCACAGAAAAGTTTCTGTCCGCAAATCAGCAGAGACATAGAAAACATCGCTCGTGGAAAATTCAGCTTGTCCTTTTCGCGTACGATAACCTGCGAATCACGGACGAAAGGCAACAGGCAAATTTTATTTTCCTAGTTTTAAAGAATTCATTCGAGATTGTGCTCTATTGCGTACTTAACGAAGGTTTGAGAACATGGAATAGGTTCCCAGATATTGAGTGACTCGATGAGTTTTAAGTAATACTACCTAGTAGATTTCCTCAGACGACAAATGAGACCAGATTGTCGTCGGGAGCACACCAGGGACGAGTGACGGGACCGGTCTTATTCTCTATATGTTGATAAACGATGTAACGCATAGGGCGGCTGTTTGCTGACGAGACTGCAGTGTAAGGAATAGTTCTTTCGTTGAGTTTCTTAGAGGCTACAGGATAAGTTGGAGATAATTTCAGTTTGGTGTTATGAATGACACGTTGCACAAAGAATGTCTGTTAATGCGGATGAGTAGGAAAAACAACCCTGTAATATTCGGACACCGTATTGGTGTTGTACTGCTTGACACAGGCACGCTATTATACAGGTTGTAACAGGTTTAGGTGCAGATATTTTTATACAAGACACCTTAATATGTTCACACAACATTTGGTTGTTTTTTCTTTGTGTGGAAAAGTCTTCTCAAAAACACATCAGAAACTTCACGACCTGATGTTTTCTGCATGGGCACACCGCACTACTAAGTGGACTACGCCTGTCAATATACACTAACCGTTTTGCAGCCTGACTTTGATACTTCACACCAGACCTGCTGTCCAGGAGAAATGCAGGCATTCACGATTTGCTCTTGAATCATGTGCCTGAAAGCGCAATCCAGCCTTATAACGTATGATTTGTATTGTCTATAATTTTTAGTCTGCAGTGACACAATACTGATGTAATGTTCAGTGCACCGTCCTCAGCCACCAATAGAAATATCTGTACATACGCCCGTTATGCTCACTGTATCTACGTGTAACGTTGCAAAACAATATGAAATGAAACGAGCACATGTGGAAGGCGTATTGTCGATTAAAATTTTTTGGGAGGATTCGAATGAAAAGTTAGTTCGTATGTGAAGGAGACCATGACCACAATTCTTGTGAGAGGGATTCTTGAATAGTGTTGCAGTATTTGGGATCCCTAGCATGTCACATTAAAGAAAGATGTAGAAGCAACTCCGAGGCGGTCTACTTGATTTGTCAGCATAGGTTCGAGCAACGCGCGTGTATCACGGAGATGCTTCGTGAAAGTACATGGGAATCCATCGACAGAAGACGATTTCCATTTCAGTAAACACTACTGAGAAAATTCGAAGACCATTTGTGGCTGACTTCCAAACGTTTCTGCTGCTGCCAAAGTACGTTTAACGATGGGCCACGAAGGTAGCGCAAATTAGGGAGCGTATGGAGGCACGTAGACAGTCGTTTTCCCCTCTATCCATTTTCGAGTGGAACACAAAATGGAAATACTGGTGATGGTACAAGATACCATCCGTCATGCACCGTACGGTGGCTTGCGGATATGTATAAAGATGCAGAATTACACATTAAAGAAAAAAAAGAAAGAGAGAGAAAAAGCTTCGACTCGAGACTGATTCGTTGGTTTCCCAGTCTCACAAACAAACAATCATCTACAAACTGTCGTCTATCAATCAAACCTAGACCACGAGCTACTCTGCAGTTTGTTATCACAATCTAATATTATTTAATCTCTAACTAGTGAAGGGTTTCACAAATGTAAATGTATAAGCCACACGCAACGTTAGGGAAAGTCTTAGTTTCTTTGTTTGCCGACATGAGATCGCGCGTTTTGAATCTCTGTGAATACATCGACAAGTTCCAACACTACTTTTTACAGTGTTACAGTCTTACAGTCGCGGTTTTTTAGCAGCAAGAATTGTTAATACATTTTTGGAAAAACGACAGCCGTTTGTAGGAACGGTGATGAGCACTTGTTCATCAAATGCCGCCCACAGGTGTGAACTATATGCATTGTTGTAGCACATTACTAAGCTCCCAAGTAAACCCAGTGAACGTAATTCCACCTTTTTCAGGTCTTATTTTAAGGTTTTCTATTCTCTATTGTAGCATTTGAGGTTGGTCTTTGAAGACCGAAAACCAGTTACGACTGTACCATAAAAAAGTGATTGACTCAAAAGTAGAAAGAAACAATACCTTATCCGTCCACATCAACTGATTTTTCTTTAGCACTGACAACCTTAGTACTTCTATTAAAGCTAGCTAAACAATGCTAGAAACATAAGTATTGGCGCAGTTTTTGAAACTGTACTGTTTTCAGTTGGTGCGCCGAGGCTGCTGGTTAATTAATTACCTTGATCATGTCGATCCTCTTGTCGAGACCGACGACCTTGAGCCCCTTCTGGAGCAGCGCCCGTGCAGTGGCGGCACCGATACCAGAGTTGGCGCCTGTAACCAGGGCAACGCGACCTGCGTACCGCTCCATCCTGACAGCAAGTGGCGCGGCGCAGCCACTAGCGCGGCGGATCTTTGCCTTCAGTGGGCAGGCTGCCCGCGTGAAGTCCGGCAGGGCAGCTCGTTATCGCCCCGTCGCAGTCCATATCCCTCTCCGCCGGGGCGCAAACAGATCTGTTTTTCCGATGGACACGTTCAGTGAAACGATGCGGACAGGCGCATTACTGTCCAGCAGGTTTCATCCTTAACGAGTAGCTTCTAAAACCTGGAAAAAGAACAAGTGCAGTTTTGGTTTTATTCACAACGACATTCGTCCTAACTGCACTATAACTAAATAAATAAACACGTATCAGCATTTGTTCTAAACATAACGCGGGCGGAGCAAACTCCACATTCGAAATGAAGGCATCATTCCACGAGGGGCGTTCAATGAGCAATGTAACACTTTTTTTTTTCCTTTGTCAGTTTCGGTTCAAAACATTAAGAATTATTGAGGGTCATTGTGGAATATTCCCGCTTCACCTACTATAGTTCCACGAAGTTCCGTTATGTGACGGCGTTATACGTAGGCTTCGAAGTGTCATCTCTAACGGAAATGCATTCCAAGGAGAGCGCTGTCATTATGTTTGTTTTGGAGGAAATCCAGAGCTTCGAAGATATTCATAAGCGCTTGCAGACCGTCTGCAGAAGCCTGGCAGTGAACAAAAGTACAAACCTGACCGATATCCCACCTGCTGGTTCGGTGCAAGTGGATGTGACTCATGCAGTGTTGAAACGTGCCGACATTCTCATTCGACGAATCACAGTCAAACACCTCGCTCCACAACTGAACATATCTGTTGTTAGTGTGGACACTTTGTTGCCCTCCCTCATGGTGCAACGATCAACACTGAAGTTTATTGCCGGCCAGGGTGGCCGAGCGGTTCTAGGCGCTACAGTTGGGAACCGCGCGACCGCTGCGGGCCTCGGGCATGGATGTGTGCGATGTCCTTAGGTTAGATAGGTTTAAGTAGTTCTAAGTTCTAGGGGACTGATGACCTCAGAAGTAAAGTCCCATAGTGCTCAGAGCCATTTGAACCATTTTTTTAAGTTTATTGTGCTGCCCTCAGGAAATTGAAGGAACGACTTCAACGTTTTATTGCCACAAAAGTGCAAACGACTTTCACCTTGTCCATGACAACACAAAACGTCATACAAATCTGCGCACACAAGAGCAGCTCACAAAACTTCACTAAACTCTTCTTCCTCATCCACCCTAAAGCATGGATCTGTTTGGTCGAATGAAGAATGCTCTCTGCAGGATGCAGTTAAGTGGATGATGGAGAGATTAATGATACTGCAAAACGTTGACTCCGACGTTGATCAGTAGGTGATACCATGCGGGCATACAGACCCTCCCAGTAGGGTGGCGTAAGGCTCTTGCATTGGATGGAGATTATAGTCCGAAATGGGATTTTATATCCAAAAGAGAGGGAAACAGCGTGATGTGCTGGAATGCTAAAGAAAACTAAGCTGCCTTCAGATATATGTGTTGCATTACATACTGAACGTTTCTCGTATTATTATCTCCTTTGAAACAGCTTCAGCACTGGTCCATACAGCCAAGTACTAAATGTGTAAACACGAAACAAATTAATTTACAGGGTGTCCCAGGAGGAATTCTCACTTTTCAGGGATGTGACAGGAACGAACATTTGCAGGGAAAAACTTTATATGGACAAACGCCCTATTCCGAATGGTTTACGAGATAGAACTGTTTAATGTACAGTACTATTCTGCTTATGTGTTAGTCAGTAAAATGTTGGGTTTACACGTGGACTCGTATACAGCAGTTTGTGAACGTTACAACGTGATCTTTTCGGAGTATCAACTGATACGGAGCATCAGTTACGTATTTTTAACAGACTGACGTTAAGCGGTATCGTACTCGTCACATTAAAAGTGTTGTACAGTTGACAATAAATTATAGGATATCTCAACGTCGGTTTGGTTCAAATGGCTCTGAGCACTATAGGACTTAACTTCTGAGGTCATCAGTCCCGTAGAGCTTAGAACTACTTAAACCTAACTAACCTAAGGACATCACACACACCCATGCCCGAGGCAGGATTCGAACCTGCGACCGTAGCTGTCACGCGGTTCCTAGAACCTCTCGGCCACTCCGGACGGACAACGTCGGTTTCATTATATATGTGCACTCTTCGGAGGACATGTTGAGTTGGTTGTCCGAATGCCTATCAACGTTCCCTAATGAGCGCAGGAGCGACCATGAAGCGACGAAGCAGTTCATCTCTCTTATTGACCCTTCGTTTGTACGCCTCACACCCCATCTAACCTCATAAACAAAGGTAATTCGCAATATCCCTGAATCTTAACCACTCATTCTTTTAAAAATAATATCTGTATACTTTCCTTCTCCCTCTGCTTCGTCTTCGTCTTCCTCGTCGTTTGCTGTTCCTCTTTAGGTCGGCACTGAAAAAATATTTGGTGGTAAGTTCCTATGGGACCAAAGTGCTGAGGTCATTAGTCACTAGGCTTACACACTACTTAATCTAACATAAACTAATTTACGATAAGGACAACACACACACATTGCCGAGGAAGAAGTCGAAACTGGGGGGAGCAGCGCGAGCCGTGACAAGGCGCCCAAGACCGCGCGGGTACCCCGCTCGGCACTATAACTCGGGTTTTGGTAGCGTTACTTTTTGTTTGTAATTTCCGTCGCTTGCTCGTGACAGTTATTTTGAATAGTAAATTTTATAGTGCTTACGCTAGAAAAATCGTGCCAGAGAGCATTTACAAACGTTTTTCTGATCTTAAATGCGCATATGATTTTCCGTGGTAAATGTAGCTTACCCTTTGTTTCTACACCTCTGCTAACCAAGAAGTGAACCTATGATATGAAAAGAATGCTTTCGTAATCCATTTAAATCCCCTTTCACTTTAACTCCGAATTCAATGCTTCTTTCTTATTGCTACTGATTCTTACTCGTTGCTTTTTTAACTTTCAAGTCATATGCACATCATTTTTATGCTCACGTTTGCAAAAAACTTAGCAACGTTTTCTTTGTTAGCCCACAAATGTGTGTCTCCTCACTGTCCGTTCAGCGAATGTTGCTTCGCATGCACCTCCGCAACAGGCGCCTGGATCATGTAACCATGCTGACAGCTGTTGATCGGAGATGGAGGCTGGAATTTGCACGCCAAAACCGCAACTGAACGTCAGCAGAATGGCGACAGGCGCTCTTTTCATGTGAATCATGTTTTATGCTTCTTCGTAGAAATGGTGGTTGGCCCTGCAACAATCGTCGGAATTGTACAGGATGAAGGAGCGAGCGGCATAGTCTGGTGAATGTTTTCGTGGCATTCTTTGGGTAACATTATTTTCAAACGCAAAATGGATCAACACAAGTATGCATCTATCCTCGGGGCCATGTCCACTCCTGCTTGCAGTTTGATTCTTCCTCGGCGCAACTGCGTCTACAGCAGGTAAATGCTGTACCCTCATGTCACCAAACTCCCCATATTTAAGCCGATCAAAATCTGTGGAACTGCTTCAATCGTGCCGTTCGCGCCATTCATCTTCAACCGAAGAACATAGAGCAGCTGGCCACGGCACAGAAGTCGGCATGGCTCCACAGCCTTTGTCGATACCTTCCACAGAACCATTGACTCTAGCTGCACGTTTGCGCCTCAAAAGGTGCTTATTCAGCTTTCTGAAAGGTGGTCACATAAATGTGAATGGATCGTCTATAGTCGTAAATATAAAGCGTATGCAAACTGTGTCATTCAGATTAGACTTTACCATAAAATAATAAAATTAAAGGACAAGGTAATAAGTGTAAACATTAATTACTGTGAAAGATACCTTTTACAATAACTAATTTACAGATCTGACCAAAGAAATTAGAATTTCATTGAGTGAGAAGTAATAAATTTTTCTTTCGTATAGTATTTCCCCCCTTTTGTCTCTTTTCCCGAGCGAGGTAGCGCAGTGGTTAGCACACTGGACTCTCATGTTTGAGAATGCCTACTCAAACCCGTGTCTGGCCATCCAGATTTAGGTTTCCGTGATTCTCCTAAATCTTTTCAGGCAAATGTCGGGATGGTCCCTTTGAAAGGGCACGAGCGATTTCCTTCACCATTCCTAAGAGAAGCCCAGCTTGTACTCTGTTTCTAATAACGTCGACGGAAAGTTAAACACAATCTTCCCAACTTCCCTTCGTTTCTTTTTCTGTGTTTCACACACTCAAGTAAAAAATGCAGATGTCATCTTCAACTGTACTTTGCATTTGCCTTAACTGCAAGCCTTTGACACTAATCTCAATACGGAAGGGATATTAGAGTGAGTGTTGTTGCACAGGAGTTGGACAAAAATAAAGAAACATCGCGAAAAAATGCATGCTTTAACATGAATTCAGATCCTAGGTTAGGCTGCAAGTTGTGCCGCTCTATTTGACCACGGATGGGCACCTGTGCAATGTCCGCAGTACGTGCAGTACGTCGCAAATGTGAGTCAGTGGTCAGAACAGTGTTCTATGTAGTTGTGAGGGCATTACGTCCTAGTGAAGTGTATTCTGTAGTGGTTGCGCGAAATAGTGTATCTAAACAGACCGAGTGTGTCAGTTGTCCACGTTCTTTTTTTGGTTGTATTCATCGGATACTCGATCGTGATCGTACCAGTTACGCGGACCGTTTAATTCCACAATGCTATATCCAGTCGGTCCAGATACCTTTCAAGATAATCTACATTACTTATGTCTTCGATGTACAGTTCGAAGAAATCAACATGCGTAATAGCGTGCAAGCCTTCATCCTTAAGCACAACAGCTGTCTTTCCTCGAGAAAGTTTATTACCGGTCCTATATACAAAGCGAGCAAAGGAAACAGACCCTTATAATACCATTCATTGGAGTATTCTTTTAGTATCTCATGTGAATTTTATGTAATATAACTTCATTGTTATCTGTTGCTAGCTCTCCATAGAGCCTTCACTAAATGTCGAAATCGGTATAGTTCGCCACTTCTATTGTAAACTCCCTGATTTATTCATAACCTTAGAATATTTTTAAACACATTTCATCTAATCCAGGAGAGTATTTGAACTAATATATTCACTATGTCGTTTAAGGATTCTGTATCAAATATCTTGATACGACAAAATGGAATCAACTAAATCGAAGCTAATACATAACAATAATCAAAATCACATGAACAAGGATTTCAAGTGGATAAAGACTGATAGGTATAAAAATGAAAGCAAATCATGTATTTCATACGATGATTAATACGATTTGAGAAAGGAACAGCAAAAATTAGATTTCAACCACATAACGGATAAAAAGACTGATCAAAGTCATTGCGATAAAGATTTTTTTTTAAAAATAGGTAGCACTCATCAAACTTCGAAGCCACATCCTTTTACATATGAATTCAGTACCTTAACCATTATACCTATTTGTCCGTAAAGTGTTACCATTTTTTGCTCGTCCATTACTCGCAAACGGGGGCCCGCCAGTGTCAACGGTTGCACGGTATGATTCGTTGGACCTTAATCTACATCATTGTATACATTGTTTCAAAAAGTCGGTCCCGACGCTGGGGACCTCTCCTTGTTAGCTTTATATATTTTCCACAATTTTGCGCATTTTACCCAATTACAGAGTTTTTTGTCTACATTGCATCTGTTGTGTTGGCAGAAGAGCCAACACCGGGTTACGAGTGGAGGCCGAAATGCACGCGTTTTAGCTCAAGCAGGCTAGCGTGAGGAGGGAAGAACTATACTGACGTGAGGTCTGGAACATGACAAGGAATGAGAATTCTGAAAGCGGACGTAATCAGTTTGATACTAAACTTTAATCCTTTAATGATGAACATCGCTCTTAACGGTACATGATTCACAATATTATCTGTTCAGAAAACATTCATAGTAACTGAATATGGCGCCTTGCTAGGTCGTAGCAAATGACGTAGCTGAAGGCTATGCTAAACTGTCGTCTCTGCAAATGAGAGCGTATGTAGACGGTGAACCATAGCTAGCAGAGTCGGCTGTACAACTAGGGCGAGTGCTAGGGAGTCTCTCTAGACTAGACCTGCCGTGTGACGGCGCTCGATCTGCAATTACTGATAGTGGCGACACGCGGGTCCGACGTATACTAACGGACCGCCGTTAAGAGCGATGTTCATCATTAAAGGATTAAAGTTTAGTATCAAACTGATTACGTCCGCTTTCAGAATTCTCATTCCTTGTCATGTTCCAGACCTCACGTCAGTATAGTTCTTCCCTCCTCACGCTAGCCTGCTTGAGCTAAAACGCGTGCATTTCGGCCTCCACTCGTAACCCGGTGTTGGCTCTTCTGCCAACACAACAGATGCAATGTAGACAAAAAACTCTGTAATTGGGTAAAATGCGCAAAATTGTGGAAAACATATAAAGCTAACAAGGAGAGGTCCCCAGCGTCGGGACCGACTTTTTGAAACAATGTATACAATGATGTAGATTAAGGTCCAACGAATCATACCGTGCAACCGTTGACACTGGCGGGCCCCCGTTTGCGAGTAATGGACGAGCAAAAAATGGTAACACTTTACGGACAAATAGGTATAATGGTTAAGGTACTGAATTCATATGTAAAAGGATGTGGCTTCGAAGTTTGATGAGTGCTACCTATTTAAAAAAAAAAATCTTTATCGCAATGACTTTGATCAGTCTTTTTATCCGTTATGTGGTTGAAATCTAATATTTGCTGTTCCTATACAAAATTAATAAAATAAAATAAAATATTAATTATGTATTATTGTATGATAGTGATTGGTTGTAATTAATATTTACGTGACGTTTAATTATTCGGTATCAGACGCTTGACAATGGCTTTTTCGTAAATGTAATGTTATTCGTAGTTGACCGTGAAATAAGACTCAAATAATCGGACTTCGTATTTAAATCGTTTCCAAAGACTGCTGCGGTAGGTGCGGACTCAAATCTAAATCTCAATATTAGAATAATTTGCCAGCCATGTCAATATGTCGTACAGAGGTGACTGTCTACTAAACATAAAAAGTTTACACAGTTAGTTAAATCAGATATATTCAACGAATAAGCCTACAGTTAAATAATTCTACTTACTTTCATAAATATAAATTCTTTACAGATTCGAGTGCCTAGTAAGATTGCAACTCGCAGTGATCTTATATAACATTAAATATGGCGGTGTGCCAGTCAATAAAATATACGTGCTTCCCGCACCACTTATCCAAGTCCTCTCTCTCCTTAATCAAACATAAGAGTATCGTAATTGTGTTTTTGTTTTATCAGCGACACAGCGCTGCAGTTCTGTGCCATAGGCTTTATTTATTTCTCACAGATTAATTATTTAATTAAGATTTCGCGTTTCCGAGGAAACTCACGCGGCATGCAAATGTGCCTTTATATTGCCCCCTGAATTGCGAGGCGAAAGGACACACCTGCAGGCGAGCAATTCACCTAAAGGCACAAGAAAATCTAAGTTATCTACAACTATTTACATGACTTACATTGTACTGTATATTATATACAAAATTTGAATGACGCGCGTGCGCCGAAAAAGTTCTTATGTTGTCAAAACAGTGTGCGCGCATGCGCAGAAGCGTCTGTGTAAGTACGGCACTGCCGTTATTTCGTAAATTTAGATCACGCGGCACAGTATTGCAGTTCATATTGTTCGTGTGCGCGCGCATTTCTTAGTCGTTGCACAAAGCAAATATTCCACCAAGATTACATATGAAGACTACATTCTATGACAGGTAACTTAGTTTTAAAATTACAATATTTGTTATAATACAATACAACTTTAGATTGTTGAATGTTCTTAGTTACATAGCATTGCAATGAAATGCTTCAACGAAAAATGTTCTGTTGTTTCAGGTGCGTTGACCTATACACATCGTGTCGTTATTACAGTTTATATTCATCTACTGCACAGTACTGTTTCACAGGTTAGTGTCGTCGTGGTAAAGTTTTTTGATCACAGTAACATCGCTGTATAACAACGTGATTAATACATAAGCATGTCCATTTCCTATTTCCATTATAGTCGTTGTGATGCAGTTCGTTGTGACAAAAAGCATTGTTTATTACAGATCAGACGTGACCCGTCGAGTAATTAGTCCATATGCAGTTCGTTTTCGATATTCCGTGGAAGCTTGGTTGCAGAACCTCGGACGGCACATAGCTGGCGTCGATCCTTGGACAGTCCAGGTAAGAGTGTCCGTCACATTTCGAGAACATTTCATTCCCTGAAGTTCCAACCAGAATTCTTCCACCCGTCGTGTTGTTTTCTGGACAGGCACTTTGTGTCCATTTAATCCAGTTAACATTTTGAAGTTGGGTACTGTAGTAATGTCACTAGACGATGCACGAATTATGCACTTCACATATTCAGTTTTTTTTTTTTTTTTTTTTTTTTTTAAATATAGCTCACCTAAATGTTCGTAGTTACTCATCGCGTTTACAAAGGTACGATGCATCATGAATGTCATTAACAGTTTCTTTCACATAGGTTTCTGCGTAGTTGCAGACTTAGTAATGTACGTTAATGTCCGTGAACAGTGGTTCACTACGCATTTTTTTTTTAAAAAAGTTTTTCACATTTTGGCACTCGTTATCGTTCAAATTTTCACACAGTAACAGTTACATTATACATCAGTTAAAAAAAAACATAAGTAATCATACATATACACGTCACATATTTTCTTAGCATAAACATAATACAGTTACACATAAACATGTTTTCATCATTATTACATAGCTGTAAATTATTACATTGTGTCACATTTGATTACATGGATTGCAGATATTTACGTCCTCTTTAACGGTTTTGCTGGGATTTTATCGATGTTTTTTGTGATGTCATCTGAAATTAAGATAGGTTAGACACAACATTCATTACATCAGTAGGCAAGACCAGGCGTTTTCACTACTCAATAAATATTCAAAATAATAAGAGACGGAAAGCTGTTAGATTCCTCGCGTTTTGTGCGTGTGTGTATAGTGTCTGTGTGGCCTTGGCTACTGGTAGATGCTTTTCTTGCTGAGAGATGTGCGTCTAATCTATTTCTCGAAGTAAAAGATCGCTTCACAGATGACGTCTGTCGGTTCGTCAGGTGTCATACCAAGTCAGTGGTACCTACAGTCACAAATGTTCCGTGAAAAATTTATATATCATTCACTGCTACGTAATCATAAATTTTACTTTAATATTCAGTCTTCTCGGTGGTGCCGCGGCGTTGAAAGAAAAGTTCTTCTGTCTTCAACTGCGTCACTGGAACCGCTGAAATGAAAATTTCTATACTACTTATAATCTATGTTGTAACAACAGAGTTTTTCGAGTTGCTTAGCAATATTTTGATGGGTATGACTTTGACATTATTCAGCATGAAATGCTCTAAGATCTCGGTGTGCGTATAGCCCAATAATTTTGTTAGTTCTAGGATGTTGTAACAGATACGCACCAGGATGCGGTATGTTAACAATTATATAAGGTCCTTCATATAGCAGACGCCACTTAGCATTGCGTCGTTTGAGTGCTACAGATTTATGATGAGTACGAAGTAGTACAAGCATTCCTACCTCGAATTTTTGTTTTCTTTTTATTATGTTTCTGTGATGTTTGTTTCGTATCTGTGCGTGATGTGTCAGTGTAGTCAATACTTCTTTTATTTTCTGTTCAGGTGTGATTTCCTTGTCTGACAACTTAGGTAATGGTTCTATCCATTGATCGTTCTGTTTGCAACTGAACATGATCTCGTTAGGTGTGTAATTTGTATTGTAAATATTTAAGTTATTGTGTACGTCTTCGAAAAGACTTAGGTAGGACACCCAATTAGTATGTTTTGATGAAATATAGGTCCTCATGAATCGGTTTAGTTCTCGGAAAAGTCTCTCAGTCGCGTTGCATTGTGGACTAAACTTTGAAATAAATATACTTTTAATGTTATTGTCCTTCAAGAAATTTCTCCATTTGTACCCAGAGTAGTATGCTGCATTATCTGACAGAATTGCTTTAGGTTTTCCCACGTGCGTCAGGTAATCACTTGAGAATCTTCGTATTATAGCATTTGCAGTGGCGGATTTTAAAGCATAAAGTTTTACATGTTTAGAAAATATATCGTAAAAAGCTAAGATATATTTGACGCCTCCAGAGCTTGCTGGATGCGGTCCACTGATGTCAGTACACAGAATTTCCAGGGGTTTACTAGGTAAAATAGAATGTAAATCTGTTTTTGTGGATAAATTCTGAGGTTTTGATTTTTGACATATGACACATGTTTTTAGTTCCCTATAAATTTTTCTTCTCATATTGCTAAAATAACAGTATGTACTGAGCTTTGCCAAACACTTTTTCGTCCCATAATGACCCCAAACTAAGTGTGTGTGCCAAATTAGATTACGTTCAGACTCTTTGGGAATGCATACACACCAGTTAGTAGCATTTGGATGTTGGCGGTAAAATAACACATCTTTGTGTAACTTGTAATACTTAGTCAAAGGATGGTTGTGTTTTTCTACCAGTAATGTTATTATCTTATACCAGTGAGGATCAGATTTTTGTAATTCAGCCATGTTTCTGCACATATCAATATAATATTGGTGATACTGCTTGTCTTGCATTAAGAGAATCCTGTAGTCATTTATATTTTCTAAGTCACTGTTGGTATCATTCATACCTTGTGGAAGTCTAGACAAAGTGTCTGCAATGGTGTTGTCCTTACCTCTTATGTACTTAATTTCAAAACAGTAGTTCTGAAGTGTAACTGCCCATCGTGATAGTCTAGGATGTACAAGTTTACAAGTTAACAAAAATGTCAGGGCCTGGTGATCGGTGTAAATTACCGTATGTTTTCCAAATAAATAATAATTGAATTTCTTGAATGCCCATACTATGGAAAGTGTTTCTAACTCAGTAGTGGAGTATGTACGCTCACATTCAGTTAGAGTGCGACTCGCAAACCCAATAATTCTTATCTGTTCCTCCTCTTTATTCTTTACAACTTGAAATAAGCAACAGCCCAAGCCAGTACGTGAAGCGTCACAAGTCATACAAAAATCTAAATTGAAATCTGGATGGCTCAAAATGTTAGCATTCACTAAAGCACGTTTAATCGTATTAAAGTCATTCTGGCACTGTTCCGACCAGATCCAAACTTGATTCTTTCTGAGTAGATTTAGCAGATGTTTACTGTTCAAAACTGGTTGTGGCAAAAAACGTCTGAAAAATGAACATAGCCCAAGGAATGATTTTAACTGCTTTTTAGTTCGAGGGCTAGGAAAGTTTCTGATAGCATCTAATTTACTGGGATCCGGACGTATGCCCTGTGAATTAATGATATGTCCTAAATACTTTATCTCACTGCAACCAAATTTTGATTTTCTTAGGTTGGCTGTGACTCCAGCTTGTGCAAATTTGTTTAAAATTCTTTGAAGAGTGTCAACGTGTTCATTCCAAGATTGTGTAGCTATCAGTATATCATCTACATAGTGTGTGACTGTCTCAACTAAATCGTCGCCAAGCACGGTATCCAGGGCTGTAATGAATACCCCAGAGCTGACATTCAGTCCGAAGGGTAGAACACAAAACTGATAGGTTCGCCCCCCGAACATAAATGCAGTATATTTCCGAGAATCAGGAGTGATACCCACCTGCCAAAACGAATTAGCGAGATCTATTGTGGAAAAATATTTTGCATCTAGAAATTTCTGTAATTGCTCTTCTAAATTTTCAGGTTTTGTGTGAACCGGTAAAATTATTTCATTAATATCTCGTGCGTCTAACCCTAACCTAATGCTTCCATTTGATTTTTTGACAACAAGTAGAGGACTACAATAAGGTGAGGTGGATGGTTCAATGACCTTCCAGTCTAACATTTGTTTTAATTCTTGCCACACAGCAGGTCGTTGAGATAACGGTACGTTATATGTCTTATGGTAGAAGATCTTGTGAGGCTTAACTTCAATCTTGTACACATACGTGTTGATAACACCTAATCGTTTGGTAAAAACTTGTAAATATTTGGATAACACTTCCTGTAGTTTTATACGTTCATGTACACTGAGAGCTGTAGCTTCACTTATCTTATGATCAAGCAATGTTTTCAAGTCAATTAGCTCTGTGTCAGATGAGTGTGTTTGCATATCTTGAATGTCTTTGTCAAGTACTAACTGAACCTTGTACCCTGTACAGTGTTTGTCATGCTTTAGAGTTCTCCTGTCCAAATCAATAATAATTACCCTGCCTTTATCATTTAAAATACATTTACCTTTGGAGAAGTCTATAATGCAGTCCTTCTCGCTCATAATATCTATTCCTAATATGCAATTTGTCACAAGGTTTTGTACAACCAGGAATGGCCATTGTACGGTTCCATTACCTATTTTAACGTTTACAAAAACTTGCTTCGTAACCCTACATGACTTATTACCTAGTGCAGTAGTTATTTTACAGTTTTGGGCAGGAAACTCAGGCACAGGTTCCAATTCACACATCTTTTTATAGAAATTAAAAGACAAAACGCTCACAGCTGCATCTGTATCTAAGATAATAGTAGTTGGAATCCCACCTACTACACCAGTAGTAGATGCTAAAACAATTTCATTTGTGTTTAAACGACATTGTGTACTGTCTTGTAAAAGTTCATCTGATATATTGTCATTGTGGTTGTATCTTATAAATAAAACAGGTAGCTTTTGTTTAGAATTATTAGGCACATCAATATTTTGTTGTTCAATTGTGGTGTCAAATAACTGATTAACATTGAAGTCGCCCCCCAAGAATTCTTCAGCCACGACCTGGGGCAAAGTAGCGACTGTTTCTAGTTTGTTGGATTATCATTTGTACTAGGTACTGACACAGATTGGGGTTGTGCATCAGGTGTCATTTCTATTATATTCACATTCGGATATTGCCTATTATGATCTCCAAACTTTTGCGGTTGTTGTTGCTGTTGCGCATTATAACTTACCTGTCGGTCGTAAGGTATGCTCCAATTTTGTCCTGGTGGCTGCTGTGGTAAAGCAGTATTTGAATGAAAGTATTGATCGCTACGAGTCCAGCCTTGATGCTGTCTTGGCTCGTAGTTATTATTATTTGTATTTCTGTTTGTGTTTTTGTTGTTACATTTGTATCCGTTGTTACCGTTGTTGTTATTACCGCGGTGCCTTTTGTATGGATTGCCGCATGAAGTGTTATTACTGTTGTAATTGTTGTTTCTATTGGAATACGCGTGTTGATTTTGATTTCCGTATTGAGACGGCATGTGAGTTTGCTGTTTTTGCTGTACCGCGTATCCAACTGTGGGCGCGCCAGAATTGTGTTGGCAAGCCTGCATGTTTTGCATACCACTAGTGTAAACATTGTGGCTGCTGTTTTGCCGCGCGAAGCGCTGATCTTCAAGTAACATGTCAACCGAATCTAAAGCTGTTAAAAAATAATCTGAATCGTCATCCGGGATATGTAGAAGTTTTTCCTTAATGTTGAAAGGCAATTTGGCCTTCAACGCTCGGAGTATATCACGCGTTGCGACTGGTTCGTCTAAAAAATGTCCCATGTTCAAGTATTTTTCAAAATATCTGCGTAAGTTACCATTTTTACTGTTAAAAGTTTCAGGTTCTAAAATTTGTCTTCTGAATCGCTCCTGGACGGATTGCGACCAGAATTTGTTCAGAAAAGCACGCTCAAACTCACTGTACGTGGTACATACGTCAGCTTGACTGTATGCCCAGACAGCTGCATCGCCTTGGATGTAACCGACAATATATGAAATCTTTTTCCGGTCACTCCAAGTGCGTGGAAATGCGTTACTAAAAGATTTAAGAAAAATCACCGGATGAATGGTTCGTTTTTCTGGGATAAAAGCCTGAAATTGCCTGTGTTTTATTAAGCTTTCTTCTTCCTTTGCATTATGATATGGATTTGTTCCACTGTAATTACTGCAATGCTCAGCTGGCGAGTAATTACGATAATGTTGCTGTGGTTTACCATGATAATAGCTTGTGTTTGTGGTTGCACGTCGTGGTATGTGTTGTAGTCGTGGTGTGTTTTGTTCTTGTGTGTTTGTCGTGTGCGGTATGTGTGCGTCATACTCGAATGTATATTGATTTCTGAACTGTACATTTTGACTGATATTTTCGTTACATTCAGACTGTGGTTGATCGGTGAATTGTCTCATGGGTGCAGTGACGGATTGTACTGCGTCACTAATCAGCTGTTTGTTATTAGTGATGTATTCCGCTACGGAGTCGTGCACAATTGTTGGTAAATTTTCACGTATGCATCTATCAAAATGTTTGTCTTTGTTCTCTACCCAATCATGAAATTCTTTATTAATATTTTGAAAATGAGCTGTGGCATCAGATTGTAAGATGTCAGTCAGGTGTTGTTCAACATCGTCAAATTTATTCTGCACGTCAGTAATTCGTTTTTCAAGGTTGTCGTGTACTGAAGGATATGTTTGAATTTGTTCAGTAAGAGCTTCAAACGTGACATTAAGGTTTTTTAATTGTGTCTGTAAAAGTGCTACGTCATTTGTAGTCTTTTCTTGTCTCGTATTAAGCTTGGAAAATTTCGTACTGAGTTCAGTCATCTGTTTGGTCAGTGTGGCGTCTATAAGTTCCACACGTTTACACAAAGTGTCATTACATGCCTTGATTGCTATGAGGTCAGATTTAATTTCGTTATTTTGTGTCTTTAAGGTTGCCATGTTTGCCGCGTTCTGTTTCATTAGCATTTGTAACATGTTGGCAATGTTTACTGTTTGCAAGGTCTCTGCCCCCGCCGCGTCATTAGACGTGACGTCATGTATTAACATGGGCTCTGACTGAGACTTTGAAATTTTTGTGGTGAACGGCCTATTGTCAAAACTTCCGTTAACACTTGCGTCAATATTTGATGAATCGTCACTACCGGTTGCTGTCGTAAAGTCATTTTCTAACACTTGTCTCTCGTCCGAGTCGGATTGCGTCTGAATAGTATGTCTTTGCTGTTCCATCTTTGCGTATTGTTTTCTAGTTATGATCATGCCACACGTGATATATATTTCAAGAAATTAATGTTTGACACTGGTTTTAAAATAAAATGCAGTTGAGCATGAATCGCTCGTAGCAACAATGGGTGTTTGTTAATTTAAAAATGTAAACTGAATATGGGATTATTGTTAATGGCTGCTGTCCATGTTACAACGTATCGTACAGAAGTCGGCCATATTGTACACTCGTGTATTGGTATTGTTGCAGAAGTTATTGTTTAAGGAAAAATACTGAGAATGAAATTTATCACTGAAAACTGCTACGCGCGAAAGAAATACTACAGAATCTACTGAAGAGCTAATACACTGAATTATGCGTCTGGTCAAGCCTGCCAATGCAAAGATGCTGCGTCTTACCTTATTTTGCTGGAAGCTTCATTGCGTCTTCCCGCAAAATTTTATAATTGGCAAATATCTTCAGATCTTTGTTATTTCTCATACATTCACGTCCAGGTTTTCATATGAAACAAAGAGAACAATGTAACAAATGACAAAATAACAAGTCCGACACGCAGTCGCCAATATAAAATAGATAAAATAAAATAAAATATTAATTATGTGTTATTGTATGATAGTGATTGGTTGTAATTAATATTTACGTGACGTTTAATTATTCGGTATCAGACGCTTGACAATGGCTTTTTCGTAAATGTAATGTTATTCGTAGTTGACCGTGAAATAAGACTCAAATAATCGGACTTCGTATTTAAATCGTTTCCAAAGACTGCTGCGGTAGGTGCGGACTCAAAACTAAATCTCAATATTAGAATAATTTGCCAGCCATGTCAATATGTCGTACAGAGGTGACTGTCTACTAAACATAAAAAGTTTACACAGTTAGTTAAATCAGATATATTCAACGAATAAGCCTACAGTTAAATAATTCTACTTACTTTCATAAATATAAATTCTTTACAGATTCGAGTGCCTAGTAAGATTGCAACTCCCAGTGATCTTATATAACATTAAATATGGCGGTGTGCCAGTCAATAAAATATACGTGCTTCCCGCACCACTTATCCAAGTCCTCTCTCTCCTTAATCAAACATAAGAGTATCGTAATTGTGTTTTTGTTTTATCAGCGACACAGCGCTGCAGTTCTGTGCCATAGGCTTTATTTATTTCTCACAGATTAATTATTTAATTAAGATTTCGCGTTTCCGAGGAAACTCACGCACGGCATGCAAATGTGCCTTTATATAATCCAGGAGAGTATTTGAACTAATATTTTCACTATGTCGTTTAAGGATTCTGTATCAAATATCTTGATACGACAAAATGGAATCAACTAAATCGAAGCTAATACATAACAATAATCAAAATCACATGAACAAGGATTTCAAGTGGATAAAGACTGATAGGTATAAAAATGAAAGCAAATCATGTATTTCATACGATGACTAATACGATTTGAGAAAGGAACAGCAAAAATTAGATTTCAACCACATAACGGATAAAAAGACTGATCAAAGTCATTGCGATAAAGATTTTTTTTTAAAAATAGGTAGCACTCATCAAACTTCGAAGCCACATCCTTTTACATATGAATTCAGTACCTTAACCATTATACCTATTTGTCCGTAAAGTGTTACCATTTTTTGCTCGTCCATTACTCGCAAACGGGGGCCCGCCAGTGTCAACGGTTGCACGGTATGATTCGTTGGACCTTAATCTACATCATTGTATACATTGTTTCAAAAAGTCGGTCCCGACGCTGGGGACCTCTCCTTGTTAGCTTTATATGTTTTCCACAATTTTGCGCATTTTACCCAATTACAGAGTTTTTTGTCTACATTGCATCTGTTGTGTTGGCAGAAGAGCCAACACCGGGTTACGAGTGGAGGCCGAAATGCACGCGTTTTAGCTCAAGCAGGCTAGCGTGAGGAGGGAAGAACTATACTGACGTGAGGTCTGGAACATGACAAGGAATGAGAATTCTGAAAGCGGACGTAATCAGTTTGATACTAAACTTTAATCCTTTAATGATGAACATCGCTCTTAACGGTACATGATTCACAATATTATCTGTTCAGAAAACATTCATAGTAACTGAATATGGCGCCTTGCTAGGTCGTAGCAAATGACGTAGCTGACGGCTATGCTAAACTATCGTCTCTGCAAATGAGAGCGTATGTAGACGGTGAACCATAGATAGCAGAGTCGGCTGTACAACTAGGGCGAGTGCTAGGGAGTCTCTCTAGACTAGACCTGCCGTGTGACGGCGCTCGATCTGCAATTACTGATAGTGGCGACACGCGGGTCCGACGTATATTAACGGACCGCGGCCGATTTAAAGGCTACCACCTAGCAAGTGTGGTGTCTGGCGGTGACACCACAGCATCGCATCACGTCACGACGCCGAGTCGATGCCATGATGCCCTCAGCGTGCCCCCGATCTGTGTATCATTCCTAAGCCGCAGGTCTATTGCGTCGCTCACGTCGTAGAGAATTCTATAATCACTACCGAATTCTAACCTACGATATTGTATAAGAAGTACCACACTACATGCCTACCTTAACTGCCGTCACAGTAAATTTCTGACGCCTCCAATAATACTTATAGCCAGTGTCAGCGACAGCCCCAGCGAAAGTCATGTCATCTGCTTTAGGGTAGATCACTTTTCAAGCTTCGCCGTCTGGCTGTGTAGTGCTAACACCGATGATCAATGATACAGTGCCCAGAAAATGCCGAAAAATTTTCGATTAGTGTCTAACATGGCTGCTCTACACTGATGAACCACCTTATTTGTCCGTCTTTGACACAAATACCTCACTGATTCTTCATATCAGGGAACAGACAGGTAGTTGTTAGGTTTGTGGATATACATGGCATTACATTCTACGTACAGCTCATAGAATTCGCGTAAATAACGGGCAGTTGATTTGCGTACACGGCGATGGCACCCGATAGCGAACCACATGGGTTCTATGGATTTACCTCTGGCAAATTTGGTCGCCGAGACATCAGCGTGAGTTCACTACAATGCTCCTCAAACTACTGTAGCACGGTTGTGGCCCCGAGACACGGATAAATATACTGCTGGAAGATGACATCACCGTTGAGGAAGGCCGGCCGGGATGGCCGAGCGGTTCTAGGCGCTACAGTCTGGAACCGCGCTACCGCTACGGTCGCAGGTTCGAATCCTGCCTCGGGAATGGATGTGTGTGATCTCCTTAGGTTAGTTAGGTTTAAGTAGTTCTAAGTTCTAGGGGACTGATGACCTCAGAAGTTGAGTCCCATAGTGCTCAGAGCCAGAGCCCGTTGAGGAAGACATCAAGTATGAAGGAATGCAGATAGTTCGCTGTTGTCATTGTGTCTTCGATTACAATCATATGTCACACGGAAGCGCAGGAGAATGTCTCCCATAGCATAATACTGCTCCCATAGCCTGCGGCCGCGGCGCTCTGCACGTTTCGAGCCGCCGTTTGCCTCGATGTCGTGTTTGTTCAGACTACCAGCGACCTCGTGTAGCAAAAATGTGATTCACCAGAAGACACGATACGTTTTCATTGATCGGCGGTCGAATACCGATGGTCTCGTGCCCACTGCAATTGTAATTGACGATGTCATTGGGTCAGCATATGAACACGTAGGGGTGGTCTCCTGCGGAGCTCCTTGTTCAACAATGTACGATGAACGGTGTTCTCCGAAATATTTGTGCGTGCACCAGCATTGTGCTCTATCAGCAGCGATTCCACAAATCACCATCTATTGTACCTTACAGAGCAGACAAGGCTCCGAAGCTCACGTTCTGTGAAGAGTCCGGACATCCAACCATTTAGTGCCTAGTGGTAGTTTCACTCCCTTTCTACCTCTTTTCGTAGATCCTCACGACAGTAGCTCGTCAATATCCGACCAGCTTCGCCGATTTCGTGACACTTGTTCAAGGGCTCTCTGTAATAATAATCCGTCCTTTGTCAAAGTTGCCTACCTGAGTAGATTTCCCGATTTGCAGCCTACATCTGTCTGTGTCTGCTCCGCTTACATTCTTCTGTTACCGCATCACGTGCCCTCAACGCCACGACGAGGCGCAACGTCGCGGTGGGCATAGTGGTAATGTTTTGACTTACCAACGTATCACATCTGGCCGGGAGATCTACCGCTCGCAGTAATAACGGCAAACAGAACCCAAGACGTAGTTGGAAATATGAAAGACTGTTACACAACTCGATTATGAGATTCTCCTCCCCTGAATTCGCCGGATAACCCCGATACGGTATGGTACTCCTCGTAGAATCGTAGTCACAATGTCGTGAACGGGAGAGATCCACGGGTCTATCAAACACCAGGCCATCTCCCCAAGTGTGACAGAGAAATGTGTACAACGTACGTTTAATCACCTCCGACCTAGTGCTTGTCAGAAATGGCGCTCAATCGTCCAAGGAGAGAGGGTCTCACACAGAAAAACCTGCCGTAACTCGTCGACGCTTTTGCAGATAAATGTCGCTAACAGTTTAAACTCCACCCCCTCCCCCCCCCCCCCCCGGCCCCTCCATCCTTCTTTCTCTCTTTGGAACACCACATAGGCAAACCAGACTCGGAGACACCTGCATGAGCACCAGAGGAGATCTGTAAAACCCTTTGCGGATAAACGTTTCTAACAGTTTAAGCTCGAAGCACATCCCTCCCCACCACCGTTTCTTTCTCGACCAGTGAGAAACGTATTTCCCTCCTCCTCCTTCCAACTGTCACACTTCTGAAACTAGTGTGGGTGACTCCATTTTCAGGTAGGCGGCCTGCCACGTGGAGTGAAGACTAGTAACAAAATAAACCCTGCAAATATAAGCGACATTACTATAAGCCTTGACTACTAACCGCGGGAAAATCCACGTGTGGTATGTAATTTCGACAGATCCATAAAATTCCAGAGACACATGGTGCACAGCCAATACACTGATGTATTTGCTACGAAAACTTTTATCTGCATTAGTAATGAGTACCCTCAAACGCGAGTGGGACTGGTGCAACAGACATATCCTCGCACTAAGCGTGACAAATGCCTGGTACATCGGGGAAAAATTTAGAGACAAAATACAGTCTTAGGACGAAGTCGACGCTAGACTAGATCTGTCAGACATGTAACTCTAGCAACATTACAGCGTGACATCCCTATAAGACTCCCAAACAGATGCGGAAATAATCACATACGATGTTGTCACACGCGTTCGAGACTATTAAATGGTTAGACTGCACCAAAAAGGAGAAAAAAAAGAATCTATTCTTACGTACAAAGTAGTGGAGTCGCACAGGTCACGGTATTATAAAATGTGACTTTAGAGTTTGAGCAAAGTATACCAAAGACTAATCACCCACATGACGAAAAAAAGTGTGAACAACACCAGCAGAATGACCGCTGGTATAGCAAGTTGCACATATCTGATAGCAGTGCAATTTGCATCATATATGCCGGACGGTGTGGCCGTGCGGTTCTAGGCGCTTCAGTCTGGAACCGCGCTACTGCTACGGTCGCAGGTTCGAATCCTGCCTCGGGTATGGATGTGTGTGATATCCTTAGGTTAGTTAGTTTAAGTAGTTCTAAGTTCTAGGGGACTGATGACCACAGATGTTAAGTCCCATAGTGCTTAGAGCCATTTTTTTGCATCATATTTATCACGAGATGCTGCTCGTATGTGTTGCGCTACAGGGACAGAAATAGTGAAGACCAACATCGCCACTGTGAATCTGCAGGCAGCCCAGGGAATGCAGCCACGCTCAACATCTATCTCGCTCGTTCCAGAGATTATCCACCTCACTGGCTCCAAGTAACCATGGGATGCATCTTAAACACAGTGAGAGATTGGGGTGATCACAGATTTGCGTGTGACTAAGAGTAACGGTCCACAAGTAATGGCTTTCGTCTGACAACTAGCGCGACTTCCGGTTGCAATGCAGCGGTTGATAAATTCTAGTCCAGGATAGCCGCCGCACTGTTGCTAATCCCCGGAGGACTGTTTGATAAAGCTACCAGCGTTTTGCCTATAGACCTTGAAACAGACAGCAAAGACTGTGAGCATAAAAACTTTGTAAAATTAATTTATGTTAGATTTTTGTGAGCTGCTGCCTATGCTCTTATTAACAAAAATGCGTTATTTAGTAGCAAAAACAATCCGTACTTGTGCTGGTCACAATAATATCTGCAGATGTTGAACATATAGATCTTACCACGAATCCGTCTCTCTCATGTCGTTAGAGCTCCGACAACCCAATGCTGTCCATGACGAAGTCTAAATCGGGTAATATCGGGGCCTAATACTCCTGAGAGGGACTTAAATCGAATAGGGCACGTGCAGTGTTGGGCTGGGGATACATACTGCAGCACGTCCACATGCGCCAACGACCATCCATCAGTTGTCAACAGCGCTGGTGATGGAATGGGAATTCGTTACCACAGGAATTTCTTACCGAACTTGTGGCCAGCATGGGAGCATCTTGCAGAGCACGCACTGCCCTCATAGTCTGCTTTAGTATTCGTAGAAGTGTGGGACAATCACTGGATGGCGTCACAGCATGGCAATATAATCACCAACAACAAATGCTTCTTACTAACGATTTAGCAGCAAAAAACTATTAGGTATATCATGATGGTGACGCTCCCAGTCACATAGTTCTTCCTATGAATCTCACTCTGACAGTTGTTTCTCCTGCTATATGATTTATCTTGTCATTTCACATAAAGTCGCTCGGGATAGTTACTCCTAAACTTTTATGTGTTTCCGGCATTTTGTCATCAATCATGTAGTTGTAGACTAGTGGGTTTCTTTTCCTACTGTCACGCAACATGTTACATTTATTTACGTTCAGGGTCAACTGCTATATCTTAAACCATTTATCAGTTGTCTGCAGGTCATTCTGGAAATCGATAATGCCATCTGGCGTTGCTACTTCCTTTTAGGCAACAGCATCATCTGCGAACAGTCTTAAAGAGCTACCTACGCTTTCTACTAGCTCATTGATATAGATTATAAACAGTAACGGTTCTATGACACTTCCTTTTGGTACTCTGTGAATCATCTTTGCATCTGTCGATTTTGTTCCGTTAAGAGCGACGTGTTCAGATCTATTTCCAAGTAAGTATTGAATCAAGTCGAAAATCTGGTCCAATATTCGATAAGCTCATAGTTTCTTCACTAGGCGGCATTGCAGTACTGTGTCAAATGCCTTCCTGAAGCCAAGGAACGTGGCGTCAACCTTAGCGCCGTTGTCTGTTGCGCTATGTATCTCATGAAGGAATAGCACGAGCTAAGTTTTGCAAGACCTTTGCGAAATTCAGGCTGATTTTTATAGAGGAGCTATTCTTTCTATATAATTGTCATAATTCTTGAGCATTAAACATGTTCCGTAATTCTACAACAGATTGACGCTAACTATATGGATCTATAATCGTCTGCATCTGACGTGCGTCCCTTTGTGAAAACGAGAACGACCTGTGCTTTCTTCCAGTTGCTAGGTGCCCTTAGTAGCTCCAATGGTCTACGATAAATTGCTGCTATATAGCGAGAAAGTTCTTTCGCTTAACGTCTATAGAATATTACAGGTACATTATCTGGTCCAAATGCCTTTCCACTACTAAGCGATTGTAGTTGCTTTTCTCTTCGACCATTGGTTATCTCAGTATTTGCCATTTCGACGTTCGTACACCAGTGTGTAATATAACTACAATTTTCCCTGATAAACTTACGACCAAGGTCTAATTTAATAAAACAAGTAATATCCACAAAATAAGACTATCAAAATGGTTCAAGTGGCTCTGAGCACTATGGGACTTAACTTCTGAGGTTATCAGTCCCCTAGAACTTACAACTACTTAAACCTAACGAACCTAAGGGCATCACACACATCCATGACCGAGGAAGGATTCGAACCTGTGACCTTAGCGGTCGCGCGGTTCCAGACTGTTGCGCCTAGAACCCCCGGCCACCCCGGCCGGCACAAGACTACCAAACATTCACGAATTAGCAATATATTATGCTCTTTAGATCACAATATGATCTGTGGTAATGTTAAGTCATGTGTATTACACAAGAAGCATTTAGGGACTACCACGAAAATATGTAATTCTGGCAGAGAAAGTAGATCGAGAGAAAAACACAGTTAAGCAACTATTCTTTGTTCACATAAGAAAAAAAGCAAACAAGACTCATGCTTAAGGACTTCAGCCCGTTCCAACTCAACGATCGCTGCCTACAAGGCAGTACGAGGAGCAATCTATGATGGTGGTACATTTGATTAGCATGTCGATAACCCCTGCTGCCTTTGTTGCCAGTAGACGAATCCTGATGCCACTGCATCTTAATTCAAGAAGCTCCTCACTGGGTCTCACAAGGGCTGCATGGACCTCATACCAGTCCCCACTACCACAGAAAAAGTTTCAGGAGTCAACAGGATGTGAGCCCCAGTCCTTGTGCTTGACAAGAAGTAACGCGAACTATTCGCCTATGGAAGCCGCTCAGCATAAACCACTCAAGTTGTGTAGAAAACTAAAAATTATGTCGGTTAAGGAAGAAAGATATAAGTCTTAAGAAGCGTATAATGTCGCAATTTCTTAAATTTTTTACCTTTAGATCTGTGTTGTTGTTGTTGTGGTCTTCAGTCCTGAGACTGATTTGATGCAGCTCTCCATGCTACTCTGTGCTGTGCAATCTTCTTCATCTCCCAGTACGTACTGCAGCCTACATCCTTCTGAATTTGCTTAGTGAAGTCATCTCTTGGTCTCCCTCTACGATTTTTACCCTGCACGCTGCCCTCCAGCACTAAATTGGTGATCCCTTGATGCCTCAGAACATGTTCTAACAACCGATCCCTTCTTCTAGTTACGTTGTGCCACAAACTCCTCTTATCCCCAATTCTATTCATTACTTCCTCATTAATAGGTGATCTACCCATCTAATCTTCAGCATTCTTCTGTAGGACCACATTTCGTAAGTTTCTATTCTCTTCTTGCCTAAACTATTTATCGTCCACGTTTCACTTACATACATGGCTACACTCCATAGAAATACTTTCAGAACCGACTTCATGACACTTAAATCTATACTCGACGTTAACAAATTTCTCTTGTTCAGAAACGCTTTCCTTGCCATTGCCAGTCTACATTTTATATCCTCTCTACTCCCATTTCATCTTCATCTACATCCTCTTCCATTTCCATGATATTGTCTTCAAGAACATCGCCCCTGTATAGACCCTCTGTACACTCCTTCCACCTTTCTGCTTACCCTACTTTGCTTGGAACTGGGTTTCCATCTGAGCTCTTGATATTCATGCAAGTGGTTCTCTTTTCTCCAAAGGTCTCTTTAATTTTCCTGTAGGCAGTATCTATCTTACCCCTCGTGAGATAAGCCTCTACATCCTTACATTCGTCCTCTAGCCATCGTTGCTTAGCCATTTTGCACTTCCTGTCGATCTCATTTTAGATCTAGGGGGAACTAAATCAAGGACACAAGAAGTAATAAGATAGATAACTTAAGATATCTCTATCGATTATAGACCTGGTAGCCTGTAGCTCGGTGACATGAGAGGTAAAAATATAACAGCGAGACTGGAACAAAGAGCTACTGGATATTTCGCTTCACGAAGTGGCACGGAACCATTTAACTAGGAGCCAATACTGCACGCAGTAAGCACTAACTCCTACAGTGACTGATAATGCAGATAATTTAGAACATAAATTGTGAGATTAGTTATAGATTCTGTTTGCGACCACCTTCTTCGAAGCAAATCATTAATTTAATTACCCAGTGTGACGCCTTTAGAGAGGTTCATCCAGATAATTTACTATGGCAATAATTTATCGAATGAACTCAGAGCCTAATACTGTAACATTCCAGGAGGTAAATCTACTGCCACGTACAGAGTTGTCTAACGTATTCTAGTGTTGCCAAGTCTCCACTGAACAAGCGACGTGGGTACACATTTGCATAACCGAGGCCGGCCAGTGTGGCCGAGCGGTTCTAGGCGCTTCAGTCTGGAACCGCGCGACCGCTACGGTCGCACGTTCGAATCCTGGCTCGGGCATGGATGTGTGTGATGTCCCTAGGTTAGTTAGGTTTACGTAGTTCTAAGTTCTAGGGGACTGATGACCTCAGCTGTTAAGTCCCATAGTGCTGAGAGCCATTTTTTTGCATAGCCGATGTGTTTCTTGAGCTAGTTAGTACTTGATAAGTTTCACTGTGAGCCAATATACGTGAAGTATGAGCCAATGAGTTCTATATGCATTCCTGTAACTATTATTTGCGAATAACTTTTAGTCACAATTAATATCCAGATGCACCGAATGCATCTAGAACATGATAGATTAAGAACAGCGAGAATCAATTAGTTAGAGAGCCATCCCGCTGGAATCAATACCTCACCGTATGGTCTTTATGTCCGTAGCCGCTCTGTCAGCGAGCTACTACTGACAGCAGGTGTGCAGGCTCTAGGCGAGGTCTGTTAGCCGCCGGCCATACGGTGCAGGAGACAACTTGCTAATAGCGCTGAATGAGGAAAGCGACTGCCTACGCGTGTGAAACGTCGCCTTGCTGCTCTGAGGCCCGGGGATCGCCGTCGATGGAGGGCAAGCAGCCTGGTTAGTTATGATGAGACTATGTGACCGATCCGGGTGACATGGGGCCGACCGAAGAGATTAAACCGCCTTCACGGGCAGCTAATACGTGCAGTCATCGTCTCGTCTGCAAACATACGGCCTGAACTTGCTCCACGGTGTGGTCAGCACATTTGAGTCTGGGGGGCACTCATTCATTCATCTGCCTCTGTCCTATCAGGTATTTACTGGAGCTAGTGTGGGCAGAAGACCGCGGAAGAAGAGGCCGTCCGCCACCGGATGATAACAGTCACTCAAGTCAACTACCACCGACACATCCCTGACCGCAAGTATGATATTAAATTGACCAAATTGTGACTGTGGGTGCTAGTGTACAATCCATTGAGCCTCGGTTATCGTCTGGTGACCTGCTCTGGGGCTCGACGAAATACCAGTACCCAAAGACTCGAATGCTGCACAGGTTACACCAACGTTCAAGAAAGGCAGTAAGAGTAATCCACTAAATTACAAGTTCACATCATTAACACTGCTCTGCAACAATTTCGAACATATGTTGTGTTCGAACATTACGAAATACCTGGAAGACAACAGGCTATTAACACACAATCAACACTGATTTAGACAACACGGTTCTGCTTAAACACAAATAGTTTTTTACTCATCAAGTGCTGAGTGCTATCGACAAGGGATTTCAAATTGATTCTGTATTTCTAGGTTTCCATAAGGCCTTTGATACCGTACCTCACAAGCGGCTTGTAAACAAACTGCTTGCTTACAGAGTATCGTTTAAATTATGTGATTGGGCTCGTGATGTCCTGCCAGAGAGGCCACAGTTCGTGATAATTGATGGAAAGTCATCGAATGAAACAGAAGTGATTTCTGGCGTTTCCAAAGGTTGTGTTCTGGGCCCACTGCTGTTCCTTATTTTTATAAACGATTTAGGGAACTATCTGAGAGGCCGTCTCAGGTTGTTTACAGATGTTGCTGTCGTTTATCGTCCAATAAAGTCATCAGAAGATCAAAACTAATTGCAAAATGATTTAGATATGTGCATGGTGCTAAAATTGGCAGCTAACCCGTAATCAGGAATTGTGAGGTAACCCACATGAAAGCTAAAAGCAATCAGTTACACTAGGTTTGCGCGAGTCAATCAGATCGAAGGGCTGTACATTCAGTTAAATACCTATGAATTACATTTACGAACAACTTTAATTGGAAAGAACACACACGTTATGTGGTTATTGGCAGAACACGTACACAATGCAACAGATCTAATAAAGAGACTGCCTATACTACGCTTGTCGTTCCTCTTTTAGAGTCCTGCTGCGCGGTGTGTGATGCTTACCAGATAGGAGTAACGAAGTACGTCGAGAAAGTTAAAAGAAGGGGTAAACGCTTTGTATTATCGAGGACGTGATACTGGATCTGGAATGGAAATCATTAAAATATTTTTCGTTGAGGCAGGTTATTCTCAGGAAATTTCAGTCACCAACTTTCACCTCCTAATTCGAAAATATTTTATAGATGACGATCTACATAGGGAGAAGCGACAGTCAAAATAAAATAAGGGAAATCAGAGCTCACAAGGAATGATTTAGGTGTTCTTTTCTTTACTACTCTGTTCAAGAGTGGAATAATAGAGAATTAGTGTGAAAATGGTTCGATGAACCATTTGCCAGGCACTTACACTGAAACGTAAAAGAAACTGGTATAGGCATGTTTATTGAAACATAGAAGTATGTAAACAGGCAGAATACGGCGCTGCGGTCGCCAATGCTTATATAAGACGACAACTGTTAGATCGGTTAACCCTGCTACAACGACAGGTTATCAAGATTTAAGTGAGTTTGAACGTGGTGTTACAGTCGGCGCACAAGGTATGGAACACAGCATCTCCGAAGTAGCGATGAAGTGGGTATTTTCCCGTACGCCCGTTTCACGAATGTGCTGTAAATATCAGGAATCCGGTAAAACATAAAATCTTCGACATTGCTGGGGCTGGAAAAAGATCCTTCAAGAATGGGACCAGCGACGACTGAAGAGAATCGTTCAACGTAATAGAAGTGCAACTCCTCAGCAAATTGGTGCAGATTTCAATGTTGGGCCATCATCAACTGTCACCGTGCGAACTAACAAATTGCTCTGAGCACTATGGGACTTAACATGTATGGTCATCAGTCCCCTAGAACTTAGAAATACTTAAACCCAACTAACCTAAGGACATCACACAACACCCAGTCATCACGAGGCAGAGAAAATCCCTGACCCCGCCCGGGAATCGAACCCGGGGCCCACTAACAGCTAAATATCATTGACATAGGCTTTCGGAGCAGAAGGCTCCCTCTTGTGCCCTTCACCACTACACGGCACAAAGCTTTACGCCGCGCCTGGGCACGTCAACACCTACATTGGACAGTAGACAACTGGGAACATATTGCCTGGTTGGACAAGTCTCGTTTCAAATTGTGCGGATGAACGTGTGCGGGTATGGAGACAACCTCATGAATCCACGGAGCCTTCATGTCAGCAAGGGACTGTTCAAGCTGGTGGGTGATCTGTAATGGTTTGGGGCGAGTACTATTGGAGTAAAGTGGGACCCCTGATACGACTGGATACGACTCTGACAGGTGACAAATACGTAAGCTTCCTGTCTGATAACCTCCATCCATTCATGTCCATTGTGCATTCTGACGGACTTGGGAAATTCCAGGAGGACAGTGCGACACCCCACAAGTCCAGAATTGCTACAGAGTGGCTCCAGGAACACTCTTCTGACTTTAAACACTTCCTGTGGCCCCCACACTCCTCAGACGTGAACATTATTGTTCATGTCTGGGGTGCCTTGTAACGCGCTGTTCAGAAGGGATCTCTACTCCCTAGCACTCCTACGGATTTATGGATAGCCCTGCACGGTTCATGTTGTCAGTTCTCTCCAGCACTACTTCAGACAGTCGAGTTCATGCCATAGCGTGTTGCGGCACATCCGCGTGCTCGTAGGGGCTCTACACGATATTAGGCAGGTGTACCACTTTCTCTGGCTCTTCAGTGTATGTGTGATTTGCAGAGTTGTTATGCAGAAGTAAAGGTTATTGGTGTTCTGGATAAGGCTTTGTTCCCCACCTTCGGGTTTATGTTCTGTTCTGCAGTTCAGACGCTGAATTTTTTCCTTCCGCTTTAATTAAGTGTTTTGGATATTATTTATCCCTTTCATTGACTGCAAATCGGCCGGTGGACAGATTGTTCTTCTAGGTGTGACTGGTTTTGTTAATGAGCAAAAATTCCTATATGAAGAGGTTTTAAAGTATGTAGCAGTTGTGACTTTTATAGTGATCGGCTGCGGCCACGCATAAATTCTGCAGGAATTATTGTCTCTTCTTTCCGACTGTGGTACGTTATTATAAAGAGGAGAGTTTAGACAGCTCAGCATTTCCCAAGGAACATTACGTGGAGTTTAGATTGTTCTAATCTTACTTCTTGTAACTTAGCTTGTGCGTAAGTTGTTTAAATTTCTTTTTTTGAAGTAAATGACTTGTGATTTAACTGCCTTAATCTCATTAGTCCTACTGAAAATTTCCTTATACGTAGACTTGTTGGATCTTTCATTTTTAAAGGATTTTAGCTTGTGCCTGAGCTGATTATTAACTGGCCGAATCGACTAATATTTGTTTCTTTTTAAAATTTTATTTGTTGAAATTTGTTTCCTGAAAACCCTGTTTATATGTCCTATAAGGATCCAGTGTTGGCGTTGGAGTTGGTGTTGGCATCAGCGCATATGTATTGTCGCCTCCTGACTGCTACCGAGCGAGGTGAAGCAGTGGTTAGCACACTGGACTCGCATTCGGGAGGACGACGGTTCAATCCCGCGTCCGGCCATCCTGATTTAGGTTTTCCGTGATTTCCATAAATCGCTCCAGGCAAATGCCGGGATGGTTCCTTTGAAAGGGCACGGCCGGCTTCCTTCCCCTTCCTTCGATAATCCGATGAGACCGATGACCTCGCAGTTTGGTCTCTTCCCCCAAACAACCCAACCCAATCCTGACTGCTGGGCGTCGCTCGGGTTTGAGTCCTGTCCCAAGAGCTGCCACTAATCATCAGTCTCACGGGTGTGGGCTTGATCATTTTGTACGTACTCTTATATTACAGAACCTTTCGTTTTGTTGTTAATGGCACATCGGAGGACCAACAAATTGTTTGCTCTTGGTGAATGACAGTAAATTTCCCTGGTCTCGTCGTTCCCTCCCCAAGTAACCACCAAAGGCTGGCTCCGTATGAGGGGGCTCTCTTCTTCCGTAGCTGCCACAACAGTTTTCGTTTTTCTTTCTTAGGCATACAGCAAACTTAAAACCTCATCCACTTGAAGCGATTCTCTTTTCTAGCATCACTGGACACTTTTAACGTTATGAGTAAATAACATTTTTATATTATACACTGAAAAACAGTTTTCCTTAAGAATGCTTTCATTAGCGGTAACTCTAACACATAGCAAAAGTGAGAAGACTGCATAGTACTGATGTGTTCAAATGTGTGTGAAATCTTATGGGACTTAACTGCTAAGGTCATCAGTCCCTAAGCTTACACACTACTTAACCTAAATTATCCTAAGGACAAACACACACACCCATGTCCGAGGGAGGACTCGAACCTCCGCCGGGACCAGCCTCACTGACTGCAGCGACTTAAACCGCTCGGATAATCCCGCGCGGCAGTGCTGATTACTAAACGAGAGCATTCACGAATAAAATTTCGTAAGCTGCGGGAAACATTGAGTTTCAAATCAGAAAATCAAAGTGTGTAAGGAAATCTTCCACAGTGATCGAGTAATAGGATTGAAATAGCTGTAAATAGAAATAAACAAGCGAATGAGTGCTGTGCAGTTTTGGTTTCAGCGTCTGATAATATGAAGGGTTAGGCAGCTGTGATGAGAATGCGGGACAAGGAAAACTAAACGCAATCAGTAATGTCTGGAATATGTAATCCTTAAAGAAAACAATAAATAAAAATCAAAGAAACGAAGTGAATCATCTGGTAATAACGATTGGAAAGTAGCTGCTCGTGATGCCATGCCAACAAAAGCGAAAAGCGCCAGATGATCGTGCATTTGAATTTTAGGTCAGTTTAAGACAGCGAGAAACCAACGTAACTGGCAAAAATTCATTTATATGTACAAAGAATAAAACCAGTATACCACTACTCTCAGGTGGTTCATTTTTTTCGTAGTTTATTCCCTGGCTGTTCCACATTCGGGGCGCCCCTACCCTATCAGATCATTCGTATGAGAATTATCGAAGCGTCTTGAAAGATAAGCCCTGTACACAGCAGCTCGTCTCATAACTACTACTTATCGGGTCTTGTTTAACTAAAAATACGGATAACATAAACAGTATAAAGGAACAACACCAAATACATATATGGACTAGATACCTTGAAATCACTGTGGAATAATCTGGAAAAGTAGAAAATTTGAGTGGCTTCTTATCTACATAATATGAATTGACGAAATAAGTTAAACGTTCCGAGACCAACAATAATTGCTTGCTTCTATAAGCGACTGACTGAACGGATGCACATCTACCACTTACTGTTGTTATTAGAAGCTGGCACTTTTGTCACTGCACTGACGCGACGCTACGAATAAAATCAGTCACGGAACTTTATGGATGGATGGTGTACTGTACATCACGGCTAACCAAGAAGCTGGCTAATTACTTTGTTAAAAGTGAATCTTAATTAGTGCTTGGAGAGCCATATTCCTAGTATACGATGGAAGAGTAAAGATTCCAAAATGTTGACCGGTAGTTCCGCCAAAAGTATTTCTCCAGGAAGCACATCTGAATTGTAAATCAGTTCTCTCCTTTTTGACACTGTATGAATTATTAATATTTTTGTGGTCACATGGGAAATACCTATAGCTTGACGTAGATATAACACGTTTAAAGAATATCCGTCGCCTACGAACAGCACGTAAAATATCAGTTTAGGCAAAAACGACACTTGTATTGAGGAGGTGCGGTTTTTACTCTCAACTTGTGCTTGATGTACCAGGAAAGGAAGCTTTTACTGCAGGCAGCTACCCAATAACATATTTAATATTCACAACAGGAGGGGCAATAATGCGAAATTTTATGTATATCATGAGTGGGAGGTTAAGAAATATTCGGATGAAGTTTGCTCTTTTATCTTACGCTACGTTAATAGTGGTTTATAAAGTTCTGCGACAATATAAATTTTTTCAGATGGATGTCCAGGACGGAATAAATATAGCACAGTTTTCAGATTTTTTCCAGATCCTCATTGCTATTAAAAGATTATAAAACCTACACCGTTATTTTCTTGTGTGTGAACATTCTTTCATGTCACGTCACCGTGATTTAGTTGTTATTTAGAGAAAGTTTCGTACATCACCTAGTATTTATCCACTGCTTGAATACGTAGATTTAATAGCAACTTCAGGCAATAACAACCGTCTTACTGTTAAAATGTTACAGACAGTAAATAGTTCTGATTTTCATAACTGTAGACCACATAATTCAAGAAATCTGCACTTTAAGTGGAGCATTCGATGTAAGTGAATTTTTTGATTTTCCGTATGCAATGGATCTTATAGGAACACATTTCACTGAAGGACTGGTTCTTCATAATTTTCAACTCTTGCTTTCTCCAATCAACCGTCAATTGTTATCAGTGCTCCTGTTTATCCATAGGGCTACATGCAAGTAAATGGGAAGAAACTAGCTGACATTAAACAAATTCCAGCCATATATACCAACAGAATACCGTTAGTGTTTACCGTACTATGGGCTACATCCTCCACAAGACTCGTGACAATTTATGTTGATAAACCCTCATACCTAGATATATGTTGCTTTTTATGTCGTCATTACTTACTGAATTTCTAACAGTGCAGCTTTATGATAAAACAGAACTGTCGTAGAATTTTTTTTTTTTTTTTACTTTAAAAAATATGTTCCTTAACGCTATTTTGCCGAAAGTCGACATGTTGAGAAAAGTAGCTGTTGTACTTAAGGTTTATAATTTATATAAAAAACAGCTACCAGTCACATGTATGGTTTAAAAAGGTTTATTATCTTCAGACCATGACCGGTTTCGGATTTTTCTTTTCAAATCGATCTTCAGGTGGCAAATTACAAGCATTCTTAGTTGGACCTAGTTTTGTTTGTGTTATTCGTTTGCTGCAGAGCTGTGTAGTTCTGCCTGACGAAATATTCGTTCGTTTATGTTTTCGAACGCAAGCTTAATACACTTTTCAATATGCACTATGTGAGTGCTATTCCAGTCAATGGACGTCACTTTCAAACTCATCATCTTAATTACACACGCAGCACACAGCTCTGCAGCAAACAAATAACACAAACAAAACTAGGTCCAACTAAGAATGCTTGTAATTTGCCATCTGAAGATGGATTTGTAAAGAAAAATCCGAAACCGGTCATGGTCTGAAGATAATAAACCTTTTTAAACCATACATGTGGCCGGTAGCTGTTTTTTATATAAATTACAAACCTTAATATGTTCCTTGTCGAAAGTCGTCAGTCATAAACAAACATAAGCAAACCCCTGGCGCTACATAGGAAGAAAGGGTCCTGTAATCTCTTATCAGGTAAAACTCTAGACTATTAAAACTGATCTAATGTTTTTTGTTTGCTAAGTTATTACCATTTATTTCAGAAACAGCGCATCTCCAACACTTTTAAAAAATTCTGAAGGCCATTGTATTGGTCTCATGCTATCGAACGAACTGAAAATTATATTTGCACTAAGTAGAAGCTCTAAACATTCTGCGCTGTGTCTGTTTGTTCTATATCGTGTCTCCCTACCACTTTCGCGCAACGACGCTCTGAGCGTGTTTTTTAGGGAATTGACTAGTTTGAACCTGGGACCTGTTGCTGGTAAGGAGACGTTAGACCACACATGACATGTAGAATTCAGAAGAGTTCAGTGAGACTAGCGATGGTATAACCAAATACTTAATGAGAGACGCGAAAAAGTCTCACGCTAAAACTTGCGGGTGGTGTGGTCGTAGCGGTTAGCTGGCGACGTGGGTGTCCGTCCCTTATCGTAGGGCCTTCTCGCTTAACACAGTTCTGCTTTCGGCTTCTGTTCTCGTTTCTCCCCTCGGAACTACGTCTGTCTCACGGTGGGAAGGTATGACATGCATTTAGGCATTCTTGTGTTAGTCTGTGGTATTCCATTTGCTCACTCGTTACACGTATTACTTTGGTTAATTTAATGTCACGATGTATTCGGAGCTATGTGACATACTACTGGATTTGCTTATCATGTCAGGGTTTTCATGGAAGGTGTTGGATTTGCCCGGCACCTTACAAAGCTAAACAAAAAATCCATAACTCCTCTCACTAGATTATCTTTTATAGAATTTTTTTTTCTCTGTGGAAAAGTGACGCTTCACAAATAACGATTCATTTCTGTTCCTCACCCACTTCCAGCAGAGGAAACTTTGGAGCTGTACTGGGTGAATGCATACAGTACATGAATACATACAGTACACAGTATTGCAAGACACATCGGTGACTGCAGGTACGCAGTAAAGGCATTTACAGAAGACTGATATTGAAGGAGTGTTAGTTTATATTTTGAAGAATAATATGCATGGTAGACTTTATTTCCTTTGGATTCCAATACTTTAGCTAATATGTCGATTGAAGCAATCCTTATACACTTCCACCAGTACATACCTGTGGTTATTGTAGGTCTGTAGTGAATTACGTTATCGCTATATAGTTTACCACCAAAATGTTCACTCTACTTCTTTCACTTATTCAAAAGTTCCTTATTATAGCTAAAATGTTCTTTCCTTATATTTGTGTGTCATCCTTTAAGTGGGAATATGTGATGTAGCCTTGGCCATTCAATATAGTACTGGATATTGATAAATCCAGTTGAGCTTAATATAGCTTATTTCAATCAAATTTAAATTATAAATTGTACACCATTATAAAAACGAATATTATCATGCAAATGTTATTATAACTTTAAGGTAGCTAAGACTTCGGGAATACCGGCAATTATCGATGGGAGTGGGATAGTGACATCACATTTTCACGTACTGACTAATGAGATTGGTTGTAGATAGTAATTTTTTCAGTTCAGAGCGTCTATCATTAGGGCACCATAAAATATAATGACGTTCTATCAAATGTTTGAGCTGCTTGGTAACGACGTAAACTGCCTGAAACACGCCAAAATGGAAATATTTTTTCTTGGTTGTTCCTACTACTACATCATAGACAAACTTTTAAATCAAATTGTCAGAACATAGCCAAAGCCTTGCAGACAAACAAAAATTACGCGAAGAGAAATGTAGTGTGAGGAGGGCTACGCGGGAGGCGTTCAATAAATTCGAAAGTAAAGTTCTATGTACTGACTTGGCAGAAAATCCTAAGAAATTTTGTTCATATGTCAAAGCGGTAAGTGGATCAAAAAAAATTTTCAAACACTCTGTGACCAAAATGGTACTGAAACAGAGGATGACAGACTAAACCCTGAAATACTACATGACTTTTTCCAAAGCTGTTTCACAGAGGAAGACTGCACTGTAGTTCCTTCTCTAGATCGTCGCACGGATGACAAAATGGTAGATATCGAAATAGGTGACAGAGGGATAGAAAAACAATTAAAATGGCTCCAAAAAGAGAAGGCCGCTGGACCTGATGGGATACCAGTTCGATTTTACACAGAGTACGCGAAGGAACTTGCCCCTCATCTTGCAGCGGTGTAGCTTAGGTCTCTAGAAGAGCGTAGCGTTCCAAAGGATTGGAAAAGTGCACAGGTCATCCCAGTTTTCAATAAGGGACGTCGAACAGATGTGCAGAACTATAGACCTATATCTCTACCGTCGATCAGTTGTAGAAATTTGGAACACGTATTATGTTCGAGTATAATGACTTTTCTGGAGACTAGAAATCTACTCTGTAGGAATCAGCATGGGTTTCGAAAAAGACGATCGTGTGAAACCCAGCACGCCCTATTCGTCCACGAGACTCAGAGGGCTATAGACACGGGTTCCCAGGTAGATGGCGTGTTTTTTGACTTCCGCAAGGCATTCGATACAGTTCCCCACAGTCGTTTAGTGAACAAGGTAAGAGTATACGGACTATCAGACCAATTGTGTGATTGGATTGAAGAGCTCCTAGATAATAGAACGCAGCATGTCATTCTCAATGGAGAGAAGTCTTCCGAAGTACGAGTGATTTCAGGTGTGCCACAGGGGAGTGTCGTAGGACCGTTGCTATTCACAATATACATAAATGGCCTTGTGGATGACATCGGAAGTTCACTGATGCTTTTTGCAGATGATCCTGTGGTATGTCGAGAGGTTGCAACAATGGAAAATTGTACTGAAATGCAGTAGGATCTGCAGCGATTGACGCATGGTGCAGGGAATGACAATTGAATCTCAATGTATACAAGTGTAATGTGCTGCGAATAAATAGAAAGAAAGATCCCTTATCATTTAGCTACAGTATAGCAGGTCAGCAACTGGAAGCAGTTAATTCCATAAATTATCTGGGTGTACGCATTAGGAGTGATTTGAAAAGGAATAATCATATAAAGTTGATCGTCGGCAAAGCAGATGCCAGACTGAGATTCATTGGAAGAATCCTAAAGAAATGCAATCCGAAAACAAAGGAAGTAGGTTACAGTACGCTTGCTCGCCCACTGCTTGAATACTGCTCACCAGTGTGGGATCCGTACCTGATAGGGTTGATGGAAGAGACAGAGAAGATCCAACGGAGAGCAGCGCGCTTCGTTACAGGATCATTTAGTAATCGCGAAAGCGTTACGGAGATGATAGATAAACTCCAGTGGAAGATCTGCAGGAGAGACGCTCAGTAGCTCGGTACGGACTTTTGTTGAGGTTTCGAGGACATACCTTCACCGAGGAGTCAAGCAGTTTATTGCTCCCTCCCACGTACATCTCGCGAAGAGACCATGAGGATAAAATCAGAGATATTAGAGCCCACACAGAGGCATACCGAAACTCCTTCTTTCCACGAACAATACGAGACTGGAATAGAAGGGAGAACGATAGAGGTACTCAAGGTACCCTCCGCCCCACACCGTCAGGATGTAGATGTAGATGTAGAATCTTCCGTCGGTTCTTGGTAGAACAACATTATAATAAATGAAAAGCAGCAGGTTGCTTCTGTTCTACAATTTTAGTTTTATTGTTAACCGGTTTTCGTCTTTCAATGTTATGGTATTTTTTGGATGGAATATTATCACGGGTAAATGCTTTTACAGAAGTAGTATGTTTGTTTACCATTAAATGTATGCATCTGTCACGGATGGTGTACTGAGTGGGCATTGGCAGTTTGTTAACTGAACTGTTATACTTGTTCTACTTGTAAGAGGGTCTTATTATTCCCACCCATGTAACGTATTATGGGGAGGTTAAGATGAATTAACGATTTTTCGTGATTTGTGGAAGTCCTAAGGTTAGTATTTATATATTTATTTAACTTGCTGATATTAGAACCATCAAGTCCTGTCTTACATCTAATGCTTCCTGCATATGTAGCATTCCATACATTATGATAACAGCGTTTACTGTATTCCAGAGAAAAAAGGAAACAGTGTTTATATCACTATATGAGAAATACAACAAAAGAGACAAACTACAGGAAGGTTGAATTGAACTATGATAGAAGAGTGGAAGAGGGAATAAAAGAGTGCTATGATAAAATTCAGTTAACACACACAGGGGAAAGAAAGTGACATGGTTGACTGAGAACTGAAACGAGAAAGAAGAGTATTGGGAAGAAGATGAGAGCATCTGAATCACTGACTGACAAAGGAATATTGGCTACATACGTTAATTTTTGAAGAAACTCTATGAGGATAACAGAAGGAAGAAAATTACATCATCAGCTGTATGTGGGACACCAATTACACGTGCATCGATTTAATTAAATATGTCCATGTACATATAACTGATAACCACTGGTATCCTGTCACACTGTTTCGCTATATCGATAAAAATCACTTAAAGCAATGTGATTACTTTTTGCTTTGTTTGGCAACATGATAAAGCAAACTAACTAAAGAGTGTGAACCATGACCAAGAGTAATTTAATACCAAAGCCATTAAAAACTCCAGTGATGCAGTTCAGGGCTATCCAATGCTACATTCAACTCAGAACACAGCTCGGTACTGTGCGGCTAATAAACCCTCCTCACTGCTGCCCCAGGACGACTAGGTAGGTAACGACCATGGCGAGTGTAGACACAACCAGGCGACTATCCACAACGACCAGTCCGTCGGCGGTGAAGCGCAGTTGCAGTCCTCGCAGGCTGAGCTGCATGAAGGCATCCAGCTCTGGATCACAACAGTCGTAGATAGCGCCCTGATCAGCAGTGGCTCCGTGTCGGCTGCCGCGTCCGCAGCTGCAGCGCACGCCAGCGACAGCGCCAACAGGCGGAAGGAATGGTTGGCCAGCCACAGTGCAGACATGCCCGCCCACTGATAGCTCCACAGCCTCGTTCCCATTCGGCTGAACATCCTGTAGGCGTAGAACGTGGCGTCACCCACGCTGCAGACGGTGTTTAGCGCCAGTGGGAGGCCGAAGTGCCGCTGCAGGGTCTCTGCTGTGTGGATAAGCACCAAATAAGCTTCCCTCAGCTGGCGCAGCCTCCCACAGGCGGCCCTTGGTGATACACCCCACAAACCCTCCCCAAACACTGCCCGAAGCTCGGGCGTACTGAGAGGTGGCAGCAACTCACGTAGACTTTCGTTAACACCCTGGAACCTCCCTCGCAGTTCCAGAACCAGGTAGACGAACTGCATTTTTACATTGACTTGCAGAAAACTACGACAACGAGAATCAACCTCGAATAAATTTCGCGACACAGTTTTTGTACTAACAGACTTATGCTGCTCGTCACTACACAGTAGGCTACGACTACAGTATTACCCAACGTTTTCTTCCAATATTGTTCTTCTTTTTCATTTAGACAGTGGTCTGCGAATCTCAAGTCCCTGATGAAAGATCGGAGATGTCGTAGTCCAGTTGTGGCGCGTATCCCGTATGTAAGCAACAGACCTGATCTTCCCATCCACTTCTGAAAAGTATGAGCCACCAATGCAAGATCCCGTTCACGGAAGTTCCAATTATCGTGAATGTAGCTTAACATTGCTATCAAAAGTGCAGTAATTAAAAGCCAAATGCTCGAATGTAATACACACTTTCTCTCCTGGCATCACCGCTTTTAGCCCAGGAGGTTTCGTTTCTTATTTCTCTTTCCATTGGTGCCAATCTAGTAAAAATCCAAGCTGAGTATAAAATTGCAGGAATGACATGAAAACTTAATCTCTCACTTGGGTAGCACATCCCCGTACTGACAATGTACAAACTCTCTCGCTCCCTTCACGTTAACTCCGTTATGACTAAGCCGGCCACTGTCACAGAGCACTTGTAGCTCCTTCAGTCCAGAACCCTGTAGCTGCTACGGTCTAAGTCTAGGGGACTGATGACCTCAGATGTTAAGTCCCATAGTGCTTAGAGCCATTTGAACCATTTTTCGTTGTGACTAATCTCACTTATTTGACAGCGGAAACGGTTTGTGCTTTGCTTTGTAACTCTACTCCATTAAATTGTACGACATATTTCAGTCCTTATCTTAATCTTCGTTCTTGTAAAGAGGATTACGTCTTGCATCTAAAATGAACCTTTCCAGTTACGAGGCCAACTGTCAGCATACAGTTCTTAAGGTTGAGGACCATAATATGAATGACAGGTAACGTTACAACAGCGATAAGCTAGTTAAGTCTTCTTGCTTTCACGTTTTCAGTAAGTATTACCACTTCATGTTGTCTCTGCGTAACGTACAGCTAAGAAACATATGACGGAGACTCCTACGATTTCAACTGAATGAACATTCCAAGTCCTGTATACGGATTAACCATCGCTCTCATTTGTTTCTGCACAATTTTTCAGAGTTTTCCAAGCCCTGGAGAGAACAGCTTTACCAGACGTTCTCTTTTACCTAGACGTCCTCTTTTTAGGACCCTAAAGATGGTCCAGATTTGTTTTTAGGAATATGTGGAAAAATCCCCTTTTTTGTCAACTTGAAAGTGAAACATATGATTCTCTGAACTCCTTACTGTAAAGAATTTAACCTTTTTTCCAACAATGTAATACTTTTTTCTACACTTGCCTCTTTTCTATGTCGACGCCACACCAAGTGCAACTTACGATTTTCATTTGAAATAACTGGGATGGCAGTTATCCCGAAATACGAGCTGCGCAGCGGCCAGTTGAAAGCATTATATATGCAACAGTTGCAAAATCCTTCGGCTTCTAATAATTTCAAAATAAAATTATTATTTTCATCTGCTCTACACTCAGTTCCTTTTTGCTTGCTGTGAAGTGAAGCAGTGTTTGGTAGAAAGCTTGCCAAATAGCAAATGTTCTTCAGTGACGAATTACAAAAACGATTTCATTACTTCGGGGTAAGAAAGAATCAACTCCGGCTCGGAATGTTGCCTATAATGCTTCGGCGTTGCTTATACTGAATAATTGACAGTACGGTGTACAATCGTTATTTCGCAGGTGTATCGACCTAGAAGCTCGCAAAAAAACGTGAGAACTAAAATAAGGTTTGTACCGCTGCTTCTTCGACCACATTTGACGACATTTTTGCAAAAAAGAATTCCAGTGTTAGTGATCTAGTGTTATGCAGCTGAGAATACCGTATTTTTCACTGTGTCAAATATCATACAAGTTTTTAATCAGTAGGCTGTACGGAAAACTAGTGGAAATGTTATTCAAAGACTAAAATATAACTAAACTCGACTTCAACAAAAGCCATTATTAATTCTGTACTGTCACCTTACTTTGTTAATGAGTCTACTGATGATTTGAATAATATTTCATATTTTTGTGTTCGCCACAGGCTGCAGTTACCATGGTTCTGTGAAACTATTTACAATTCTAATTCAGTACTTTCAATCTGGGAGAATTCGAAAAAATGCATTAGAACTTAAAAGCACTCCAAACGAAAAAAAAAAGAAACTGAAACGATGACATTTTGCATATGCGATACTCTTAGAAGTAGAGGGATTGATAGTGAATGTTTTGTTTTTTCTAGGGACAAACCACACAAACTATGGTGAATTTGTGTAACGGGTAAGAGGACGGAAAATAATGGGTCCACAAACCTGAAAATCAATTTAAATGACTGGTAGGGGTTTGTTGCTCTGTTTACGTTTTATATAACTGTATCCAATACAGTACTGATGCAGGACGCACATGGGATGTTGATTGCATACCATCAAAATATTTAATTTTTTTCTATTTATATAATACGCACTGAAAATCTTAAGGGCTTTGCGAATTTGTAGGTTTACCACACAGACAACAATTGAGTCATTCTAAGACTAGGTGGCTGTCTGTTTTCCCTTGTGTTACAATTTTAATGCAGATGTATCCCCACTGAAATCGTATTTCATCTCCCAGGATAAAATTTCAATTTTGATTAAATTTGTTTTGCAAGACAAGCTTAGTGAAGTACGAAAATGGTTTGTTCATTCTCTTACAGCATTGATTCATCACAATATCTTAGCCGTAAAGAAGAGAAAAATCCACATGTAGAAATAATATTATATATTTGTTTTGAACGTTCTTGAAGAAAGACAAATCCAAAATTTCTGATTTTTGAAGCTAAAAGAAATTTAGAGGAAAAAGTGGTAAAAGATTTCGTTCTAAATGTAATATACTAGAACAAGGAATAGTGCATGTGTATGATGCAACAGTTAAGCATTTTAAGAAATAATTGGTTTGGAACCAACGTTTTTTACCATTTACATGGATAGTTTTGAAGAATCTTCCAAACTGGGAATATATGGAACAAACAGCTCTGTATCAAAATGAGAAGCTTAATATTTTAGAAGAAATAAAGTTCTCTGGGCAGCTCTGCTCTTTTGAGAAGTTTCTTATGAAACAGGCTAATGTTCATGGATGTGATCGGATGTTGTCAAATGATATCTGGTGTAAATGTTTCCGAGAGACAAAGAATGTTACTTGTTTCTCAGAGATACTAAAAGTTGGAAAGTTTTTTCATTTTTAATCGTTGTTACAATGATAGTGTATAAAGAGTTATTTCGCTAGTAAACAGTCAATCGACCAAAGAAATCTATTAAGTGAATTGTCAGTGTACAGTATAAACATAAACATTGCTCTTGTGTACAGTTCCATGACAATTTACTGCAAAACAAGAAATTATTTTCTGAAATTGTGTCATCAAATAAATATCTGAGTACTTCACAAAATAATGATATAGATGAAGATGATTGGTTTACTAACGAAGAGTTTTTTAGTTTATATTAGATCCTGAAACAAATCTTGGCAACGTTGTATGATTAAACGAACTGATATAAAATTATGCCTGTCATCTATATTTCAGTTGCAAATCATGCAGTATATTAAACATAATACTATATAAGAGTACAGTTGTAAGAGCTATAATTCATCTTAATCGTATATGTCGAGCAAACTATAACAACGGTGAAAATTTTTCTGTGAATCTAGGACTGTCCTCTTTGTGGAAGACTGGTAACCATAGGAAAGAGCAGCTGAATAATTACAACGACCTGCTTAATGGGATGATTGTTATTCTTTGGAATGCAAAACAGCAGCTATTCAAAAATTACTCGGTAAATCTCTGGTGGTGTGTCGCACTAGATGTCTATTCGTAGGTCACGCATTTCCCGCAAATTACCGACAGGTGATCTGTGGCGCATATGGCGCCTGACAGCGTCATAGATGCGTGTCATCGGTGTCGTATTAGGCGAATCTGGTAGCAATGACGTCAATGTGAGTTCACTACCGTGCGCTTCAAACCACTGTAACAGGATTCCGCCCTTGTTTGCCGGACACGTATTTTACTGGAAGATGACAGGCAATAAAATGAAATCAATATGGAATGTCGTTAGAAGGGAAACAGGAAACGTAACCACAGGGGAAGGAAGTATTGCTGTTAAAGAGAATAGGACCACCTTAACCAATAGTACACAAGCAGCCAATGTATTTAACAATCACTTCTTAAGTGTGGGAGAAAAAATTAGTGAGAACAGTTCAAAAGAAGAAGCCAGGGAGTACATGGAAGAGTCAGTTTTGAAAAATTTTAGTCAGATTAAGTTTCATCTAACAACCTATTGTGAAATAAGGAAAATTATTAAATCTTTGAAAAACAAATGTTTTGTTGGAGTAGAGGACATCTCTAACAAGTTACTAAAACAATGTAGAGCAATTTCAGCTGATGTTTTGAGTCACATATGTAATGCATCACTGACTCAGGGTATTTTTCCAGACAGGTTAAAACACCCCATTGCCAGGCCTCTCTACAAAAAGGAGGAAACCACAGATGTCAATAATTACCGGCCAGTATCCTTGCTTACAGCATTTTCAAAAATCTTTCAGAAAGTAATGTACTCAAGAATGGTTTGCCATCTCAGCAGTAATGGGATACTTAGTAAATCACAGTTCGGATTTCAGAAATGCTGTTCCACTGAAACAGCACTATACAATTTCACTGTCCACATAATAGAGTCTTTAAATAGTAAAATGTCAACAGTAGGAATATTCTGTGACTTATCCAAAGCATTTGACTGTGTGAACCATGACATTATGTTAGAGAAATTACAATTCTATGGTATAAATGGAACAGCATGTGGGTGGGTCTCCTCCTGTTCTTGATATATGGGAATGACCTCCCTTCTTACGTGGAACAAGATGCTGAACTGACACTGTTTGCTGATGATACAAGCATAATTATTAATCCAGTAAAAGAAATTCCGATAGAAAATGATACAAATAAGGTCTTTGGAAAAGTTATTAATTGGTTTTCTGCGAATGGGCTTTCTCTGAACTTTGAAAAAACACGGTATATCCAATTTTCTACTGCAAAAAGTATAATTCCTTTAATAAGCATAACACATCAAAAGAAGTCAGTAGGCAGGGTAGAGCATAATAAGTTTTTGGGTGTACATATAGATGAAAATATTAATTGGAAAATTCATATTTTGGATCTCCTAAAGCGATTAGGTTCTGCAACTTTTGCAATCAGAATAATTGCCAATTCTGAGGATGTAGAAATTAGTAAGTTAACATACTTTGTGTCCCACTCTCTGAAGTCATGTGGAATAATATTCGGGGGCAACTCAGCATTTAGGCAAAAGGTATTCACTGCTCAAAAGAAAGTAGTTAGGATAATGTGTGGGGTTCATAAACGCACATCTTGTAGGCATCTCTTTAAAAGGTTAGGAATTCTTACAACTGCTTCACAGTACATTTATTTAGTAATGAAATTTTTTCTCAACAACATGGACCAGGTCAAAATCAACAACGACATTCATGATTACAATACCAGAAAAAAAGAAAGACCTACACCATCCTTTACTTAACCTATCTTTGGGACAGAAAGGGGTAAAATATGGTGCTATAAAACTTTTTGATAAATTACCAGATGAAATAAAATGTCTGACAGACAGAAGTTATAGTTTCAAAAACAAATTGAAATCATACCTCCTTGACAATTCCTTCTATACCATAGATGAATTCATGAATATGAGTAAATATATCCAGAGATATAATATATGCATTTTGTGCCATTTAAGGGAATGGGACAGATAATAGAAATATTTAGGTATAACACTATAATGTAAAAAAATAACCTTGTTTCCTGTGCGCATTTCTTGTGTATCTGACACGTTCCACATCATAACGGTTTTCCGTGCTATTGATCAATGGAACACGTAACTAACTAACTAACTAGCCACTGGAGAAGATGTCTAGCTTGAAGATATTGAAACTTCTCAATAAAATAATTTTTACCTATATTGCTGAGTGAATTTGACTATACTGTCCTTTTACTATTCTTTATCATCTCAGCACTGACCCACAACATTCTAGCGCAACGCAATCTCTCTGCTCAAAAAATGATAACCCGACTTCAAATAATTAATACAAAAGAATGGCCCTGAATGAGAAGAAATCCTAACAATAACCTATACATTACGTAAGTCACTTACCTCACAAAAATCTTCATTACCCGAACTACTGCAATACAGCCAGCGCCAGTACAGACAGCTAAATAAAATATTCTAACTACTGTAGGCTCTAGCTACTAATAAGCATATTGTTAGCAAAGGAAAGATTTTGTTGGAAAGCAAACAACGTATTTTTACCTTAATAATATGACACCCAGTACAAAAAATATATAATCGTCCGCGACATCCAGTTCCAAAAATTATATAATCATGAATAATATTCAATCTCTAAGTCGGACACGTCCAGAACATCCGCTTTCGCTGACACTTCAAACCTGTAACCTCCATCAATGCTAATTACTCACTTCTAACTTCCATCACTGCTGGCTGTTTACCTAAAACTTCGGTCACCGTTGACTGTTACCTTCCAACTGCTTGTGCGACCAGCCACAGAGTCTCTTACAGAGTGTACACAGCGCTGTCAGAGTATTAGTGCAGAGCGCTACGTAGCGCTGCCAACATACAAACAAACAAACAGGTTACTTACATAGCATCCGCGCTCATCTCAAAAAATTTTACAAAATAGTTTGGGCAGTGGCCAAGACTAATTTGCTAAAAAGAATTATATTGCCAGTATCAAATAGATCAGATGCACACAATTAGTACGATACTGTTGGTCAAAAGCAAAAATTGTCTTCACAGTCCCTAAAGACAGTCCTAATCATTGATCAGGTGAGGAGTCTATGACAATTTTATACATAAAGTCTGAGCAGTAAAAGAGAATGCACACGCAAGGAGTGGACCTCCACGCAGTCTTGAAGAAGTAGAGTTGTCCTGCCAACGGAAACAAAGTGCTGACTCCTGAAATGAAGACTGGTAATGGGTCACAACGGAGCATAGTGCAGAGCGCTACACAGCGCTGCCAACATACAAACAGATAAACAGGCTACTTACAATATGCATGTGGTCCCCAATGGTGTACACGTAGACCACAGCCGCCATAGTGCCTCCGATTACTTCCACATGTCCCCGGTATTGTCTCCCATAGCACATCACTGCCCTCACTGGTCAGCGAACGTGGTAGAATGTATGTTTCAAGGTGGATGATCGTGTTCCCGGGCGCGACCATTGATCTTGCGTAAGAAGTATCGTGATTCATCTGCATATGAAATCCGTTTCATTTGATCCGTAGACCAGGCACAGTGATTCCACGCCCACTGCATTTGTAATTGTCGATATCTTTAGGATATGTTAGGAACACATAGGAGTCGTCTTGATTTCTACAGATGTTTATTCCTAATTCCTCTAATATGAGCCCCTACGAATGACGTAGAATGCTAAAACCACCTCATCTTCGGACAAACGTTTCTTGTGGTAGTTGCTCGTCTTGGGTTGCAGTGCCAAAGATCTATTTATGTTTCATATGATAACTGAGGTTGAATTAACAAAAAATATTTTTTGCAATGTTTGTTACATGGACCTGTGACGAAATTAATTCTGATCGGATTAAAATACTTAAACATTTAACTCAAAACCATAACGAAAAAATGTTTAATCATTTCAAATTTGGAAAACTTTTTACATTACAATAGTTACTGCAATGGTAACGTTTGTAATTAACAAAAAAAAACCAAGTAACGTAAATTACAAAAGTCCCATGAATACTTTTGTGAGATTACTCATACAAATAATAGTGTTGTCCAAAGACAACTGCAAAGATAAGGAAACTCTGTCACGACTTTGATAATCTTGCAATATGAATGATTCCTCAACGTAAACTTAAGTACCTGTGATCAGATTTAAAATTCCCACTTAATAGAGATCTTCCAACAACGAGAAATAAACTACTTTATTTTGATTGGTTGTAGCCAGAAATATAACTGTGTAGTACACAGTTCACGCACGAATCACATATAGTAACATACAAACAAACAAAATTCTCTAATAACACTGCCAAACACATATGCACACAAGGCACAAACCGCAAAAACACATAAAGATACAGACGATGGCGAACAAAAGCTAGAAGCAGCAAACAGCAATTGTAAGCAAATGATATGGCTAAAAATTAGAAAATAATTGCTTGAATTTAGTTACTATAGAATTATATTAACTGAAGAGCATATATATGATTAAGTCAATTAAAATGAAATTACATCAATAATAATTTGATCTCTTAGCATTGGCAGAGCTTTGTACCAGTGCAAAATTACAAAGTCACTTACCTGTGCTTGTTAGATGAAGTCAGTGATCTTCTTTTGCTATCTTTGATCATTGACGTTCGTACATGCACCGCAATATGTCTGCCACATTACACACGATATTCGGAAATTCCGGTTACAAACTTCTAGGACCAGTAGAGAGAAGTGAGTAAGTAGTATTTTGAATAGGGATCCATTGTTGAAAACCCACCGTTTCCATGTTACAGCCGTTCATGTTTGCTAGGTAGCTGTACAGCGGGGTAGTCATGCCGAGGGGCGTTGATTATCTCGAATCGGAAGATATTATTTGACGTCCGTTCTACCTAAGTCATTTGGTACGAGCCTTATTCACGTGTCTGTGAATGTTAGAGGACATGTGAGTACACGTTTGCATAATACATCGACCAGTTCCTTATGAATGGCGAAGCTCATGGCAAAGAATGAACAGCTCGTTGTCTTTATCAACATGGTTCTCCACAACGGCCGACTCCATCCCATACTCTTTTCGCCACAACTACCCAAAGGCTTCGAGAAAGGGTTTCTTCGCGGTCAGCAGGCGTGACTGTGGTGCTCCAAGGAGACGCCGCACACCCGAACTGGAGAAGGCCGTAGTGCGTCACGTTGAAGGGAACCCGTCAACGGATACACATGTAATTTCTTTTGGTATTAATGAGTGGAACTGTAAGAAAAGTGGTTGCGTTACCACCATACTTTCAAATGGTTATAGCAGTTCAAAATATTATCTACTCCCTCCCTTCTCTATAACTTTATATCAGGAATTACCGAACATCCAGTAAAATAGTTACACTGTTACTTATAGCTTTTAAAGCGACCAAAATCATGCTGGCAAACGTAATATGAAAACGCGGTTCGTCCGTTTTATGCGGCCCATATCACAACGGCGAATTCACAGCCTGGCGGTTGGTATTTACACATATTAATCCAGCTAAGCAACAATCACAGCTTATCCACGTATTGATTGTCAGTATTGCCTCAAGTGTTTCATGAGGCTCACGCTATTTAAATCAGTCTGATACTATCTTCGCTCAATGTTCATGACGAAGTTAATTCTATACAGTATTTGGAACCGAAATATTCTGAAATTCTTGAAAGATATTATATTCCAGTGAATTCCATACAGTCTTCGAAGCCGAAATGTACAGAGGTTTATTATTGTCATTCCATTTAGTGAGGTTATTACGAGGAATTACATGAAACTGAAATTCTGAGAACATAGAAATAAACTTGTTAATATGTAGTACAGTGTAATACCACAAAATTTATAGATTTTAGTGCAAGAAAAATATGTAAATTTTGATAAAGGTATTATAATAATCCGTTACTGTAGTGGCGTAAAAAAGGGAAAGAAGAGACAGAAAATAGTATCACTCGGAATCAGCAAAGTATTTAGATCTCCTAATCATAAACGACAAAACAAGCGGAAAGCACTGTACGAAATCGCCGAATCAGTGTCGTCTCCTTCGCAACCGGTAAAGACACAGCGCCATCTTCGAAATCCGCACGTTTGCAGTTGTCAGAGTGTGCACTACTGTCGTCTGTATCATGGGAAGAAACTCTTAACAACCTACTCCCCCTCCACAGTTGATGTTTCTTTGATTCTGGTGGCTTGTGACGTTGTCCCTATGGCTTCAAACATCCTCTACACCAGGGTTACGGCGTGTCTTATGAATAAAATTAATTTTAGAATAATTTTAAGTTACATTAATGGCCAGTTATACAGACAGTTCAGTTCATCCAAATGACATTTTTAGTGACTCACAGATTTCCAGTTGTGCCTCGCATGCAATGGGCATGAAGGGGCAATAGGTCAAAATCACAGAAAAACGAAAACCAGTAAAACCTTTAAAAATAAAAATCAGACATAATATTATTGTTACATAGATACCGAAATGGACACGAAGAGGATGGAAGGGCAAATTCATATTTGCTTCGTGATACATTACGCGTGTTACAATGGACCGTTTACCAATTGCGGAAAAGGCCGATATCGTGTTGATGTATGGCTATTGTGATCAAAATGCCCAACGGGCGTGTGCTATGTACGCTGCTCGGTATCCTGACGACATCATCCAAGTGTCCGGACCGTTCGCTGTATATTTATGTTATTTAAGAAAACAGGAAGTGTTCAGCCACATGTGAAACGTCAACCACGACCTGCAACAAATGATGAAGACCAAGTTGGTGTTTTAGCTGCTGTTGTGGCTAATCCGCACGTCAGTAGCAGACAAACTGCGCGAGAATCGGGAATCTCAAAAACGTCGGTGTTGAGAATGCTACATCAACATACTTCTATGCACCAGGAATTGCATGGCAATGACTTTGAACGTCGTATACACTTCTGCCACTGGGCACAAGAGAAATTGCGGGACGATGGCAGATTTTTTGCACGCGTTCTTTTTAGCAACGAAGCGTCATTCACCAACAGCGGTAACGTAAACCGACATAATATGCACTTCTGGGCAACGGAAAATCTACGATGGCTGCGACAAGTGGAACATCAGCGACCTTGTCGGGTTAATGTGTGATGCGGCATTATGGGAGGAAGGATAACTGGCCCCCATTTTATCGATGGCAATCTAAATGGTGCAATGTATGCTGATTTCCTACGTAATGTTCTTCCGATGTTACTACAAGATGCTTCACTGCGTAACAGAATGGCGATGTACTTCCAACATGATAGATGTCCGGCACATAGCCCGCGTGCGGTGGAAGCGGTATTGAATAGCATATTTTATGATAGGTGGATTGGTCGTCGGAGCACCATACCATGGCCAGCACGTTCACCGGATCTGAGGTCCCCGGATTTCTTTCTGTGGCGAAATTTGAAGTATATTTGCTATCGTGATCCACCGACAATGCCTGACAAAATGCGGCAGCACATTGTCAATGCATGTGCGAACATTACGGAAGGCGAACTATTCGCTGTTGAGAGGAAGGTCGTTACACGTATTGGCAAACGCACTGAGGTTGACGGACATCATTTTGAGCATTTATTGCAGTAATGTGGTATTTACAAGTAATCACGCTGTAACAACATGCGTTTTCATAAAAGATAAGTTCACAAAGGTACATGTATCACATTGGAACCACCGAAATGAAATGTTCAAACGTACTAACGTTCTGTATTTTAATTTAAAAAACCTAAATGTTACCAACAGTTCGTCTAAATTGTGAGCTGTATGTTTGTGACTATTACAGCGCCATCTATCACAAAGCGAAAAAAGTGGTCCAAGTAAAAAATTCATATATCTCTCCGCAATACACGAATATGTGATAAAAAATGGGGGTAAATTTAAAAAAAAAACGCAGTTGATATCCGTTTGACCTATGGCAGCGTCAGCTAGCGGGCCAACCATAGCGCAATCTGGTTTCCCCCTTCAAGCTGACAAGTTTCGTTCTTTGTAGTTTTTTCGTTTGGCGCTTATTTCGTGAGATATTTGGCCCGGTCACGATCGATGGACAACCATGTATGTTCCCGTTGAAGTTATAAACAAGACGACGAGGAATGTAGCAGGTGATGAGATTTGACCATAAACTTTCATGTGATTCAGCAGGTATTGACAACTTCGGCAGTCGACTGTTTAAAGGCAGGCTCGTCAAAGTATTCATAGGTAAAAATTTGTGGCGACGTTGCTCAAGGCAGACATCACACACACAAGGCAGATATTGCATAAAATAGAGAAATTATAGATCATCTCATTATCAAGAATTTTATGCCTCGATTGCAAGCTCACCACTGGTCTACATCAAGCATTAAACATCTCAGTTCTTTTCTGTTTGATAAAAACTTGTTCCGAAATTAAAAATAGAATTTCATACATATTTTGTTGTATCTACTTTTAACTGGCTACTTAATTGTCATCTAAGATTCTAGAGATACGAAGGGATGAGGAAATTAATAGAGACAAATTAAAACAGCGTAAATGAAGTAAAATAAAACCGACTGCAGCGAATAGCTAGTAAAATAATAGCCTATCACAATGCATAAAATACTTGCCACCTAAACTCATTACAGACAAGTTGCTGTATGGTCATTAGTCCAGTGAATGGTTTGAGGCGGCTCTTCATGCTACTCCATCCTGTGAAAGCTTCTTCATCTCTGAGTAACTACTGCACGCTGCATCCTTCTGAATCTGCTTAGTGAACTCATCTTTTGGTATCCCTCTATGATTTTTGCCTTCTATGCTTCCCTCCAGTACTAAATTGCAGATCCCTTGATGACTCAGAACGTGTCCCTTCAATGAATCCCTTCTTCTGTTCAAGTTGTGCCACAAAATCCTCTTCTTCACAATTCTGTTCAGTACCTCCTCATTACTTACGTGACCTACCCATCTAATCTTCAGCATTCTTCTGTAGCACCACATTTCGAAGGCTTCTATTCCCTTATTGTCTAAACTACTTATCGTCCATGTTTCACTTCCATATACGGATACACTCCATACAAACACTTTCCGAAACGACTTCCTGACACTTAAATCTGTACTCGATGTTAACAAACGCTTTCCTTGCCATAGCAAGTCTACGTATTATATCCTCTCTGCTTTGACCATAATCAGTTATTTTGCTCCTCAAATAGCAAAATTCATCTATTACTTTAAGTGTCTCATTTCCTAATCTAATTCCCTCAGCATTACCTGATTTAATTCGACTACATTCCATTATCCTCGCTTAACTCTTGTTGGTGTTCATCATATATCCTCGTTTCAAGACACTCTCCATTCCGTTCAACTGCTCTTCAAAGTCCTTTCCTGTCTCTGACAAAATTATAATGCCATCGGCAAACCACAAAGTTTTTATTTCTTCTCCATGGGTTTTAATTCCTACTCCAAATTTTTCTTTTGTTTCCTTTACTGCTTGCTCAATATACACATGTCTCACTCCATTCTCAACCACTGCTTTCCTTTCATGCCCGTCGACTTGTATAACGGCTATCTGGTTTCTGTGCAAATTGTAAATAGCCTTTCGCTCCCGGCATTTTATACCTGCCACCTTCAGAATTTGAAAGAGAGTATTCCAGTAGCTTCATCAAAAGCTTTCTCTAAATCTACAAATGCTACAAACGTAGGTGTTCCTTTCCTTAATCTGTCTTCTAAGATAATTCGTAGGTAAGTATGGCCTCGCGTGTTCTGACATTTCTACGGAACACAAACTGATCTTCCTCAAGGTTGGCTCCTCCCAGTTTTTCCATTTATCTGTAAATAATTTGTGTTAGTATTTTGCAGCTGTGACTCATTAAACCGAGGGTTCGGTAACTTTAACACCTGTTAACACCTGCTTTCTTTGGGGTTGGAATTATTATATTCTTCTGGAAGGCTGAGGGCATTTCACCTGTTCCATACATCTTTCTCACCAGATGATAGAGTTTTGTCAAGGCTGGCTCTCCTGAGGCTATCAGTAGTTCTAATGAAATGTTGTCTACTCCTGGGGCCTCGTTTCGACTTCGGTCTTTCAGTGCCCTGTCAAATTCTTTACGCTGTATCATATTATACAATTTCATCTTTATCCACGACCTCTTTCATTTCTGTAACATTCCCCTCAAGTTCATCGCCCTTGTATAGATCCTCTATATACGCCTTCCACATTTCTGCTTTCCGTTTTTTGCTTCCGTCTGAGCTCTCGATATTCATACAGGCGGTTCTCTTTTCTCCAAAGGTCTCTTTAACTTTCCTGTAGGTAGTACCTATCGTACCCCTAGTGATATATGCCCCTAAATCCTTGCGTTTGTCCTCTAGCCATCAGAGCTAGCCATCCTGTCGATTTCATTTTTGAGACGTTTATATTCGTTTTCTCCTGCTTCATTTGCTGCACTTTTATATTTCCTCCTTTCATCAATTAAATTCAATATCTCTTCTGTTACCCAAGGATTTGTGCTAGCCGTCGCCTTTCTACCTACTAGATCCTCTACTGCCTTTACTATTTCATCTCTCAAAGCTACCCATTTTACTCTTACTGCATTTCTTTCCCCTTCTTCTTGTCAATGGTTCCCTAATACTCTCTCTGAAATCCTCTACAACCTCTGGTTCTCTCAGCTTATTCACGTCCCATCTCCTTAAAGTACTACATTTTTGCTGTTTCTTCAGGTAAAATCTACAGTTCATAACCAATAAATTCGGGGCCAGAGTCAACATCTGACACTGGAAATGTCTTACCTTTTAAAACCTAGTTCCTAAATCTCTGTCCTACCATTATATAATCTATCTGAAATCTTCCAGTATCTGCAAGTCTCTTCCACATATACAACCTTCTTTCATGATTCTCAAACCAAGTGTTAGCTATGATTAGGTTATGCTCTGTGTAAAATTTTACCAGGCGGCTTCCTCCATCATTCCTTACCTACAGTCCATATTCACCTACTACTTTTCCTTCCTTTCCCTACTATCGAATTCCGGTCTCCCATGAATATTAAATTTTCGTCTCACTTAACTATACGAATAATTTCTTTTATCGCATCGTATATTTCTTCAGTCTCTTCATCATCTGCTGATCAAGTTGGCATATAAATTCGTACTACTGTGGTAGGCGTGGGCTTCATGTCTAGCTTGGCTACAATGATGCGTTCACTATGCCGTTCATAGTTGCTTATCCGCGATCCTATTCTTTTATTCGTTAATAAAGCAACTCCTGCATTGCCCCTATATGATTTTGTACCTGTAACCCCGTGTTCGCCTGAAATGAAATCTTGTTCCTCCTACCACGAACTTCATTAACTGTAGCCTATCTATCATTCCCCTTTTTAAATTTCCTAACCTACCTGCCCATTAAGGGCATCTGTCACTCCACACCACGATCCGTAGAATGCTATGTTTCTTTCTCCTGATGGCCAGAACAGTCAATCATCCGGACTGCTGCCCCTGCAACTATTGAAAAGGCTGTTGCCCCTCTTCAGGAACCACACGTTTGTTGGACCTCTCGACAGATACTCCGCCATTGCGGTTGCACCTACATTACGGCTATCTGTATCGCTGAGGAACGCAGGCCTCCCCACTAACGGCAAGGTCCAAGGTTCATTGCGTGAATGGGTGAGGTCAAGGGGGGGGGGGGGGTCGTGGCGACCGTGACAGGACATAGAGAACATATGTATATTTGTTAATTTCCCACAATGTAATTTCCCACAATGTAGAGAACTTCAGTGAGAATAAGATAACTGCATAACAGAACACTATTCGGTATAAACATGAGCACAGATTTGATCATCTTAATATCTTCTGGATAAATTCACCCAAACAGAAAATAAATGTGTGTAATTTGATAAAAATTATTTAATAACTATATCAAATACATACAAAGAGATGGATCTGACTAAAGTGAAGTGAAGAATCACCTATTTGTAATGTGCATTTGAAAATAAATAGATACAGTTCACATAAACATACAGAAGGGAAATGAAATTTGATGATCTGATTAAGGAGGTAATCTATGATAGATTAACTCCCACCAGATAATTTGCTGAAAATATGTAGACGCTCAACAAGAAAGATGCAGCTTATATATAAATACCTAGCCCCTCAAATTAACCAGATGGAAAAGGCTACTTATCTGACGATACAATACTTACATTTACATTTACATTTACATTGATACTCCGCAAGCCACCCAACGGTGTGTGGCGGAGGGCACTTTACGTGCCACTGTCATTACCTCCCTTTCCTGTTCCAGTCGCGTATGGTTCGCGGGAAGAACGACTGTCTGAAAGCCTCCGTGCGCGCTCTAATCTCTCTAATTTTACATTCGTGATCTCCTCGGGAAGTATAAGTAGGGGGAAGCAATATATTCGATACCTCATCCAGAAACGCACCCTCTCGAAACCTGGCGAGCAAGCTACACCGCGATGCAGAGCGCCTCTCTTGCAGAGTCTGCCACTTGAGTTTATTAAACATCTCCGTAACGCTATCACGGTTACCAAATAACCCAGTGACGAAACGCGCCGCTCTTCTTTGGATCTTCTCTGTCTCCTCCGTCAACCCGACCTGGTACGGATCCCACACTGATGAGCAATACTCAAGTATAGGTCGAACGAGTGTTTTGTAAGCCACCTCCTTTGTTGATGGACTACATTTTCTAAGCACTCTCCCAATGAATCTCAACCTGGTACCCGCCTTACCAACAATTAGTTTTATATGATCATTCCACTTCAAATCGTTCCGTACGCATACTCCCAGATATTTTACAGAAGTAACTGCTACCAGTGTTTGTTCCGCTATCATATAATCACACAATAAAGGATCCTTCTTTCTATGTATTCGCAATACATTACATTTGTCTATGTTAAGGGTCAGTTGCCACTCCCTGCACCAAGTGCCTATCCGCTGCAGATCTTCCTGTATTTCGCTACAATTTTCTAATGCAGCAACTTCTCTGTATACTACAGCATCATCCGCGAAAAGCCGCATGGAACTTCCGACACTATCTACTAAGTCATTTATATATATTGTGAAAAGCAATGGTCCCATAACACTCCCCTGTGGCACGCCAGAGGTTACTTTAACGTCTGTAGATGTCTCTCCATTGATAACAACATGCTGTGTTCTGTTTGCTAAAAACTCTTCAATCCAGCCACACAGCTGGTCTGATATTCCGTAGGCTCTTACTTTGTTTATCAGGCGACAGTGCGGAACTGTATCGAACGCCTTCCGGAAGTCAAGAAAAATAGCATCTACCTGGGAGCCTGTATCTAATACTTACAGTTGAGTCCTGGGAACAGAATTGTCATAAACATGGTACATCAAAATCTCTACTTTTAAATTGCAAAGCCAACTGTAAGACAGCTGTGGTCCATCCCAGAGACTGAAGATCACTTTGACATGGATGAAGCTATTCGCGCACCTTGTTAACTGCGAACATTATCTCACTGATTCAATGCTACCTTCAAACGTAAGGGCAAAGAAGGGCAGTAGTAACACCATCTTTGTTGAAAACTAAAGGCATAAATTACATACACGCAACATTCCACGTAAGTAAATCTTCAGCGATTGTTGCCATTCGGTTTGCTTCTGATGACGTCGACTGGCAGGCAGACACTAAGGATGCTAATTCTGCAAGTAGTACAACGATGACAAACACGCAGAATACTCTATCAGCAATTGTATCATCTAATCCATACAAAGAAGTTGCAAATAAGAGGAACACAAACTGTATGGTTACCATTATGTTTTGTATTACAAGCAGTGCGATGATCTCTGAGTATGCATCATTCAAAGACGAAATTATTTTTCTGAACATCATGTGCAAAACTTGAATCATTACCACTCGGCTACAGGTCTACAGTAAGACTGCTTGTGTGGGACGAGTCTGGTTCACTGTGGCAATTGACTGACAGGTGGGCCTTCCAAGCAGGCTTGTGGTGCGCTTTCCACAGACTGATAGCGGATGTCCATCCCGACTGACTCGATAACAAATCCATCTTCTGCCTATTGCGATACATAGTACTATGAACTGCAGAAAAACCGTGAATATGAAAAATTATCGATCACAAAGGATAAGAGAAACATTTGTTTGGAAGGGAGACAAATAAATAAATCGCCAGGTCGTGATGGGATTCCAATTCGGTTTTACAGAGAGTACTCTACTGCATTGGCTCCTTACTTAGCTTGCCTTTATCGCGAATCTCTTGCCCAACTTAAAATCCAGAACGACTGGACAAAAGCGCAGGTGACTCCTGTATATAAAAAGGGTAGAAGGACGGATCCTCAAAATTACAGAGCAATATCCTTATCATCGGTTTGTTGCAGGATTCTCGAACACATTCTCAGTTCGAATATAATGAATTTCCTTGAGGCAGAGAAGTTGCTATTCATGCATCAGCACAGCTTTGGAAAGCATCGCTCCTGCGAAACGCAACTCGCCCTTTTTTCACATGATATCTTGCGAAGCATGGATGAAGGGTATCAGACTGATGCCATATTCCTTGACTTCCGGAAAGCGTTTGACTCGGTGCCCCACTGCAGACTCCTAACTAAGGTACGAGCATATGGGATTGTTTCCCAAGTATGTGAGTGGCTCGAGGCCTTCTTAAGTAATAGAACCCAGTACGTTGTCCTCGATGGTGAGTGTTCATCGGAGGTGAGGGTATCATCTGGAGTGCCCCAGGGAAGTATGGTAGGTCCGCTGCTGTTTTCTGTCTACATAAATGATCTTTTGGATAGGGTGGATAGCAATGTGCGGCTGTTTGCTGATGATGCTGTGGTGTTCGGGAAGGTGTCGTCGTTGAGTGACTGTAGGAGGATACAAGATGACTTGGACAGGATTTGTGATTGGTGTGAAGAATGGCAGCCTACTCTAAATATAGATATATGTAAATTAATGCAGATGAATAGGAAAAAGAATCCCGTAATGTTTGAATACTCCATTAGGAGTGTAGCGCTTGACACAGTCACGTCAATTAAATATTTGGGCGTAACATTACAGAGCGATATGAAGTGGGACAAGCATGTAACGGCAGTTGTAGGGAAGGCGGATAGTCGTCTTCGGTTCATTGGTAGAATTTTGGGAAGATGTGGTTCCTCAGTAAAGGAGAGCGCTTATAAAACACTAATACGACCTATTCTTGAGTACTGCTCGAGCGTTTGGGATCCCTATCAGGTCGGATTGAGGGAGAACATAGAAGCAATTCAGAGGCGGGCTGCTAGATTTGTTACTGGTAGGTTTGATCATCACGTGAGTGTTACGGAAGTGCTTCAGGAACTCGGGTGGGAGTCTCTGGAGGAAAGGAGGCGTTATTTTCGTGAATCGCTACTGAGGAAATTTAAAGAACCAGCATTTGAGGCTGACTACAGTACAATTTTACTGCCACCAACTTATATTTCGTGGAAAGTCCGCCCCGGTAGCTGCGTGGTCAGAGCGACAGACTGTCAATCCGATAGGCCCGGGTTCGAATCCCGGCTGGGTTGGAGATTTTCTCCGCTCAGGAACTGGGTGTTGTGTTGTCCTAATCATCATCATTTCATCCCCATCGACGCGCAAGTCGCCGAAGTGGCATCAAATCGAAAGACTTGCACCAAGTGAGCGGTCTATCAGATGGGAGGCCCTCGTCACACGATTTTTTTTTTAATTTCGCGGAAAGACCACAAAGATAAGATAAGAGAGATTAGGGATCGCACAGAGGCATATAGGCAGTCATTTTCCCCTCGTTCTGTTTGGAAGTCGAACAGGGAGAGAAGATGCTGGTTGTGGTACAGGGTACTCTCCGCCACGCACCGTATGGTGAATTGCGGAGTATGTATGTAGATGTAGACAAAAAGCGACGCTGACAATAATAAGAACAATAACGGCTGATTGCATCATAGCAAGGATAGGCCTTAATTTCCCATCGTCTCTCTGGGGAAAACGGCCGAGCAATCTGTCCACGTGCTGAAAGTCCTCAACGAATTCCATGAATGTTTTCTTGCGGTGTCTGAGCAACAGAAGAATGGATCCGGTTGTCATAAATGTCATCAGTGTGCAGGTCAAGACTGCTGGAAATGTAAAACGGTGGCAAAGTTTGGTGTCCGTTAAAATAATCGCTTCCTTCAATGCTCTGAAACCTAAGTAGAAGACCCCTGTCAACATGACAAGGCTGGAGGCGCGTGTGCAGGTAGCGAGAGGAGAGCTGCGCCATCTACACAGCGGAACCCCAAAAACGGCAGACAGCAGCAGCACCGGCCACAGGCTCTTAGCAGCTGCGCTCCGTCCCCACATCCGTAGAGGCGAAACCTTCGCCCGCGTCTGGCTAATACGCACTGACTGCAACCAGGAGTTAATCGGTAATGGGTAATCCTGATTCTATGATGGAACAGTCTCAAACAGTAATGAATGTGGACGATATCTTCTTAAAATTACTAAAGAACATTGAGTTATTTTGATTAAGTTTATCCGACGACTATTCATAAAGTGTTCTAAGAGGTCAACACATTTATTTTCGTTGCAACTTATTTGTTATTCGATAATGAAATCAATTACAGCGATTGTAATTCCAGTTTTTTTATCCCATCTGAGAACTGCGATACTCAGTACTTCACTGAAGTGCTACAGTAATTATCATGATCATAAATACTGATGTCTGACATGTGACAGCCAATGTAACTCAAGGCAGAGCAGGTAGCATATTCTTTCTTATCTCTACAAAAATTTGTCGGAGTGATAATGATAAATGAAGTAAGACAGATGGCAATTAAGTAGGGAATGTTTTCGCCCTCTAATAACAGTATACGTCATAGGAATTGTAGGAACAAGCAGGTAGTTAACTAATTCATTTTAACGTGAATGAAATTTGAAAATACGCTGAGAATTTCATGTCAGTAAAAACTGAGTGCCCATAAACAACGCTCGAGGTGTCCTGAAAGTTGTGAATCATCGTTCACCAACGATAAACTGTGTTTGGGAGACCGCTATGCTTAATCAATGCCAATGTGTTTTACCTTAGTTCATTTTGGTAAATGTTTGCAGATGTGCATCAAGAAGGCCGCATCTAAATTCCTGTACAATTCTCCTCCAGATCTGTTCGTGCCGTAATGTTAATACTATGCAACTTATCTCCCTGATCCCATACAGTGTTTTCCATCTTTTGTACAGTCGATATATATTTCTAATGTCCTCTATTTTAACAATCACAACAAACATCGGTTATAAATAATCCTTAAGTCCGTCGTTTTTCTACCTAAAATGGACAAATCTGATTCCAGAATCTGTTCTCTCTGGTCCTAATGCTGTTGTCTGCGGGCGATTGCTATTAACTCCTCTTCTGCACTGTTTCATCTCACTGTACATATAGCGTGCCACTCTCGTCTTGTATAAGTATCTTTCGACAACATAACCCCACTCAGTAACGTATCAAATGAAAAATGCTTTTAGAAACTTATATTATTTTCCGACATCCATTCGTCATTCATTGCATTATATTAAAAAATAAGCTAAAAAATACGTTGGGTCCAGTTGTGTGAGGACGAAGGATGCTGGCAAAGACGTGTCAGTAATTACACTTTTTAAAGACATTACACCTCTTTTCAGAGGCTGAAATCAAGTCCCTTCTTTTACTTATTCTGTGATGAAAATTAATACTTCAGACGACACTCTATCGTTTCATGTAAATCAATAATAGCATTTTATATCAATAAATTGTGTAAATAACTGTTGAAACAAATTCAAAATTCTGACTTAACTTGTTTTTTCTTGTCACCAGTCTTTTGACTGGTGTGATGCGGCCTCGACCCGACACGAATTTCTCTCCTGTGTCCATCTCTTCATCTCGGGGGAGCACTTGCAACCCACGTCCTCAATTATTTGATGAAGATATTCCCGTCTCTGTCTTCCTCTACAGTTTTTGCTCTCTACAGCTCCCTCTAGTACCATGGAAGTTATTGTCTCATGTCTTAACAGATGTCTTATCATCATTCTCTTTATCAGTGTTTTCCACACATTTCTTTCCTCTCCGATTCTGCCCAGAACCCCCTCACTCCTTATCGGTCCACCTAATATTCAGCATTCGCCTGCAAGACATCTCAAATGCTTCGATTCTCTTCTGTTTCGGTTTTCCCAAAGACCATTTTTCACTGTCACACAGTGCTGTGCTCCATACGTACATTCTCAGAAATTTCTTCCTCAAATTAAGGCCTAAGTTTGATACTAGTAGACGTCCCTTGGCCAGAAATTCCATTTTTGCGAGTGCTTATCTACTTTTCATGTCGTCCTTGCTCCGTCCGTCATTGGTTATTTTGCTGCCTAGGTAGCAGAATCTAGTTCTCATTTCTCCTACTTCTCATTACTTTAGTCTTTCTTCGATTTGCTCTCAATCCATATTCCGTACTCAATGACTGTACATTTCATTCAGCAGATCATGTAATTTCTCATCACTTTCACTCACAAGGAGAACGAATCAGACACGGCCAACCGATTCGGCTCAAATTTGGCAGGTCGCTTGTGTACAACCAAAAACGAAGAAATCTAAGGTATTTTGGGTCAACACCCCCGCGTTTTTGAGAAAATCACCCCTAAAGATTATGACGAGCAATCGACTCAAAATTGGAGGGTTCGATAGATAATTGTAAATAGAGCATTTTTACTCATCAGGTATGGGGTCCGCAAACGCATACTTTTCCAGAAATCGAGGTAAGAAACCTTTACTCTTTTCGTTTGTATTTTTCCCTATCTCAATTGATAGGGATAGGAGGGTTAATAAAGTAAGTAAATCAATAAGGAATGATAATAATGAGGTAGACAAATAAATTTCTCAAATCTTTTGGGATAGTAAACAACTAAAATGTTACTCCAGGTCATTTTACAAGGGCTCTTCCAGTCACTGTTACGTGTCCTCACTTTTCTTCAAACAACTACATGGGTGGTACTTGTCATACAAACATTCGAAACAAATATACTCACGGCACCAAGAACATCTAATGATTGCATTCTTTCGACAGCGACACTGTTCCTTCCGAAGAGTGGGCGAAAATCAAACTTGGTTTGCATTTAAAAATAAGTCTTTTCTGGGAATTAATTTTGAGGCGTACCACGCATACGATATCATTGCCTGAAAAATCGATGCTGAAAGTTGGTTATGAATTATGCTGTGAATAATTATTGCATCCTTGCGCTTGTGCAATTCCCGCTGGGTTTCCAGAAGCACACTGCTATTCTGAAGCCTAGAAATAGAGTTTTTAACTTGGCGATAGAAATAAACATCACACGGCTGGCACACAGGTGTGCAGTTTGGCGGGATTACGTTTGCTGTGCACGTCGGCTGACCCTCGCCATCTATACACATTCTGTCAAATATTGTAGTATTAATTTGTCCACTCCAGAAATCAAATATTAGACAAAACGTATTATCAGAAGAATATGGTTTTAAAACATTCTCAAGAAATGTTCTATAAATCGCATTCGTCAGTTTCCCGGATTTGAAGCAGGTAATGTAAACATTTTTCAACGAGTCGGTTAAACGATTGACCTCTTCTATAACCCGAGGAGCAAATGTAACATTCGTTTCTTGCAAACACAGGAAAACCCTAGGCAAAACTTTTCCAGAGGCTGTGATGGCATATTGCGCCGTGAACGAATGTGTTAGTTTGTTTTTACTACCAACTGCGACAAGGGTTCGTTTGTCTCCCTTATGTGATAACGTGCGTCGAATGTTCACCCGATACTCGCATCCTGTTTGATCGGTGTTGATCACATAATCACGATTAAAACTGGTCATCAGTGACGCCGTTTGCGTGCTGAAAAGAGCCGTCACTTTCTGTATATCCTCTATATTTTGTACCTCCTTATGAGAGACGTGTTTAGTGACGTGCGGTAACTTCCCGCTTGCCATTGTCTGTGACAGGCTCCCAACTATATATTACAACGCTAGTCGAAGAGTGCACGTCCTCCATTATTACTACAAACTACATACAGTACTCGTCATATGTTACTTACGGAAGAACACTGTATTCATTCACAATACGCATTTCATTCGGCGCATTAACGATGGAAAAATCACTACATGTATCCACGAAAACCACGGCAGCCTCATGACGGAAATCAACTCTTTCCGATTGACTTCTAGAAGACTCGTGCTGAACACCTTCACTCTTCCAGGTTCACAACTATGATATGACGAGGAGGCAACCGGGGCAACATAACTCTCCCCGCGTGCGTTCTGTCCCATGCCTCGCTGTAAACAAGCGTCGCGCGGTTGGTTATTTGTGATCCCTCGTGAGGAATTCGCAGCACTCTTACTCGGAGTTGCTTTCATGTGACAAGGCTTAAAATTGTAATACTTTATTAACCCACGGCGTTTGGGAAATTAGTCTGCCTGTCTTATTATTATCATTCCTTATTAATTTACTTACCTTATTAACTCTCCTATCCCTATCAGTTGAGATAGGGAAAAATACAAACGAAAACAATAACATCCACTAGGTTTCTTCGAGATTCGAACCCCGGTTTCCGACTCCCAGCCAGTTACCTTGGCCATAGCGCTATCGGTGCTGTCGGCGAAAAGTGTTTACCATGTGGTTACAGAAGTGGCAGTTACAAAAGTTCCTTACCTCGATTTCTGAAAAAGTTGGCGTTTGCGGACCCCATACCTAATGATGAAAAATGCTCTATTTACGATTATCTATCGATCCCTCCAATTTTGAGTCGATTGCTCGTCATAAACTTTAGGGATGATTTTCTCAAAATTGCGGGGGTGTTGACCCAAAATACCTTAGATTTCTTCGGTTTTGGTTGTACACAAGCGACCTGCCAAATTTGAGCCGAATCGGTTGGCCGTGTCTGAGGCCTTCCCCTTGTCAGAATAGCAATGTAATCAGCGAATTATATCACTGATATCCTTTCACCTTGAATTTTAATTCCACTCATGAGCCTTTCTTTTATTTCCGTCATTGTTTCTTCAGTGTTCATACTGAACAGTAGGTGTGAAAGACTGTATCCCTGTCTTACACACTTTTTTTCCAGGCACCTCGTTCTTGGTCGTCCACTCTAATTTTTCCCTCTTGGCTCGTGTACGTATTGTATATTACTCGTCTCTCCTTAAGGTTTACGCCAATTTTTCTCAGAATTACAAACATCTTGCTGCATTTTACATTGCCGATCGCTTTTTTCGGGTTGACAAATCCTATGAACGTGTTTTGAGTTTTGTTTAATCTTTCTTCCAGTAACTATTGCAACGTCAGAATAGCCTCTCTGGTGCCTTTACCTTTCCTAAAGCCAAGCTAATCGTCTTATAAATTTTTAAAACTTAGCTGTGGTGAATATAGAACATCTAATTAAACTGAACGATGCGTCCGTTCGCCAAGTTGCCAGGATTACGACATTCTCTTACTCCCTTAGTTCCCGTTTTGTGAACATCGAACGAAGCATACTAACGATCAGTGAGTGTGTTTGCTATCCACGATTATAACGCTGAAGTAGTATGTCGACTTACATCATTACCGACTCAAAAGGATGGATGAAAACTATGGGACTGTGCTGTTACAGAAAACAGAATTTTGACCTCTCACTGTGTTGCATCCACAGGTAGTGAGTACTTGTTGAAACATGTCACTGCATGCCTAGTGAGTGTGTAAACGTCTCAGCCAAACGCAATGACCGACGGTTTGTTTTGAATAACAGAAAAGGCGGTTCTGCTATAGTAACTGATGCATGTAAAATGCTCAAGAAGAGATTTTCATACCTCTAAAAGGTGGTTCTGCTGTAGTAACTGATGCATGTAAAAACAAAATGCTCGAGAATGGGTTTTCATACCTTGAAGTAAACTGAGGAGGGAGCACAAGTTAGGACACATCGTGATGTGAACGATGTCAAATACGGTGGTTACAGCTACTAACGTTTACTTACGACAGACAGCAGTACGATGCTACTGCCACCAACATACGTCCTGCGTAACGGCTGAGAAGATAAGAAAAAAAAACAAAAACGGTACTTACACAGAGGCATGTAGACTGTCGCTTTCCCCCACTCTGCTTGCTAGTTGAACAGAAAAGGAAAGGACTAGCAGTAGTACAAGGTACCCTCTGCCATGTGCCGTTTGAGTACGTAGACTGATAGTTAAAATTCAGTATGGTTATCACATTTGTTCGGGTTCATATACCAAGATGGTTACTTTTAATACTCAGCGTTGCTTCGTTTCTTTCTTCCTTTTCGATCTCCAAAATCGTTCATAATGAGAACTAATGCCAGACAGTACTAGTGTGGGTCGGTAATGTGTGTACAGGAAACGTATGCTGGAGATAACAGAGTGGATACCATGCCCTACAGTGCAGCACAAAAATCTGTTGACAACAAAGGATAACTAGTAGTTTTGGTCGGGAAAAGCCTCAAATTCTTTAGTTTGTTTAGCGGTTAAACAGCTAAGATAGAACGTGGACTTACTACCGAAGTCAAATATCGAAAAGCGATGGAGTTAGAGACTTAGAGATAAAAATACCAAGGGATAGTGTGCATCACATTCTTCCTTCAACGAACTTCGAACTAGTATAGCACAATTTTACTCTCTGACAGACAGAAGTCCAGTCGAGGTCCCTGAAAAGCGTTTTAAATTTCTTTCCTACCACTCTCACACTGTCCACTGTCTATGTTATTGGTGAGAAAGAACATCAGCCGGTATGGCTCATTTAGCACACCAACGATGATCAACGCTTGCAACAAATCGCTATTTAGCCACTGTTCCCAAATCGAACATAAGCAGTGCACAATAGGAGAAACGCCTGCTTCACTACCCGGAAAACTACTTCCATTGTGATGTAGCAAGGGGCGATGTGTGGGAGGGGAACATAGCTGCAACTACACTGACTCGCGTAATGGAGTAGCGTGCCTTGAGCTGTGACAGCGAGGAAGCCAGATTCCTTCTCCTTAGCCTACAGCGTCTGTTTCATATGAAATAACAGTCAGACTTCCCGTCTTCCTCGAAACTCGTTCTTTTATAACAGGGCTTTCGTGGCGAAGAACCTGATTTCAGATACGTTTATAGCGAAGTTGCCACCACGAATGGTCTTGAAGATGAAGCGGCTGCCAGACTGTGATAAACTGATGGATCAAACTGATTAAAAGTTTCGTGGAAACGGGGGTATTGCGATGTCTCATCTGCCAGACAACTGTTCACAGATATCTAAGATAAGACATACCATAAATCCTTAATCTGAACACTCCTTATACAGGGAAATAATAAGAAGGTAAATTATAATAATTTTTCTAACAAATTTGTCCCAAGCGTTGTAGTACATTATTTATAGTGTAACTGACTCAGCATACTGAGTCGTTAAAACTACCGTCGTGAAATTAAAAGCATACGCGTCAGAATTAAGAATGCAAGAGGATTTTCGCTATTAAACGCAGGGGTGAGAGCAGAAAGGTGGGAAGAGTACGACGAAGACCTCTACGAACGGGGGAACTGTCTGATGACATGATAGAAGAAAAAATGGCAGTCGAAGGGGAACATACAGGGCATTTACCATTAATTTTGTAAGAATTAACAACAAAATAAGGAAAAAAGGGGCACATAGCACTTCTTCGGAATTTCTAAAATAATTGGGTGAGGTGGGAACCAAAAGACTGTTCTAATTGTGTAGAATCCGTGGGTCTGAAGACATACCGAAAGATTTTTGGAAATATATCATCTCCACAATAAGGGCAAACAGCAAGGCAGGTAAGTTCGACAGCTACCGAAAAATCCGTTAAACAGCTCTTGCATATAAGTTGCTGACAAGAGTAATATGCAGAGGGACGGAATATAACATCTGGGAACTATTAGATGATGATCAGTTTGGCTTTCTGAAAGATAAAGGCAGCAAGAGACAGTTACGACGTTACCCTTGATAACGGGAGCAAGTCATAAAAATTCAGATACGTTGAAAGGGTTTGTTGGCTTATAAAATGCTTACGACAACGTAAAATGACGCAATAAGTTCAAAATTCTCAGAAAAAGATATGTATGTTAGTGCGAAAGACGGATAATATGTATTATGAATAAGAATCAAAAGAAAGCAATAAGAATGGAAGACAAAGAATGAAATCCTCGGATTGAAAAGGATGTAAGACAGGGATGCGGCCATTAAAGAAATCATGACGAAAATAAAAGGATGGTTTAAGACTCGAAGTGAAGATCGATCAATGCTAAGATTTCCTGATGACATTTGCATGTTCATTGAAAGTGAAGACGAGTTACGCAACATGTTGAATTGACTTAACAAATTAATGAATAGGGAACATGGGCTGAGGGTAAAGCGACGAAAGACAAAAGCGATGACTAGTAACATAAATGAGATTAGGGACAAATTTAACACCAACATTTGCGACTATGAAGTAGACTAAATTACGTAATTCTACTACCTTGGAAGAAAATTAACACTGGCATGACGAAGGAAGGCGGATATAAAGAGGAGACTTGCTCAGAAAAAGAAACTATTCCCGGTCAAATGTAGTTTACTTGTACTTTAAATTGAGAGGAAAAGAGTCTCAGACTGCACTTTTGGAGCACAACTTTGCATTTTAGTTAACCATGGACTGTGGAAATACCCTAAAATAAGACAATCGAAGCGTTTGTGATCTGATATTACAGAGGGCTTCTGAAAATTTGGTAAAATGATAAGGAATGAGGAGGGTCTAGGGCAGAATCGGTGAAGGAAGGAACATACTGAAAACACTAACAAGAATAAGTGATCGGATAGTAGCACATGCGTTAAGATCACAAGGAATATTTTCCACTGTGAACCGTGCAACGTTCGATATCTCGCGTCACGCTCTCACACTCGTTATCTCTGGCCGGAGAAGAGGGTGCGACGAGTGTCGGAAGTGAGTCGTGACAGTGAGAGCGACTTTGGCAGTGACTGGCGCGGTGCGCGGAGAGAGAGGAGGGGGCTTAAATGAGACTGTAACGGTAGAGTCAGCCACTGTTGTGGCCATGTGGGCCTCTTCTGTAGATCCGTGGGCTCGTTGCCTTATGTTGGTCCGAGTACGCTGGGCGTGCTTCGTTGGCGGTAGAGGAAGGAGGCATAAACGGATAGAGTTGGGACCGTCGGGCAGCATTAAGGCATCCGCAGTTAGTCTGCGGATTTCTTCCGTGGGACATTGTTCTGGAAAGCAGTTTACTCCCGAGCATCTGGCAACACATTTGGCCTCTGCAAACTTCCTCGTCTCCGCCGTCACCTTTCTGCATTATGCCGTGTGAGCAACTTCAAGAACACTCATGCTTGAAAATATTCGGCGTTAAGCCGTCTGACACGATATCATTGCGTATGTGTGTGTGTATTCTTTCGCAAGTGGTCGTTTGCAGTACCATCCCCAAGGACCGTTTTAAATGTAATTTCCGTGTTACGTAGAGTTGTAGATTACACTAACGTTCGAATTGTAATCACGACTCAGCCGTCCTAACTTGAAGTGGTATTGACGTATATATTTGCAGAGTTTGTTTCCTGTTACAAAGAGGAACCGTTGCTATGTGTATCGCGTACATTAGCCGATTGTTTGACGTCAAAAGGTGTTTCCTGTGTACCTCAAGTTTTGAGAGATCTTGCTGGCAATTATATTTTGGTAACGGTGCCATAAGCATGGTTTGGTCTTAATTGCGAGTAGTGTGTGGTTACTCGTGTTCGGTTCCTTAGTGCCAGAGCCCAAGTTTTTGAAACTGTTTGGTTATCACGCGTGCTGCCTTTCGTGAAATTCAACGTACTAGTTAATGAACGCTTTAAGCCTTCGAGTTAACTATTTTCTTGCTTTGCCTTGCTGGCTGCCCAGCGCTTAAGTAGCCATTTAAGGTTATAAACTTTGAAAAGAATTAATAGCTGTTTCTGACCGGTAGCACAACTCTTAGCTGTTGAAACAGAGAAATAAACTGCTTCTTCACCAGGCTTAAATAGGTTATTAATGCTGTGATGTCATCTTCCGGTTAATGTTGGGCCAAACTTAAAGCTGGTCTTTGTTTAACGACTTATTACATTTTGAAACAGTTATTCTCTTTTGCTGTTATCATGTGTGACTGTTACGTTATTCTGTCATTGCGGGGTCCTATAATGCTTAGAGTCATAGCCTTGTCGTTGTAAATATCTTAGACACTTAATTACGTCGGGAATAATTTTAGAGACGTCCGGAGCTCACGAAAACTGGCCAACCTTTGGGCTTTCATTGCTTGTTGTCACTTGAAGCTAATTGGACCTCGGTTAACGTCCGGCAATGTTTGTAAATGTCCATGTATGATATCTTTTGGTATTTATGTTTTAGAGAGGCGGCCCCTGCATGCTGGGGTGACTGCCTGAATGATCTCCTTCAAGTTTGGGCCGCATCGGGGCATGTTGTTAGCCACTGAGTGGATTACTCGTAATCAGAAATCGCTTATGTACAAATTGTTCCTGTTCTTGCTACGTGCTTAGCTGAGTTGAATAACTTGTTTTAACCAGTAACGTTTTCAGTAGTTTTTCTTAACAGCGTAGAACGTAGATAATTCAAATAGTGTTTCAGTTTACATTAATTTCGGCAAAAAATTTATTTTATTTTATTTATTGTTTTTTTCTTTGCTGGAATTGTTTGGTATGGTGTGAGTTTGCCAAATCTAAGTTCTAGACCTCTAAAGTGCGGGGTGGGGAGGACAACTTTTGGTAGCCGAGAAACCTGAAATTTTAGGACTTTGTCGAGTTTTTTGCTTGTAACTCGAAAACTGTTAATATTCTGGAAATAACCATTAGTTAGTGAAATACAGGACAACACCATAAGCCGATTACAAGAAAAAATTTAAAATTGATACAGTAGTTCGATTTTTATGGTGATCCAAAAAACAGCAAATATTTTTCCAACTTTGCTAAAATGTGAGTTTTACCCATTTTAAATGTGTTGTAACTTTCCAACATGGACATTTATCAATAATTCCCTGTCTAAAAATTGTAGACCATCAATCCATAAGTTCCAGAAGCAGTTCTAGAGAGTTTTGAAACTGGCCAGTTTTGAAATTTTTTTGGCTAATAAATGAAGATTGAGGTAAACCTTAAATTCACACTATTAGGTTTACGCACTTCTTTAATGTTTACAAGTCTGTCTTCATTCTGAGGCTGTAATACGCCATCTGGATGCAGCTGAAGCTGGTTTTAAGGAATTTTGTGAAAATTTGAACCATGAGCCATATGAAAGTTCCATCTGCCGAAGACTAAAAGGGGGTAGCCCATTTTATCGGCACGGTAAATTTATTGTGACGAATTTTGCCGAACTGTCAGCGCCCTTGAAAAATCTGCGCAAGGAAGGAGAACCCTTTAAGTGGACGGAAAGTCAGCAGGCCGCGTTTGATGCTCTTAAAACAACGATGAGCGACGCTCCTGTCCTGGCAATACCAAATTTCTAACAGGCCTATTGTCCAGAGATGCCCCCCACTCGGATATTGCTGCAGTCTTGCTACAACAACTCAGGGAGCGCCGTTCCCTAGTTTAAGAGTCTAGGCTCTGTCTCTCGCCGAGAATTATTCCACCTATGAGTTGGAAGCATTAGTGGTATTGTTGGCGACTGAAAAATTTAGGCATTTAGAGCATCGGGCGTTTACCCTGGAAACGGATAACCAGGCCGTTAGTTGTGACACGATCTCATATGACCAGACGTGACGCTAGCTGGGCTGTGTGAATCTTAGCGTTTCGTTTTTCCGTGTGCCATATATGGGGCCAAGTTAACGTCGTAGTAGACACCCTCAGCCGAACGTTACACGAGGAAGAGGAGGAACACCGCCCCCCTGAGGCTTAAGAGAGGGCTGAGGTCGTGGGAGCCGTTCCTCCAGAGGTGTCAGTCCTGTTTGGTGATGTGAAGGGACAGAGGTAGACCTGGTGAGGAAGTACCTGTTATGAACTCCACAAGGGGCTTCTGTCTCACTGGATGTGCAGTGATGGGGAGGTGAAAATCTGCCTCCCTACGGCATTGGTACCAGTCGTCTTTAGGTACTACTAGACAGTGATAGGGGCTCACCTCGGGACTTCTAAGACGATCCCAAAATTTAGGGAGTCCCAGAAATGTCTGTCACTGTACCATGAAGTGAAGATCATTACCCAGTGTCCGGCTTGCAAGGTCGCGGAACCCAATCCTGATGTGCGCAAGGGCCTGCTGCCGTCCATCTGGGCTGAGAAACCTATGGAATATTTGTTCGTTGATTACGTGGGCCCTGCCCCCGCATCCAGAGCGCGCATCGGTATGTTTTTATCGCGGTGGATGGGTTCTCGTGGTTCATTTGTTTAGTGTCAAGTGGGGGAGAAATGGCGAGACAATGTATCCAACGTCTCACAAAGACGTTTTCCTTGCTTGGTCCTCCTAGTCCTAAGAACAATAAGCCTGCCTTCTTGTCGAGAGAATTTTGAAAGATTTTCTTTCAGGATGGAGTCAAAATGCAACCTCAAACCCTAATTACCTTCAACCATACTTTGTAGAGTGCATTAATAGAAACCTGAGCTCAGCCTTAATCATTTTTCGTGCCGAGTACCAACGGTGTAGGAGCGTTCCTTAACCTGGTTAAATCTCGCGTTTCACAATGCTAATCACAAGACGCATAAGTTGACCCCGACTTCCCTCACATTTGTGTACTCTCTCAATTCCTTGTTATCTAACGCCTGCTACATCCAAGACCTATTGCCTGAGATGATCATTCCAATGTCTGTGAGGGGTAACTGGTGCAGGGCCAGCACCAATATAGAGCGGGCGGATAAAAGGGAAGCGACGCAGTGTAAACGCGGCCGGCGTCCCGGTATTTATAAACTCGGCAGCTTTGTATACATCAGGGATTGTCACGGACGTCTGCTTACCTGAAAGGGGTCAAAGAAGTTGAGACCACTTTTAGAGGGACTTGTAAAGTGCTCCAAGTGCCTATTAATCACCCTCCAGACCGTGTGTGATTACCGTGAGTCAGTTAAAGTTGGAATTTATATGTGATACACCTAGTGTTAGTGAACCCTTCCCCTGGGGAGTAAGACCCTGTGATTGAGAGGGGCGAGAGAGAAGCAGTACTATACGGCGTTCGATATCTCGCGTCTCGCTTTACCACATATTATCATTGGCCGGAGAAGAGGGCGCGAGGTGTGGCGCAAGTGAGTGGAGAGAGTGATCGCAACTGAGGCAGTGCCCGGAGTGGGGGGCGAGAGGATGTAGCTTAACGGAGGCAGTAACAGTCGAGTCGGTCAGTGTTGTGGCCATGTGGGTCTCTTCCATAGATCGGTGGGTTCGTTGCCTTGTGTTAGCCCGAGTGCACGGGGCCTCCTTCGTTGGTGGTAAACGGAGGACTGAGTTGGCGCCGTCCGGTCAACAGGACGACATCCTCCGTTAGTCTATGGAATTATTCCGTGAGACATCGTTTTGGAAATCTGTTTATTCCAGAGCAAATACGAGCTCGTTTGACCTCCGCAAGCTTCTTCGCCTCCGCCGTCACTTTTCTGCATTATGCCAGGTGAGTAACTTCCAGAATATTCTTTCTCGTAAATGTTCTTGTTCGTCGTTAAGCCGCCTGACATGGCATCGTTGTGCGCGTGTGTCCTCTTTCGCAAGAGATCGTTTGCAGTACCATCAACAAGTCCTTTCTTCCATTTAATTTTGAAACTTTTGTTTCCGTGTAACAACATTGTCTAATTGGAATCACTGCTCAGCCTTTCTAACTTGAAGTAGCATTGACGTACATATTTGTAAAGTTTGTTCCTTTGATAAAGAGGAACCATTGACAAGTGGATCGCGTGGTTTGGTGCATCGTTGACCTTAGGAGGTGTTTCCAGTGTGCCTTAAGTTTTGTGAGACCTTGCTGACATATATATTTGGGTAACGGTTCAGTAAATAGTTTTAAATCCAAGTTGTGTGGCTACTCGAGTTCTGTTCACTCTTGCCGGAACCCAAGTTTCGTAACAGTCTGGTTGTCACGCATGCCGTCCTACGCGTATTTGCACGAGATAGTTAATAGGTGCTTTAAGCCTTCGAATTACTTTGTCATGTTGCCTTGTTGTCAGCCCAGTTCCTAAGTCGCCATTTAAGATTGTCAACTTTAAAAATTAATAACGCTTTCTTTAATCTTGCCTTTGTTTAATGATTTATTATATTTTGAAAGTTACTCAGCTTTGATGTTATCATGTGTGAGTGACATGTTAATTCTCATTGCGGGGTCCCATAATGTTTAGAGTCGAAGCCTTGTCGTTGTAAATATCTTTGAAATTTAATTAGGTTGGAAATAGTTTTTTTCAGGTCTGGAGCTCAAGAAAGTTTGCCGACATTTTGGATTGCTTTGATTGATGGCTCTTGACGCTAATTGGACCTCAGGAAGGGTCCCGCAATGGTTGTCATGGTCCATGTATGTGATCTGTTGGTATTTGTTTTAGGGAGGTGGACTCTGGACAATGGGGTGGCCGCTTGTACGACGTCTCGAAACTTTCGGCGACGTCGAGGCATGTTATTAGCCGTTCAGTTGGTTACTTGCAAGCAGAGTTTACCTATGTACATATTTTTCCTGTTCTTGCTATGTGCTATGCTGAGTTGGAATACTTGTTTTGACCAGCAACAATTTCATTCATTTTCTTTAAGAAAATAACAAGAACACTAGTCGTTCACACTATTATTAACCTTTTGAATACTTTTCCTTCAATAATTCTTATAAATCAAAGCATTGGTTTTGTGATTTGGTGTGACATACTTTCATCGTTCTATATTTGAGATCTGTATTGTCAATTCTTATGATCAGTGTGGTGTAAATCCTAGCGTTTTAACTGATTTGATTGTTGTATGTTCAATAAATATATTTTAAAACTTATTGGTACCACGATTGATGTTCAATCCCCGTTCGTCCAGTCCTTCCCATCCCTAAGCAACCGAGCACGGCAAGATCACCTGGTACCAGAGGGAGCTGAGGAGGATAACCGTAGAGGGAAAAAGGGAATGGAATATATTCAACAAATAGGAGATGCAAGTGCCACTGCAAGAGGAAGTGGTAGCACAATGCAAATGTTTGCGGCGTGCAGTATCAAAGCAGTTACAACACTAGTAAAATATGTAAAAACCTAACAGTTTCTTTTTGGAATGGCGGTATGCTATCATAAATACCACTACTTACCTAGAAGCGATAAAGTGTCCCACTGACATTAATATTACTGGGGTTAGTACTTCCACCAAAAAATTAGCGAAATGTCTAACGACGTTCATTACCGTCACCGAGGCTACGAAAGCCACATTCGTAACTCTCATATGTCACTGTCGTTATCACGTTTTCAGAGATACCCTACTGACATGATAATCTTCTGGCCATTAAAACTGTATCAGTATAATGAATGAAAATAACGTTTTTCTTCATTAATCGTGTAGATATGGGTGAGAAACGATTAAACTTTTAGGTTAGTGGCGGAATACCAAATGCGTAAATCAGTGCACAAAGGTGCCACTTCTGGCAGGAATAGTGGCTTTGAGTTGGGCTTACAGCAGAATTCGGCTTATTCCATATAGTTTCATTTGTACACTACTGGCCATTAAAATTGCTACACCAAGAAGAAATGCAGATGGTACACGGGTATTCATTAGACAAATATATTATACTAGAACTCACATGTGATTACATTTTCACGCAATTTGCGTGCATTGATCCTGACAAATCAGTACGCAGAACAACCACCTCTGGCCGTAATAACAGCCTTGATACGCCTGAGAATTGAGTCAAACAGAGCTTGGATGGCGTGTACAGGTACAGTTGCCCATGCAGCTTCAACACGATACCACAGTTCATCAAGAGTAGTGACTGGCGTATTGTGACGAGCCAGTTGCTCGGACACCATTGACCAGACCTTTTCAATTGGTGAGAGATCTGGAGAATGTGCTGGCCAGGGCAGCGGTTGAACATTTTCTGAATCCAGATAGGCCCGTACAGGACCTGCAATATGTGGTCGTGTATTATCCAGCTGAAATGTAGGGTTTCGCAGGGATCGAATGGAGGGTAGAGCCACGAGTCGTAACACATCTGAAATGTAACGTCCACTGTTCAAAGTGCCGCCAATGCGAACAAGAGGTGACCGAGACATGTATCCAATGGCACCCCATACCATCACGCCGGATGATACGCCAGTATGGCGATGACGAATACACGCTTCCAATGTGCGTTCATCGCGATGTCGCCAAACACGGATGAGACCATCATGATGCTGTAAACAGAACATTGACTCATCTGAAAAAATTATGTTTTGCCATTCGTGCTGCCAGGTTCGTCGTTGAGTACACCATCGCAGGCGCTCTTGTCTGTGATGCAGCGTCAAGGGTAACCGCAGCCATGGTCTCCGAGCTGATAGTCCATGCTGCTGCAAACGTCGTCGAACTGTCCGTGCAGATGGTTGTTGTCTTGCAAACGTCCCCATCTGTTGACTCAGGGATGGAGACGTGGCTGCACGATCCGTTACAGCCATGCGGATAAGATGCCTGTCTTCTCGACTGCTAGTGATACGAGGCCGCTGGGATCCACCACGTCGTTCCGTATTACCCTCCTGAACCCACAGATTCCATATTCTGCTAACAATCATTGGATCTCGACCAACGTGAGCAGCAATGTCGCGATACGATAAACCGCAATCGCGATAGGCTACAATCCGACCCTTATCGAAGTCGGAAACGTAATGATACGCATTTCTCCTGCTTACACGAGGCATCACAACAACGTTTCACTAGACAACGCCGGTCAACTGCAGTTTGTGTATGACAAATCGGTTGGAAAGTTTCCTCATGTCAGGACGTTGTAGTTGTCGCCACCGGCGCCAACCTTGTGTGAATGCCCTGAAAACCTAATGATTTGCATATCACAGCATCATCTTCCTGTCGGTTAAATTTCACGTCCGAAGGACGCCATCTTCGTGTTTCCCAAAACTCCAAGATCCGATGTTTTAAATGGGTGAGAGGCCTCAAGGACCTGTTGCGCAGAGAAGTAGCCAATCACATTTCTTGTCGAAATTAGTCAGGACAGTAAGAGCGTCGTAGTGCCTTTTGTTGCCTAGTTGGGAGATGAATCAGACTTCGATAACGGGATTCATTTGATCAAGCGACACGATTCCTTTGATCCTCAGTCCATACTCGGTGATCCTGTGCGTACTGTAATCAGAATTGACTATGTTATTGGGTCGACATGGGAACACGTAGAGGTTCTCCGTTGTGGGGCACCATGTGCAACAATGGTTCAAATGGCTCTGAGCACTATGGGACTTAACTTCTGAAGTCATCAGTCCCCTAGAACTTAGAACTACTTAAACCTAACTAACCTAAGGACATCACACACATCCATGCCCAAGGCAGGATTCGAACCTGCGACCGTAGCGCTCACACTGTTCCGAAGTGAAGCGCCTAGAACCGCACGGCCACACCGGCCGGCCCATGTGCAACACTCTGCACTGAACTGTGTGTTCCAAACCACCTGTGCTTGCGCCAGCACTGTGGCTCACATCGTCTCCTACCCTGCTTTAAAGAGCAGGCAAATCTCCGATCCCTATGTTCTGCGATGAGTTACGGACGTCCAACTTCTTGTCTCCTGTTCGTGGTTTTAGCATTCTTCAACCACATACCGTAGATGCTCACGACAGTAGCACGCCAAAAACCGTCCAGCTTCACCGTTTCCGATATGCTCGCTCCCAGGCACTGAGCCGTAATAATCTGGCGTTTGTCAAAGTAGCTTAAATCGGCGGAATTCCTTATTTGCGCCACTTGTCGTCGCCATAATGATTCCCCATTCGCCTCTGGTCCTCTCGTATACTTTCTTTGCCGCGTCATGTGCCCTCATCGCCACCAAGCAGCATACAACCTCGCGTTGGGTATTGGTCGTAATGTTTTGGCTCTTCAGTGTATGTAATCAAGAGTAGTTCTCCGCCCAGAAGACGATGATTATCACACTCTGGCTAATTTCGTTCTCCTGAAGCCTCTACACAAGTATACGAGGTGCGGCTAGAAAAAAACCGGACTGATGCTGGAAAAAACATTTATTTACAATTATTTACAATTTCATGTTATCTCCTTCAATGTACTCTTCTCCTCGGTCTCTACACCGCTCCATACGAATATTCCACTGTTCATAGCAATGCTGCAGATCATTTTCGGTAAGTCCATACATTACTTCCGTCGCTTTTTCTTTTACTGCTTCTACAGTCTCAAATCTAGTTCCTTTCAAAGCTGACTTGACTTTAGGGAAAAGAAAAAAGTCACAGGGGGCCAAATCACGTGAGTAGGGTGGATGATCTAAGATGGGAATGTTGTGTTTTGCCAAAAACGTCTTCACTGACAACGCACTGTGAGCTGGGTGAAGGATCCATGACTTTTTTCTCCACAAATCGTTCCGTTTTCTCCGTACTCGCTCACATAGGGTAGCCAGGGCGCTAATGTAGTAATGCTGTTTCACTGTTTGTCCCTCTGGTACCCAATCAATGTGCACAATCCCTCTGATGTCAAAAAAAAACAATCATCATTGCTTTGAATTTCGATTTTGACATTCGTGTTTTTTTTTGTCGTGGAGAACCAGGAGTTTTCCAATGCATCGATTGGCGTTTAGTTTCGGGATCGTAAGTAAAAAACCACGATTCATCGCTAGTAATAACATTTTGTAAGAAGGTGGGATCACTTTCCATGTTTTCTAGGATGTCAGAACAAATCATTCTTCGGCGTTCCTTCTGTTCAATTGTGAGACACTTTGGAACCATTTTTGAACACACTTTGTTCATGTTGAAACTTTCATGAAGAATCTGCCTAACACCTTCCTTGTCAACTCCTGTTAACTCAGACACTGCTCTGATTGTTAAACGGCGATCTTGTCGAACAAGTTTACCGATTTTTTCAATGTTTGCATCAGTTTTTGCTGACAATGGTCTGCCAGTGCGAGTGTCATCACTGGTGTCTTCGTGACCATCTTTAAATCGTTTAAACCACTCAAACACTTGTGTTCGCGATAAACAATCAAAGCCGTACACTTGTTGTAACATTACAAACGTTTCACTTGCAGATTTTCCTAGTTTGAAACAAAATTTGATGTTAACACGCTGTTCTTTCTGTACACTCAACATTTTCCGACGCACAGACAAAACGTCAACTACTTAAAACAGACGCCACGGGCAGACTGAGTGCAGGAGGCAGATGAAACTCGAGCAGTAGGCGGAGCGAGAGTCACGTGACAGGCCACGCGACTTTCAGCCTTATTGCATTCGTTTTATTGTTTCACCAGTACTAGTCCGGTTTTTTTCTAGCCACACCTCGTACTGCTGTAGAGTGCTGCACGCAGAATCGTAACTTACGTGAAAAGGTGATGTTGTGCCGTTCTAGTGTCCTGTTCTGTTGCTGAGCACGCAACTGCCCGTAAATCCTTTTCCGTTGCCCTATCATCGGAAATGAAACCGTTTTTGGCGGTGCTGATGTCCCATGTATTCCAAACGCCGTCAGACTGTTATTGTCGATACGTGTGTTACTGGTAACTAACCCACGTTCTGACCTTCCGTACGTAACGTTGCAGTATACATCTGTACATGCCAGCGCCAGTCTCGTGGGGCTCCTGAGATTCTGGATGGCTTGGAGTTGGGCCATCCTGAACCCACTACTTCTACATAAGCATGACAGTCATGCAATCTCTGACAACGTCAATAGCAATGCCGCGTGAGACGCTTCTCAGACGTGCCCTGGCGCTAGTATCATCTCAGCCTTACTAAGTGACACGTATGTTCATTAATGCCACAAGAAAATTATACTGGCCATGATGTATAGTCAAGACGTAATACCGTCAGAGAGTAAGCACGCATGTCGCAGAGATGAACGACCAATGGGCACGTGAAGCCTTCTGAGTCGAATGGGGCATTTATGATGTGTGTAGACAAACAAATGTGCCTGTAGCCATAGTTTGTGTAAGAACTGATGTTTTGTCTCGCCTGAAAAGTGATAAGTATACTAATAGAGCAAAGAATTGTCGTGAAGTTTCACATGAAATTTGGATAAACGGTATCTTTCACTAAAATTTGTGTATGGCGAAGACTGTTGATCACGTATGCGAGTTTTTGACTGGTTCAGGAGTATCCAACACGCCCGAGAAGGTGCTGAAGATGACTCAGGTACGGGACGCCTTTCAGTATCAAAAACGGATGAAATTATCGAAAAAGTAGCTAACCCGTTTCGATCTGACCATCTATTCAGTATTCGAACCTTGCTGATACTGTAGGAATTGACAATGAATACGTAAATGAAATTTTACGCATCCAGTTCAAGATGAGGAAAGCGTGTATGAAAGTGGTGCTAAAAATTTTCAAGACTGAAAAGAAAGAAGTTAATAAAATGGTTGTAATGACTATTTGAATACAGTTTGAAACGATCCTTATTTCTTGGAATGAGTGATAACGTCTGAGCAGTCTTGATTTTTCACTTATGGTTCAAAAATTAAACGCAGGTTCATGCAAATGAAGGGCCCAACTTCACCGAGAGCGAAAAAGAAGCTGAAATGAAAAATTCATCTACTTTTATGATGTGCGTCGACTTCAGACAACTCGTAGTTCTAATCAATCTCTTCAGTTCTCCCACTCATGCATTGACTACAGTTAAGATGAAATATACTATCTATGTTGATATTATGTAAGGGTTTTAAAGCTTAAATTTCAGATATTTGTGTCTCACACATAATTCGAGTTAATTCTTCTCCTTCATCAATAGCAACACACGCCGTTGAAAATGTATTCGTCTGTGGGTCTAGATCTAAACGTAAGTAAAACCTATCTCAATTCTACTCTCAGCCAAAGGAGAAAAACGGGGACTAATTATAGATATCCCCCTATATTACTAAACAAAATAGACCCCATCCTGAAATTTGCCGTAGTTATCATGAACTATTTATATTTAATGTCAGATTTTTATGCCGTTTGCCACATATTCGCAGTCTCTTGCAATCAAGCAACTCCTGTGCCTTGAATAAGGCTCATTATGGCAGTAATATTTTCAACAATTCCGTTCAACTCAATTTATTGCTACGAATTTTAGACCCGTTGTCTGAAAACTCTAAACATGTAGTACACATTCGTTAATCATGGGGACATACTTTGCATTATACAGGGTGTTACTAAAAGGTACGGCCAAACTGTCAGGAAACATTCCTCACACACAAAGAAAGAAAATATGTTATGTGGACGTATCCGGAAACGCTTACTTTCCATGTTAGAGCTCATTTCATTACTTCTCTTCAAATCACATTAATCATGGAATGGAAACACACAGCAACAGAACGTACCAGCGTAACTTCAAACACTTTGTTACAGGAAATGTTCAAAATGTCCTCCGTTAGCGAGGATACATAAGTCCACCCTCCGTCGCATGGAAGCCCTGATGCGCTGATGCAGCCCTGGAGGCATCGGTCACCGAATCTGTTGTTGAGAAGCGTACGAACACTTCGACTGAAATGTGCAGGAGCTCCATCGTGCATGAACCAAATGTTGTCGTACTAGTAAAGACACATGTTATAGCTGCACAGGTAGAGTATCCCGTATGAAATTATGCTAACGTGCTCCATTGAGCGTAGGTGGAAGAACATGGGGCCCAATCAAGACATCACCAACAATGCCTGCCCAAGCGTTCACGGAAAATCTGTGTCAACATAAGCACCGAAGTCAACATTACCTTCCTTCAATTGGGCCAACTGGCGGTGAATCGAGGATGTACAGTTCATACTGACGAAACTAAAATGAGCTCTAACATGGAAATTAAGCGTTTCCGAACACATGTACGCATAACATCTTTTCTTTATTTGTGTGTGAGGAATGTTTCCTGAAAGTTTGGCCGTAACTTTTTGCAACACCCTGTATTATGTGTATAGTATTAAAGGCATCCGTGCTGGCCGGTGTAGCCGTGTGGTTCTAGGCGCTTCAGTCCGGAACCGCGTGATCGCTACAGTCGCAGGTTCGAATCCTGCCTCGGGCATGGATGTGTGTAATGTCCTTAGGTTAGTTAGGTTTCAGTAGTTCTAAGTTCTAGGGGCCTGATGACCACAGATGTTAAGTCCTATAGTGCTCAGAGCCATTTGAACCAGCCAAAGGCTTCCGTGGTCTAAGGGTAGCGTCTTTGAGTAATAATCAAAACGTCCGGTTTGTAAACCCGATACCACTTGAATGTTGTTTAATAATCAGCAGAAGACTTCCGGCATAAGAAATCATCCTAATTCCGCCAACGGCCTTTTCAGAGAGAGAGGAGGAGGGAATAGAGCTTCAGGACAGACTCTTGCCCTTGGGGTGGGAAACTGCACCTAAATGCGGTAGAGTCAGCAATGGTCAACGGCATAAGGAAGCAATGGAAACCACTGCATTAAAGACACATAACGTGTAACCACACGACATGTGACCTGTAATTCAGAAAGTGTCATGATGATCTCTACACTGGCAAAAGCTTCCGGAATAGTCCCCCATTCGGATCTCCGAGAGTGCACTGCCAAGGAGGAGGTGGCCATTAGAAAAAGATTGAATAACTAATGAAAGGACAACGTTCTACTAGTCGGGGTGTGGAATGTCATAAGCCTGTTGGCGGTAGCGAAGCTAGAAAGTCTGAAAAAGTACATGCAAAGGCCAAATAGAGATATAGAAGGGGTAAGTGATGTGAAATGGAAAAAAGACAAGGATTTCTGGTCAGATGAATATAGGGTAATATCAACTGCAGCAGAAAATAGCATAACGGGAGTAGGCTTCGTTATGAGTAGGGAGCCAGGGCAGAGAATGTGTTATTGTGAACAGTTCAGTGACATGGTAGTTCTTCTCAGAATCGACAGCAAACCAGCACAGAAAACGATATTTTAGGTACGCATGCCGACATCTGAAGCTGAAGAAGAAGAGGTAGAGAAAGTATATGAGGATGTTGAAGGAGTAATACAGAACATAAAGGATAATGAAAATCTAATAATCATGGGGCGACTGGAATGCCGTTGTAAGGGAAGGAGTAGATGAATCGGTTGCAGGAGAATGTGGGCTGGGGACAAGAAAAGAGAAAGGAGAAAGACTAAATGAATACTGTAATAAATTTCAGCTAGTAATAGCGAATACCCTGTTCAAAAATCACAAGAGGAGGAGGTACTCTTCAAAAAGGCTGGGTGAAGCGGGAAAATTTCAATTATATTACGTTATGGTCACACAGAGATTCCAGAATCAGTTACCGGACTGTGAGGCCTACCCACGATAAGAGTCTTCAGATCACAATTTAGTAGCGATGAAGAATAGCCTGATGTTTAAGAAATGACTCAGAAAGAATCAACACGCAAAGAAGTGGGATATGGAAGTACTAAGGAATGATACTTAGGAATGACGAGATACGCTTGAAGTTCTGTAAGGCTGTAGATAAAGAAATAAGAAATAGTTTAGTAGGCAGTGCAGTTGAAGTATCTCGTGGCCTAGGGGTAGAGTCGGTCCCGGGTTCGATCCCCGCCACTGCCTAAATTTTGATAAATAATCAGCATTGGCGGCCGAAGACTTCCGGCATAAGAAGTCAGCCTCATTCTGCCAACGGCCTTGTCAAAGAGGGTGGAGGAGTGGATAGAGGTTCAGGGCACTCTCTTGTCCTAGGGGTGGAAAATTGCCCCTAAAGGCGGAAGAATCAGCAATGATCAACGACATGAGGATGCAGAAGGCAATGGAAACCACTGTATTAAAGACACGTAACGTGTATCCACAGGACATGTGGCCTGTATTTGAAGAAGTGTCATGACGATCTCTCCATTGGCAAAAGATTCCGGAATAGTCCCCCATTCCGATCTCCGGGAGGGGACTGCCAAGGGGGAGGTTACCATGAGAAAAAGATTGAATAACCAACGAAAGGATAACGTTCTACGAGTCGGGGCGTGGAATGTCAGAAGCTTGACCGTGGTAGGGAAACTAGAAAATCTGAAAAGGGAAATGCAAAGGCTCAATCTAGATATAGTAGGGGTCAGTGAAGTGAAGTGGAAGGAAGACAAGGATTTCTGGTCAGATGAGTATCGGGTAATATCAACATCAGCAGAAAATGGTATAACAGGTGTAGGATTCGTTATGAATAGGAAGGTAGGGCAGAGGGTGTGTTACTGTGAACAGTTCAGTGACCGGGTTGTTCTAATCAGAATCGACAGCAGACCAACACAGACAAGGATAGTTCAGGTATACATGCCGATGTCACAGGCTGAAGATGAACAGATAGAGAAAGTGTGTGAGGATATTGAAAGGGTAATACAGTATGTAAAGGGGAACGAAAATCTAATAGTCATGGGCGACTGGAATGCAGCTGTAGGGGAAGGAGTAGGAGAAATGGTTACGGGAGAATATGGGCTTGGGACAAGGAATGAAAGAGGAGAAAGACTAATTGAGTTCTGTAACAAGTTTCAGCTAGTAATAGCGAATACCCTGTTCAAGAATCACAAGAGGAGGAGGTATACTTGGAAAAGGCAGGGAGATACGGGAAGATTTCAACTCGATTACATCATGGCCAGACAGAGATTCCGAAATCAGATACAGGATTGTAAGGCGTACCCAGGAGCAGATATAGACTCAGATCACAATATAGTAGTGATGAAGAGTAGGCTGAAGTTCAAGACATTAGTCAGGGAGAATCAATACGCAAAGAAGTGGGATACGGAAGTACTAAGGAATGACGAGATACGTTTGAAGTTCTCTAAAAGGGAATAGCGCAGTAGGCAGTACAGTTGAAGAGGAATGGACATCTCTAAAAAGGGCCATCACAGAAGTTGGGAAGGAAAACATAGGTACAAAGAAGGTAGCTGCGAAGAAACCATGGGTAACAGAAGAAATACTTCAGTTGATTGATGAAAGGAGGAAGTACAAGCATGTCCCGGGAAAATAAGGAATACAGAAATACAAGTCGCTGAGGGATGAAATAAATAGGAAGTGCAGGGAAGCTAAGACGAAATGACTGCAGGAAAAATGTGAAGACATCGAAAAAGATATGATTGTCGGAAGGACAGACTCAGCATACAGGAAAGTCAAAACAACCTTTGGTGACATTAAAAGCAACGGTGGTAACATTAAGAGTGCAACGGGAATTCCACTGTTAAATGCAGAGGAGAGAGCAGATAGGTGGAAAGAATACGTTGAAAGCCTCTATGAGGGTGAATATTTGTCTGATGTGATAGGAAAAGAAACAGGAGTCGATTTAGAAGAGATAGGGGATCCAGTATTAGAATCGGAATTTAAAAGAGCTTTGGAGGACTTACGGTCAAATAAGGCAGAAGGGATAGATAACATTCCATCAGAATTTCTAAAATCATTGGGGGAAGTGGCAACAAAACTACTATTCACGTTGGTGTGTAGAATATATGAGTCTGGCGATATACCATCTGACTTTCGGAAAAGCATCATCCACACAATTCCGAAGACGCCAAGAGCTGACAAGTGCGAGAATTATCGCACAATCAGCTTAACAGCTCACGCATCGAAGCTGCTTACAAGAATAATATACAGAAGAATGGAAAAGAAAATTGAGAATGCGCTAGGTGACGATCAGTTTGGCTTTAGGAAAAGTAAAGGGACGAGAGAGGCAATTCTGACGTTACGGCTAATAATGGAAGCAAGGCTAAAGAAAAATCAAGACACTTTCATAGGATATGTCGACCTGGAAAAAGCGTTCGACAATATAAAATGGTGCAAGCTGTTCGAGATTCTGGAAAAAGTAGGGGTAACCTATAGGGAGAGACGGGTCATATACAATATGTACAACAACCAAGAGGGAATAATAAGAGTGGACGATCAAGAACGAAGTGCTCGTATTAAGAAGGGAGTAAGACAAGGCTGTAGCCTTTCGCCCCTACTCTTCAATCTGTATATCGAGGAAGCAATGATGGAAATAAAAGAAAGGTTCAGGAGTGGAATTAAAATACAAGGTGAAAGGATATCAATGATACGATTCGCTAATTACATTGCTATCCTGAGTGAAAGTGAAGAAGAATTAAATGATCTGCTGAACGGAATGAACAGTGTAATGAGTACAGAGTATGGTTTGAGTGTAAATCGGAGAAAGACGAAGGTAATGAGAAGTAGTAGAAATGAGAACAGCGAGAAACTTAACATCAGGATTGATGGTCACGAAGTCATTGAAGTTAATGCATTCTGCTACGTAGTCAGTAAAATAACCAATGACGGTCGGAGCTAGGAGGACATCAAAAGCAGACTCGCTATGGCAAAAAAGGCATTTCTGGCCAAGAGAAGTCTACTAATATCAAATACCGTCCTTAATTTGAGGAAGAAATTTCTGAGGATGTACGTCTGGAGTACAGCATTGTATGGTAGTGAAACATGGACTGTGGGAAAACCGGAACAGAAGAGAATCGAAGCATTTGAGATGTGGTGCTATAGACGAATGTTGAAAATTAGGTGGACTGATAAGGTAAGTAATGAGGAGGTTCTACGCAGAATCGGAGAGGAAAGGAATATGTGGAAAACACTGATAAGGAGATGGGACAGGATGATAGGACATCTGCTAAGACATGATGGAATGACATCCATGGTACTAGAGGGAGCTGTAGAGGACAAAAACTGTAGAGGAAGACAGAGATTGGAATACGTCAAGCAAATAATTGAGGACGTAGGTTGCAAGTGCTACAAAAAAACAGTCGAAGAGGAATGGACATCTCTAAAAAGGGCAGTCACAGAAGCTGGAAAGAAAAACGTAGGGAAGAAAGGTAGTTGCGAAGAAACTATGGGTAACGGAAGATATACTTCAGATGAGCGGTGGAAAAGAAGTACAAAAATGTTCAGGGACATTCAGGAGTACAGAAATACAGGTCGCTGAGCAAAGAAATAAATAGGGACTGCATAGAAGCTGAGACGAAAGGGCGACAGAAGAAATGTGAAACAATGGAAAAAGAAATGGCTGTCGAAAGAACTGACTCAGCATATAGTAAAGTAAAAACAACCTTCGGTGAAATTAAAAACTAGGGGGTATCTTTAAGAGTGCAATGGGAATTCCACTGTCGTCTGCAGAGGAGAGAGCGGATAGGTGAGAAGAGAACATTGAAGGCGTCTGTGAGGGGGAAGATTTATCTGATGTGATAGAAAAATGAACAGGAGTGAATTTAGAAGATCCAGAAGGGATCCAGTATTAGGATCAGGATTTAAAAGAGCTTTGAAGGACTTAAGGTCAAATAAGATAGAAGCGATAGGTAACATTCCATCAGACGTTCTAAAATCATTGGGGGAAGTGGCAACGAAATGACTATTCACATTGGTGTGTAGAACGTATGAGCCTGGCGACATACCATCTGACTTTCGGAAAAATATCAACCACACAATTCCGAAGACTGCAAGAGCTGACAAGTGCGAGAATTATCGCACAATCAGCTTAACAGCTCATGAATGTAGTTACTGACATGAATAATAAACAGAAGAATGGAAAAGATGGAAAAGAAAACTAGGGATGTGTTGGATGACTATCAGTTTGTGTTTAGGTAAAGGTACCAGAGAGGCAGTTGCGATATTGCGGTTGATAATGGAAGCAAGATTAAAGGACAACAAAGACAGAGTCATAGAATTCGTCGACCTAGAAAAAGCGTTCGACGATGTGGAGTAGTGTAAGGAGTTCAAGATTCTGAGGAAAATCGGAGTAAAATATAGGGTGAAATGGGTAATATACAATAGGTACAAGAGCCAAGAGGGAATAATAAGAGTGGACAACCAAGGACCAATTTCTCAGGTTACAAAGGGTGTGAGAAAGGGATGTAGCCTTTCGCCCTACAGTTCAGCCTGTGCAGCTAAGAAGCAATAGTGGAAATAAAAGGAAGGTTCAGGAATGGGATTAAAATTCAAGGTGAAAGGATATCATGATACAATTCGCTAATGACTTTGCTATCCTGAGTGAAATTGAAGAGGGATTATAAGATCTGCTAAATGTAGTGAACAGTCAGATGAGTACAGAATATGGACTGATAGTAAATCGAAGAAAGATGAAAGTAATGAGAAGAAACAGAAATAAGAACAGCGAGAAACTGAAGGTCAGGATTGATTGTCACGAAGTAGATGAAGGCCAGAAGCAATGGCGGACGGAAAAAGGAGGACATCAAAAGCAGTGTAGCAGTGACAAAAAGGGCATTTCTGGCGAAGAGAAGTCTATTAGTATCAAACATAGGCCTTAATTTGAGGAAGAAATTTCTGAGAATGTTCGTTTTGAGCGCAGCATTGTATGGTAATGAAACATGGACTTTGGGAAAACTGGAACAGAAGAGAACAGAAGCATTTGAGATATGGTGCTACAGACGAATGTTGAAAATTAGGTAGACTGGTAAGGTAAGGAATGAGGAGGTTCTGCGCAGCACAGGAGAGGAAAGGCATATGTGGAAAACACTGATCAGGAGAAGATACAGAATGATAGAACATCTGTTAAAACTTCAGGAAATGTCTTCCATGGTACTACAGGGAGCTGTAGCGGGAGAAAACTGTAGAGGAAGAAAGAGATTGGAATGCGTCCAGCAAGTAACTGAGGACGTAGTTTGCAAGTGCCACTCCGAGATGAAGAGGTTGGCATAGGAGAGGAATTTGTGGCCGGCCGCATCAAACCAGTCAGAAAATTGATGAATCAAAAATAAGAAAGTACATCACCTTAACAACAACCATTGCAAACGTTAATAAATAAATAAAACAAAATATTTGAAAAATAAAAATCAGTTTAACACATAATAAAGCGAATTATCTTAAGGCAGGTGAATAACTTCCATCCTACATTACTAGATGTGCTACTGGCAGGATTTTTGTAGTTTCTATCTCTTTGCGATATAAAAAGGGGCCGGCCGGAGTGGCCGAGCGGTTAAAGGCGCTACAGTCTGGAACCGCACGACCTCTACGGTCGCAGGTTCGAATCCTGCCTCGGGCATGGATGTGTGTGATGTCCTTAGGTTAGTTAGGTTGAAGTAGTTCTAAGTTCTAGGGGCTTATGACCACAGCAGTTGAGTCCCATAGTGCTCAGAGCCATTTGAACCATTTTTTTATAAAAAGGGAAAATGAAATAAAAGAACTTCTTCAAATTATTGTGATTTATGATAGCCTTTAGATGTTGCCACTTTACATAAGTAACTTGCTGCCAACAATAAATTGAAGGACTTTACTAATAAAAACAAAGATGGGTCGCGGTAGGTTATAAAATGTTGCTAACATAGTTGTGAGGTGCATGGATCTATTGTTCAGAAGTGCTAACGTGACATTGATTGATAAATGTATCAGCTAAGTGCTGCAGAAATTGAATAGCTTCATTTGAAATTCACCTTAGACGTCAGCAGGCCGTCAAGGAATGAGATTGTGCCAGGCTGTCACGTCAGCAGCTGAGCGGGAATTTGTACACCCACGTTAGCGACATACATACAAACACGACCTGCTATTGATTCGAAATACGTAGTAACGCATTCCTGGTTCTGAGACAGCAGCACAGTTTCCGAATAGCGACGACGTGCTGCAGATATCCAGATGCTAATGCCGAAATTTGACATTAATACTAGCAAGATTTCGTTTAACATTAAGAATTTAACGCCGAACTGGTACTTCACAAGGATATGATGATGAAGTTCCGTGTCGGCTCCCAACCCTTATGGAGATTGTGGTGGGTGTTCGGGCTCGCGCCATTACCTAAAGCAAGTTCATATAAGAACTGCTGCAAAAAGAGGGAGAAAACTTTGTGCAAGAAATTTATGACTGTCTCTGTTTTCTGGTTCCTAGTAATACTTGTCGAGACGTTTGGAAATATTTACTCTAATGTAAAGCTATATCGTACCATTTCAGAGCTCATAACACTCACTTACATCATCACAGATATGCTATCGTCTTTGAAAATACTGTTGACGATGATGATATGCATCGTGACAGGAGCCCAAGAGCTACGGCGATATAGTAAAGAGGTGAAGCATGCTGATGAGCTCATGATACCGAAGAACACAGAAAACGCCAAGATGATGGGAACGTTTGTCTTAGTTGTCCATCTGACAGTTCTTGTTGCCGTGCTCGCCACTGTAGATCAAAACTCGAATGGTTTCTTTGATTACCTGGAAGTCATATTCTCACTGTTCTTCGACTGTATGATGACTCTCCAGTTCGCTGTGCTGGAACTAGAGATGTGGATGAGATTCTGCTCTCTGAATGCCCGTCTGCAAGAAACAGTTCCAGTGCGCCTGACGCCTCTGTCTCGGGAAGCGGCTTCCCAGCTGACGTCCCCAAGCAGACTTCGCCAGCTATTGGAAGCCTACACGTCACTGTGCCGAGGAGCAAAACATCTGCAGAACCACTTTGGAGCACCTGTGGCGGCCAGCGTGGCGCAGTCGGTGTGGTGTTCCACTTGCAGCGCCTACGAAGTGCTACTGATACAGCTGCGGCCTCAGTGGGCCCGGAAGTTGCCACTCAGCCCCTCTGTGTGCAATTCACTAATGTTTCTCGGGTCGCACTGGCTGCGACTCACCACATTGGCGTTGTCTTGTGCGGCGGTGGAGCACGCAGCAGCGACTACTGGCGAACTCCTGTTGTCGGCTTCTGTGACGTCTGAGGGCCGATGTGCTGAACTGGAGAGTTTCTTGCCATTCGTCATACATGGCCCACGACTGCGTTTCTCAGCTGCTGGGTTCTTTACAGTCGACCGTCACCTGCTAGTGTCTGCATTAGCCATTGTTGTAACTTACGTTGTTATCTTGGGACAGCTCACACCTATACAGTGAACAAGTATAAATCTTACTAAACAATGTAGAATCTCTGTGGAAGAAATTTTCGTTATCCCCTTAGAGAGTACACAGGTAGCTTTCAAGCTCTCGTAGATGATGAATAAGTTGTACTTAGCAGCCTTGTAACTTCTACTGCTTACATACACTTACGAGCCAAAACATAATGATCACTGCCCAACTCGAGGTTGTATTCTGCCTGGTGATGCAGTGAGAGAAGTATATGAGCGGAGCAGACACGAATGGGGAATCATTATAGTGATGATAAGTGGGTCAGATAAGGAAATCTCTCGACTTAGGTGACCTTCAGAAAAGCCAGACTGCTGTAGCTCAGTGCCTGGGAGTGAGAATCTCGGAAACGGCGAAGGCGGTCGGCTGCTCGCGTGCTACTGTCGTGGGCGTCTATGGAAAATGATTGAAGGATGCTGAAACCACGAGTATGCGACAAGAAATTGGACGTCCATACCTCATCACACAATATAGGAATCGGAGGCTTGCCCTCTCTCTAACGCAGGATAGGTGACGAATCGTGGCAGGTCTGATGACAGCGCACAGTGCTGGTGCAAGCACATGTGTTTTGAAGCACACCGTCCGATTATACTGGGTATGGGATCATCGAAATTGGACATCATGCCAATGGAATCGTGTTGCCCGGTAGGATGAACCCATTTTATTTGTAACCCAGGCCGATGTTAATGTCCAGATACACCGTCATCCAGGTGAACAGATGCACGAAACATGCAGCACGCCAAGGGCGCAAGCCTGTGTGAGCATAATTATGTTATGGGGGATATTCATCTGGGCTTCCATTGGATCTGCGGTAGTAATCGAAGGCACCATGACAGCTGTTGGCTACATTAACATTATTAGAGACCACCTGTAAGCCCCTTATGCTTGAGGTCCCCTCAATTGCGATGGCATCTTACAGCAGGATAACTGCCTCTGTCAGAGGGCTAGAATCGTACTGGAGTGGTTGAGGAGCGCGACAGTGAACTGACGTTGATATCTTGGCCATCAAATTCGTGATACCTGAATCCGGTGAAACCGAACAGAGACAATATCTGGCGCCAACTTCGAGCCCACAGAGCAGCCACCTGTAAATTACTGGAAGTGTGTGACCTGTGCGTATGCATCTGATGCCACAAAACTATGGAAACGTATCCTAAATCCATCGCACGCGAAATCGCTGCTGCATTGCGTTTCGGAAGAGGACCAACATGATTTAAGTAGGTGCTCATGATGTTTTGGCCCATCAGCGTATGTCATGGCAGTTAGTTTGTGAATGTGTATTTGTGTGTGTGATTTATAGTCGGTTGTACGAGCAGTGTAATGGGTAGACATGTGGACACGACAGAATATCAGATAGGAGCCACCATGGTTGAGCATGGCCATGACCACATCGTCCATAAAGTTTCCTGAGTAGCGGGTGTCACCGTATCGACTGTCCAATATATCTACAAGGAACGGTTTGTATAATTCCTCTTTATCTTCAGTCAGAGTATAAAAGATTCGTTGCATTTGATTACTACCAAGAGGGTGGAATAATCTCAATGACGTAAGCTAATGCAGACATTGGCGTAATTAGTGATCACTGACTCCTTGCTAACAGTGAGAGACAAGACCATGAATACGTATCTCCTTGCTTTTATGGCCTTTGCAATGCAGTGATTCTTTATAGATTATAGGACTTGTATGATAAATTCAGAATAAGTTCAGGTTCTATTATTGATCATGCGATGCACATTTAAGGCTGCTACAGTGGTGGTTAAGGAATAACATCGCCAAATGAACAACGTCGCGATTATCTCGTTGCTCACTCTCACAATAAGCTGCAAAAGTATTTAAAAGTCGATGTTAGGAGAATCGGTCATGATAAAATTGAATAAAATAATCTCTTTGTTGTTCATGTTATTAAGGTAAGAAGTAGAGATCTTAGATTAGATATACGTTTCCTTCCAGTTGATCCATAGTGAGTAGATCCTTCAGCATGTATAACATGTCAGAAGTACGAGAATACACAATAAATATTTGCAAAGAAAAACACATACGAGTTTGCTAATGTACCTTCCACAGATCCCAAGTGGAATGATCGTAATGCAGGTGGAATGCGTCAAACAATTTAAAATCATTATTAATTTATGAAGTAATAAACACTGATTATCATAATTATTTAACACCACTTAATTTAAATGCACACATCATTGCACTGATTTTGTTCAGATGTTTGTACGAAACCTAGAATGTAACTATCTGGTACTAGCCACACGAACAGGAGGAGTGCTAATAAGAGTCATACAGGAAGGTGAGTTTGATTCCTAGATGTCTTTAAAACAATATCCCAACGGTTATTCATAGTTTACACACTTTACAAATGTTTGTGGTATTATTTGAGCGTTGGTAAACAGTGTGAGTCAAGTAAGATGTAACACCCCTTTATTTTGCTAAACGCGGTTTTCGGCAAATGTTAGAGCGTGGAGGGCACGTATGGTTTTGGTTAATGTTTTTAACGCTGGTATCAACTGAGATACTGAAGTAAGTTCATTTTTAATGCAATTTTAAACTTTTTATAACTCCATTGACAGCTCCTGAGGAGAAAATTAGTGGTGTAGCCGTTGGTAATGTTGACATTGAAACTTGTCGTAAAGAAATTTGAGAAATGTCCCAGAATTTGAGAGCACGTTGGCCGGAAACGGTACTTGCGGGTCAAAAATTACGAATCAGGCTTCTCCGACCAGGCTGCGTAGTTCAAAACCGTATGGTAAGCCTGGGCTAAAGGATAAAGCCTTATTTCTCCTTCAGCCAACTTGCGACATAGGTGCAGGTTTACCTTTGTAAATTATGCATAGAAATATGACATAGGCTATGATCTAGCGTATTACAAAGGACTTAGTAAAACTATTTCACATTTGTGTATCCTTTCAGATTTACGTTGGTTGAAAAGGAGAAATCAACTGTTCAGTCTTCAAAAATAAAAAAAGTCATATACGCTGCAAAAAGCAACTATTCTATTAAACAACCAAATCTTAAAAGGAAGATTTGAACTGTCTTTCCCTGTGCGTGGCTGTGTACATTTTATAGGTAAAACACATGCTCTAGGATGACTTTCCCTACCTACACAACTGTAAATTATATCACATGGGGTACATTCGTTGAATAAATATTTTAGTAAAAACACTTTGGTAACCAGTTGTACAACGAAAAATAAATGATCATCTTGACGAAATGTAAGCGCATATGACAGCGTTATTAGCTGCGTGCAATACACGCTGTCGGCTTATCTGACAGTTCAGTGCAGTTTCGTGCATACGTAAATGAAATACACAACTTGCTAACAATGATTTGGTAGCCACACAAACCATATATAATAAATTTTATCTTCTAAGAACTAACCTCATCCTTCTTTGAAGCATGTGTTCAAAGTGTTGACGTTCGAAAGGACGATGAACAGATATAATTATTGTGGATGATATGGTAGAGCATGCACTGGCGATTCGACGACACATATCGTCTGACGTAAATGGGGTTTCATCATAGGCTGCATTCTTCAGGCTCCCGAAAGAAAGAAATCAAGAAGAGTCATGTAACGGGCCTCGCACGCTATTTGACATTATTTCTTCCTACCCAACTTTCAGGAAAGTTCTCATTCAGTGTTTGGAGGAGTGAACTGGACAACCATCGTGTTGCAGACACATACACTGCCGAATACCCAGCGGTACTTCTTCTAGAAGAACCGGCAGAATATTCTAAAGAAAGTGTGCTTACGGATGTCCATTAAGAACGCCTACGGTGAAATAAGATCCCACAGCGTAATTTCCTATGATGTTGCACCATGCGTTTACGCTCTACGGCCGTTGACGTTGCGCCTGACGAAGCCAGTGTGGATTTTCAGCTGCCCAGTAATGCCGTGCTATGCAAATTTCCATCAGCGTGGGTGGTAAATGTTGCTTCTTTGGTAAAGAGCACACGTAAATTTACATCAGCGCCGATAGTAAATATTGCTTCTTTGGTAAAGTGCATACACTGTATAAACGTAGGGTCGTCTCTCGTTTGCTAAAGGACAAACCGACGAAAATATGTACGACGTTGGAAATCATGTTCGTCCATTACCTGATTAAGCGACAGGTAGTCTGTCGAATGACGCTCGTCTGGCTGATTCCACATTCCTTGGCAATATATCTCGTACCACTGTGCGGATTGACTAGTGTGGCAGCTAGAACAGCTTCTTCGTGTTCTCTGTCAGCTGCAGTCTTCTTTCTTGTACTCTTTTTGACGTTCAGGCAACCCGTCCGCACTAGCGTCTCAATAATTCTTGCAGCTGCTTGGCGCGTCAGACATTGAAAATCCTGATAGATAGCTTTATACTGCTGCACTATTTTTAAGGCATTTGTTTAGCATTCACTGTATAAAAATAGTATATCCAACCTCTCCTCATTGGTGTACTTGTCTGCACGGAACGAAAGTTGAAGCAGAAATGAGCGGCCTTTAATACAGACAAGTAAACAGGAAAATATGTTGACATGCTGATACAGTGCAGCACGAAAGCTCCGCTTGGCCGTTTTTGTTCCGCTAATGCTGATTACGGCCATGGTGCTTTCAAATTCTAGGAAACATCTGGAATTTTTCCCCGACAGATTTCAACATCAACATTAACAAATGCTATATCTCTGTGTCTTCACAAGAGCTGTCGAATGCAGTTATAAAAAGTACAGGGTTCCACTTAAGGAAAAGTACTTGCTTCAGTATCTCCGTTGATACCAGCGCTAAAACACATTAATCAGACAACAGAATAGGTGCCCTCTCGACGCTCTAACATTTGCCAAAAACCGCGACCTTGCGATATGTGTAAGCATTCATGAAACAAAAGGTGTATTAAGTCTTACGTTACTCAACCTATATTTTTGTGTGTGTGTGTGGTTTTGTTCTATTATGTGTAGCATTTCCAAACATGTAATATGGCACAAGAACAGTGGTCGTAAAAAGATCCTAACGTACACGAATCAGAGATCAGTGTCCCGTCTACTTCATGATAATCAGTTTGTTATTATTAATTGCTGTTGTCCACGAATCCAAGTCCATCTGAAACCGTTTACGATCGAACATTGCGAAGTGAACTATATAAAATGGACATGCAAAGTCCGGTACTTCGCAAAACTTCACTGTTTACTGAGGTGATTTCCAAATAACCACCTCACGTCTGCACAACGTATCACGTTCTCTCTCTGTTTTCCTTTTTACTCTCTTCTGTCATAAGTATTGAGGATATCGCTATAAACAGCGGAAGATTATCTCGGAACTATGAGTATTGTGTGGGATACGGGAAGGCAACATTTGCTTTATGGTCAGGGATAAGGAAATTAAGGACAATTTCTCAGAACATAGAAGTCGAAACTATTAAAAAACTGTGTTTCTTAAACATCAAACCAATTGCAATATCATCATTTTATAGCAGGTATCTACCACCTGTTTGTAAGACTCTATGAGAATTGTACATACTATTGTGCTGTCAGCTAATCAATTTTCAGCATATTCATAGGAGTTTTTGACCTTCCCTGAAACCACGAGAAAAAACATAGATGTAACGTTACTGAAAGCTGTCAGACCCGAGAGCCATTTGGAATTTTCATTTGGAGGGAGACAAATGGGGAATAGAGAAATGCCGGCCGAAGTGGCCGTGCGGTTAAAGGCGCTCCAGTCTGGAACCGCGAGACCGCTACGGTCGCAGGTTCGAATCCTGCCTCGGGCATGGATATTTGTGATGTCCTTAGGTTAGTTAGGTTTAACTAGTTCCAAGTTCTAGGGGACTAATGACCTCAGCAGTTGAGTCCCATAGTGCTCAGAGCCATTTGAACCATTTTTTTGAATAGAGAAATAGTTTAGAATTTTCACGATAAATGACACTCCGTACTCTTGCTACTTATGATTGTCTATTATATTTTGTGGGCTACTTCAACATGATACTGAACTGGTACGTCTAGCTGTTCGGTGGAGCGGAAGACGATCTCCCTTTGCGGAGATTGCAATATTTTTTTTTTCTGAGGGACAGCTGCTACCCACAGAACATTATAATAAGCCAAACACGCTCTGAAAACGCTGCTTTCTTACTCGTCACGTGTTTATGTGGAAAATGGACGTAGCAGAATGATAACTGGTAACACTGTAAACGCATTGACGACAAGTATCATCATTCAAAAGCCTTTATCTGTGCTGCCCGCCTGGTGCAGTGGGTAGCACCTTGCATTAAAATACTCGAGCCGAGAGACCCATTCTCCTTATAGCTTACTTTTTTTTATTGCCTAGGATGCGTGACATGATATCTGGTTTCTAACAGCTGTATAGCAATTACAAGAGTTGTTACACTAAATACATGCACTTATTTGTTACTAACAAAAATACATACTGTTATTTGATACTAACACAGAAATAAGTGAAGTCGTATTCCCATTATTTCACTTTTAAAAGCATGTTTTGCGTTTGCTTTTTTACTCTTTTATCCTCCACGCTACTGCACACCTCTACGCTTTCCTGTTCGCTGCCAGTACTGTTCACACTTCTCTTCAGTTATACTCTCCCTGCCTCTTTTATCCAACCAAACAAGTTACATCATCTAAGCGTATTGGATACCTCATCAACGATACTCGAACCTGGCTACCACTATGCCATCCTGCTATTAGTTCAATCGGTTACTAACAACGGTCTTGCTTACTAATTTCATGTCCATTATATTTTTTAGGACATTTCGTCACCATTGTGGCTATAAAGCCAGTTTACAGGAGCATCCTAGGGCATGGGGGGGGGGGGGGGGGGGGGAGGAAGGGGGATGCGGAAAATGCACCACGAAGAAATTATTCGAGTGGGATGGAAATCAGTAAATGGAATGTACATGTACAAACAAACAAATTATTACAATATCAGAAAAGTAGATTGATTTATTCAACAAATGGAGCGTCAAAATTGAGCAAGTCAGTAACGAGTTTGTCTACCTCTGGCCCTTATGCAAGCAGTTATTTGGCGTGGCATTGAGTGATAGGTTTTTTTGGATGTCCTCCTGAGGCATACCGAGCCAAATTTTGTCCAACTGCAAGGTTAGATCATTATAATCCAAGATGGTTGGAGGAACCTGCCGACAATGCTCCAAACGTTCTCAGCTGGGGCGAGAACAGGCGACCATGCTGGCCAAGGGAGGGTTTGGCTGGCACGAAGACAAGCAGCAGAAACTCTCGCTGTGTGCAGGCGGCCATTCTTTTGCTGAAATGTTACCCTACGATGACTTGCCATGAAGGGCAACAAAACGAGGCGTAGAATACCGTCGACTTTACGCAATGTGTAAGGTTGCAGCGGATGACAGCCAAAGGGAACCTGCCACGATATGAAATAGTACCCCAGACCCTCACTCTTGTTGTCGGGCCGTGTGGGGGTGACAAGTAGTTTGGTGTCCCACTGCTGTCTGGGCGTCTACAGAGATGTCTTCTCTGGTTAATGTGGCTGAATTCGAAAAAGTACTCACCACTGAAGACACTTCCGTTCTAGTAAATGAGATTCCAGGCTGGAGGCGTCCCAGATAGTGGTGGGGTGCCATCGCATTTCAGAGCAGGATGCCTTTGATTGTAATCCGTGGCGCCTTGAAGCGCAGCGGTACGTCGACGATATTCTACGTACTGTTTCGTTGCCGTTCATCGCACGCCGTCCTGTGCTTACATGCAAGCAAGATAATGCCCACCTGCTGTTGGCGAGAATTTCTACTGTTCGTCTTCGTGCTTTTCAAACCCTGCCTTGGCCAGCAAGGTCGCCATATCTATCCCTAATTGAGGATTTTTGAAGCGTTAAGGGCAGCATCCTCCAACCAGCTTGGGATTTGACCATATAACGCGCCAATTGGACAGAATTTGGCACAATATCCCTCACGAGGACATCCAGAAACTCTATCTATCAATGGCCAAGCCGAATTTCTGCTTGCATAAGTGTCAGAGGTAGACCAACACGTTATTGATTTGCTCAATTTGTAAAGCTCTTTGGTTCAAATGCCTCTGAGCACTATCGGACTTAACTTCTGAGGTCATCAGTCCTCTAGAACGCACAACTACTTAAACCTAACTAACCTAAGGACATCACACACACCCATGCCCGAGGCAGGATTCGAACCTGCGACCGTAGCCGTCGCGCGGTTCCAGACTGTAGCGCCTAGAACTGCTCGGCCAACCCGGCCGGCGTGAAGCTCTTTCTCTTCAATTATTCATCCAATTCTTTTCTGAAACTGTAATCATTTGTTTGGCTGTGCATGTACATCACATATTCCGATGTCCGTCCCACTCGGATAATTACTTCACTGTGAGCCTCTTTCGTCTTACTGAGTAATTACCTAACACTGTTACTATTTGTATCATCATCACCACCATCATCAAGTAACAACTGACAGCCGTTATTGAATGTATTATGTTTACTTAATATCTCTAAGTTGATAAGACTTTTTGTTATTTACACTCTTTGACAATCACTTAATTTTAACTTATTATTACTGATCAAGACTATTACTTAAATGTCTGATCGCTAATTATTAGGTTGAACACTAAAACAGGTCTGATATGTATTGTTCAAGAAACTGCGGTATGTACAGCGTCATTAGGCTGATTAAAACTATAAATTAAAAAAAAATTAAAAATGGACCTGTGATCGAACTCTTAAATACGAGTATTCTGAGGTACATTCCCATATGTATGAACTGTGCAGTACATTAATACAATATTGAATGAATGTACTTGCTATACATGTTATTACAGTTTTGCTGAATTGTCTATGTTATATTTCTATTTTGGACCCAAAAGAGTCAAGGGACGAAATTTTGTTACAGACGCTTTTGTGCTGTTAGTCGGCCAAAAATCGTGTTGTGGTGTTCGGGTGAGCGAATCTTTAATGAGAAGTGCCCTGTTGTTCTATAGTCTGTAGCATACAATCTTCAACCAGAAAAAGTTGTTACTGTAATATGTGGTTACTTCTCCATCAACATCTGCAGCAGAGCATTGATTAACCGAAACAGTTTGTATCTGCCGGCCGGTGTAGCCGAGCGGTTTAGGCGCTTCAGTCTGGAACCGCCCGACCGCTACGGTCGCAGGTTCGAATCCTGCCTCGGGCACGGATGTATGTGATGTCCTTAGTTAGGTTTAAGTAGTTCTAAGTCACAGGGGACTGATGACCTCAGATTTTGAGTCCAATAGTGCTCAGAGCCATTTTGAATAGTTTGAACGGAATTAAGATAACCAATTTTTTGGATAAGCGAATGTTTACGAAAAACAAGTCTACCACTTTCAAGTGAGCAATATGAAATAAAGACATAGATATTGTATTAAATACCAAACTACATACATTCCACATGTAAACCCGCCAAGTTAGCCGAGAGCGCCAATGCGCTGCTTCGTGGTCTACTCGGGGTCGGTGTGCTGGCCAGCCTGGATGTGGTTTTTAGGCGGTTTTCCACATCCCCCTAGGTGAATACCGGGCTGGTCCCCACGTCCCGCCTCAGTTACATGGCTCGCAGACATCTGAACACTTTCGCATTATTCCATGGTCGCAGACAGTTGGAGTACACTAATTCTGTCCCGGGGGGGGGGGGGGGGGGGTGTAAGGGGTAGCGGCAGGAAGGGCATCCGGCCACCCCTTAACCCTTAATCTAACATTGCCAAATCTGATTTACCATGCCGACCCTGCGTCCGGCGGGAAAAAGGCATAAGCGAAAGAAAGAAAGAATATATTTCACATGTACTACAGATAATATACATAGCTTATAAAAAGTAGTCATTTCCTATTAAAGTGACCTTACAGTTTACGGAAAAACTCCAAAATTGACTTGTGCTTTACAGCGGATACACGCTTTCTTGCCACTGAATCTCACACACGTCTTAAACACAGCAGCTAATATTATCACGCTGTTATCGTTTCTCAAACAACTTAACTGCCATCTCAAGAAAGCGAAAAATCTCATCACTGGACGGTTCTTTTACAGTACGGTTGTCTCGAGGCGCTCGGTCATTGATGACGCTAGCAATGACTTCATCGTCCGCCAGTAACTGGTGACCAGGGTCATTGGCTGCACATTCCAGCCAGTCTTGAATGTTTCCGGGTCACATCCTTCCCGTTCTGAGGCTTCTGTAATCGGTCCAGCCAGTTATGATAAAAACTGCCTATTCAGTGGGCCTTCTGTTACAGTAATAAGCTCATGTGTTGGAAGGGTATGTGACCTTCACAGTAGCGCAAGCTTCTGCTGTCATGTACACAGCATCCTTCCCAATAATTTCGGTGTACTTTTCACGAATTGTATTTGCTTTACGTCTTTCCCCAATCAGAACCATACGCAGAAGTGCCTTTGTTTTATACCGACCGAAGCTTTCAATGGTCTCTGATATATCAATTGGAGGAATGGAGGAACTTTGGGAGTCAAAGACCAAATTTAAACTTTCAAATTTGTTTTTCCATTGAAAAGTTTGACGAATGGCTTGGAGCGGTATCAATCAATAACAACGTTTGAGGATTACCAGTTGTATGTTGACATCGGGAATAAATTCAGTGCCATAGCATTCTTTGAAAATGTTTGTATCCGCCCTCGAATCCATTCGATTCTTGTAGGTGACCGGCACTTTTTTCAGTCCCATAAAGCACCGCAGATTCCTTAAGATCCCTATGATCAGCAAGGGTAGCCTATTCGTTGGAGTAATAGTTTCGCAAACTATAGCAGTGATAGGAGGATTGTATGACTTATGATCAAGTTCTGACATTTCTTCCTCGTACACTGGGGATATGTTGGTATTTTCTTCAGACCAAACTAGTTTCGTCTGAGTTGTGGAAATCGTTTTTTTTATAGCCCTCCCTATCGATTACTTTTTTAAAATACTCTTTTAAAATTTCATCTGCTTCAGTATCAGCCGACTTTCTCGCCTTGAGTGTCCAGATTCCTAATTGTGAGCCTGGAGATGAAACACATAAGGTAGTCTGTAGTCGCTTAAAAATCATTCTTACCCTCTAGTTCCTTATTCGTGTCATGCGCTTCTTCACAAATAAAATGATCTCTAATTGAATGTGCCTTACGATGAACCAGTGTGAACCATATGTAAACTGCAGTATTTAAATGCTGATTTTCTGCATTTTTCGAAGGTTTTCTGTGTGAAGTTCCGTCTTCACTGTCTAGATGACTTGCAAATTTTGTTATGTTATCCCTGTTATTTGTTAATATCCGATATAGTGGCACGTTCAACTCCATATTCTCTATCTAAATTTGTTTCACTAATACAGTTCTTCAGTTGGCCTATTATTTTACGTGAACAACGCGTTTATGATTATTAGCCATTGTGAACGGTAGAACTAGAGCACGGTGGTACAATTGAAAGCTCACACGCCGATGACGAGTGAATACTAGAGGACGTATTTGCACATTCTTGGCAGGGAGAGGAAAAGTGCTGGACCGCCAAACCACAAGCAGCCGCTAGCGGAATGGTATGGCGCAATAACTTGAAATTGCTGTCTGGAATCCTTTCGGTTAACCGATGCTCCGGTTGGTAGATATTCTGATAATCTATCGTCTACTGCAGACACGTAGTCCACAGTTCACCAAACAATACATGGCAGAAGGCACTTTTGAACAGCTGCTGATCATTTCCCGTCCCGTTCCACTCCCAAATTGAGCAATGGATAAAAGTTTGCGTATTTGCTTCCGTACGAGCCCCAATTTAATTGTTATTAACGGTCTTACGCGGATGTGTGTTGGTGGTAGCAGAATCATTCTGTAGCCAGTGGCAAGAACAGGTTGCCTATACTTTCTCAACAGTGTTTCACAAAAACAATGTCATCTTCCATCCAAGGATTCTAATTTGTGTTCACAGAGCGTAATGGCGTGCACATCAAACCTACCGGTAAGTAATCCACCAATTTTTTCGATCTCTTCTATTAATCTGACACATTGGGGTCCCAAAGTCTCAATACTCTAGAATATATAGCACATGCTTTTTATACACAGTCTCATAACTCGGGTACCTATGAAATGAATAGAAGGATAAAGTCTCAATACTCTAGAATATATAGCACATGCGTTTTATACACAGTCTCATAACTCGGGTACTTATGGAATGAATAGAAGGATATAAAAAGAGCAGAACATCGAAACACATTGACAACTTTGTTGTCACACATCTTGAAAATAAAGAAAATACCCCTCATTAGACATCCCACACGCCCTTTACTTGGTTCTCAGTGCAACACCATAAAGTGATTTTGCATCTGCGAGAAGGATGGTAGAAGAGGTAGAAAGCTCAAGACGAGAGTTAGTCGGGCAACATTATCTTGTAGTTCAGTTTCTGTGCGACCTGTAGTTTGTATGAGTGGGAGTGCCATTTACCACGGATGTTGCGCTGCAGGGAACGATCTGACGTTATCCCCTAGGCACGTCTGGATGGGGAACGGTGAGGACTTGACAGGAGTTCTTCTCGCGTCTTGTCCGCAGCTCGTGGTCTCACGGTCGCGTTCTCGCTTCCCGAGCACGAGGTCCCGGGTTCGATTCCCGGCGGGGTCAGGAATTTTCACCTGACTCGAGATGACCGGGTGTTTGTGTTGTCCTCATCATTTCATCATCATTCATGAAAGTGGCGAAATCGGACTCAGCTAAGGTTGGGAATTTGTACGGGCGCCGATAACCGCGCAGTTGAGCGCCCCACAAACCAAACATCATCATCACTTCTCGCGTCTTCTCCAGGCGCTGGTTGGTCCGCTGTGTCGTTCCTCTTGTCTACAGATGATGCACTACTCCTGAATTGTGGAATCTACTGTACAATCGTCCTATGATCCTAGACATTGTCATGTCGTTGTAAATGGAAATTGCGACGAGAGAGTCGTCGAACTGTGGTGCAAGACTCGCTGTTACCGAAAAACTCCTCGGTGGCGAATGCATGAAGATCTGACTTCCGCAAGGTGATAATTAGAAAATGATGCCAGCTGTTCCTCAGAGCTCATATACGTATTTTGCGCTGGCACAAGAGCGATGCACTACGTGATTCAAACAGCAATATTCGTTCTGCCATACCCTATAGATGTCTTTTCTAGATTTCTCCCAAAAAACCGAGGTCGACCTTTCACCTTCAAAACAGTAGACTTTATGAGTATTTTCCATTTCATGTAGCCCTTAAAAGTTAGTCCTAGATATCTAATTGATGTCACTATGTTATTCGGCTGCATTCGAAGGCTGAAGAATCTGCATTACCTTACATTTTTCTACGTTCTGCCTTCAGGTTTGTAGGATTACTCGACCTTCAGGCTTTTTAATGGGGAAAGTTGTGGCAAAATTGCAAAGAATAACTTACTAACCTCCGTGTTAATATAAATTGAAGTCTATTAGCTTTTTCTGCCACGTGAAGTAACGTTACTACAAAGGGAATTATTCCAAGGTGGAATATTTACTGCATGCTTTGGGTGTCAGCATAACAGAGATACAGTTACATCACTGTAAAGCTTTTGAGCCAGTAACATCATATAACTTACTAGAACAATACTGTGGCATGATATCAAGTGAAATGAATAAGGGACACAAATCATGAATTTAGAGGAGTGGTATGTTCAGTATATTCTGCGGTAATTCATCTTTCTACATGTTTTACATGTCTCATGTAGGGCTCATGAGAACAGGAAGAGACAGATTAACTGTGATGCACCTGGTGAGTTAGGGGTAAAGTGCATGCCTGAACACCGAAAAGTCAAGGGATCAGATCCCTGTCGGATCAAGGAATATTTTATTCAGAATTTAATGTATCCTTCAGCTTTCAGTTACGTAAAGTTTCACCAGGAACGACACATGGTTCGGGTTCCACGTTAAACAGTAGGTCCTCTTGTCTGGCGCAATTTACCGAATGTATTACAGATACCCAAGTCACCAACAAGGCGTCCAGTTGAAGGTCATGCACCAAGCCGTTGGTCACATGATATTATTCATACTAAATCTACAGAGGTATGCAAATGGCCATTCCCCCCTTATTCCAGTACAGAAGAAAGTAAGCCCAGCAGCAGGTTGTTCTCGCTTTAAGTGGTTAAGGAATGCAATGCCTAGAGGCTTTCGTTTTATACAGACATAAACTGTAACGCAATTTCCAGCTACATCCATCGTTAAAGGCCCATAATCTGCGAACTTTGAAAGTAATGTGGAACACCATCAGGTGATTTGAGCTTTTGTGTCCGCCTACGAAACGTGCAAGTAGGAAAAATCTCAGAGAAGCATGTATCGAGTTTTCAGTTCGCGATCAGAACATAGTTTTAGCAAGCGACAAATCAATTATTCAATGCAAACTGTACAACTTAATTCTCGGTAGCACTTTAGATCGTCATCTCCCTTCCACTGCTAAAATCACACCTCTTCAGTTAGTTACAGTTTCGTTGTATTCGTCCTCCGAGAGTTGATGGCCTTTCAGGGTAACTATTGCGTTTGGAAGGAATAGGAAGAGCCAACTATTAAGTTCTAGCTGAAAGTTCAACCGTGACGTTAGCTGATGTAGCTGAAATGATAAATAACTGCATCAATGCATTCTGTAACTGAGGTATCCTAGATCGATAACAACTGGAAATTTATTTCCCCAGTTGCCGCTACCTCAAAATGTATCTTCGTTTATGTAAGCAATTCTGTACGTCTCTACTATTATTTCGGATCCAATTTACCAACCTGGAATGAGAAAAGTAGAACTACTTAGGTGCAACATACCACACACAGAGCAAAAGGAATCCGAAATATAAAACTGTTTTAACTATAGGCTTAAAAACCTGAGCCACGATTGCTCAGGATGTTAGTATACAAATTAATACATTCATTTCCAGACAATGCGTTAATATATCCTTCTAGGAGTCAATAATAACTTTGTTTTCAGTTCTTTTAAATGAGCATGAGTTACTTTTAGAAAAATTGGCCCGCAACAGTAAAACATCTCAACAAATTTCGTATTATCCTAAATAAAGGAGAGAAATAGAAAGACTAAATAAGAGACCATTTAACATGTTAGTTCTAAGGCTTGCTTCGCTGATGCTTGTATCCATCACACGCAAAACAAAAAGATTCTAGTGCTACACCATGTGAAAATAAAATTATCGAGACAGGTACGACAATGACATCTTGATCTGACCAGGCTGTTTCTATACATGACAGTAATTCGAGAAAGAAATTAAGCAAAATATATTCTGCCTTCCTTAAGAGATGCTTTATTGCAACTAAATTTTCTGTAGTTTTAATGGCAATGAATTGGGTAATTGAGCGCAACTTTTTTTTATTTGAAGTAAGGAACCATCAGCAGTGACATCAAGTGACTGTCTGACGATATTAGTGTTGCATGTACAGCTGCTTTCCTAGAGATTCTGATTCTTTCCGAAATATAATGAGAAAGAAATTAATCTACAGTATTCAATTAAATTACTGCGTTTCTCATCAGGAATACAGTGGCATACTGCCACAATAAATATGAATTTATTATCAGTAATGTATTGCTGTGATAATGACGCTTCACTCTTGACATCAAAAGGAAGAGAATGGTCGTTATTGTTTGTATCTCATCTTTGGTTGATATCCAGTTATAAACGTTTCAGCCTAACGATAATGACATAAAAAATTTCATTTGTAATTCATTTAAATGCTTTCAGGTCATTAGAAAATTGGACGGCGTGGAATTGTCACCCCTGTGGTGGACCAGGAAACTTTACTTACGTCAGATCCTTATCTGTAAAGGCCAGATCAATTAATTATCATTGCACGTCAGTATTTTCCTGGCTGACAGATGTGGCACCATTTGCAAATTATAAAGACATCTGTTACGTTCTGCTAAATCTTCATTACTGCAGCGGTCTAACTGGATACTCGGTAAGTTGTAAGACATAACATTAAAGACTACGCCAGTACTTCGCAAGAATAGCAGGATTCAGTTTCGCGTTGGCTACGATGTATTATATGTATTGTTTGTGGTGTATGGATTAGCGCCATTTTCAGTGAAAGCAAAAAGAAGATTTGCTGGCAGATTCAAGAGGAGACTACCTTGAAGAATATCATGACTCCGTCTACTGTATGGTTCATCATTATTGTAATTTCCAATGACTGTCTTCTCAAATGTGTCATTATACCGATCCATTTCAGAGCTTACGAAACTCACATATATTGTCACAGATTTTCTGCGAGTATTGAAAGCGCTGTTGGTGTTGGGAATATGCACTGTCACTGGCCTTCAAGGGATGCGTCACTACACGGAAGGACTAAAGTATACAGATACCCAACTACTGTCAAAGAAAAGATAAAATGTGAAGATGCCGGGTGCTTTTCTACCAGCTGCCAACATGGCAGTTACAAGTAGCCGTCATAGGCACTAGTGCACGAAACCATAACTGACTCTAAGAACACACAGAAGACATATTCTCCATTGTCTTCGACTCTCTGATGATGCTGCAGTTCTCTATGTTGAAACTAGAGCTGTGGGTGAAGTTTCGTTTCCTACATGATAGACTTACGAAGGAAGTTGCAGCGCCGTTCACGCTCTCGTCCCTGGAAGGAGTTTCACCATCGTCGTCTTCCTGCAGACTGCACCAGCTGTTGGAGGCGTACACTTCCCTCAGACGTGCCGCGCAGCTGCTGCAGAGCCAGTTTGGTGCTCCCGTGACTGTCAGCGTGGTGCAGTCGGTGTGCTGTTCCATTTGCAGCGCCTACGAAGTGCTACTGACGCAGCTGCGGCCTCAGGGGGCCGCACAGCTGCCGCTCAAGCCCTCGGTGGGCATCTCGCTCGTTTGGCTCGCCTTCCACTGGCTGCGGCTGACAACGATTTTGCTGACCTGCGCTGCAATCGAGCACTCGGCTGAAAATACCAGCGAAGTCGTCATGAGGGCCTCCGTGGCGTCTGAAGGTCGCTGTGCTGACCTGGAGTCTATCTTGTACTCATCACACATCGGACACCATTGCATTTCTCGGCAGCGGGATTCTTCATCATCAACCGACGCCAGCTAGTCGCAGTAGTAGCTATTGTCGTTACTTACCTTATCATCTTTGAATAACTCACCCCTAAGCAGTGAAAAACTGTTAAGTTTTATTTCTTTTCTTCTGCAGTTCGAGCATCACCAAATATTTACCTGTTTTAATACCAATGTTTCCCTCAGTCTTCGTTGCCTTGAATTTCTTAATGATTTATAACTTATGATATTCACACACAGTCTCCTACATTGTTGACATTAACTTATTCTGTTCTGTGAATTTTGTGTCTTAGTCCGTAAATTTTCAGTTTATTCCAAATTCCATTCCAAATTGTGCCTTGCATTCAATAACCTTTCACCTGTCAGGGTTTTCCATTTCTGTTGCAGTAATTCTGCTCTCTTTCGTTGCTTGAGACACAATACTCATATCCATATTATAGCAAAGGAATAGTGATTTTATTATTAAACATCACACCTGTCTGTCTGCATCTTTTGTTTTCGGACATGTATGTCTTGTGCGACATATGTTTCAGAACTGGGTTTGTTTCATTCACCTATTCTTATCATAAGCGTGTATAATGTACAAAAATAGATAGTCAACTTGACTACTTAATGTGTTGTAATATTTCTTTGCTATCAGTGGTTTATTTTACAATGCTGTTACTTCCCGTAATGCCAGTGATTTAGCTTTTCCCGCTGATATGCTGAAGCTATACTGTCCAGGAACTGTGATTTGCAGGGAAATAATGCTTTTACAACATCTTGTTTTGCCCAAAGAACAACATCATCTGTGGGTACTTCACTTACTTGAAATTCAGCTTTCCTTCGCTGTTTCATGACTGATGTGTACTGGAAATGAATGTGATGAACACTCATTTAAGTGACATCTTCTTAGTAGAGTCTGTGTCAAATCACCATTTACTTTTAGGCCGATGGTAGTATCTTTCTGCATCTTTCATCTATGAAATCATCTATGAAATATAAAGGATAACCGCATTTTCCAGTAGATTCCAAAGTATTTTTGTTATTAACATTGTTAAAAGTGTTCAAGGTTTATGAATGCCATTTTTCCCAATAATTTAACAGATTTATAGAGTCTCTTGTAAATCTTCATTTTCTGTAGTGTGTTTGTAATTTATACAAGAAGTGTTAAGGCATTTTTTTCAGTTTGTTTTGCAAAATCCTACCATCAGATTGTATACATAGTCCAGTTGGCTAATCCCCTAATAATTTTCATTGGTTCCTTTATTTTGAGATTTGGTTTTCTTTTCTCTGTTATCTTACTCTTTGAACTTGCACTTCATATCAAATAGAATTTAAATAATTTTAACAAAGTAAAAAGAAATATCAACCTACCACCTTCTTAACGACCGTTAGTTGATACATTTAAACCTGTCATGTTTCACTGTTTGAAGACTTCTGCAACTTATTCTTCTCTATTCTGTTACAAAATCATGCATTGCTTTCAAGCCCATCTCCTCAATTTTATTTTGATTTGTGACTTCATACCACAATGTCTTGTAATGAATTATTCATTAAATTTATTTCATATTTTTTGTAACTGTTGCTCTCTTACTGATTTACGAGCATTTGCTACGTTCTATAAGCTAATTTTCATATCTTGACAGCTATACGCTTTTACTGAGTTTCCCATGATATTTTACTAGGTTCATTTATTTTCTATTTACAAAGCAAATATTTAAAATTAATGATTATGCTATTTAAAATGAGATTATTGATTCTGCCTAACATACTTATATGTCATTGTATTAAGGATATTAAACGAGTGTTACTACATATTTTCTCGTTTATTCCATCTACCCCATTAGCCTGTTTGTTGTCTGAAACTCTTTTCCAGTTACCAAAATAGCGATCATCGTTTTTCAACTTTAAAGCTCGTAATGACACTGGTTTCCACCCCTTCCTTACGGAGCTGTTTGCATCATTTGCGGATGCCTTTTATCAGCATGCCGCAGAAAAGCAGAGACGAGAGTCCATTTAGCAGGCTAATAACCACCCCGACTTCGAATGTGGCTGAAAAGTGTCCTCTGAATTCGAGTTTAGAGGTGGTGTCAAGCAAGGTCTGTTGGATAATTGCTCATCTTTCGTAGTGTAATGCCATGTTTTTCATGGTTTGAAATAACATGTTTCGAACAACTCAGTTGTAACTCACCAAAATCGTCTCGTTACTGACCTTCAGATGTGAAAGAACAGTTTTTAAGTTAATAAGCACCTCAGCTTAAACGTGATTAAATAGCATATTCATTTCTGTACGACCAACTAGAGCCTTCAGTTGAGAGACACATTTAAAATTCGCCATTTGTCACAGTAACATGGAGATCTCTTGGGCATCAGTCCTAGAGGTGACTGACTGAGCTCTTATCATCGACTAAGAAGGACTGGTTGTATCTTCTGGTAAACCTTGCGGGATGTAAGGTCGTGGTCCACGAAACTCTTCAGCTCCTAACGTTTCGTCCAGTGCTTCGCTGGACATCTTCAGAGGGGTGTTTCTCCTCCGGTGAGTCTTGCCGAGTCGGCAAGACTCACCGGAGGAGAAACACCCCTCTGAAGATGTCCAGCGAAGCACTGGACGAAACGTTAGGAGCTGAAGAGTTTCGTGGACCACGACCTTACATCCCGCAAGGTTTACCAGAAGATATGTCATCCGGTCGTGAAAGCCTTCATACTATGAAGGACTGGTTGGTTGTTCATACCCCATGCCTACCATCTCCTAGGGTGGTCGCGACATGTCTTTGTCAGTACATCTGCGTTATGCCAAAGATCGAGAACGAATTCTCGATGTGTACCTTCTTAACTGTGCATTTGCTTCAAATTTTGTTACCAACGTATGTACCATACATAAAAATGTATTTCTGTCACATTCTGAAGTACATTAAATAGATGCATCAAGAGATCACTGAATTCTGATGAAAAATCTTATGGCACTGAAATTAGATACATTTAGATGAAGTAATTCCTTTTAACTGCATTACATCACTTCAAGTGCACAGGAAAAGAATTATCGGACAGAATAGCAATATGTAACATCATTTAGCAGACACGGTAGATTATGGCGAATTAATTGAGATTCACTGTTTTACACCTTGTACTTGAATGAAACATGTTGCACACGTAACAAATCTATTCAAAGTTCTAGCACAAGTATACAATGCGTCACATCACCTACGAGGTTTAGTAAAACGTAAGTTCGCCTGAAATGACCGTAATGGCTATCATAAATCCCGAGGAAGGATGTATTGAAGATATGCCAGCATAAAGATTTTTGCTTCTTCAGTATAAGTTGTGTAGCTATTTACTACAACAAACAATCAATTTAATGACCTGAAACTGTTTAATTCCGTAATTTACGTTTTTAACTTAACTTTCTTCAGCTGGAAAACATGAACAAATTTGAAATAAAGAAATTCATCAATTTCTATTTTTGTTGATTTGTAATACATATTTTCAAAATAAGATGTTACTGAGATTTAGTACAGTGGCTGAGAGAGAAAATGCCTTAGAAGTAGAAGGTAAATTTCTAAGGTACTACATTTCCAGGTAAATATGAAAATGGTGAACGAACTCTGATGAAATCGAAGACTCTATAACGAAGCCGTGTATTTGAGAATGGCGAAACTTAAAGGAGAATGAGAAAGAAAAGTAAAATAACTAGAAAAAAAACAGAAAACATCGAAAGTTTCAAAATACGAATCCAGAGGTCTGCTGTTCGCTTCTCAATCTCCCTGAGAACTTTTTCGGTGAGTTATCGCTTCTTTCATATTTGGCAACGATTTTTTAACGTAAGAAAGATGATTTTGCCCTCACTTCAAGTTTGAGTCCAAACAAGGGCATATCATCTCTTATAGAACCGTTCCTAGTAAAGCACTGTAGACAATATCACTTAAATGGTTCTAATGGCTCTAAGCACTATGGGACTTAAGATCTAAGGTCATCAGTCCCCTAGAATCAGAACTACTTAAACCTAACTAACCTAAGGACATCTTACACATCCATTCCCGAGGCAGGATTCGAACCTGCGACCGTAGCCGCCACGTGGTTACGGACTGAGGCGCCTAGAACCGCTCGACCACAACGCCCGTCCCAGCGTCACTTACTTGACGCTAATTATATTACGTTTAAGGTATGGTTTTCTTGTTTGGTACGTTCGTTACCAAAATTAAACTCTGTCCGGATTTAAATTCACTCTCGATGATGATAGACGTTTTCGCTGTATGACAACTAATTATGCATTCTACAAATTTTAGTATTTATGAACGTTTTCCTTTCAATATACGAGAACATTATAACAGTCTACATTAGATCAGGTGTTACAGTTGACGTTTTGAAAGTAGACTGTGAGCTCATTAGAAGGTTTATTCCACTCAGCAGAAACTGCAGCTCTCCCTTATTCTTACTTGGTATATCAGTGTCTTCAGAGAATCTTGTCAGTGATAACTTTTCACCCTGAATTTCAGTCCCACTCTTGAATCTATCTTTTTTCCGCCGTTACTTCTGCAGGTATAGATACATACTGGGGTGGAGAGACTACATCACCATATATTATCCTTTCTAATACGAGCTATTCGTCCCCGGTCTTCTGCTCCAATTTTTTCTCTATTTGTTGTTGTACGTATGCTATATCTACATACTACTTCGCAAGTCACCATACGGTGATATTCAATATCTACCACTAACAGTCGTTTCATTTCCTATTCCACTCACAAACAAAGCTAGGCAAAAACGACTTTCTGTATGCCTCGGCAGGAACCCTCATTTCTATTATCTTCGTTGGCAGCAGTAGGAACATTCAGCAGTTGGTTTCAGATCCCGGCTCTCTACAGTTTCTCAATGGTGTTTCGCGAAAAGAACGTCATCTTGACGCCAGGGATTCCCGTTAGAGTTCACAAAGCACCTCCATAGTACAGGGTTATTACAAATGATTGAAGCGATTTCACAGCTCTACAATAACTTTGTTATTTGAGATATTTTCACAATGCTTTGCACACACATACAAAAACTCAAAAAGTTTTTTTAGGCATTCACAAATGTTCGATATGTGCCCCTTTAGTTATTCGGCTGACATCAAGCCGATAATCAACTTCCTCCCACAGTCGGCGCAGCATGTCCCCATCAATGAGTTAGAAAGCATCGTTGATGCGAGCTCGCAGTTCTGGCACGTTTCTTGGTAGAGGAGGTTTAAACACTGAATCTTTCACATAACCCCACAGAAAGAAATCGCATTGGGTTTAGTCGGGAGAGCATGGAGGCCATGACATGAATTGCTGATCATGATCTCCACCATGACCGATCCATCGGTTTTCCAATCTCCTGTTTAATAAATGCCAAACATCATGATGGAAGTGCGGTGGAGCACCATCCAGTTGAAAGATGAAGTCGGCGCTGTGGGCCTCCAGTTGTGGCATAAGCCAATTTTCCAGCACGTCCAGATACACGTGTCCTGTAACGTTTTTTTTCGCAGAAGAAAAAGGGGCCGTAAACTTTAAACCGTGAGATTGCACAAAACACATTAACTTTTGCTGAATTGCGAATTTGCTGCACGAATGCGTGAGGATTCTCTACCGCCCAGATTCGCACATTGTGTCTGTTCACTTCACCATTAAGAAAAAATGTTGCTTCATCACTGAAAACAAGTTTCGCACTGAACGCATCCTCTTCCATGAGCTGTTGCAACCGCGCCGAAAATTCAAAGCGTTTGACCTTGTCATCGGGTGTCAGGGCTTGTAGCAATTGTAAACGGTGAGGCTTCTGTTTTAGCCTTTTCCGTAAGATTTACCAAACCGTCGGCTGTGGTACGTTTAGCTCCCTGCTTGCTTTATCCGTCGACTTCCGCGGGCTGCACGTGAAACTTGCCCGCACGCGTTCAACCGTTTCTTCCCTCACTGCAGGCCGACCCGTTGATTTCCCCTTACAGAGGCATCCAGAAGCTTTAAACTGCGCATACGATCGCCGAATGGAGTTATCAGTTGGTGGATCTTTGTTGAATTTCATCCTGAAGTGTCGTTGCACTGTTATGACTGACTGATGTGAGTGCATTTCAAGCACGACATACGCTTTCTCGGCTCCTGTCGCCATTTTGTCTCACTGCACTCTCGAGCGCTCTGGCAGCACAAACCTGCAGTGCGGCTTCAGCCGAACAAAACATTTAAAAATAAAAATCAGACGCAATATTATTGTTACATAGATACCGAAATGGACACGAAGAGGATGGAAGGGCAAGTTCATATTTGCTTCGTGATACATTACGCGTGTTACAATGGACCGTTTACCAATTGCGGAAAAGGTCGATATCGTTTGATGTATGGCTATTGTGATCGAAATGCCCAACGGGCGTGTGCTATTTATGCTGCTTGGTATCCTGGACGACATCATCCAAGTGTCCGGACCGTTCGCCGGATAGTTACGTTACTTCAGGAAACAGGAAGTGTTCAGCCACATGTGAAACGTCAACCACGACTTGCAACAAATGATGATGCCCAAGTAGGTGTTTTAGCTGCTGTTGCGGCTAATCCGCACATCAGTAGCAGATAAATTGCGCGAGAATCGGGAATCTCAAAAACGTCGGTGTTGAGAATGCTACATCAACATCGATTGCACACGTACCATATTTCTGTGCACCAGGAATTGCATGGCGATGACTTTAAATGTCGTGTACAGTTATGCCACTGGGTACAAGAGAAATTGCGGGACGATGGCAGATTTTTTCCACGCGTTCTATTTAGCGACGAAGCGTCATTCACCAACAGCGGTAACGTAAACCAGCATATTATGCAATATTGGGCAACGGAAAATCCACGATGGCTGCGACAAGTGGAACATCAGCGACCTAGGCGGGTTAATGTATGTATGGTGCGGCATTATGGGAGGAAGGATAATTGGCCCCCATTTTATCGATGGCAGTCTAAATGGTGCAATGTGTGATGATTTCCCACGTTATGTTCTACCGATGCTACTACAAGATGTTTCACTGCATGACAGAATGGCGATGTACTTCCAACATGATGGATGTCCAGCACATAGCTCGCTTGCGGTTGAAGCGGTATTGAATAGCATATTTCATGACAGGTGGATTGGTCGTCGAAGCACCATACCATGGCCCGCACGTTCGCTAGGTCTGACGTCCCCAGATTTCTTTCTGAGGTGAAAGTTGAAGGATATTTGCAATCGTGATCCACCGACAACGCCGGACAACGTGCGTCAGTCCATGGCCAATGCATGTGCGAACATTACGGTAGGCGAACTACTCGCTGTTGAGAGCAATGTCGTTACACGTATTGCCAAATAGATTGAGGTTGACGGACATCATTTTGAGCATTTATTGCATTAATGTGGTATTTACAGGTAATCACGCTGTAACAGCATGCGTTCTCAGAAATGATAAGTTGGCAAAGATACATGTATCACATTGGAACAACGGAAGTAAAATGTTCAAAAGTACCTACGTTCTGTATTTTAATTTAAAAAACCTACCTATAACAACTGTTCGTCTAAAATTGTGAGCCATATGTTCGTGACTCTTTCAGCGCCAAAGCGAAAAATTAGTCCAACTAAAACATTCATATTTCTTTACGTATTACACGAATATGTAATAAAAAATGGTGGTTCCTATTTAAAAAAACGCAGTTGATACCCGTTTGACCTATGGCAGCGCCATCTAGCGGGCCAACCGTAGCGCCATCTGGTTTCCCCCTTGAAGCATGACGAGTTTCGTTCTTTGTAGTTTTTTTCGTTTGATGCTTATTTCGTGTGATATTTGGCCCAGTCACTATCAATGGACTACCCTGTATACAAGCCCAACGCAGCCTGACTGCTACACACTGACAACATGACTTCCAATAATTAAATGGCCCTGAATTGCAAGAAATTCTAACAATAATAAAAATCCGAAAAATATGACATTAAGGAAATATCGAACTACCTCCAACCCTATTAATTGCCTAAACTAATTTGAGTCAGGAATTCTGATAGTGGAAACCCCATTGTTTCTATAAGTCACTTATCTCACAGAAAATGTTCATAACAGGAACTACATCAATTACAGCAAACAGCAACAACGGCCACCTAAATAAAAGGATCAAACTATTATAGACTCTAACTACTAGGTGGCACATGCTTAGCAAAAAAGGATGTTGTTGAGGAACAAACAATGTATTAAGAAAATTTTGCCTTATTCATGTGACATCCAGCACCAAAAGTTATATAGTTGTCAACAATTCCACTACCCAAATCTTATCAACCATACATCAATTATCATACATTTCCTTGCGTCTCTCTTTACGATGCATGTCCTACCAATGCAGCGTCTCACTAAGAAAAACATTTCGATACATTTCTCTATCCAGTTCTTAACTGCTACTCGGTCCAACCACAGAATCTCTTGCCTAGGACGCAGAGCGCTGTCAGCGATGTTAACACTGTCTATAGCGCTGCCAACATACAAAGAGGTTACCTACATAGCCCCCCTGCTCCCCTCAAAAAATTTTACGAAGTGTTTTGGGCAGTGCCATAGACAAAGTTGTTAAAATTTTTATATTAACAATATCAAACAGAGCAGATGCACACAAAGGTTAAGTAATATGCTGTTAGTCAATAAAGTAAAAATTCTCCTCATAGTCCCTAAATACAGTTCTAATAATTCATCAGAATACAAGTCTACGCCATTTTACGCACAAAGGCTGAGTTATATGAAAATGCACAAGTAAGCAGTGGACAACCACGCAATCTTGAAGTAGCGTTGTTCTCCCACAGAAACACAATGCTAACTCTTGACATGATGATTTCAGTTGGTATCGTAAGAACGGCTATGGGCCACAACAGAGCAGAACCACAGCGGTATCAGTCGAAGTCTCGAGGAATATTATTGGTGGGTCACCACAGAGCAGGCCCACTGCAGTCATAGTAGAGGTTATGATAGTAGTGGGCCAACGAAGGTGCAGACCCACTGTAGTACTCGTAGAGATGGCCAGCAGCCATCTGTTGCGACTGTGCGGGTGCACATTCACATTGAAGAATCTTGAGGGTAATATAGCAAGTCCATGAACCACCATCGTGTAGTCAGTATTGATGCAATTTACAAGTACCTGAGCCACCACTTGTACTCTCACAAATAATTTTTGCAATGTCTTAACAACCAGCAATGCTTTTAACCAGTCCCTTGCTGAATTATCAATGCATGTGCAAGCACTAACACGGTCATATAATCTCTGAGATTTGAGACATATAGTATGACCAACAGATAAATGTGTGTAGTAAAAATAATCTGTACTATTTACCTATCTTGAAAAACTGGTGCCTTTACAATTACAACTTTACACCATAAGAATACAACTACAAATGTAAAGAAATCATCATTATAGTAAAGAATATGATAACACAAATAACATTTGTAGTAATAGAGGTTATACAAAAAGAATGGAAATAAGCATATATATGATTATTACAGGATGTATGACAAGAGTAAATAGATGAAAAATGAGAATATCAGTAGAAGTATTGACCTGAAAATGGATATTAAAGTAAATAAATGAAAAATGAGAATATCGGTAGAAGTATTGACCTGAAAATGGATATTAAAGTAAATAAACGAAAAATGAGAATATCCATAGAAATATTAATTTGACACATGGCTATTAAAGGAAAACTTAACAGAATAAATAATGTCTGAATATCTTCCTGAAGTAAAAAAACATGGTACAAGAACAAATATTAGGTTTGAGGACAACAGTATACCTCATAATAGTGAATGCAGCTTAGTGTTGGAGGGAAAAAAAATCTACTAAATTTATCTTATAAGGTAAACACAAAGAGAGAGGAAGAACACAGAGATACAAGGGTACACATAAACATATCAAAATAACACAAAGGAAACGACAGGATCTGTTTCCAAGTGTAAATGTGTTACGTGTTAGTAAGTATAAAACCTGATGCTGGAGTACTTGTGGTGTGCATTTTAAACCTAATATGCTTCACGCTTATACCTCCTTTACTTTCAACCAAAAATACTTCATTTCCAACCAAAACTTCATTTAATTCTCGCAAACCTCTCTTACTTCAACATTTGTTTGCACAAAAATCCTCCCTAAGCGTGCTATCCGTATTTTTATTTTCAACCAGTGCTTATACTTCCATATTTTTCTTGCCTAAACCTGTTGTCACTATACGCAATTTATATCTGTTCATTTTCTCTTTGAAAACAATTTTTCGTAGTTATACAATAATCTTTGGCCAGATCTTTTCGTTATAGCTTCTCATTGCACTTCTTCATAATTCATCACAACTGATTTTCTTATATAGCGTACCCATTCTTAAGCTAACTTAGATCTACTGAGCTCAGATACATAAACTAGAGAACGAAGCAATTCAGCAGCACAAAAAAATTAAAATGAAGAACAACAACAAAAATGCAGAATGGCAAAGCAAGCAGCAGCATATGTAAATTAGCAAAGCAAATGCAACATTACAATTAATATAAGAAACATGCAGCAAACAAGAACAATAAATCAGTGGTAAAACTGGCTTAGCACAGTAATACAAAGTAAAATTCAGTAGGACACCGCCTGACAACTAAAGCAGCAAAGGCAATTACTTATACCTAAACATGACAAAGCACAAGCAGAAAAAATATTACAGTAAAGACAGCAATGCAGAAAAGGGAAATACAAGGTGTATCACAATTAATGTCGTAAACGCGTGCAGTTGAAAGTACATGATACTAGAAGCAAAAAAGTCTTAATAAACACAGGTTTGAAAATGCATGCCTCAAGAGCTATGAGTAAGCTTTCATCTTCAATACCGTGAAACAAATCTCTTCTGCTGCCAGTTCTTTGCTTTCCATATTTTGGGAAGTCGTAGTGTGGACCAGATCAAAAAAAAAAAAAAAAAAAAAAAAAAAAAAAAAAAAAAAAAAAAAAGAAATGGCCAGCAAACATGTGCTGTAAAGCGCATACCTTAAATGTTACAAGCAGTTGATCATTAGAGAGTTGTGTTTGAAAGCAGCAAAGATGAACAAGTGCTCATAGCTCTTAAGAAATGCATTTTAAAGCACTTGTCTACTGGAATTTTTTTTCTTTATTTGGTCCATACTACCACTCATCATAATATGGAAAGCAAAGAACTTGCATTAGAAGTGATTTGATTCACAGTATCGAAGATGAAAAATTGCTCATAGCTCTTAAGGTACACATTTTCGACCCTATGTTTCCTGAGACGTTTTGCTTCTGTACCTTCAACTGTATGCGCTTAAGCCATTAATTATGATACACCCAGTATATGTGTAAGCTTACAACAGCATGTGTGCATCTGTGATCATCAAAACTATGCAAAGTGCCAGCACAAGAAACAAGATCTGTACTATCTCCCAAGTGAAATGCAGTGATTCTATGTCACGTTTTAACACTGAAGTGGTGCACCACAACAACTTATTCTACCAAAAAAATTACCCAGTTCTTGAAAAGAAAGTTATGTACTCAATTCCTGTTGCTAGTCCGTTCTCCAACTTATTGTTCCTTCTTTTCCTAGTGCTCTTTTTCACGAATGTGGATCACAAAATTATTATTTAATGGATCTGTTGACAGAAAGTGTTCACATTAGCGTATGTATTAAATTTTATTTTATAAAACCAATGCTGCTGTGCAACTAGAAACAAGGTGTCAAATAAAAGAAGCGAATATGGACAAAGAAAAGCATTAAAATATCATACATTTAATCAGTCAGAAGAAATTCTCTCAACTCTTGTAGAGAGACCCATGTCATACGCAGGTGTGTAAACGTAATAATATTTCTCATTAGTTCATAAGCATTTCAGTAAGTTGCACAAAGTTCAAATTCCATAGTGTAATCATACACTCCTGGAAATGGAAAAAAGAACACATTGACACCGGTGTGTCAGACCCACCATACTTGCTCCGGACACTGCGAGGGGGCTGTACAAGCAATGATCACACGCACGGCACAGCGGACACACCAGGAACCGCGGTGTTGGCCATCGAATGGCGCTAGCTGCGCAGCATTTGTGCACCGCCGCCGTCGGTGTCAGCCAGTTTGCCGTGGCATACGGAGCTCCATCGCAGTCTTTAACACTGGTAGCATTCCGCAACAGCGTGGACGTGAACCGTATGTGCAGTTGACGGACTTTGAGCGAGGGCGTATAGTGGGCATGCGGGAGGCCGGGTGGACGTACCGCCGAATTGCTCAACACGTGGGGCGTGAGGTCTCCACAGTACATCGATGTTGTCGCCAGTGGCCGGCGGAAGGTGCACGTGCCCGTCGACCTGGGACCGGACCGCAGCGATGCACGGATGCACGCCAAGACCGTAGGATCCTACGCAGTGCCGTAGGGGACCGCACCGCCACTTCCCAGCAAATTAGGGACACTGTTGCTCCTGGGGTATCGGCGAGGACCATTCGCAACCGTCTCCATGAAGCTGGGCTACGGTCCCGCACACCGTTAGGCCGTCTCCCGCTCACGGCCCAACATCGTGCAGCCCGCCTCCAGTGGTGTCGCGACAGGCGTGAATGGAGGGACGAATGGAGACGTGTCGTCTTCAGCGATGAGAGTCGCTTCTGCCTTGGTGCCAATGATTGTCGTATGCGTGTTTGGCGCCGTGCAGGTGAGCGCCACAATCAGGACTGCATACGACCGAGGCACACATGGCCAACACCCGGCATCATGGTGTGGCGAGCGATCTCCTACACTGGCCGTACACCACTGGTGATCGTCGAGGGGACACTGAATAGTGCACGGTACATCCAAACCGTCATCGAACCCATCGTTCTACCATTCCTAGACTGGCTAGGGAACTTGCTGTTCCAACAGGACAATGCACGTCCGCATGTATCCCGTGCCACACAACGTGCTCTAGAAGGTGTAAGTCAACTACCCTGGCCAGCAAGATCTCCGGATCTGTCCCCCATTGAGCATGTTTGGGACTGGATGAAGCGTCGTCTCACGCGGTCTGCACGTCCAGCACGAACGCTGGTCCAACTGAGGCGCCAGGTGGAAATGGCATGGCAAGCCGTTCCACAGGACTACATCCAGCATCTCTACGATCGTCTCCATGGGAGAATAGCAGCCTGCATTGCTGCGAAAGGTGGATATACACTGTACTAGTGCCGACATTGTGCATGCTCTGTTGCGTGTGTCTATGTGCCTGTGGTTCTGTCAGTGTGATCATGTGATGTATCTGACCCCAGGAATGTGTCAATAAAGTTTCCCCTTCCTGGGACAATGAATTCACGGTGTTCTTATTTCAATTTCCAGGAGTATATGTTCACATGTAGTAGTGTATGTCATGTTTGTCGTGTTGTCTGCTAAATAGATGTCAATAGCGAGGCCAACAGCCTCACTTTTCTACAGCTATGGGAGCGCCTGCGGGAATGTGGGGTGCTTCAAAGCGGCCTAAGCAGCACCAGCTGAAGTTGAAAGGCAACACAACAATGGGTGTGTTTTAAGGAGGCTACCGCGTAGCTCAGCACAGCACAACCTTATGTCAAGGTCACATATATTCTTTACCGAAACATTTACGACATAAGTTTCAGTTTCAATGACAGGTACATACAAATAAAGAATTATACAGGTTGTAAAATTACAAGAGAATTGTGCGGAAACGAAATCTCATCAGTGTCCAAAAATTTCTGTCGGAATTCTGGCACTCACATTCACATAGACACTCACTTTTTATATTGATCATAGCCATAGCTCGATGTCGTAATACACATATTCGTCGTAATAATATCAGTATAATCCATCAATCAAATCTCAAAATCGTCATAGCATCCTTCAATAATGCAGAATTTTCTCAGTTTGTCGACAAGTCCTTTTGCTAAGGTATGACAAGGCATGTTTCTGTGTGTTTTGCAAATTGATCTTCTTAAGGACGCACGAATTTCTATTAACTTTCTAGTGCCAACCTTTCTTCCCTCCTTTTTGAGCCGAGTATGTTTCCTCACTGATTTTAGAATTTTATTATTCAACAATGGGAGGTCTCTTCTGTTCTTAATCCTCTATCGGGCGCACATTTTTCTCAGGACAGGACTTACACTAAGTTTAAACTCTGTCCATAATCAGTCTACGACCGTTCTACTGGAGAGAAATGATGTCCATCCATTGTCTAAGTAGTATGCGAACAACTGCTGACATGCTTTTTTTACCATTAACTCTTTCCTGACGTTCTTGATGGATTTATTAACTTCAGTAACCATTGTCACTATCATGAAATAATGACCACTAACCCCTGTCTCTGTACAGATATCTAAAATATTGGCAGTCAATGTGGGTTGCCTAACTTATTGATAAAGCCAGTTTTCGGAAAATGTGTTCAGAAGTACTTGACAAGAATAACTGTCTGCACCACCTACAGTGAATGCGTAAGTATTGGAACAACGTTCATACTAGTCCAAAGTACCGTTATCCAATACGGCGGCGATGACGTAATGTGATATGGTGGCCGTGACGTTTTTCAAGATATCGGATTTTGGTGGGAAGTTTGAATTTTGGCAGGAAAGTGCCACACCCCACTCCCCCAGAAAAAGGGCATGAAGTTCAAATTCCAACAGGATAATGCACCACACTATTCTTATCTCTACTAAGCAAAGAAAATCGCGGGAAGATAGGACACTTGGCTTACCACCACTAACCTAACCCCAAGAAAAATGGCGCGAAGTTCAAATTCCAGCAGCTTAATGCAACACCTGTTGTTCAAGATGGCAGCACCCAGTGTGTTCACCACCAATTGGTGTTGGTCTAGTTCATATCGTCACCACCAGAGGGCTCAGTCATGATGTCAGCTGATGATGTTGTGGGGTGGGGGGAAATGGCAGGAGCCAAAAGGAGCCCTTAATCGAGTCACATGTTCGACTTTGGTCAATAGGATTGAGGTATCTGGTGACGTCACTGTAGGAGATGTAAGTTAATCTCAGCAGCTCCGAGGGCTCGGTCAGTCAGCAGGAGAAGAAGAAGAAGAACGATGCACTGCCAGCAGCAGCAGCAGTCGAACTCCAGTACTGTCATGCAGAATAGGATGAAACGTAAAAGTAAGTATCATACCACTCATTATTCTATCTCGCTGGTTAGCCTTATTATTTTTCAAAGTTTTCACATATTCGTTCATATCTAATGCTTCCTCGTCTTTGTTCAACAGAGTCAAGTGCAAACACGACTAGCTCCACAGACACGTCCAGACCTTCATCAGCCTCGACCGCCATCTTATCGAGACCTACAGTAACGGCACCCGCCTCGTCTGACCCAGTAGCGACCACATGGGATCCTGTAGTGCACATAGCTCACTTGTTGGAGCAGGACAAGGAGTTGCTGCTCTCTGTCCCACTCAGCAACTTGTGTAATGAGGACATGAACTGCACACGACACATCGAATGCTATGCCTGGCGGTTTAAATACCAACTAGATGAAGGTCGGTGCTGGGCTCCAACATATCACTCATCCCAGTCGAACAATTCTGTGATAGTGCATCCACAGAGTTTAGATAATGTAGGAAAAAAGAATACGTCGAGTAGAGCCCTGCTTTTCACCACCATATACAATTTAACCCCCAGTGGATCCAAATGTGTGAACATTGCTATAGACATGCATCATGTCTGGGGGATCCAAGCTATAATGGAGATTGAAAATTTTTCCAAATGTGTTAAAGTGCTAATTCCTGAGTTCGACTGGGATTAGATGTGCGGTGCAGAGCACTACATCAACCAGCAAATGACCACCGAATGTAATCCATCTCATTCTCCCCCAGACATTCGTCTTATGCGACACTTTCTATTACTGTATATGATGACTGCGCCTTATGCGTGAAATCAAGTGACAAATGCGTCTATTTAAGACATCTGCCAGTCATGAAGTTATACGATCTAGACTCTGCCATACAGCTTGCGCTCGAGAGACTGAATTGTTGGTTGCCTAACATAGAGGCCACATACAGTGATGTTGTAAACTCCCTAACTGTGAATAATATACATATTGACGATCTTAAGCAGCACCTTCGATGGCACATGACCGCTAAAGCTAAAGACAAACATGTGAAATGTGTTTGTCAAAAACCAGAGTACCGTGAGTCACCTATTGGCTTGAGTGCGATACATGCTGAATATTTTGCCAACCAAAAAGCATTATTTGGTAGATATTGTACAGGTGCTAAGAAGATACACACAGATTGTAATGATACCCCAGAAATACTATATGCAATTTATGATTTTTAAATAAATAATTTATCTCTAATCTCAGCTCGTCTTGTCTTTTATTTGATACCACTTTCTCATTATAATCAAAGTATTACAATAATTTTTTCAGTGCTATACCAGTTACTCAAATTATGATCATGTTACCCTTCATGTGTAAAATATATACTTGTTGTCTTCATGTAGTCAATATAGCTCAATCGGTTAAGTGATGGAACTATAATGGCTACACACAAATACTATTATTACTACTATCCTTTCAGGAGTATTTTCTATATATATAGGTCAGGCACTTGCCTGCACATTTAGTATCATGGCTGGCTGGGTGAAGCACCCTCCCCACAAGGGCCTAGTTGTTGCTGAATGGTTATGTGAAGATTCAAGTGAAGAGCTGAAGAAGAAGAAGAACAAGAAGAACAGAATTCTCCTTCCCGTAATATGATACGAGCAATTATTGTAGGCCCATCCAATTGTGGGAAGACTAATGTCCTTATGACTCTGCTAACACATGTAGATGGGGTCCAATTTCAACATGTTTGTGCATTCTCAAAAACACTGTTTCAACCCAAGTATCAGCTATTGCAAGAGATATTGAGTGGTGTAGATGATGTTACATACACAACATCCAGTAAAAGCGGTAATATCCCTTCACCCAAAAAAGTGAAACCAAACACAGTCTTCATATGTTGCCGTCGAAAACCAATACAAAATTCCAAAATATTTCTGTTTCGGTCATCATATGGGTGCTGATATATTTTATCTAATTCCAGCATATTCCATAATCCGAAAACAGCTTGTTAGGGATAACGCAATTCTCACTATAGCCTTCAAACAAGACAATGTGTATTTAAAACACATTTACCAAGCACTTGTCAAAACGGACATGTCGTTCAATGATTTTGTAAAGATATGTGCAGACTGCTGGAATCATTTACAGTTTGGGTTTCTCGTTATTGATAAAACAAGAAAACTGAATGATGGGGGCTACAGGCGAAACTTTCAACAGTTTTTCCATATATAGCACGGTAAGAGAGGTTGGTACATCAGTCTAGGCTAAACCGTGGACAAAATTGCACTATGTCTACCTCGCAAACCCGAGAGGTGTACGCAGACAGAACATTGGATTGTACTTCGATGCGAAAATTCAGGCTATGGCCCATAAAGTTGCAGGTATGTGCAGGGAACTAGAGACGTATTACCAGACTCTTCTGAGGATGGTGAATACGTTAAATGAGCTAGTTAATCAAGTCAGTAAGAAAGTAACCGACTTAACTGGAAAGGTCGATGCTATTCATGGAAAAAGAGATGTAGACTGCCTTGTTGTTGAGAAGGGTGATCAGGATCAAAGTAAGAGGAGGAAGAAAATGAATGGGTATATAAGGCCTCACACCGTGTTGATGTCTGATTAGTATACTCCGAGATGTCGACGAAGCAGAAAGTGATTCAGGCGCGTAAAGCAGTTCGTGAGAAATTACTGCTGCTGAGGTTAGGGCATATGGATCGGCAGCAAACATTAAGAAAGACATTTAAGCCTGTTACTGAGTCTCTCTGACAGCTCTCAGAAAAAAAAAACAACGTTGGTGAATTCATTATTAGTTCAGGTCAGATACATAGAACATTCGGCGTTAGTAGGGGAAGACCGTACATGTTGGGCGCACATCCCATAACTGTAAGTGAAGACAAAATACAGATCGCTGATAGGCGGTTTGACAGAACACCCGGCTTAATGAATCTTATTTTCCTAAGATCTACCTAAAAACCCATAAATTATTCAGTTAATAATGGGAGCACACACCGTGAAATACTGCACATGACTGGTGAACACAAGATCGCAAAAATCCTGAGAAACAAGATACATGAAACCACTATAAAGCCAATTCTCGAAAGCGAAAGTTTTGTATCCCTCCTGGAAGGCAATGCGTGGGTCTGCTCCTGTAAACTGAAGGGTAGGCAGAATGTAGGAAGCTTGGAGGAGCAGGTGAGATAGAACTCTCGGTACTTCAGTTAACAGTGGTTTTACTATGTAACAACACAATAACTTGCTTACATGAAAACGTGAATACCTAACTTTGCACTGAGGATCACGTAGGTGCCAAGCCGGATGTATCAGAGCTCACCAAAGTTACACAGGCAAAATCACTAGTGACTCGCCCGTTATGAACTAGAAACAATGTTGCTTGGTCGTCTACTCGGAATTAAATGGGCTAAATCCAGAGCGGCCCTCGTAGAGCTGCACAGCGCCGGCTAGAGGGAGCTGTCGCCGGTGTCGGCCACGTAGTGCCCACCTAAGAACTTGTACCTACGCCGTGCCATCGTAGCTATCGATACCACAGAAAACGTCAACAACGGTGGCAGCAGCAGTGAGGGTATTGACATTGAACATAATACAGTGAACAATCGAATCCTGCAGTATATATATTATGGCGACCCCAACGAACTAACAGATCGACTACGGCTGCTCATGGCATCAGCTGCTGCAGGTAATACAGCTCTTTCGAATGAGGTTGTTTCCATAATCTCGGAGCTTCGAGAGAGAGTCTCATCGAATAAGTATGGAGACAGTAGTTCTAGAACTGCATAAGCCAGCGCACAAAACATACCATCGCACGCATGTTATGATTAAAGGGCTGGATGACTTGTGGCCAGCTGATATTGTAGATATGCGACAATATTCACATGAGAATACATTTTAATACATTTTAATGGTTGCTGATACACACTCCTAATTTGCCTTGACATTACCCGTCAAAAGAAAAACCGGTCGAAATGTTGTTGACGTTTTTGAGCGTTTGCAACAGATAGGAACGAAACGACTCCATAATTTGGCGGTTTTCTGCAGCAGCCGCCATTTGACCCCCTCCTTTCACACCACCCTCTGTGCTCCCCTCCCTATGCGTGGAACCATGATCATCTAGAAAGAAAAGAATACTTCTAAGAAAGCTCAATCTTGACACTTGGAAAACTAGTATATATATTACTTGAAATTATTTGATCTAAGAACTACGATTTTATTACAAATATACTTACATTTGAGCTGTGCTTGCGCCCTCTCCAGCTCTAGCTGCTGGTCAAGATCCTCCAGCACTGGAGAGATGTAATCTAGAAAGATGGAAGAGACTGAGTATAATATGGAAGTGAATATCAGTAGAACAAGTGCAATGAGTTAAATGGTACAGCAGTCAGCGGCCCAAAACCAGATATAGCCTATTGACACACAAACACACAAAATCTGTATAGAGAGTGATCGAAAACAGATATAACATAGACACACACGGAACATATAGACACATACAATTTGTCAAAAGACTTGGCAAACTGTATACAGAGCGGTCCAAAACAGATATAACACGTAACACAGAACATATGGACACAATCTGTTAAAAGACCTGGCAAACTATATAGAGAGCGGTCCAAAACAGATATAACAAGTAACAAAGAACATATAGACACGAACACACACACACACACACACACACACACACACACACACATTCACACACACACACACACACACACTAAATCTGTTAAAGGACGAAGCATTCTATATCGAGCAATGAAAATGTACTTATGAGGTAATGGAACTTTGTCCACATGAGATCGTATGCTGCTGCTGCTGCTGCTGCCACTGGCACAGTCGCCGGTGCTGCATGCTTGTGCTGCATAATGACTGAAAGCACAATCATGTCTACACACACATACGCATATCGAACAAAGTATAGAATCAGAGTGAGGGTGAGTTTGGTTTTGGTCTGGTTTATATAGGTTCTATGACGTACTTGACTAGTGCAATAGCTAATAGGAGAGCAGCATTCAAGGGGGGGGGGGGGGGGTACGTATTGAAAGAACACTGGGCTTCAAGTGGGAAAATGTGAAACTTGCCATTTGTTCATCGAATATCAAAGTGCTACATTAAAACTGAAATGGAATTAAGTACTTCGGTAATTCATATGCAAGATGCGCGATGTGGCTGTTATTTTAGTTAGAATAATTACAGAAGACTATGTCCAGCGCAAGTATAATGGTCTAGGCTGGGGGGCTGTCATGTTAGCGGTCGAGCGCTCGCAGGCTGCTGACGCAGCGTGAGAGAGAGAGAGCAGACGACCTTGTGTGATCACCCGACGTCACTGTGGCGTCCTCTGGTGGCTACAATATGAACTAAGTCAGTTGGAGTCCAGCCCCAGTGGTGAACACACCTGCTTGAAATTGGTTAAATAATAAATACAAGTCCTCATTTCCCACAAATCCTTAGGTTACTGGATGTAGGCCAAGTGTCCTATCTTTCCGCAATTTTCTTTGCTTGGTACAGATAAGAGTGGTGTGGTGCATGAACTTCGCACTATTTTTCTGGGGGAGGGGGCGTGGCACTTTAACGGCAAATTTAAACTTCCCGCCAAAATCCGCCATCTTGAATGACCACACAGAAGCCATATTGGATGAAGCCATCGCCGCCATCTTAGATGACATCATCGCCGCCATCTTGGATGTTGTTGTTGTTGTGGTCTTCAGTCCTGAGACTGGCTTGATGCCGCTCTCCACGCTGCCCTATCCTGTGCAAGCTTCTCAATCTTCCAGTACCTACTGCAGCGTACATCCTTCTGAATCTGCTTAGTGTATTCATCTCTTGGTCTCCCTCTACTATTTTACCCTCCACGCTGCCCTCCAATGCTAAATTTGTAATCCCCTGATGCCTCATAACATGTCCTACCGACCGATCCCTTCTTCTAGTCAAGTTGTGCCTCAAACTCCACTTCTCCCCAATTCTATTTAATACCTCCTCATTAGTTATGTGATCTACCCATCTAATCTTCAGCATTCTTCTGTAGCACCACATTTCGGAAGCTTGTATTCTCTTCTTGTCCAAACTAGTTATCGTCCATGTTTCACTTTCATACATGGCTACACTCCATACAAATACTTTCAGAAACGACTTCCTGACACTTAAATCTATACTCGATGTTAACAAATTTCTCTTCTTCAGAAACGCTTTCCTAGCCATTGCCAGTCTACATATTATATCCTCTCTACTTCGACCATCATCAGTTATTTTGCTCCGCAAATATCAAATTTCCTGTACTACCTTAAGTGTCTCATTTCCTAATCTAATTCCATCAGCATCACGCGAATTAATTCGACTACATTCCATTATCCTCGTTTTGCTTTTGTTGATGTTCATCTTATATCCTCCTTTTAAGACACTGTCCATTCCGTTCAACTGCTCTTCCAAGTCCTTTGCTGTCTCTGACAAAATTACAATGTCATTGGCAAACCTTAAAGTTTTTATTTCTTCTCCATGGATTTTAATACCTACTCCGAATGTTTCTTTTGTTTCCGTTAGTGCTTGCTCAATATACAGATTGAACAACATTGAGGAAAGGCTACAACCCTGTCTCACTCCCTTCCCAACAACTGCTTCCCTTTCATGTCCCCCGACTCTTATAACTGCCATCTGGTTTCTGTACAAATTGTAAATAGCTTTTCGCTCCCTGTATTTTACTCCTGCCACCTTCAGAATTTGAAAGAGTGTATTCCAGTCAAATTTGACAAAAGCTTACTCTAAGTCTACAAGTGCTAGAAAGGTATTTCTGCCATTTCTTAATCTAGCTTCTCAAATAAGTCGTAGGGTCAGTATTGCCTCACGTGCTCCCATATTTCTACGGAATCCAAAGTGATCTTCCGCAAGGTCGGCTTCTACCTGTTTTTCCATTCGTCTGTAAAGAATTTGCGTTATTATTTTGCAACTGTGACTTATTAAACAGATAGTTCGGTAATTTTCACATCTGTCAACACCTGCTTTCTTTGGGATTGGAATTGTTATATTTTTCTTGAAGTCTGAGGGTATTTCGCCTGTCTCATACATTTTGCTCACCAGATGGTAGAGTTTTGTCAGGACTGGCTCTCCCAAGGCCGTCGGTAGTTCTAATGGAATGTTGTCTACTCCTGGCGCCTTGTTTTGACTCAGGTCTTTCAGTGCTCTATCAAACTCTTCACTCAGTATAGTATCTCCCATTTCATCGTCATCTACATCCTCATCCATTTCCATAATAGTGTCCTCAAGTACATCGCCCTCGTATAGACCCTCTATATACTCCTTCCACGTTTCTACTTTCCCTTCTTTGCTTAGAACTGGGTTTCCATCTGAGTTCTTGATATTCATGCAAGTGGTTCTCTTTTCTCCAAAGGTCTCTTTAATTTTCCTGTGGGTAGTATCTATCTCACCTCCAGTGAGATAAGCCACTACATCCTCACATTTGTCCTCTAGCCATGTCTGCTTAGCCATTTTGCACCCTTGTCGATCTCATTTTTGAGACGTTTGTATTCCTTTTTGCCTGCTTCATTTACTGCATAGTTATATTTTCTCCTTTCGTCAATTAAATTCAATTTTTCTTCAGTCACCCAAGGATTTCTACTAGCCCTCGTCTTTTTACCTACTTGATCCTCTGCTGCCTTCACTACTTCATCCCTCAAAGCTACCCATTCTTCTTCTACTGTATTTCTTTCCCCCATTCTTGTCAGTTGTTCCCTTATGCTCTCCCTGAAACTCTGTACAACCTCTGCTTTAGTCAGTTTATCCACGTCCCATCTCCTTAAATTCCCACCTGTTTGCAGTTTCTTCATTTTTAATCTACAGTTTATAACCAATAGATTGTGGTCCGCGTTCACATATGTCCCTGGAAATGTCTTACAATTTAAAACCTGGTTCCTAAATCTCTGTCTTACCATTATATAATCTATCTGAAACCTGTCAGTATCTCCAGGCTTCTTCCATGTATACAACCTTCTTTTACGATTCTTGAACGAAGTGTTAGCTATGATTAAGTTGTGCTCTGTGCAAAATTCCACCAGGCGGCTTCCATTTTCATTTCTTACCCCCAATCCGTATTCACCAACTACGTTTCCTTCTCTCCCTTTTCCTACTACCGAATTGCAGTCACCCATGACTATTAAATTTTCGTCTCCCTTCACTATCTGAATAATTTCTTTTATTTCATCATACATTTCTTCAATTTCTTCGTCATCTGCAGAGCTAGTTGGCATATAGACTTGTACTACTGTCGTAGGCGTGGGCTTCGTGTCTATCTTGGCCACAACAATGCGTTCGCTGTGCTGTTCGTAGTAGCTTACCCGCATTCCTATTGTTTTATTCATTATTAAACCTACTCCCACATTACCCCGATTTGATTTTGTATTGATAACCCTGTATTCACCTGACCAAAAGTCTTGTTCCTCCTGCCACCGAACTTCACTAATTCCCACTATATCCCACTCAACCTATCCATTTCCCTTTTTAAATTTTCTAACCTACCTGTCCGATTAAGGAATCTGACATTCCACGCTCCGATCAGTAGAACGCCAGTTTTCTTTCTCCTGATAACGACGTCTTCCTGAGTAGTCCCCGCCGGGAGATCCGAATGGGGGACTGTTTTACCTTCGGAATATTTTACCCAAGAGGACGCCATCATCATTTATCCATACAGTAATGCTGCATACCCTCAAGAAAAATTACGGCCGTAGTTTCCCCTTGCTTTCAGCCGTTCGCAGTACCAGCACAGCAAGGCCGTTTTGGTTAGTGTTACAATGCCAGATCAGTCAATCATCCAGACTGTTGCCCCTGCAACTACTGAAAAGGCTGCTGCCGCTCTTCAGGAACCATACGTTTGTCTGGCCTCTCAACAGATACCCCTCCGTTGTGGTTGCACCTACGGTACGACTATCTGTATCGCTGAGGCATGCAAGCCTCCCCACCAACGGCAAGGTCTATGGTTCATAGGGGGGGGGGGGGGGCATCTTGGATAGCGGTGCTATAGACTAGTACGAACGTTGTTCCAATACTTGCATACACAACTCGATTTAATTACAGTATGTTAATTTAAACTCCAACCAATATTGCACGATCTGGGTTTTTCCACCCTTATGTCTGTACACTTTCCTTGGTTGACTCTACAACTGTCACAGCGGAATCGGGTGTCTGATAAAACATCATTAACCTGATTCCACATAGACCTTTATGCATAGACAATACGCCTAAGATCATCCACATTTTTTTTTTATCATTCTGATTTAGTTTTTCGTCTCAGTGTTTCATATTGTGTACTCCTTGTACTGCACAGATGAATATGTCTCAGCAGTCGTACCACTAGTGCGACATATTCAAGTAATCTTAACTATTCTTTCTAATACCTAATGGTGTCGCAAATCATCTGTCCAGTCAACCTCTTTCCCCAGCATTAGTTTTCCCGCAATGTACGTTTCATTTTCATACAGCCCGCTACACCTGAGAGTCTTTGGAACTGTATGTCACTTGTATACCAATATAACAATTTTAATGAACTGTGGTTTCATCCGAGTGTAATCTATATCTCGAATAAACATTCTCAGGCACTTTGAAACAGACACATTTTCAATCACTGGCCTCGTTCAATACCTCCACCGACACCTCATACACAAGTATGTTGACAATGATTGCTGTAACTCGGAGGAGACACCAGTTTTACTGATGTACCACATGTTTTTGCGTGTGTCTGCGGTGGCGGGGGGGGGGGGGGGGGGGTTAGCAGGATGTGAATGAAGAGATGAGTAAATCGCAGGGCTGCTATCGGAAAAGTAAACTATGTGAGGAAACCTTTTCTCACACAACCAAAGAGGTGAACAATAGTATGTACAGTAAGATTCACATTTCTGTATACATAACACATTGTGGCTAATCGACAGTTCTTCAAAAAGCACCGAAGGATGTGGCGCAGTGGTTAGCACACTGGACTCGCATTCGAGAGTACGACGGTTCAATCTCGCGTCCGGTCATCGTGATTTAGATTTTTCGTGATTTCCCTAAATCACTCCAGGCAAATGCCAGGATGGTTCCTTTGAAAGGGTACGGCCGATTTTCTTCCCTGTCCTTCCCTAATCCGATGAGACCAATGACCTCGCTGTTTGGTTCTTTCTACCAAAAAACCCAACCGTCTTCAAAAAGCCGTCTCTTTATAATCTCAATTAAACGTACGATCGTCAAGAACACATCAGATTCTTTTGACGCTACGTAACATTTAACTGTTCCATTCAAATAAGTGCAAAACTTAGATACAGTGCACTGATACTACGCAGAGTGGGACATGGCAAATATCTGCGTAACATGTTCACCAGGGACTGGAATGATTTCCTGATGCCATTCTATGAGAACCTTGAGTACATTCACTGAACGGTCAAAACATTATCACCACAGCCCGCAAACACCTATGATGCGACCTGGTGACGTTGTGTGCACGTGATGCAATAAAAAAAGTATGTAAACAGACTAGACGCGAACGAGGGTCACCCTAACGAAGATATGGGCTGCAAATGGGGAAATCCATTGAGATAAATGACTTTGACAAAGGGAAGATTCTTGTTATGCGGAGACTATGAACGAATATCTCGAAAACGGTGAAGCTGGTCAAATGTTTACGTTGTACTGTCGTCAGCAACAACGGCAATATGTAGGGCCGTAAAACTACTGCTAAGTGCTAAATGGTTGATCGTCATCGACTCTTCACAGAATGAGGGACCCGGAGGATTGTCAGCTCTGTAAAGTAGCATAGATAGTGACCTGTGGCATCTCTGCCGAAAGAGCACAATGCTGGTGCACACACAAGTGTTTCGGAGCACACAGTTCTTTGTACACTGTTCAACAGCGAGCTCCGCAGCAGACAATCCCTAAGTGTTCACATGTTGATCAGCGATATCGTCAGCTACGATTGCAGTGGGCACGGGATTAGCGGGATCTAACGGAAACTTGCAGGCTCGTCGAGTGAATCACATGTTTGCAACACTACGTCGGAACGGTGCCTCGGAACGTGCAGCGCGCCACCGATGCAGGCTGGCTGGAGCAGTATTATGCTGTGGGAGACACTCTCCTGCGCTTGCATGGGAACTTTGGTAACAATCGAAGACTCGCTGACATCTGTGAACCATCTGCATTCTTTCATTCATGATGTCTTCCTCGACGGCGATATAATCTTCCATCAGTACAACTGTCAGTGTCTCGGAGCCAGAACGATGCTGCAGTGGCTTGAAGAGCATACAATTAACTGAAGGTGAGCAGCGTGGAATTAGCCGTGCGGTCAAAGGCGCTGTAGTCATGGACTGTGCGGCTGGTCCCGGCGGAGGTTCGAGTCCTCCCTCAGGTATGGGTGTGTGTGTTTGTCCTTAGGATAATTTAGGTTAAGTAGTGCGTAAGCTTAGGGACTGATGACCATAGCAGTTAAGTCCCATAAGATTTCACACACATTTGAACATTTTTTGGAGTTGACATGTCGGCGATCCAGTTCGCAAGAAGGAAATGCTCTGGGACCTGTCTAGGCCGTTATCATGCGCCATCATCATGTACACAAATCAGCGGCCTGTGACGTACGTGAATTCCATGATATGTGGGTAAACATCAAATGCCACATATCTCCAAAACCAACGAAAAAACTATCGGATACCTGACACGCAAAATCAATTATGTATTTCGCGCCAAAGACGGACAAACAAGATATTAAACAGGTGGTAGTAACATCTTGGCTCATTAGTGTAAACTGGTGACACGGACTGCTTTTAAAAAGGGGGGATCAGACATATTTACGTAGACACTGCTAAGTGAATTCGCTGCAACGTACTATCAGAAATAATGAGGTCATCTAAGTGGAAGAGAGGAATACGAATACTCTTGGATGTTTGATCACGAAAAATAGGCCATCTTCGGAAAAGAAGTACATTGCTTTACGTGATTTTACTGAAAGCAGCTGTAAATAAGGTGGCTGTATAGCAATATGAATGAAAAGCAACTGAGTCCCTGTAATCAAAATAAAAGGCAGATCTAGGTAGCGTTTTGAAAAAAAATATCATTTGAAAGTAATTCGTTTTACAAATAAGGAAGAAGGCATATACAAGGGTGAAACAGAATTCCATTCGTAAAAATTCGAAGGTTCATCCTGCAGAAGGAAAAGAAATACGCATCGTCTGAAATGTATTTCCTTCGCACAGCTACAATCGATAACACGTTAACTTGTATCAATACACTTAACATAATAGTCATTGGAAATTACGTGCAGTACTGTTCTTGTGGTGACATCGGCAATTTGCTTGGGTTTAGCTGCGTCTTAAATGGGTAACATAGTCAATACATACACATTTGCGCGTTGGCGATCGACTTGAAAGCAGACGGTTATAATACCGGTGATGAAAAATTTCAACGTCAGTATTTTGTGGGCGAATCTATGGGAGGTTTTTCACAAGGCATCTGACCACCAGATTGCGCAGCTGTGTCCTGGGTTGCATTCCAAATTTGCGAGCATCTCACATGCTGATTTGTAAGTCGGAGTGGGCCACATGCTGAAAGTGGAGTTCATCCTCTCCCTGCTTTTTCATCGTCAGTGACAATAGAAGAAAGGCACTGGACTGCACGCTGCTACTCTGTGACACAACCGTCAAGCGCATCCTAAAAGTCGCACTAACTAAAACGGTCTACACTCATTAGTAATCCAGTAGAGAGCGGTTCTAGGTGCTTCAGTCTGGAACCGCGCGACCGCTATGGTCGCAGGTTCGACTCCTGCCTCGGGCATGGATGTGTGTGATGTCATTAGGTTAGTTAGGTTTAAGTAGTTCTAAGTTCTAGGTGACTGATGACCTCAGCAGTTAAGTCTCATAGGACTCAGAGCCATTTGAACCATTTGAATCCAGTAGAATAATTCAGATGCTGACTTGAAAATCTTGGTTTAAAAAGCATCACAATTGCATAAGTGTTTTGATAATGATTTTTTGAAGTATACATCTGTATACAGGGTGGTCCATTGATAGTGACCGGGCCAAATATCTGACGAAATAAGCATCAAACGAAAAAACTACAGAGAACGAAACTCGTCTAGCTTGAAGGGAGAAACCAGATGGCGTAATGCTTGGCCCGCTAGATGGCGCTGCCATAGGTCAAACGGATATCAACTGCGTTTTTTTAAATAGGAACCCCTATTTTTACTACATATTCGTGTAGTACCTAAAGAAATATGAATGTTTTAGGTGGACCACTTTTTTCGTTTTGTGTTAAATGGCGCTGTGATAGTTACAAACGTACACGTATGTGGTATCACGTAACATTCAGCCAGTGCGGACGGTATTTGCTTCATAATACCCATTTAAAATGGACCGTCTACCAATTGCGGAAAAGGTCGATATTGTGTTGATGTATGGCTATTGTGATCAAAATGCCCAACGGGCCTGTGCTGTGTATGCTGCTCGGTATCCTGGACGACATCATCCAAGTGTCCGGACCGTTCGCCGGAAAGTTATGTTATTTAAGGTTGGTTGGTTTGTGGGATTAAAGGGACCAGACTGTTATTTAAGGAAACAGGAAGTGTTCAGTCACATGTGAAACGCCAACCATGACTTACAGCAAATTATGATGCCCAAGTAGGTGTTTTATTTGCTGTCGCGGCTAATCTGCAGATCAGTAGCAGACAAATTGAACGAGAATAGGGAGTCTCAAAAACGTTGGTGTTGAGAATGCTACATCAACATTGACTGCACCCGTAAATATTTCTAGGCACCAGGAATTGCATGGCGACGACTTTGAACGTCGTGTACAGTTCTGTCATTGGGCACAAGAGAAATTACGGGACGATGACAGATTATTTGCACGCGTTCTAGCGTCATTCACCAACAGCGGTAACGTAAACCGGCATAATATGCACTATTGGGGAACGGAAAATCCACGATGGCTGCGACAAGTGGAACAACAGCGACCTTGGTGGGTTAATGTATGATGCGGCATTAGGGGAGGAAGGATAATTTGCCCCCATTTTATCGATGGAAATCTAAATCGTGCAATGTATGCTGATTTCCTACTTAATATTCTATTGATGTTACTACAAGATGTTTCACTGCATGACAAAATGGCGATGTACTTCCAACATGATGGATGTCCGACACATAGCTTGCGTGCGATTGAAGCGGTATTGAATAGCATATTTCGGGACAGGTGGATTGGTCGCCGAAGCACCATACCATGGCCCGCACGTTCACCGGATCTGACGTCCCCGGATTGGTTTCTGTTGGGAACGTTGAAGGATATTCGCTATCATGATCCACCGACAACGCCTGACAATATGCGTCAGCGCATTGTCAATGCATGTGCGAACATTACGGAAGGCGAACTACTCGCCATTGAGAGGAATGTCGTTACACGTATTGTCAAATGTATTGAGGTTGACGGACATCATTTTGAGGATTTATTGCATTAATGTGGTATTTACAGGTAATCACGCTGTAACAGCATGCGTTCTCAGAAATGATAAGTTCACAAAGGTACATGTATCACATTGGATCAACCAAAATAAAATGTTCAAACGTACCTACGTTCTGTATTTTAATTTTAAAAACCTACCTGTTACCAACTGTTCGTCGAAAATTGTGAGCCATATGTTTGTGACTATTACAGAGCCATCTGTCAGAATGAGAAAGAAGTGGTCCAACTGCAACAATCATATTTCTTTACGTACTACACGAAAATGAAATAAAAGTGGGGATTCCTATTTAAAAAAACGCAGTTGATATCCGTTTGACCTATGGCAGCGCCATCTAGCGGGCCAACCCTAGCGCCATCTTGCTTCTCCCTTCAAGCTAGACAAGTTTCGTTCTCTGTAGTTTTTTCGTTTGACGCTTATTTCGTGAGATATGTGGCCCGGTCTCAATCAATGGACCACCCTGTATATACTCCAAAACCCATCTTACGGTGCATGGGTAATGCTGTCTTGTAACATTACTAGCCCTATTCATTCCTATTCCTGTTCATCTCTAAAACTGTCCGCCCCCGGTAGCTGAATGGTCAGCGCGACAGAATGTCAATACTAAGGGTTCGATTCCCGGCTTGGTCGGAGATTTTCTCCGCTCAGGCACTGGGTGTTGTGTTGTCCTCATCATCATCATTACATCGCCATCGACGCGCAAGTCGCCGAAGTGGTGTCAAATGGAAATATTTGCACCAGGCGAACAGTCTACCCGACGGGAGGCCCTAGTCACACGATATTTACACCTCTAAAACTGAGCGGGGAGAAAACAACTATCTGTACCTCTCCGAACAAGCTTTGATTTGTCTTGTATTGTCTTCACGGCTCTTACTCGAATTGTACGTTGGTGGCAGCAGAATAGTTCCGCAGACAGCAACAGAAGCCGGATCTATAAACCTCCTCAATAGGATTTCGTCTCAGGTCCAGGGACTCCTATTTGAGTACACGATATACATCAGCACTATACTCCTGTGTTAGTCGAGTCTACCGATAACAGATCTAGGAGGACGCTGCTAAACTGCTTCTACGTATTCCTTTAATCAGACCTGGTGAAATACCAACACTTGAGTAGTGCTCGAGAAGGGGTCGCACTTATGTCCTATACGCAATCTCTTTTATTGATGAGCAACAATTTCTTTCGATTTTCCCTCTAAACCGAAGCCTTCTCTACTACCGGTTCTACAGGCTCGTTCCGTTTCATATCGCTTTTCAACTTTACGCCCAGATAACTACTTCATCAACATGACTGTGTCAAGCAGCACACTACTCTTACTATATTCGAAAATTATAGGATTGTTTTCCCTAACTTACATTTTCATACAATTAACTCAATCTGCCATTCATCACACAAAATAGACATTCTGTCTAAGTCATCCTGTATCCTTACGCAGTTACTGGAAGACGACACTACAGCGTCATCAGAGAGCAGCCCCACACTGCTGCTTATCCTGTCCTTCAGCTCCTCTCCTGATGAGACCCTTGTATCTTACGAAAACTCGTCATCCAGAACAACGTAATTGGCTTTATTACTTAACGTATCTTCGAGGTGCTTACATATCTGAGAACCTTTATTAACAGTTTGCAGTAGGACGTTGTGTGGAACGCATTCCAATAATCTTGGAATATGAAACCTGCTCCTTGTCCTCGTCCATGGATCGCTAAGTACGATGTGAGGAGAGGATACGCTCAGTTTCATACGAGGGATGCTTTCCAATTCGGTGCAGATTTGTGAAGTTTTACTATCTCAAATAAATTTATTGTTTTCAAACTTAGCGTATGGTAAAGGATTTTGCTTGAAACAGATTTTAAGGTCTGGGTCTGTAATTTAGCGAGTTTATTATTTTACGTTTCTTCATATAGGAGTCACATGAGTTTTTTTCCAGTAGGTTGGGTCATTGCTGTGGACGAGAGATCCGTGATAAATGCAAGCTAAGAAAGGGGTTACCCTTGGTCTAGGGGTAGCGTCATTGATTCATAATCAAAAAACGTCTTCGGTCCCGGGTTCGATCCCCGCCCCTGCCTAACTTTTGATAAATAATCAGCATTGGCGGCCGAAGACTTCCGGCATAAGAAGTAAGCCTCATTCTGCCAACGGCCTTGTCAAAGAGGGCGGAGGAGCGGATGGAGGTTCAGGGCACTCTCTTGTCCTAGGGGTGGGAAATTGCCCCTAAAGGCGGAAGAATCAGCAATGATCAACGACATGAGGATGCAGAAGGCAATGGAAACCACTGCATTAAAGACAAGTGGCCTGTAATTGAAGAAGTGTCATGATGATCTCTCCAATTCCAAAACATTCCGGAATAGTCCCCCATTCAGATCTCCGGGAGGGGACTGCCAAGGGGGAGGTTACCATGAGAAAAAGATTGAATAATCAACGAAAGGATAACGTTCTACGAATCGGGGCGTGGAATGTCAGAAGCTTGAATGTGGTAGGGAAACTAAAAAATCTGAAAAGGGAAATGCAAAGGCTCAATCTAGATATAGCAGGGGTCAGTGAAGTGAAGTGGAAGGAAGACAAGGATTTCTGGTCAGATGAGTATCGGGTAATATCAACAGCAGGAGAAAATGGTATAACAGGTGTAGGATTCGTTATGAATAGGAAGGTAGGGCAGAGGGTGTGTTACTGTGAACAGTTCAGTGACCGGGTTGTTCTAATCAGAATCGACAGCAGACCAACACCGACAACGATAGTTCAGGTATACATGCCGACGTCGCAAGCTGAAGATGAACAGATAGAGAAAGTGTGTGAGGATATTGAAAGGGTAATGCAGTATGTAAAGGGGGACGAAAATCTAATAGTCATGGGCGACTGGAATGCAGTTGTAGGGGAAGGAGTAGAGGAAAAGGTTACAGGAGAGTATGGGCTTGGGACAAGGAATGAAAGAGGAGAAAGACTAATTGAGTTCTGTAACAAGTTTCAGCTACTAATAGCGAATACCCTGTTCAAGAATCACAAGAGGAGGAGGTATACTTGGAAAAGGCCGGGAGATACGGGAAGATTTCAATTAGATTACATCATGGTCAGACAGAGATTCCGAAATCAGATACTGGACTGTAAGGCGTACCCAGGAGCAGATATAGACTCAGATCACAATATAGTAGTGATGAAGAGTAGGCTGAAGTTCAAGACATTAGTCAGGAAGAATCAATACGCAATGAAGTGGGATACGGAAGTACTAAGGAATGACGAGATATGTTCGAAGTTCTCTAACGCTATAGATACAGCAATAAGGAATAGCGCAGTAGGCAGTACAGTTGAAGAGGAATGGACATCTCTAAAAAGGGCCATCACAGAAGTTGGGAAGGAGAACATAGGTACAAAGAAGGTAGATGCGAAGAAACCATGGGTAACAGAAGAAATACTTCAGTTGATTGATGAAAGAAGGAAGTACAAACATGTTCCGGGAAAATCAGGAATACAGAAATACAAGTCGCTGAGGAATGAAATAAATAGGAAGTGCAGGGAAGCTAAGACGAAATGGCTGCAGGAAAAATGTGGAGACATCGAAAAAGCTATGATTGTCGGAAGGACAGACTCAGCATACAGGAACGTCAAAACAACATTTGGTGACATTAAAAGCAACGGTGGTAACATTAAGAGTGCAACGGGAATTCCACTGCTAAATGCAGAGGAGAGAGCAGATAGGTGGAAAGAATACATTGACAGCATCTATGAGGGTGAAGATTTGTCTGATGTGATAGAAGAAGAAACAGGAGTCGATTTAGAAGAGATAGGTGATCCAGTATTAGAATCGGAATTTAAAAGAGCTTTGGAGGACTTACGGTCAAATAAGGCAGAAGGGATAGATAACATTCCATCAGAATTTCTAAAATCATTGGGGGAAGTGGCAACAAATCGACTATTCACGTTGGTGTGTAGAATATATGAGTCTGGCGACATACCATCTGACTTTTGGAAAAGCATCATCCACACAATTCCGAAGACGGCAAGAGCTGACAAGTGCGAGAATTATCGCACAATCAGCTTAACAGATCACGCATCGAAGCTGCTTACAGGAATAATATACAGAAGAATGGAAAAGAAAATTGAGAATGCACTAGGTGACGATCAGTTTGGCTTTAGGAAAAGTAAAGGGACGAGAGAGGCAATTCTGACGTTACGGCCAATAATGGAAGCAAGGCTAAAGAGAAATCAAGACACTTTCATAGGATTTGTCGAGCCGGAAAAAGCGTTCGACAATATAAAATGGTGCAAGCTGTTCGAGATTCTGAAAAAAGTAGGGGTAAGCTATAGGGAGAGACGGGTCATATACAATATGTACAACAACCAAGAGGGAATAATAAGAGTGGACGATCAAGAACGAAGTGCTCGTATTAAGAAGGGTGCAAGACAAGGCTGTAGCCTTTCGCCCCTACTCTCCAATCTGTACATCGAAGAAGCAATGATGGAAATAAAAGAAAGGTTCAGGAGTGGAATTAAAATACAAGGTGAAAGGATATCAATGATACGATTCGCTGATGACATTGCTATCCTGAGTGAAAGTGAAGAAGAATTAAATGATCTGCTGAACGGAATGAACAGTCTATGGAGTGAAAGTGAAGAAGAATTAAATGATCTGCTGAACGGAATGAACTGTCTATGGTTTCAGAGTAAATCGGAGAAAGACGAAGGTAATGAGAAGTAGTAGAAATGAGAACAGCGAGAAACTTAACATCACGATTGATGGTCACGAAGTCAATGAAGTTAAGGAATTCTGCTACCTAGGCAGTAAAATAACCAATGACAGACGGAGCAAGGAGGACATCAAAAGCAGACTCGGTATGGCAAGAAAGGCATTTCTGGCCAAGAGAAGTCTAATAATATCAAATACCAGCCTTAATTTGAGGAAGAAAAATTCTGAGGGTGTACGTCTGGAGTACAGCATTGTATGGTAGTGAAACATGGACTGTGGGAAAACCGGAACAGAAGAGAATCGAAGCATTTGAGATGTGGTGCTATAGACGAATGTCGAAAATTAGTAGAACTGATAGGGTAAGGAATGAGGAGGTTCTATGCAGAATCGGAGAGGAAAGGAAAATGTGGAAAATGTTGTGGACTGGCAAGGCAGCCAATCCACTGTGACGGGTAGCCGAAAGGCACGCTTTTAAGCTCACGCAGGCTGGCGTGAGGTCTGGAACAAGTAAAGGAAGTTATAGTAGCAAAGAACGTACGTAGCTGCGGGAATACTTAACTTTAATCCATAATTGGTGAACATCGGTCTGACGGTACATGCATCAATAGAGAAATAGCAAATGATAATGGCGCCTTGCTAGGTCGTAGCAAATGACGTAGCTGAAGGCTATGCTAACTATCGTCTCGGCAAATGAGAGCGTAATTTGTCAGTGAACCATTGCTAGCAAAGTCGGCTGTACAACTGGGGCGAGTCCTAGGAAATCTCTCTAGACCTGCCGTGTGGCGGCGCTCGGTCTGCAATCACTGATAGTGGCGAGACGCGGGTCCGACGTATACTAACGGACCGCGGCCGATTTAAAGGCTAACACCTAGCAAGTGTGGTGTCTGGCGGTGACACCACAGAAAACACTGCTAAGGAGAAGGGACAGGATGATAGGACATCTGCTAAGACATGAGGGAATGACTTCCATGGTACTAGAGGGAGCTGTAGAGGGCAAAAACTGTAGAGGAAGACAGAGATTGGAATACGTCAAGCAAATAACTGAGGACGTAGGTTGCAAGTGCTACTCTGAGATTAAGAGGTTAGCACATGAAAGGAATTCGTGGCGGGCCGCATCAAACCAGTCAGTAGACTGAATACAAAAAAAAAAAAAAAAAAAAAAAAAAAAAAAAAAAAAAAAAAAAAAAAAAAAAAAAAAAAAGAAAGGGGTGGATGCTGAATAACACTCTCTGCAAAACAGAAATTAAATTCCATCCTGACCTGCCATCTTATTTGTTTTCAAGTATTTCAGGTTATTCTCAACACAAGGTTTTCCCATATCTGTGCCGAACGGTCGAACTATGGTACATCTGTACGGCCTGTGTGCGTAAATGATATTTGGAACGCGAAATTTAAAACTGCAGCTTTCCTTTTGCTGTCTTCTGTTGGTACACTAGATTGGTCAACAACTGACTGGATAGAACCATTCGTCTCGTCTAGTAATTTTCCTTAGACCAGAATGTCCTTCGGTTGTCAACAAGAAGTTTCGCTAAATGGTGACGGTGGAAGTTCTGTTCTTCGTATAGCGATATTTCTCCTGACTCACGAATTTCCACTTCAGTTTTCGTGTCTACATTTCTCATTTCGATTTTGAACCCAGAGTGCAATCATCAGTGGTTACTCAGCATTTTCTAAATTTTGTTATTAAGCCACCGTCGAACTTCCCCGCTCTTAACTCACCTACTCGACACGTACTTTTTCTGAGGGCGATTTACAGCCAGTTTAAACTAAGACCCTAATTCCAGTAGGTCCAACAAATTTGTAATAAATGATGTTCTCTACATATGATGCTAACGACTGCTTACCAACTCTTTCAGCATAAATACTGTCCTGGCCCTCTTGACGGATTATTAACTTCAGTAACCATCGCCGCCATAGCGACCTCATGACCATTAACCCTCTTTCGATTTTCAAAAACGGTGAGACATATATAGGGTGCATTAGATGATTTATACACGCTTTAAACTTTCGTACTCACTCCGTCTTCAGGCCACGAGTGGCCTATCGGGACCATCCGACCGCCGTGTCATCCTCAGCGGAGGATGCGGATAGGAGGGGCGTGGGGTCAGCACACCGCTCTCCCGGTCGTTATGATGGTATTCTTGACTGAAGCCACTACTATTCGGTCGAGTAGCTCCTCAATTGGCATCACGAGGCTGAATGCACCCCGAAAAATGGCAACAGCGCATGGCGGTTGGGATGGTCACCCATCCAAGTGCCGACCACGCCCGACAGCGCTTAACATCGGTGATCTCACGGGAACCGGTGTATCCACTGCGGCAAGGCCGTTGCCTTTAAACTTTAGTAGAAAAGTTTATTTTGCTAATTACAAAGTTAGATCTCCGCAAAAAAATAATGTTATGTTTTATCAACAGACGGCAATAAAATCTTCCATGTAGCTGCTTAACCCAATCTGTGGCAGGAGACTAATTATATGACCATGGGCGCACGTAGAGGGTGAGCCAGGAGGAGAGGCACGTGCTTTGACGGGTGATAGTATTAATTATTCTGAACAAAACACGTCACAAACATTCAGAGGAAGCTAATGAAAACATTGCGGAACAGGACAATTACAGATGATGCAAAACGAAACTTTAATTTGTGTGCGCCGCTCGGGATTAGCCGAGAGGTCTCAGGCACTGCTGTCGTGGACTGTGTGGCAGGTCCCGGCGGAGGTTCGAGTCCTCGATCGGGCATGGGTGTGTGTGTGTTTGTCCTTAGGATAATTTAGGTTAAGTGGAGTGTAAGCTTAGGGACTGATGACCTTAGCATTTAAGTCCCATAAGATCTCACACACATTTGAACATTTTTTTTTAAATTCGTGTGCACTTCCTCACAGAAGATATTAAGCAAATCCATCGTCAATTGCAACGTAATTTTGATGTGTTACATTTTATGCCTAGGTTGTGAGACCTTATCGGCTTCGATAGTCAAATCAACATGGTTCAAATGGTTCCGAGCACTATGGGACTTAACTGCTGTGGTCATCGGTCACCTAGAACTTAGAACTACTTAAACCTAACTAACCTAAGGACATCACACACATCCATGCCCGCGGCAGGATTCGAACCTGCGACCCTAGCGGTCGCGCGGCTCCAGACTGTAGCGCCTAGAACCGCTCGGCCACTCCGGCCGGCGCTTCGATAGTCACTGAACGACAATCAAATAACGTTGAGTTTGAGCTAAGTATCTGGTAATGCGCCACACTTTACGTAATGGGACTAAACAGGTCGTTGATAGCAACATCCTAATAACCCGCGAGTTTCCGCGATGTAGCAGACAGCAGAAGTAGCTGCGTACGTAATGAGTTGTAAATCAGGACGGAAAAGAATAGAACTGTTCACTTTTCCGAGGCCAGGTAACACAATAACGCCGGAGATAAGACATATGCGTCCGCTGCGAGGAGGAGAGAGATAAAAATTTGATGATCTGCGTTTTCTAAATAGTGCCTATTTAGGTTCAATTTCATCAGGAAGTGCCGTTATGAAAATTAATGTAACTTCCTTAAGAATAACTGACGCAATGAAACAAACCCAAAAACTAAACACCTGTTTACAAAATGTGTAACTGCGTCGGCGGATTTTACTTTCGTTCCAGGCGTTGCTGTTGTAACAGCTGACGATCGTGAACTCGCTCTACTCGAGTTACTCAAGCTTCAAGGGTCAGTGAAACTAACCAAGAACTTATTACCAGCAATCGACTGTCCACATGGTGACGATTTAGCTAGTATGTTGCAAAACGATTAATTTTTCTGCGACTCGACGTGGAACAGAGTTGCATCGGCTTTAAGGTGACTAACATGTCACGGACAAATGGAAAAGAACTCCTTCACGGCCTAATAACACTATATTTAAAAAGAACCCCCACACAGAAAAGCATGTTAGAATCATCTAACAGTCAAAAAAAGTTTAACCTAAGAACACCCCTCACCTCCTGAATGGTTATGGTAGGTCTCTAGCACCTCACAAGTTATCATCGGTTAGTGGAGGATAAGTAGAGTTGAAGTTTCATCGTCATTAAGTGTATAGTTTATAAAGTCCCACTTACGACACAGTTTATAGCTGAAATTCGTAATATATGCGAGGGCACTATGTGTAGTTTCCTGACATCTTCATGACGGTGACACACACGAAATGCCTGTTAACAAGTTCACCAGATAGGCCTTTCCTCAAGTGAAGTATTTTATTTATAATAGAGGACTATCCCAGAGGGAAAATGGAGAAATATCATCCCACTATTAAAAAACTAAGAAAAAAAATGTTGAGAATCATAGGAGTTCATCGTCAACACAGTATGTTTAATATTCACTGCACTCAGAATATTATCGGTACAGATACAGAAGCCGATTTTGCTTTCTACGTTCGTAAACTGAAAATGTTGATGAAGTATCTCAATTGTATTGTAATTTACAAGGCTATATGTATCACTATTTAGAACGAAATTTCTACGTTCGTAAACTGAAAATGTTGATGAAGTATCTCAATTGTATTGTAATTTACAAGGCTATATGTATCACTATTTAGAACGAAATTTCTGTAATCTGAGCTTAATAAACTAATCTCCGTTTAGAAAAAAATCTCTGTAAAAGCTGACATTAGACCGCTGGTGCGAGTGTGTCGCCCAGAGCTTGTTTTATCCGATTCGATTTTTACCTTTCTACCTGCACTCGTCTTCTCGTCTTGTTGTTGCAGCGAGCAGTAGGCAAATTTTGGCTGTTCTCGTGATAACAAACACTATTACATTTATATTCAGTTGGACTGCCGACTCGAGGATCTTATCTGATGCATATTAAATAACAACGCAAGGTACTGAATTAATGTAAAATAGCATGGTCCGTGGTCTACTTATTTGCAGAGAACCATAGATCACCTGTTATTGTCAATAATCAGTAAATATTTTCTGTTGAAAAGTATTTTTATGTGGCGTCCCGTAAAGTTTATGTACTAAGCCACTGCAAGACAGGGATTGTAGCCATAAACGCTGTGTCCCGGTGACGGAGTGATTAATGCAACAGCGTAGTAAACAAGAGATCCCAGGTTTGCGTCCCGGTCTGGTGCACATTTTCACTCGTCGCAATAATTCCGCATAAAGTCCCGATGCAGCTCATATCGTTAGCTCCTTTCCTCCCCCACCTTCCCCCACTCTACCTTTAATTTACGTAATATTACAGAAGTATTTCACATTATTGACCTCACACGTCAAAGAGATTGTCTTAAACGTTAGATTTTCTGCATAGTTGCATTTAATTTAATTTATATTTTGGCGGATGATATAACTAGCTAATCTACCTTGCTTTTATTTTTACAAAATAAAATTACATTTTTCTCTATAACTTGGTAAATAATTGTAAATACATGTATGAGCATTAGTACGATGTTTTAGTGTTAGGTCTCACATGTAATTGCAAATTTCGTGTCTATAGAAACTTAATTAGCCATAGAAGTAAATCACTCTTGAGCTGCTTGCACTACTGTTACTTACGAATTGTTTTGTGATATAGTATATGACCGATTAAATGTGTTCAGTAATTTATTATGTGAGGTATAGAAACCTTCAGAACACACGTGGGGCTTTAAGAGCATGGTTTAAGATATGTGGAACAACTAAATGTAACACCTGTTCAAGTTACTTTTAATGAAACTTTATTATGTACGCGATCTACAACTGGCACAAGAATCACTTGGTAGCTAATGCTAACTAGCTTCATTCCTGTTTGTGTAGGAAAGTTTCACGTTCAGTAAATTCGAAATTATGGCTTACATTCTGGACAGATGAGGGGTCTTAATGCATTTATGTCTGCTGTAAATGCAACGTACGGATCAAAGTCATGTATATTCTACATCTACATCTACATCCATACTCCGCAAGCCACGTGACGGTGTGTGGCGGAGCGTACCTTGAGTACCTCTATCGGTTCTCCCTTCTATTCCAGTCTCATATTGTTCGTGGAAAGAAAGATTGTCGGCATGTCTCTGTGTGGGCTCTAATCTCTCTGATTTTATCCTAGATGTCTCTTCGAGAGATATACATAGGAGGGAGCAATATACTGCTTGACTCCTCGGTGAAGGTATGTTCACGAAACTTCAACAAAAGCCCGTACCGAGCTACTGAGCGTCTCTCTTTCAGGGTCTTCTACTGGAGTTTATCTATCATCTTCGTAACGCTTTCGAGATTACTAAATGATTCTGTAACGAAGCGCGCTGCTCTATGTTGGATATTCTCTATCTCTTCTATAAACCATATCTGGTACGGATATCACACCGGTGCGCAGTAATCAAGCAGTGGGCGACCAAGTGTACTTTAACTTACTTCGTTTCCTTAGGATTCTTCCAATGAATCTCAGTTTGGCATCTGCTTTGCCGACGATTAATTTTATATGGTCATTCCATTAAAAAAGAAAAGGTTCAAATGGCTCTGAGCACTATGGCACTTAGCATCTTAGGTCATCAGTCCCCTAGAACTTAGAACTACTTAAACCTAACTAACCTAAGGACATCATACACATCCATGCCCGAGGCAGGATTCGAACCTACGAAAGTAGCAGTCCCGCGGTTCCGGGCTGTAGCGCCTAGAACCGCACGGCTACCGCGGCCGGCCATTCTATTTTAAATCACTCCTAATGCCTACTCCCAGATAATATATGGAATTAGCTGCTTCCAGTTTCTGACCTGCTGTGTTGTAGCTAAATGATAAAATATCTTTCTTTCTGTGTATTCACAGCAGGTTACACTTGTCTACATTGAGATTCAATTGCCATTCCCTGCACCATGCTTCAATTCGTTGCAGATCCTCCTGCACTTCAGTACAATTTTCCATTGTTACAACCTCTCGATATACTACAGCATCATCCTCAAAAAGCCTCAGTGAACTTCCGATGTTATCCACAAGGTCATTTACGTATATTGTGAATAGCAACGGTCCTACGACACTTCCATGCGGCACACCTGAAATCACTCTTACTTCGGAAGCCTTCTCTCCATTGAGAATGACATGCTGCGTTCTGTTATCTAGGAACTCTTCAACCCAATCACACAATTGGTCTGATAGTCCATATGCTCTTACTTTGTTCGTTAAACGACTGTGGGGAACTGTATCAAACGCCTTGCGGAAGTCAAGAAACACGGCATCTACCTAGGAACCCGTGTCTATGGCCCTCTGAGTCTCGTGGACGAATAGCGCGAACTGGGTTTCACAAGATCGTCTTTTTCGAAACCCTTGCTGATTCCTACAGAGTAGATTTCTAGTCTCCAGAAAAGTCATTATACTCGAACATAATTCGTGTTCCAAAACTCTACAACTGATCGCCGTTAGAGATATAGGTCTATAGTTCTGCACATCTATTCGACGTCCCTTCTTGAAAACTGGGATGACCTGTGTTCTATTCCAATATTTTGGAACGCTGCGCTCTTCTAGAGACCTACGGTACACCGCTGCCATAAGGGGGGCACATTCCTTCGCGTACTCTGTGTAAAATCGAACTGGTATCCCATCAGGTCCAGAGGCCTTTCTTCTTTTGAGTAATTTTAATTCTTTTTCTATCCCTCTGTCATCTATTTCGATATCTACCATTTTGTCATCTGTGCGACAAGTAGTATATGACCGAAAAAATGTGTTCAGTTATTTATTATGTGAGGTGTACAAACCTTCAGAACCTTCAGAAGAGCATGGTGCGTGTTGTCATACGTACACGAAGAAGTACAGACAAAAGACTCCATTGAAGACGTTCGTCGTCCTGACCATTCTTACGAACACTGATAGGGAGCTAACTGGCAGCGAAATCGAAAATCGATGTGGGATAGGTCACTGGACCCGACAAAACAACTATTCAAGTTTTTTTGTTATGTAACAAAGTACATCTTCTAGTAGCATTTCTAATAAGTCGCTGGAGTAAGAAAGTACTCCAAACGACTATGAGAAGACATGAGCAACTTTTGACTTTCACGAATGCTAGTCGAATGATGAATATAACAATAGAGATATATTACAGACAATCTTCTACAAAAAATAGCATGATTGTGAAATTCACCTATTTTTCACCTTTTTCAAAACTGTAAATTTCCTCCGTGGGAGTGACATGGATTCAGCCGGCCGGAGAGGTCGAGCGGTTCTAGGCGCTACAGTCTGGAACCGAGCGACCGCTACGGTCGCAGGTTCCAATCCTGCCTCGGGCATGGATGTGTGTGATGTCCTTAGTTAGGTTTTAGTAGTTCTAAGTTCTAGGGGACTGATGACCTCAGAAGTTAAGTCCCATAGTGCTCAGAGCCATTTGAACCATTTAACATGGATTCCATAAAGAACGATCAATACGAAGGCATCCAAGATGAAGTAGACAGCTGCTCCGTGATTGATGCTATTTTCGACCTTGTCGCAAATTGAAGAAAACCTTTTGCGGCTACACTGAAGAATTCTTAACAAACAATACTCAGTGCTTCTTAATGAATGGGAAAAGTCGTCATGTAAGAATGTGTCATGTGATTGTCACTTCTCAACATACAGTGCGTTAGGAGTGTAACTGCAGATGTTGTGATAATTCAGTATGTTAATTGCTGGTTCTCTGCATCTAAGAGTCTTCCTGTAAACACGTCATATATGATTTACTACCAGATGTTTTCTGCATGGTCGTAACTGCATCACTAAGGGATTACCCCTGTCAGTATAGGTTACCTTTTTTGACTCTGTGTGTCACTCTTCAACACCTGAACTGATGACCAGGGAAAAATAAGCATTAATGATTGCCACATCTGCTTGGAGATACTAATCAACCCCAAAATATACTATATGCGACATCTACAATTATCAGTCTCCAAATGAAGTAAATACTGGTGCAATATTGTTCAGAACACTGTCGCCAATAAAGATATCAGCACTTATAATCGTAACACGCTGTGTATGCAAATTACGTTTCTCATGAATCGGAAACTCTGTGAAGTTGTTCGCGAATGAAGTTGCCGTATAAAAAAAACGGTCGAAAGGGTGAAGGATTCCGCTGATGACTGACACTTATCTTGGAGGTGCTATGGGAAGTTGAACACAACATGAGGCAGTGCAGTTGCCCTTAAACGAACGGAAGGACATCATTTTGCTTTTCCTTTATTACACCAGTAGAGATCCTTCAGTGTAGTGTGCTATAACAAACATTTAGGCTTATGTTCCTAGAATTTTTAATGATACTGAAATTAAATGTTTTCTTTTTATGAACGCACAAATACCGGTTGCACGATCAAAAGTTAAGCTGCACAAGCGAAAGTTAAATGCTTCATACACGTTCAACCAACATTTTAGTAGTAGGAACGCGGGTAGTTTTGCTGATAACATCAGACATATTGCAATACAAGCAGAGGTATCGCTCCACCAAGGAGACTCCAACCGGTAGCAGTGTGCACCAGCAACGTACATCTGGCGCCAAAAACTTAAAATTTCAGTGTGGAATTTAGAATTTATGTACTCCAGATTTCTATTTGCATTCGAGTACAACATATTGCCTTGAGAAATCGAATCTCTGGAACAGTGTATGTAACTTATAACACCAAGTATAACTGATATAATGTTTTGGCTCATCAGTTAGAGACGGAATTGTATGAACGTGGCTGACCGTTGTGGCCGAGCGGTTCTAGGTGCTTTAGTCCGGGACCATGCGGCTGCTACGGTCGCATGGTCGAATCCTGCCTCGGGCATGGATGTGTGTGATGTCCTAAGGTTAGTTAGGTTTAAGTAGTTGTAAGTCCAGGGGACTGATGACCTCAGATGTTAACGTCCCATAGTGCCGTTTGAACCATTTTTGAATGAACGTGAAGGACGTTTTAGGAAATCATAATGTAAGAGGCCTGCAACTGGAATTGTAAAATGGGAAAGGAGGATTGACTAGATGAGAAATGTAAAGCTATAGAAAAATGTATGACCATGAGGAGGATGAGATTCATGAAGAGTAAACAGGAGCCCTATATTAAGAGAAAAAAAAGCTTGAAAACAGTGTCATGTAAAGGTAAGAGGAAGTAGGGGAAGATGACATGGAAGACGTTATATTGCAAGATTGTAGTGAAAAGCCTAAGTAAATAAAAGGCATGTAAAGTAGACACTTAAGATAGACAACATTCACTCAGAATTATTAAAATGGTTGTAAGAATCAATCATTATAAACTACTCTACCTTGTAAGTAAGACAATGAAGCACGTGGTACAGCCTCAGACTCCAAGAATAATGTAATAAGCTCATTTACAAAGATTGCGGGTGCCGACAGATGTGAGTATTAACAACCATCAGTTTAATAATTAGTGAGTGCATAATACTAATAACGATTATTTACAGAAGAAGGTAGATGTCACTAGACTTCGGGCAAGATTCTTTCAGTTTCCAGAGTAATGTACTGATATGTGATGCAATACTAATATTAATCTTAATAGACAGATTCGAAAGAGGCCAACCTACAATTACAGCACTTGTAGAATCAGAGATTGCTTTTGAATAACTTGACTGGAGTACACACTTTGAAATTCTAAAGGTTGCAGGGCTAAAACACAGAACGGGAAAGATTATCAACAACTTATACAGAAACAAATTGTTCGAGAATCAGCAATTTTAAGAGTCAGAGGACATGAAAGGTAGGCAGTAGCAGACAAGTGCATGGACACTGTTGCAGCCTATCCGACATGTTGCTGAATCAGTTCACTGGGCAAGCAAGGAAACCAAACGGAAATTTGGGAAGTTAAATGAAGCTGAAGGAGAAAAATATAACTGACGAGGAGGATACCTAACGTAAGCTGGAAATACAATAAAATGTTTCATTCAAAAATATAAATAAGTTAACTTCAAGAAAAAAAATATGTTAGAAATTCTTTCAGTAAAGTATTTGTCTGGAATGTAGTGAAAAGCGGACGAGAAGCAGTTCATACAAGGACGCACTCGAAGCAAAACTCCTCTAAAAGAAGAAATCTGTTGATGGAACCTGTCCAGAGGCATCAAAAATACTATTTGGTAACTCAAGGAAATGTAGTGGGGAAAATATGTAGGGGGAGACCAAGGCTTATCTACAACAATGTGGTTTAACTTGATATAAGTTGCGATAGTAAAGCAGAAAGAAAAAAACGTGCACGAGATATAAACTAGCGTATGACTTGGATCAAACTGCTCTTCAGACAGAAGACAACTGATGCTTAAGATATGAAATCAATATGGGAGCATAAAAAAGTTAAATTGTTGAAGATTAAGAGAGACGAGCAACAAATTAACGATCTTGCAAAAGAAATTCGCTGTGGTAAGAAGCATAAGCGTAGTTCTAATGAGGTAAAAATAAACGTGGTTTACTTCTAAAACAAGACACGATGTTTCTATTGAATTCAAGAGTAAGACCCTAGAAATGGGAGTGATACATCGTATGACTCTGTGTAGAAGCAGAACTGTCTTTTACGGTGATTCCAAAAGAGTTGGTTCTTGAGGAGAACATGCGAACCAGTAATGAAGCAAAACGTTTCGAATCTTCTGTCACACAAGCCGGGAAGTACGAGGCACCTTCAGAGTAGTACTACGAGGGTCCAATAAGTATTACTACACATTTTCTTCTGAGCCAGTTACGGTTAAAGAAATGCGAAATTTGTTGTCACAGGTCGCGGAATATTACCGCATCACCCCCTATAGTTTCATGAAGTTCCGATAGGTGGCGGAACTTGCGTAGCCTTCTAAATGGCGTCTGTGAAGGATGTGTGTTCCAAGCAGAGAGCTGTGATGCAGAGTTTCTTTCGGTGAAAAATCAGAGCATAGAAGACATTCAAAGGCGCTTGCGGAATGACTACGGGGACCTGGCACTGAATAAAAGCACGTCGAGTCGTTGGGTGAGGCGTCTGTCGTCATCGCACCGAGGTCGTGCAATCGCGTCCGATCTCCCTCGTACTGACCTGTTGCACATAGCTGCACGGAACTGAAGACACGACTTCACCGAGTTCGTCGCCACAAAAATACAAACGACTTTCTCCTTCTCCATGAAAACGCAAGGCTGTCTGCTCACCCGAGAAGAGCTCACAAAACTTCATTGGACTGTTCTATCTGTTCCACCCTACGGCCCGGATTTCGTACCTTCCGTCTGTTTTGCACAATGAAAGATGCACTCCACGGAAAGCTTACATGGATGACATAGACTTTGCTGATGCAGCAAGACGTTAGGTCCGCCGTCGACCAGTAGGTTGGTACCATGCGGGCACTCGGACCCTTCCAGTTACGTGACGTAACGCCCTCGCATTGAGCGGAGATTATGTTGAACAATAGGGTTTATCAGCCAAAAGAGTGGGGAATAATATAGTGTATTCCAATCCTGAACAAAACCAACCTGATTTGTGGAAAATAGTGTCGAATTAACTAATTGAACCCCCTCATATATGGGTGTCCAAACTGTTGTTTGTTTGAAGTGCTGACCATCATCTATGACATACGAAATTCCAGATAAGATTACGAGGAAAGTGTATCAACGAATAACCGACGTAATGACATGTAGATAAATGTGAAAAGTAACGGTGGATTATATATGAAAATAGTAACTGCTCTCGAAAGAACAGATACCACTGATGACCGTGCAGCTTCTCTAGAATGTGTGATACTTAATTGAAACCCTCAGCTGCCGATAGGTGTTGTTGATATACTTCGATGGGGACAGCTGAAAATGTGTGCACCGACCGGGACTCAAACACGGGATCTCCTGCTTATCTGTCGGACGCTCTATCCATCTGCGCCACCAAGGACACAGATCAATAGCACGACTGCAGAGACTTATCCCTTGCACGCTCCCCGTGAAACCCATATTCCCAACTGTTTACAATCTACATACGTAATGTACCTGCACGGTCATCAGTGGTATCCGTTCCTTCGAGAGCAGTTACTATCTTCATATATAGTTAATGGCTAACCAGCCATTGACCGTCGTGTGTGCGAATGCGCACAGGTTGCCCGATCTCTTACAGGAATCGTCACCCTAGTGTGCTCGAGTAATGAGTGGATGGGCAAATATCTATTAGGTACATTGCGGATGTAGATTGTGGACAGTTTGGAATTTGGGTCTCACGGTTAGCGTGCAAGGGATAAGTCCATGCAGTCGCGCTACTCATCCGCGTTCGCAGTGGATGAGATGGATAGAGCATCTGCCGTATAAGGAGGAGTTCCCGGGTTCGAGTCCCGGTCGGGGCACACAATTTGAGCTCTCCCCATCGAGAAATATGAACAACACCTGTTGGCAGCTGAGGGTTTCAATTAATTATCATTAACGGAGGATTAGTTTATCTTCTTACTCTTGTGTTCTGTCAGTCGATATTAACTGATGCTGTAAATGAAGGTAAGAAAAGAGAATGCTTTTAATCATATCAAGAGGATGTGTCTTCCAAAAAATGTTTTGATCCAGTTATAGATGATAATTTTTAACTGATTACAAAACAATTACTTTCCCCGATTTCAGAAAGCTGGCTGGAGACGTGAAAATGGAAGAAGCAAACAATTATAAGAATTATTTCAACCATGAACTACGATATTAAGCTCTCCAGGAATCCTGTGTATCGGAAACAATAGAATCGCGCCGTGAATAATTAAGCAAACTTGGTCTTTAAAATTTTGAAGATTGCCTTAAACATTAGGGCTATTAACAGAAATCGTAACAAGTAACCTTACAGCAGGATTAATACGGTATAAGAATTAAAGGTGATAAAGAAAATAAGTCTAATACGTATCGTTTGTGCGATGAGATATCACAGGCATATATAGCGCTACAGGAGTTTAGTGTGACTGCGTAGGTGGAAGGAGAGAAGAAAGAGGTAGCATTTACAACAATTTCCATTTTGGATGAAAAACACGTAACTATTTCGCAGTAAATGAAAGATTTATGAAATGAATGCAAGTTTATTAACACAAAGAGTATCCTATCATTTGTATGGACCAAGCTGTTTTCTTATCGGAAACTAGAAAGCAATATTGCCTCAGACAGATGTTCTGTCAAGTGATGGAAGATATCTTTTCACATCTTAAGCACTTGGAACATCACATCTTAAATGATTAGTTTTTGTTTCAAAGAGGATATAACAATACAGAAATAACTTTGGGATTTTACTTGATTCTTGAAAAATTTTGGATATTACGTAGACGTGAATTATTTTTGTTTATTTAGAACAAGCTCTAGGCTTTGTAAAGTGGGAACATACAAATACTTTCTACTAGGGAGAGGCGATTAAATTTAGTAACGAAAAATGTGTTACGTCTGAAGTACCGTAGGAAAGCAGGAGGTTGACCAAGTAAAGCAACTCATGATTAGGAGCTGAATGGGTCAGGATCGCCTTGTTTCAATTTACTTTTGTAATTATGCAAGCAAATGCCTTCAGTGAGGGTGAAAGAGAAAACAGACTACAGGAGAATACGTTGTAAACAGTGTGCATGAGGTTCACAAAAATTTAGTAACTCTGTTACACTACGCCCAGGTCGGATTTAAAATGTTTGTGTTCCTAGGCACACCGTAATATATGCGCCCCTCCGAACATAACGTTTTAAATAATAAACATACAGTTTTTAAATCAAAATCAATGTGCTCTTAAGTTGATAATAAAAACCACATTGCATCCTGATATTTTCAAAATTAATATGGAGTATTAAGCAAAACTCACCAGTCAGTGAAATTCGCGTCTGATTTCAATACCAGGAAACCAGTTAAACTTTTCTTCATAGTTGAGGCGGTATTGAGTAAGGACGTCAGCTCTGGCGTGAAGAATGGACAAGGCGTTGAGTCCCTCCTCACACGCTGTAGAACGCAGATATGATTTCAGCCTCTTAAGAGCTGGAATATTTCTAAGTGCCGTAGTCAGAAACACTCTAAGAGCATTGTCGACACTCAGAAGCATGGACTGTATCCGTTCCTTGGGTAAAAATTCATTAATTTCAACAGATACGTCACTAATCTCACAAACTTTCAAAACTGCTGCGAAATGTATACATTCACCTGGGAAGGAAGATTCTGCATCAGTTTTGGTGCCGTTGAGAAAGAACATCTGAAAACTATTCTTATGTATACTGCAAACTATGAAGTAGTTAGACAGTGCTTTATAACTTTCCTTCCTCCTCACTAACTCAGAGTACAAGTTGTCGAGTGTTGGGAAAAATGTCTCGACTTTAAATTTCCCCCCACCAGTCACAAAAATTGTTCTGTGTCCGCTTCTTCATATAGACTACTGAGTTGATTCACTAAAGCTGAAGCCTCATTTCACGCAAGTGGTTTCTCACAGGTATTATTGGTAACATGTGTGTGGAGGATATAGATAATGCTCTGCCAGTTGTCATTTAGACTTACACGTGCTTCCTCTCTTCCTGACCAACGTGTTCCTTGGAGACTTTTAATTGCTTCCTAATTTCACAAAAGAAAGAAGTTGACGCCAGAGTTGTGTAGAACAAAAGAAAAAATTATAAACGCTTTGCACTATTGAAAAATGAACATTCTTCCTGACAACAGCTTGCAACGTTAGCGGTGACTAAATTCAAGGAATGTGCTGCATAAGGCACAGAATGAGCTTTCGGATTTCGTTCTTTAATGTGTACCTGAATACCAGTGTAGGCTCAAGACATTGACATAAAAGTGCCTCTACAGTCAGTAACATCAATGAAATTTGTAGACAGGTCTTTCAGTACGGCCTCAGCTAGGTTTTACGACTTGTGTTACGGGTTTCATAAAAGAAAAGGCAAACGCCCAAAAGGCTCACCATTCTCGTTCTCGTATCTAAATAGAAAGATATTTGATCAATATCTGGCCTGTAATATCTGGCCTGTTTGCTATCACTGGTGATAACTCTTTTTATTCTTTCAGGTAGCACCTCTATTATTTTATCAGACATTGTTGAAGGTACTTGGCTTGTGTCTCCCTGTTCCGGTTTTCCATATCGTTCATTGTGCTCTCCAAGAGAAAAATCGAAATCGGCTACAAGTTCAAAAGACATTATAAATTGACCGTTACGTAATGAGTGGAGTTCTTCATCGTGTTCTCATAGGGGAAGTCCATGACTTGTTAGCAGCTTCACTATTGCAGACATCACGTATTATCTGTCTCAACGTACAACTCGCCGCCGATGTTTTTTTCCTTGTTAAAAGTACTAACTAAAAACTTTTATCATGAAGTGAATTTTCTTGATGAGATAAATGTTAGAAATATTTCTCCAGTCTGAAATACCAATATTAGCAAGAGCGGTCCGTCTTATCCCCGAACAATTGAAGGATGCATAAAAAATTGCACCGCTGCTACGTGAGTATACTAAGTAATCACACAAAATAGGTTCAACGTACAGAAAGCTTACGATAAAATCAATTATTGATAAAATATCTCGTTTTTCCGTCTGTTGACATACGTGGTTTATAAAAATCCCCGTTACAGTTTTGATTAATGCACTATGAAAGAGAATGTCGATTGGTGATTCATTAACACAGCATTCCGTAGGATCATCACTAAGGAAACCATTTCTTCTTGTAACATCTGAATCGACACTTTGCTTCTTGTGAGACTCGAATTCCGGAATAATTGGTTTTTCTTCAGTTTTAACTATTGTTTCGTTTGTATCCACTTCTTTCATACTAGCTTTAGTGCTAGACCTGTCATCAGTCCCACTTGAAGTCGAACCAGCAACATATTTCGTGAAAAATTTGTCTAATCTAACAAGGGTTTTTAGAATATTACTTATAGTTCTCACTTTTCCTTGGCTAATCTCCGAAATGCCCCCACCCCCAGTTAATTTATCACATCTGTTTTTGTCACTTTCAAAGCTCTTAATGTTGATTGTCGTCCTGATAGCTTACTTTAAAATATTATTGAAAAATTTCATAAACGCGATTTTAGACGGAAATTTAATTTTTGAATTTCCATTCGGTCGTCAAGTAAATAAGTAATTGTTCAAAACCTGTAATATCGATTGCTGTTCTTACGGGCTGTTTAAACTACCAAGTTATTTCATAACATTAATATTTTATGTCATTTGTGAGCGCAGTTATTTTAAAAGGTAAATGTTAAATCAAATACCGTGCAAAAGATGCCGTCCTCTGGAGCTGATTCTCCCCCTCCCCCTACCCCCTCTTGGGCCTATATGTAAATCCGCCTGTGACTGTCCGAAATTTATAAAGAAGAATATTGAGATTTCTCTCCTGGACTTGATGTAACTGATGACTAACTTAAAAAATGGTTCACATGGCTCTAAGCACTATGGGACTTAACATCTGAGATCATCAGTCCCCTAGACTTAGAGCTACTTAAACCTAACTAACCTAAGGACATCAGACACATCCATATCCTAGGCAGGATTCGAACCTGCGACCGTAGGAGGAGCACGGTTCCGGACTGAAGCGTCTAGAACTGCTCTGTCATAACGGCCGGTTGACTAACTTCAGAATCACCAACTTTACCATAGTCTCAACAGAAAACAATAAAATCCGGTCAACCACGCTACAAAGCATCCTCATGACTGACAAGCTAATTGTGTGGCGTCATTGCGTAATGTACGAGATGCGCTCAAGTAAGTGAAAAAGAAGACGGATATCGGAAATATGGATTACGGCACAATTACAAAAAATATCTTTAGCTTGAGCAAATGAGGTAAGGCAAGAGGTGGTGTTTGAGGAACCTGGGGGTGTTCAATTGTAGTAAAGAGAAATGACAAATGTCTCAATGTACTTGGAAATTGGTTTCCTTTTTGTTTAGTTATTTATAACTAAAATGTATAATCTTATAGTGCTGGTCTTATCTTTAATATCTCATTCTCTTATTTTTACCTTTCACACACAATTCTGACCACAGTCGACAGGGGAAACTTATTTTCCAACTCCCCCAACGTAAATTTCTGACTTAAGTTACGATACCAAATATTACATAGGAAATATATTAAGAGGCAATGGCTACATAACGGAATATTAACGTGATATCACGAAAAACTTCCTTTGCAATATCGTCAGTTCCGTGGGATTTCCATGTATCCATAAAGAGATGACAACAACTACTACTGTAGTTGCGATTCAAGTACGTTATCTTTACACCTATCGAGCCATGTTATTAGCACAACATCTGAAGTACACAGCACATAGCTCATTACTTGTGTCACGTTTTCTGCACTGGTAATGTCGAATATAAAGGCATCGAAAGAATTTTGGATTGCATTTCACTCGTGAAGGAAACTACTAATCGTCATTTGATTGTAGTTTTTAGTATTAAACTACACAGCATACGGCAAACGGCGGAATTTGTAAACTATTCGTAGGTCTCCGTGTTGAAGAAGTATCTGGAATAGACTAAAGTCAATAATCATCGAAATACTGTGTATCTTCTTCTGATATCCAGAGTTTGTGTAGAGATTATTGTCTTCCCAGCGAAGAATCATGGCACGGAGGTGGCTTACAAAATTTACTGTTCTTGTTAGCATGATTCAGGGTTTTAAATAGGTTTCTGGTCACAAATTATACCGGTTTAGGCACAAAAAGATGTCAACTGAGCCACGTGGGGTTGCCGTGCGATCTGACTCGACTTGCCACGTCGGACGTTCGAGTCCTCCCTCGGGCATGGGTGTCTGTGTAGTCCTTAGGGTAAGTTAGATTAAGCAGTGTATAACTCTATAGACCGATGACCTCAATAGTTTGGTCCCATACGAACCTACCACAAATTTCCAATTTTTACGTCAATGGAGCTCCTTCAATACTTGTTGAGACCATCCGAGACGTCTTTTCACCCCGTCTAACTGCTGTATACGAAGATTGAAACTTTACTAGTGGAAACCATTTATTTACAGTTCGTACAAAATAGATATGTGTTACAAAGTTTTACTGACCTTCAGATTAGTCACCAGCATTGTGCATAACCCCTTGCCAGCGATGTGGAAGTCGTAAGATACTCTTAGCAGTGCCAGTTGTGTTGACAGTTCGAGTGGGGCGGTCTGTTGCCGACGAATTTGTAGCGCTTCTGAAGCGAATGGCGTGAAGTGTTTCCTTCAGTTTAGAAATCTAATTGAACTCATGAGGGCTTAAGTCAGGGAGTGCAGTAAATGGTATAGCACTTAGCAGCACCGTTAGTCAAACAAATCTGTAGTAGCTTGCACTGTACCTGCTTGAGCATTGTTCTGCAAAATGATGGTCAGGTCCTGCAGTAAGTATCATCACTTCTGTCTCTATGCTGTTCATTTTTGGAACACAACCTAGGACCGACTTAGAGATACTGTTAAAGTTACAACCCTCCTATATGCGTCGATTGCTCCGTATACCATTACGACTAACAGCTTGTCGGCGAACAGGTGTATTGCCACAAGATTATATACAATGGGGGCAATTAAAAAGGTAGCATCATGAAGGCGGCGTGCAACAAACGACAAATTGACATCAAGTGTACCACATGTCTGGATATGCAGATGATCAGTATTCCAGCCCAACTGCTCAAAATAGCTACGAGTAACGTCATTTACATTCTGTAGGTGAGGAAAGAATATGTAGTGGGTCTCCGAAATAGTATATGAATTTTGTTTCGATGATGATGATTATGTTTGGTTTGTGGGGAGCTCAACTGCACGGTCATCAGCGCCAGAACACTTTCCCAAGAGGAACACAGCTCAATATCACCACTTTTCATGATTGATGATGGCATGATGAGGACAACACAAACACCCAGTCCCCGGGCAGTGAAAATCCCCAACTTGTCCGCGAATCGAACCCAGGACCCCGTGATCCAGAGGTAGATACGCTAGCCATTAGCTCACGAGCTGCGGACATTTTTTTGTTTCGTCTCATGCCTCATATAAGAAAGAGAAACTTCAACCAGTACATATCGGAATTCGACAGGGGCAGGATGGTGATCTCTCAGATTAAGGCTTATCATTCTGCGATGTGTTTGGATCACCCGACTGTCAAGTGAATATAGTGCCTCTGGATTCAGGAGGGCCATTCTCATGACAGATCCCTACAAGGACAGTAGGACGGTATCTGGAGTATTGTTACGGCTTCACTTGAAGCAGCACAGAGAGAGAAAATGTTTCCGTTTGTGAGAGCTCCGAATAGGATGAACGTTTCCAGATTACATTCACTGTCGTCGTATGGCCCAGTGACCTGGCGTGATGAATACAAGCAGCATGAGGTACACAATACGATCAACTGTGTTTCATACAGCTGTTAATTTGAACTGCAGCCATTGTATTTCTTACATGTTAAAACCGGCTGCCATGATATATCTTCGAGGGCTCCGTCACGTTATATTTTAACAAGACAACAGAGGACCACATGTTTTCAGTGATGTCCTAATTACCTCAACACAGAGGGTGTTGGACGGCGTGGTCGAGATTTCTCATCTGCATCTGTTCATGGAATGTCGAGGGACAGATACTCTACAGCCACTGAGACGAATGAGACTTGGCGTAGAGATGAAGCTGCATGCAATGAGATACTCGGGCCTGTTATCCAAGCTCAGTTTGACTCTCTGACCTGTCCGCAGCTCGTGGTCGCGCGGTAGCGCTCTCGCTTCCCACGCCCGGATTCCCGGGTTCGATTCGGCGGGGTCAGGGATTTTCTCTGCCTCGTGATGACTGGGTGTTGTGTGCTGTCCTTAGGTTAGTTAGGTTTAAGTAGTTCTAAGTTCTAGGGGACTGATGACCTCAGATGTTAAGTCCCATAGTGCTCAGAGCCATTTGAACCATTTGAACTCTCTGACCTGTCTCATTAGAGCCACTGTTGCTGCCGGTAGTCGCGATTACGTGTATCAAAATTCGCACGCAATATACTCCCAAATCATCTACATACATAATCATGTACTCTTCCTGCTACACTGTATCGGTAAATAAGCGAATGTACACTGTCTGGTATCCTTTATGGTGCTACTGTTTCAATGATGAGGTTTGCATATGTATAAAAGCTCATGCGCCGCTTTTTAGTGGAATACCGAGACCACTTACACTTGCGCTCTAGTATCAGCTCTGTGCTCACGGAGCGTGAGACCTAGCCTCAAGTTCACAGACGAGTTTTTTTCTGTGGCAAGGATAGCACGCGGCTGTACACATGTTCGTAAATAATGTACGCTAAGTCATAAGTGTTTGCTGTAGGATTTCAAGTTAAACTTCATGGTCTCTGTGTTGGGACTCCTCATGAAAATAGATAATTTGGCCATGCATAACTTTCCGTCATTCAAGTATGACGTAGTGTAATACCCCATTGTCTCCTTACGCAACCGTATGTACGAAAGCAAACGGGGAGTGATGTGGCAGGACAATGTGAAGCGAATCGTGACACGTGTTCTTACGTCAGTATTAGATAACGCCGACCGAAGTTGAGCTGCTACTTAGGTAGCGTGAGCACCTCTGCAGATCCAGTAGCTTTGGAGAAGGCACCAGCAGCAGTAGCAGCAGGTGAACCGCTTTTGTGTTAAGAAAACAGCGACAAAGCGCTAAACAAACAGGAGTTTGCAGTGCAGAAGATAACTGTTTACAGTATCACAGAACAACTGTTTAACCACGGTAAGCTGAAATGCAGCAACTGTCTATTTACATTTGCTTTTCTGCGGGCGAAAAGAGGTTGAAATACAAGAAACTGGAAGTTTGTAAACTCTTATATTTCATTTCCTTTTTTGTTTTCTTTTGAGGGATCTAAATGTAAAGTGTGCTTTAAAGTCGCTAGTCACTACAGAGCTAGCTTTATTTGAGAGGTAGAAGATGTGAAAACCACTGAGGACTCAGACAGCACTCAGTGAAGTAAGGACAGAAGAACACGTCGTCCACGGCGTTGTCAAGGAAACATTGCGGATAAATACGACGGACGATTAGGTATTAGCGTTCATGTGCCGACGAGATCATTAGAGACGGAGCACAAGCTTGGCTTTGGTGAAGAATTGGGAAGGACTTCGGCCGTGCATTTGCATAAGTAATTCAGGGAAATCAAATCAACACGAGCCTCGCACTGGCGTCCATATGGTGCGTATGGAAAAAATAAATCAGGATGGTCAGAGGGATTTGATGCCCCTATATAGTGTCCAGAGCCGTTACCACAGCTCCATCATATTCGGTCACCGAGGGGACTGAGTTATACCAGCAGCTAGAGCTGATAATGTTATTCGAATTTGAGTTAGCAAATTTTGGCAAGCAGGATTCTGACACCAGGATTAAGTATGGCCTTTTGACTGCAGTATTCTGTAAGCGTGTAATCATAAAATATGGTTACCTCTGCCAATTCAGGCACAATGTATTAAATTCGTTTATGTTGATGGTCAACTACAAATAGCTACATCAAGGGTCGATGTACTGTAGTTCTTCTTGTATTTCAATACAGTTTTCAAGCGTTACGACTTCTCTGTAGACAACAGCATAATCCACAAAAAGTATCATGGCACTTCGGACGTTATCCATTATAAGTATTTACGTATACTATCCAGTACACCAATGAATTCAAGTCCATGCCAAAGAGACTCACGTCCTCCTTCTGTTTGTAAGGTAAAAAGAGACAAGTCGGTGAAATGAAAATTCTTCAACTGATTTCCGGTCCGCTTCACAGATGAACGTGACAACTTAAATATTTACGCTTGTAATAAGCGAGACACACTTGACACCCATGCCACTCTCATGAAGTGAACTCATAATTCTACGATATTACTCTCTCTATAATATACAAAAAGGCAATACGATAAGTGGAATGGTGATGCAGTCACATTTAGAAAGTCCCCAGCAATGCTCGCCTCTTTTTTTTTTTTTTTTTTTTTTTCCCGTCATCAGTCTACTGACTGGTTTGATGCGGCCCGCCACTAATTCCTTTCCTGTGCTAACCTCTTCATCTCAGAGTAGCACTTGCAACCTACGTCCTCAATTATTTGCTTGACGTATTCCAATCTCTGTCTTCCTCTACAGTTTTTGCCCTCTACAGCTCCCTCTAGTACCATGGAAGTCATTCCCTCATGTCTTAGCAGATGTCCTATCATCCTGTCCCTTCTCCTTATCAGCGTTTTCCACATATTCCTTTCCACTCCGATTCTGCGAAGAACCTCCTCATTCCTTACCTTATCAGTCCACCTAATTTTCAACATTCGTCTATAGCACCACATCTCAAATGCTTCGATTCTCTTCTGTTCCTCTTTTCCCACAGTCCATGTTTCACTACCATACAATGCTGTACTCCAGACGTACATCCTCAGAAATTTCTTCCTCAAATTAAGGCCGCTATTTAATATTAGTAGACTTCTCTTGGCCAGAAATGACTTTTTTGCCATAGCGAGTCTGCTTTTGATGTCCTCCTAGCTGCGTCCGTCATTGGTTATTTTACTGCCTAGGTAGCAGAATTCCTTAACTTCATTGACTTCGTGACCATCAATCCTGATGTTAAGTTTCTCGCTGTTCTCATTTCTACTACTTCTCATTACCTTCGTCTTTCTCCGATTTACTCTCAAACCATACTGTGTACTCATTAGACTGTTCATTCCGTTCAGCAGATCATTTAATTCTTCTTCACTTTCACTCAGGATAGCAATGTCATCAGCGAATCGTATTATTGATATCCTTTCACCTTATATTTTAATTACACTCCTGAACCTTTCTTTTATTTCCATCATTGCTTCCTCGATGTACAGATTGAAGAGTAGGGGCGAAAGGCTACAGCCTTGTCTTACACCATTCTTAATACGAGCACTTCGTTCTTGATCGTCCACTCTTATTATTCCCTCTTGGTTGTTGTACATATTGTATATGACCGGTCTCTCCCTATAGCTTATCCCTACTTTTTTCAGAATCTCGAACAGTTTGCACCATTTTATATTGTCAAACGCTTTTTCCAGGTCGACAAATCCTTTGAAAGTGTCTTGATTTTTCTTTAGCCTTGCTTCCATTATTAGCCGTAAGGTCAGAACTGCCTCTCTCGTCCCGTTACTTTTCCTAAAGCCAAACTGATCGTCACCAAGCGCATTCTCAATTTTCTTTTCCATTCTTCTGTACATTATTCTTGGAAGCAGCTTCGATGCATGAGCTGTTAAGCTGGTTGTGCGATAATTCTCGCACTTGTCAGCTCTTGCCGTCTTCGGAATTGTGTGGATGATGCTTTCCCGAAAGTCTGATGCCTTATTTGACCGTAGGTCTTCCAAAGCTCTTTTAAATTCCGATTCTAATACTGGATCCCCTATCTCTTCTAAATCGACTCCTGTTTCTTCTTCTATCACATCAGACAAATCTTCACCCTCATAGAGGCTTTCAATGTATTCTTTTCACCTGTCTGCTCTCTCCTCTGCATTTAACAGTGGAATTCCCGTTGCACTCTTAATGTTACCACCGTTGCTTTTAATGTCACCAAAGGTTGTTTTGACTTTCCTGTATGCTGAGTCTGTCCTTCCGACAATCATATCTTTTTCGATGTCTTCACATTTTTCCTGCTGCCATTTCGTCTTAGCTTCCCTGCACTTCCTATTTATTTCATTCCACAGCGACTTGTATTTCTGTATTCCTGATTTTCCCGGAACATGTTTGTACTTCCTTCCTTCATCAATCAACTGAAGTATTTCTTCTGTTACCCATGGTTTCTTCGCAGCTACCTTCTTTGTATCTATGTTTTCCTTCCCAACTTCTGTGATGGCCCTTTTTAGAGATGTCCATTCCTCTTCAACTGTACTGCCTACTGCGCTATTCCTTATTGCTGTATCTGTAGCGTTAGAGAACTTCGAACGTATCTCGTCATTCCTTAGTACTTCCGTATCCCACTTCTTTGCGTATTGATTCTTCCTGACTAATGTCTTGAATTTCAGCCCAGTCTTCATCACTACTATATTGTGATCTGAGTCTATATCTGCTCCTGGGTACGCCTTACAATCCAGTATCTGATTTCGGAATCTCTGTCTGACCATGATGTAATCTAATTGAAATCTTCCCGAATCTCCCGGCCTTTTCCAAGTATACCTCCTCCTCTTGTGATTCTTGAACAGGGTATTCGCTATTAGTAGCTGAAACTTGTTACAGAACTCAATTAGTCTTTCTCCTCTTTCATTCCTTGTCCCAAGCCCATATTCTCCTGTAACCTTTTCTTCTACTCCTTCCCCTACAACTGCATTCCAGTCGCCCATGACTATTAGATTTTCGTCCCCCTTTACATACTGCATTACCCTTTCAATATCCTCATACACTTTCTCTATCTGTTCATCTTCAGCTTGCGACGTCGGCATGTATACCTGAACCATCGTTGTCGGTGTTGGTCTGCTGTCGATTCAGATTAGAACAACCCGGTCACTGAACTGTTCACAGTAACACACCCTCTGCCCTACCTTCCTATTCATAACGAATCGTACACCTGTTATACCATTTTCTGCTGCTTTTGATATTACACCTCTACATGTTGTCAAAATTTGTCACCGTATTCGGCGAGCAGCAGGAATTCTAGCAGAAACCACTAACCATATCACCCAGAGTTGAATCTGTTCATCAACTTGACAAGCCTCCCCCCCCTCCCCGCCCCATCCCCCATTGCAGTTCGTCTATTCAACAATGACTGACATTCCTCAACCAAGCTTGATATCCTACAGTATGGCCCCTCACCACGAGAACTGGCGTCCAACTATCAAACATGAAGTTGTCAGGACTTGATGACACATGGACTGGAGGACTTTCCTCCAGTACTGCTTGTAGCAACTACGTATTTCTCTTGTCACTTAACTTGTGTTCGATGTTTTGGCATTTGATCACACACTCTATTAAAACCGCTTGAGCCACGTTATTCCATTCGATAACACCGTCTTTTAGAAACCATAATAGGTCAATTTTGGCTACACATCTATTTTCAAATCGATCAAAGAAATACACGATAAGGTTACAAAAGCCACGTGATACATCGTAATATCGTATCGGACCTCCATTCCCCAGTATAGTATAGCAAATCGACATGGCATGGGCTTAACTAGTCGCAGGAAGCTCCCTGTAGAAATACTTAGTCATGTTCCTTCTAACGACGCCCGTAACTGCAAAAGAGTTGCCGGCATAGGATGTTGTGCCCAAACTGACCTCTCGATAATGTCCCATAAATGATCGATGGGATTCGAGTCGGGGCATCTAGATAACCAAATCATTCGCTCGAGTTGTTCAAAATGTTCTTGAAACAAGTCGCCAATAACTGTGGACCAGTGATATGTCATCATTCTCTCGGAACGTAAATTGCATGAGTGGCTACATATGGTCTCCAAGTAGCCGCACGTAACATTTCCAGTCAGTGATTGGTTCGGTGGGACCAAAGGAGTCAGTGCATTCCATGTAAACACAGCTGACACATTACAGAGCCACCACCAGCTTGCACAGTACCTTGTTGACAAAATCTGATTAGAAAAAAATGAAATATTTTTACCATCTTCAAATTTGCTGCGGCAGTCTTAACTTCTCTCACTCGACTGGTTTGTTTGGTATTAGTTATTCTAGTTTACGTCAGTATACTGTAGAATATACATTAGTGCACAGAAGAAGATATAAATCGAAACTGCACTTTCATTTCACATACTGAGAATAGTGAGAAATTAATTGAATGAGATCTTCGGTAAATAAATACCATACCCCCTAAACTTCTCTCGTCATCTTTAGATAAAATCTTTGTAGTCCTAAGTATGAAATGTAACAAAGTACGTATGCTAAATGATGATAAACGTATTACCTTAATTTTTGCACACAGACATTTCATTTCTCTCTTGGCCCACAAAACTTAATTCGAGAAGACAGTGATGTTTTATTGAAGAGGAAAGACTCGGATGCTATTTGCTCTTAAATCCGAATAACATTGACTTATCATCTCCAAGAATAACAGAGGACAATCTCTGCCATTTTTGAATTACTTGTTTTTAGGTCTCTCTTGTGATTGGTTGTTATCTTTACCTCTGGCTGGCAATTGAACGGACGTATAGTCCATGAAAGTTACGTTAAATATTGAGTTGTGATGAAGACAAAGTACTGTGTTGTGATACATCATTTTAGTTCTATTACTATGTTAATAGTTTATCTCAGTTAACAAATAGTGAATTTTTGTGAACATAAGTAGGCGCCTTGTTCATAATCTGTTTAGTTGCCATTGCGGTCATATTCAGATAATAATCACTAATGTTTGTCACATAGAGCCTGCATATTTTTATTTGGCCAAGTGCCACGAGCAAGTGTTAACAGAAATTTGTGACCTTATAATTCTAAATTTAGTGGTTATCGTATTGTCTTAATCAAGTCTGTTTATTCAGAAGAAAATATTTCATGTTAAATGTAATGGTTAACAGCCCGAAAAAATGTTATTCTATTCTAAGGCAACTCTTATGAATAATTTCTAGGCAACACTCACTCTTTCAGAACGATGTGAAGGCCATCCTATAGGAAAGATTTTTGTGGATTTTCCTCTGCTGAGATCGCATCTAACGGGTTTTGCATTTTGTAGCAATATTCTGCCGTTGGCCTCTGGTGTAGATTAACTACTATAACGATAGGAAATGATTGAAAATAGTCCTGAAGGTCTACAACGTCACGATCAAAAACAATTTTTGGAAAATTTTCGATGATAAATTCCTATAAATTAACTATGAAGTCATACAATGTATCGACGAGCTTTTGTATTTAGGGGAGTTGAAGATACAAATTGTTAGGACGAGAGAAGAAATGAAGAAAAGTAATAAATGACCGTGGGTGCTTTTTCGTGAATGAGTAAATTGAGATTAAATATGTCTTAAAGTGTCGCCTTATGGCAGTGAGACACGAACTTTTAGTGCGAAAATAATCTAGATGCTGATGACTGCGCGGCGAGCAGCAGAAAGAAGCATATTGGGATAGGTAGCAAACAGAACTGGAAGATGTGATTAAAAGAATATTTCAAAGAAATGGAGAAAGGGAGACTATGAAGGCAGGCGAGTGAATGGTTGATGGGTCAAGTATACTCTTTGAAGGATTACAAGCGAAGGGAAAACGTTAGTAAGACGATCTAATGGAAGGAGGGTATATGACGTCATAAAAAAAGAGCAATTAGTGTAGACACATACAGCTGAAGACTAATTTTTAATGTCTGGAGGAGGCATTTATACAGCGGTGAACATCGAATGGCTGATGATAACAGTAAATGGAGAGTAATTTCATCATTCAAAATAGTTTAGATAAATTCGTTCAATCAGTGAACTATTTCTCTTTACCTACTTAACATCTCCAGTCCCCTTAACACAATTTTCTTTCTATCTTTTTGATAACCCAGAAATGATTCATCAACCATCTATTGATCTAAATCTCTGCAAAAATACAATGGAGACTTGAATGATTTCGAATATCACATTTTTAGCCCTAACATATTATATGTGCTTCTATTTTTATATAGTTACCGAGCTTTATGCAATACCTTTATATCACACACACACACACACACACACACACACACACGCACGTACTTACTGCCGTTCTGCCTGTACTAGAGATGTGAGTGTAACATTCGAAAATTATGCCACATTGCATGGAAGAAGTTCGTCGACCAAGTGAGAAGGAACCAGCAGTCCACTATTTTTTTGAAACGTTCGTCACTGTAAAATAAATGAGACTGATGACAGAGGAAAATAGCGGATACTCCTCAGCTCCATTACCAGACAGATTCAATCTTCTTAAAAATTTTAGTTTCATTTGATATTATGATCTAAATTAGTAAGGTAACATTTCACTTTCCTAAATTTTTCATTGGTTTTTGGAGAAAAGTGTCTGTCATATACGACACCTTAGTACTGCCAGAGAAAAGTGTCTGTCATATACGACACCTTAGTACTGCCAGAACACTTGTGAATGAGTTTACGTTATTCTGTAATATATAAGTTCATTACTTTCGCGAGTTCGGTAAAGAAAGTGATATAAATGTACAGTTACAGTGTGAAAATGTTAAAAATACCTTAGCGAGGTCAGAGCATGCAAAAATATCGATAGCAATTTGTTCCCTCCAGATAGCACAAATGAGTATGCGCTCTGTGGAGAAAACTCGCGTTCTTACACGTTTTCTTGGAAGTAGTCTACAGTGATGAATCTTTCCATAAGCTATGATCTCCCGGAATTGGTGCCGGAACTTTTGTTTTTCTTTTCAAGGAGCCATAAACTGTATCCACTTCTTTACTGTCTTCTGCAGATTCGTTGTTTTCATAAAACAAAACATTTCCAAAATGGAGTAGACGCTCTAATTTCTCAGTTTTAAATCGTAGGTAGTTCATTTTTCATTCATGTCTTCAGTGAAATACAGCCTGGCCTGCACTCAATCCACGCAACAGCACGAGCAAAATGAAGCAGATTCAGTAACTTTCACACTGTCAACTTTATTTATTTATTTATTTTGCGCTTTGTCAGCACACAGCAGTGACACGATCCACCATTCAACCTCACTCATATTGTCATTATCTTTTCAACAGTAAGATGCGGCCTGATATCGACATATTCTTTGTTTTGCTTTGACCAATGCCTGTACTGTCCCAGGGCATATTTTTCTTCACAGATGAGGCAACAATAATACATTTCTTGTCATACCAATTACTAATGGGGCCCCGTCCTTCACCAGGCAGAGATTGATCGACTGCCTTTTTCATTTCTGAATGCGACTGGAAGTGGTTCTGACCTGGAACTCAACCAGACTGAATTGTTCTTGTGCCCTGACAGCTTGTGACTGAGTGGAGATAGTCTAGTACCTCAACTAATGTGAAATATCGGTTAATATAAATTATAGAACCTACACGTTCAAGAAACTCCAATACAATGTCATATTTCAATTATACGGAGGTGTCAAGTGGTAATTCGTATGTAGATGTGGCAAACGAAATTTTCGAGGCAACAGTGATCGTGCTTTCCACCAATGAATTGCTCGATCATAGTTTTGCCGCAGAAACGAGTTATTTTTTCATCAATGGACACCGTCTGTGTACTAAGACTTTGTAAACAGCCAGCTCTGACAGTGTTTAATAAAGGACGACTTTACCAATATTTGTCTTTCGATCTCAGGTCGCCAGCTAACGCTCTCCTTATTGAAAAAAACACGTCTTGACATCCAATCTGCCCATACAGGCACTCTAGTTCCCATATTCCAATAAATATTTAATCTGGGATAGCGAAGAATAGACTTATCTGTTGAGATATCAAAAGATGTCACTCAGTGATTTCCCAAAAGGTGCAAAAGATGGCGATTTATACAGTACGACAGCAACTGGAAAGCAGCGTAAGGAACATTCAGTATGTTTCGAAATTCCCATTACAAACTTCTAGGACTTGTAGAGCGAGCTGAGTAGACAACACTTTGAATTGGAATCAATGTCTGGGAGCGTACCGTTTCGGTGTACAGCCGTTTGAAAACATGTTTGCTTGGTAGGTGTGCAGAAGGGTAGTCACGGTCGGAGGTGCTTACGTCGGACTGACTGATATCATTTGACATCCTACCTCTCTGATGTAGTTCGAGCCTCATTCATATGCCTATGAGTGTTAGAGCAACATGGTTGAGTACACATCTGCAGATTACGAGTACATTGGCATGAGCCTACCGTATGGCGAAGATGACCCTAATGGAAGAGCTGCTAGTCGCCTTTACAAAATCGTTATCCACAACGTATGACAACATCAAATTCCCTTTTCGCCACAATTAAGAAATGCCTTCGAGAAAGGGCCATCTTCGCCGTCAACAGGCATGACTGTGGTGACCCATTGAGACACCGAACAACTGAAGTGGAAGAGGCCGTACTGAATCGTCTTGAAGAGAACCCGTCAACAAGAACACTAGCAATTTTTTTGTTGTTAACGACCGGAACCGTAAAACAAGTGATGTACTCGGTCAGGCCCAGCAAGTTATTTTTAAAAGTTGTCGCGATACTAACATGGTTTCAATTGGTTGTTGCACGGATCCGGTGCGTCTTCAGACATTGATTACTTTTCAAAATATTATGTGCTGTCTCCCCTCTACTAGTCCTAGAAGCTAGCAACGGGAATTACGGAACACTATGAGTTTAAGAAAATATTTTCTTGAATCACAGTCTTTCCCTTGCCGAATGGTTTTTTTCAAATACTGGTGCTAGTGGAAGTGACTCAAACACATCTGCGTATTGGCAAAGGGGATAAATTTATCACTCACCGTATCTGAAGGAAAGTCGCGTGAATCATAGCCACTTTTTATTAGTGGTGTTCAAACAATGGCTTCATTGCTCACTGGGTATTAATTCGAGCTCTGAGATCATCGAACAGTAAATGTCTCTCAAAGTCTTTTAGTATCTGTGCTTCTGACACAAGGGAAAGAAAAAGTATTTACTTAATTTAAATTTACCAAAATCGATAATTGTAACTCTTTTATCAAAAAGTAATATCACTTGTGCATACTAAGACCAAGGATAATGATTTACTGTTGCCGAATAATTCATGCGATTTATATTCTAGAGCACATGGAAATACATCTTCCTTCCACTGTGCCTCCTTCAACAGAAGCGTACAAATTCTCGTGTGTTAGAGAGCTAAATATTACTTCGTGTTATTAAAGTTTTCACATAGTATAAAATATTATATCCATTATCATAATACATATTCTAAATAAGATCACACAAATCAGTGCTCACAGTATCTGGAAATTATTCTGTCTGCCATTTGTTGGATGCACTCAGCGAACAATATTTCGACCCATCAGTTTATGCGAAACACCGTTGAAACCTGCAGGGGTACTTGCAGATATCTAGGGCGCCTGGGAAATTACTTATAGGCGTTACAACGAAGCCAATTCCGTACAGAATTTATTAATTATATTTGTTGTATACACTGTATGGGATGTGAGAAGGGAAAAACAGCATTCACTACGCATACACCAACGCAGAGTACACTGAGGTGCCAAAAGTTATAGGGATACCTTCTAATATCGCTTCTGCAGTGTGTAGTTCATCACAGAATTAACAACACATGCCCGACATAGGACTGGAATGGACAATGTTGTATATGATTTCCTTTCGAGGGTAAATGTTTCTTCAATATGTATCTATTTTGGTAAATTTGCAACTGCAATTAGAGGACGCAATGTTTTGGGGACATCTGCCTGACAACACAATGTTATTGTCCATCTAAAGCCATGACGTCCCTGGTTTCAAAACATTTACTACATGATTCTCCCAAAACCTCCATAGTCCACTAACACCATGCCCCATGAGGCCATCCATTTGAAGCGTCCCCTTAGAAAAATTATACAAGACTGCTTAAACTGACACGCAATATTTTTAGCGCAACGCAATCTGAGTTTCAAAAATCCCTACAAAAGAATGGCCCTGACTAACAATAACCTATACGTTTCACAAATCACTTATCTCACAAAAATCTTGGTTACTCGAACTACTGCAATACAGCGAGCGCCACTACTACCAGCTAAATAAAAGATTCAAACTACGAAATGCACTGATAGGCATAGTTAGCAAATGAAAGATTTTAATAGAGAACAAACAACGTATTTACCTTAATAGTCATAATATATATAGCAGTTCATGACATCCATTCTTACAAATGTACTGTTTCTGATGGACACACCTCCAGATTATCCATTCTCAAAAATCCGCCATCTCACCTCCCCACAGCCACCACTGCTGGTGGCTCACCTCCAACTGCGCAACGATACGCGCTGTTAACATCCAGCTACCCAACACTGCAATGGCCAACAACAATGCAAACCAGCCAGAGACTGCACACAGCACAGCCAGTGATTTTCAGAGCGCTACGTGGCGTTACCAATATAAAAACCTAAACAGCCTACTTACACATTTTTCGATAAACTACATGTACTTTACCATCGCAGGAATCGATCAACTTTGGAGCTTGTCTCTGCCGGTTTCGTCTGGCCAAATGTCAAGAAAAGCGGTCAGTCTTGAACGTAAGCACCCACTGCCTGGCAGCGTTCCAAAATAGGTTGGTATGTACAACCATGATTCGACCGTTTCACCGTTACATGGTGCCGTTTTCAGCATGACAATTTAGATGCCGTTAGGCCACTTCCTGATTCAAATGGATAATTACATATTCTATCAGCAATGGACAGAGTAACTTGCAGCTTCGCGGCTACAGAAATTCCAGACATCCTTCTCGAGACAAGTCCAAAATGATTTAATAGCCAATGGATTTCCCGTTCAGTTGCCCTGCCACAGTAAGAACACATCAAGGCAGGCAATTCGAGTTAGCTCTATTCACTGAACTCTGTCCCGTATGTGGCGTCCAGCACTATCCAACAACAGATTACCACCCACAAAGTAATTGTCTCGTAGAGCGCTGACAGCACACCTTAAAAATAGGTCTCATATGCTTTGGAGAGTAATGTACAGTTGCCATCCCATGGCTTCTTCAAGATGTGTATACGGCTTACAAAGAAGATCCTTGTGCATCTCTCGCAGAACTTCTTTACAGAGAACCGTTCACTCTTCCGGCGGCATGGAACCATTCCATTTACCTACAGGCAAAGCTCTGCCTTAGCCTGTCTCCAAAATGAAGCAAAGTACTACACCCTAAAGATATCACTACCCCAAGTGTATGGACTCCAGAAAATACTCGTCCATAAAACACTGTAGGACTGCGACCACGTACTGCTATGCTATGATACTGACTGATACTATATCTACCCTACTCAGGACCTCATAGAGTAAGTAGGTTGGACCACAGTACTTTTGGCAATTTGCTGCAAGGTAAACCGATCACTGTTATGGTTAACAGGCAATAGCCGGCGTGGATCCTGGAAGGCGCCACCAACGCGATTTGAGTATCAGTAGCAACATGAGCGATATCACTCATTTTCAGACGACCAAATAATTACAGCGCGAGTTGACTTAACCAGTTCCAGCCTGAAGAGATCTCAGCCAAACTAACGGACAACCTTCTCGTCGTGGAAGGACAACATGGTTAGTAACGCTTCTACGACGGTACACCACCACAGTCATTCTCCCGACAATACTGCCTCTCATCGGAGGCCGATCGAGTATTCGATCACTTCCACGTTTCCTGCAACAGGTTTCCCAACTTCCTCATCAGATCAAGGCAATTCCACTGCACCAGCCTCACCATCCCCTTCAGTAAAGTTCCACCTCTCTCCAATCCCAAACTTCATTCTCGTCTTGGAGGAGCACATCAGCTACCGCCTCATCTCGCATTTTGACTGTTACCAGCTATACCGGCTCCACCTTCGCATAGCCATCCACGGCACCACGGCACGCGTGGTCACGCACAGTTCTGCGAATTTGAGCAGCAGCATCCTCTTCCCCCATGTGCTCCGCACCCCCATGCAGGAGGGGGGAAGGGCGTGAGACCTCTGTGACGACCTAGTAGCAGCCGAGAATTCTTTGGACATGGCTGCAATTCCACTGCAGGAACAATCTCTGACTCACTCTGCTCTAGACTTCTGTACGCATTTATTTTTTACGTGTCTCTGTCAATTAAAAAAGCTTTGATATTTGCTATTTACGATCGTCTTTATTTCATCTGGCGTATCTCTACCCACGTCTACACTACACGTAAAATGTCATTACAGTTCGAACACTAGCTTCAACCTTGCAGGATAGTCAGACACAGTTTATTCTGGGTCTTCAATCGCTACGTTGCTGATGACTGTGGCAGTGAGTTGTGTGTGCAAAAGACTGATACACTTTTGATCTAAGACGTAAAATGTGTTAGAGGTTGCTTTGATTGAGTGTTTTGTAAGGTTTCCCTCCTTTTTTTTTAATAAGATGCTTTCTGTTGTGCCAGTACATTTGAGCTTGCAACTCATAATAGAACAGTCATCTTATGCAGACCCTCACACCTACTGATAATGAAAAATACAATAACATGAACATCAGGTAATTCATCGCTACTTCTACAAAACATCTGATTGTACCTGACCTGTAAGTGAAAAGCTCTCTTTATAATAACTTATATATAGGGGTGGTTACAACAAACATAAATGGCACAGGGCAACTATTTAACTTTTAGCAGTTAAATGATGTCCTTCTTTATCGTCATAGTTTATTAAAATCCACCGAAAATAAATATATCAGTCAGATTGTCATCTAAATATCTCCTTTGACTTACAGTACGCAATTTCATGTGCAAACTATTAAATTAAATATTTTTCACCCTTATTAACTGAAAAAAATGTCTTCATCACGGACGTCCTTGTTCCTTCTATAGCTCATAAAACAGTGTACTTATTATCACAAGTCGTTAACGAAACTGCAATAAACGTTCGCTACCGTAGCTGAAGTTACACAGTCTGTATTTTACTCTAATGCTGTTTTAAAATCCACATTTCCATATAATCAGCTCTAAGTTTGAACCAGCATGGCAGAGAATCTCACGATAACCACTTCCATTCCATCCTCATTCCTACTCATAACATATTGTACAATTCTCACACTGATCTTAAATGGGTGTTGAAAATTCCCGTTACAGACTTCTAGAACTCTTAGAGCGTAGTGAGTACATAATTATTTGAACAGCAGCCCATGTAACGCTTCCTTGCTGCAGCCGGTTTATAACGAGATTGTTAGGTAGGTTTGCAACAGTGTAGTCATGTTGCGCGGGGTGGGGGGGGGGGGGTACTTAGGCCGGATTGGCTGATGTCACTTCATGTCTATCCTACCACTCTCAGCACCTGGTTCTAGCCTCATTTACGTATCTGACTCAGTTCCTTCTACAAGTCCTAGAAGTTTGCAAAGGTAATTTCCTAACCCTTGTATATTAACTTTGCTGGCTACAACATTTAATAATACAAGGGGCCTTTCGAAAGTACGTGCAAAGTCCGAGGGATGGCAGCACCGGCGCATATCGAGGTCATGTTTAGTTAGCAGCGTCTTTAGAAAGAATGCACACCAAGCTTCAGCCATGTTGGTCTATTTCTTTGTGTTTGTCATACGTGTGAATCAAGAAAGTCGATTGATTGTCAGAAAATGGACGAAGAAGAATTTCGTGTTGTGATTAAACATTACATTATTAAAGACAAAACGCGTTAGGAGACTAAAGAGAAGCTTGATAAACATTACGGCGGCTCTGCACCTTCGATTAGAGCAGTTTATAAGTGATTTCAAAATTTTTGGAGTGGCAATTTGAGTGCAAGTGATGCTGAACGTTCTGGACGCCCTGCGGAGGTTACGACTCCAGAAATCATTGATAAAAGCCATGATATGGTGAAGGATGACGGAAGAGTTAAGGTGTGTGAGATTGCTAATACTGTTGGCATCTCGAATGAACGGGCACATAATATTTTGCATAAACATTTGGACATGAGAAAGCTATCCGCAAGATGGGTTCCGCGATTCCTCACACTTGACCAAAAACGGAATCGTGTGAAGTGTTGCAAGGATGGTTTGGAGGAAGAATCCGCATACTTTAAACGTCGTTTCGCCACTGTGGATGAAACATGGATACATTACTACTGACAGCACATGAACCCGTGTTCAGTGTATGCCGTCCTTAGCATCTGAAGATGGTCATTGTATGGCAAAAACCGGTTATGACTGTGTCATAAATATGTGATTGTGTCCACAAATAAAAAAAAAATTTACAAGAGAATCAATCACGCACTACATAGACAAAATGGCGTTTTTTCTAAAGCATTACTCTACTCCTGATACCAAACAACAATCTAAACAATGGGTTACCAAGGGAGAATCTGCACCAAAAAAGGCGAAGACCATTCCTTTGGCTGGAAAGTTTATGGCGACTGTCTTTTGGGATTTGCAAGGGATAATCCACATCGACTATCTGGAAAAGGGTAAAACTATTACAGGTGAATATTATTTATAGTTTTTGGACCGTTTGAAAACCGAGCTGCAAGAAAAACGCCGGCGATTGGACCGCAAAAAGTCCTTTTCCATCACGACAATGCACCAGCACACACCTCAGCAGATGTGGTCGCAAAATTAATGGAAACAGGATTCCTACTCGTTTCACATCCCCCCTATTCTCCAGACTTGGCTCCCTCGGATTACTATTAGTTCCCAAATTTGAAGAAATGACTGGCAGGACAAAGATTTTATTCAAACGAGGAGGTGATTGCAGCAACTAATAGCTGCTTTGCAGACTTGGGCAATTCCTACTATTCGGAAGGGATCAACAAATTAGAACAGCACTGGACGAAGTGTATAAGTCTAAAAGGAGACTATGTCGAAAAATAAAAATGGTTTACCCCAAACACGTAAGAAGTTTTTATTTTTGCACGGACTTTTCAAAATCCCCTCGTAAATAATATATATTTCTTACAAACATTAAAATATGTAGAGGAACTTATAAGACTTTGTGTAACACATACTTGCATTAAAACAAGAAATAAGGAGACAGTGTACCCTAAAGAAAAATCCGTCATCACAAGCATGAAGAAGTGAAACAAAATTAGACACACATATAGCAATGAAGAACTAAAATAATAATACTCGTTAACCTTTAAAATTTGCTGCCCACTGCAGAAATAAGTCAGAAAGAAGTTTATAAGAACCAAATTAATTTAGCCATTATGTTTAACAAAAACAGTTCAAACGCTAATAATTAGATATATTTTTGTATTTTTGCGTTCCATGATCGTAACTCCATCTAATATAATTAAAAGGATCTATTTTATAGCCGAAAAATGTTTCACCGCGTTTTTGGAGTTATCATCGCTCGTTTATTTTCTCTGGAAATATGATGGCACAAATTCTGTGAGTTTAGATTCTGTAGACACCAGGGTGTTGCTGCTGTTTTCGTTACGTTCCTGAATATTCTAAACAATGAAATAAGTTTTGCAGCACTAACTTTACTCAGTAAAGTGATTGTTATTTGAATTTTTTTCAGTTACTAAATAGTATATCCCATCTCTAGATTGTATATTCTGTTTTATACGCCTGTCTTTACATTTCGCTCACAGAGCTGTAATAAATGCAGCAAGGCATCTGCAACAAGGATGGCAATTTGTTTTGCCTCAATACATGTTCTGAGACTGCGTGATTAGGCCTAATTTTCCGATGGCGGTATTGTCTGGCAGTACCAGTACTCTAGACGATATGCTGTAACTATTTTAGATACGTTACTAGAATGGGTGCTCAAAGAAAACACAAAATCAGATGTTGAAAGCAGAACAAGGTAGACACACAGCGACAAACACGTTCCCCTACATTCTAAATTTACTTAAAGTCTTCCATAAAGTTTACAAAAGAAACAAATGATGTTGATGTTGATGGTAATGAAGATTTCACTATTGTGGTGAACACGCTTGGTTACAGACAATATACCAAATGAGGTAGCTTTTATTGAAATTTATAAAGCAGTTTTACAAGGTATTAAACAAAGTGTTTCAATTTTTTGGGTGTTTCGCTTAATTTAATAAGAATAATACAAATAATGTATGACAGAACATATATTAATAATTTAAACAGAAAAGCTCAATCTGAAGTAACCCATGTAATTATTCACGAGTGCCTTGTATCATTTACTCTTTTTAATTCACATATCTACGATGTCATATAGAAATGGCAAAATTTTTTAGCAAAACACTTTAATTTAAAACTTTACCCTAGACCAAATGCTCTTTTGTAGATAACAATTCGTGTCAGACGAAAAGAATGTTGATATGCAACGAGGATGGTATCTGCTTTTGAAAGTAGAAAACGAATGTAATTCAAATACCTCTAAATTAAAAACAGAGGTTAAGAAAGTTAGAGAATGTGAACTTTTGTCTTGGGTATGGTCATACTAACATATCAAAACATGGTGTGGACAGAAAGCTACAGAGATTATAGTAAGAAGAGATCTACTGTTTAAAATGTATGTAAAGTAATGACAGCACCAATGATGTGTGGAAAATAATGTTACGTGACCTCTGAGACCAGTACCTGTCTACACAATGCTTAATAGGACGAGAAATGAGCTACAGGGAAACAAATATATTTTATCTAACAGATGAAATAATGAAGTCCAAAAACAAATGGAACATCATAGTGACAGATTAGATTATCACGGTGCAGAATAAGGAATGGAGTGAGTAGATGTGCGATTGTCGATCCTTTTAATTAAAACAAGCTAGAAACATTCATTACAACAATATTATTAATAGTAAAACTATGGAAAACAAATCTACAATTTACAGTAATCTCTTTACGAAAAGCCCTCTTGGCTTTTGTAATCAGCCGAACTAAATAGACCCAATCTGTATTTATGATTTAAGAAAAACCGACTTGCTTTTGAATTAAAAGATTTAATTAAAGGAATCTGTTTTTATAATATAATGAAAACACTTGTCATTACCAAACCTGAACATTAACCACTTTGCTTGTATACACCTGATACATTACGAGAATATTACACACTTGAATAAAGATACATTGTAAAGTTACCCCGTAACACCAATCCAATTCAGAACCATAAAAGTAATTATTCAGGCTCAGGTCAATCATTATTGTCAATGTAGTAGTAATGTGGCCATTTCGTGACTCCATCCATCGGAGCTAAGTAGGAACTAGCGATCAGCACTGTCTCTAACAAGAGCAAACTCATCGCTTGCTGTTCGGCTGCCCTTCTGCATCAATGAAACACTCCGCAAGCTACCCCCCCCCCCCCCCTTATCGAAGCCCAGCGGCTCTAGAAGACGACTGCGACAAAACAATAAGGCATATAGAAAAAGACACATAACAGTGAACAGAGCATTTCTACAAGTTGACTCTGGAGGTACTTCAGAATACCCTGTATGCTCTGCAATGCAAATGCATCGGGCCACTGTATTGTTGCTCTCCTCCGTGGCAGCTAACAGCATGGCTACGCAGACTATCGTCTCGATGCCTAGTGCTGAACAGTTATCAGCAGATCGCCTCTTGTGTTGGCCATATGTAGCAACAATTGCAATCTACGTCCATAATTATTTGCTGGATATATTCTAATCTCTGTCTTGCTCTACATTTTTTACCCTCTAAACTTCCCCTAGTAGTATGAAAATTATTCCGTAATATCTTAACGGATGTTCTGTCATCCTATCCCTTCTTTTTGTCAGTGTTTTCCATATGTTTCTTTCCTCGCAGATTCTGCGGAAGACCTCCTCATTCCTTACCTTGCCAGTCCACGTAATATTCAACAGTCTTCTGTGGCAGCACGTCTCAAAGGTTTCGATTCTCTCCTGTTTCAGTTTTCTTACAGCCCGTGTCTCGCTACCATAGAATGATGTGCTCCAAACTTACATCCTCAGAAATTTCTTCTTCAAAATGATACATCCGTTTGATATTGGCAGACTTCTCTTGGGCAGGAATACCGTTTTTGGAGGTGCCAGGCAGCTTTTGAGTCCTCTTTGCTCCATCCGTCATGGGTAATTTTGCTGTCTAGACAGCAGAAATCCATAACTTCGTCTACTTCGTGATCCCCAGTTCTAATGTTAAGTTTCTCGGTGTTCTAATTTCTACTAGTTCTTGTTAGGTTCTCTTTCTTCGATTTACTATCAATGCATTTTCTGTACTCATTACACAGTTCATTCGATTCAACACACCCTGTAATTCTTCTTCGCTTTCACTGAGGATAGCAATGTCATCAGCTATAGCCTTTCATCCTGAATTTTAATCCTACTCTTGAACCTTTATTTTTTGGCAGACATTGGTTTTTCGATGTATAGACCGAACAGTGGGGGCAAAATACTACACCAATTCCTCCAATTTATTGGCACCACCTCGCGGGTTCTCGGAACGAGAAGAATTTGCTGAGTACAAGAAAGCAGAAGCCAGAAGACAGTACTCAGCTATAAGACAAACAATAATTATCGTTCATCAAAAGAAAAGACGCAGAAAACAAAATACTGGAAGGCAAAGGGGATGTAACTGCCAGACTGTTGAAAATAGGTGGCAGAAATTTAGATCCGATGTTTAAAAATGTGTGACGAGAAATCTAGTGTTGCAAGAGAATTGACAAAAATGACAGTGTGATTTACTTTTCTCAGTTTTTCAGAAAGCAGAATTATTATACCGGGTGATCAAAAAGTCAGTATAAATTTGAAAACTGAGTAAATTACGGAATAATGAGGATAGAGAGGTACAAAATGACATAGATGCTTGGAATGACATGGGGTTTTATTAGAACCAAAAAAAATACAACAATTAAAAAAATTTCCGACAGATGGCGCTTCATCCGATCGGAATAGCAATAATAGGCATAAAAAGTAAGACAAAGCAAAGATGATGTTCTTTACAGGAAATGCTCAATATGTCCACCATCGTTCCTCAGCAATAGCTGTAGTCGAGGAATAATGTTGTGAACAGCACTGTAAAGCATGTCCGGAGTTATGGTGAGGCATTGGCGTCGGATGTTGTCTTTCAGCATCCCTAGAGATGTCGGTCGATCACGATACACTTGCGACTTCAGGTAATCCCAAAGCCAATAATCGCACGGACTGAGGTCTGGGGACCTGGGGGGCCAAGCATGACGAAAGTGGCGGCTGAGCACACGATCATCACCAAACGACGCGCACAAGAGATCTTTCACGCGTCCAGCAATACTTTGTTTTTCTTTGGTTCTAATAAACACCCCATGTCATTCCAAGCATGCGTGTCAATTTTACCTCTCTATCTACATTATTTCGTGGTTTATTAAGTTTTCAAATTTATATTCACTTTTGGTCATTCGGTATATAAATAATTTGAGAATAGTTACCTCACTTTCAGTCGGCTACAAAATTTTCTATAAAGCATTACTTACAAGTGTACGATACAAAGGTCACTTACTTATATAGTATCACTCGGAATTTCTAAAAAGGTGATCATGAGCAGAAAACATTCTAAACATTAAAATCATCCACTAAATTCTCAAAATTATACAGTGCGACATTCTAGAAGAATCACAAGTTGATGAAAACAGAGGTGAAGTAATCTAAGAAACTTTGACCAATATGATATCAAAAATCGAAAACAAAACAAGAGGCAGACACATGTATGAATTAGGCGATCACTATTCATTTTATTTCTGGAAAAGGTAATGGGATAATGACAGAATGAAACTGAAGTTACAGATATTAATAAGAATTTCCTAATTAAATTTCGCCTTCATTGTCTAGTATTTGCTGAGGACATGACAGTCCTCTCTAGACTGTGGAGGAGTTCCATGAAGTGGGCTCGAAATTTCATATAAGAAGACGTGTGCTGTATGTGAAGGACCAGATCGCATTGTTCTTTTTTTTTTCTGGAAGGAAGGTCTCGGAAACCGTATTGATGTAAGTAACGTGACCTGCCGGCAGGGAGATGTCGCTGAACGGCACAGCTGCGGGCCTGGACGTGGGTCCGCTGAGGTTCGAATGGCTGGACCACGCGGTCTTCCTGCTGATGCTGGTCGTCTCCGGGGCGGTGGGCGTCTACTACGGCTTCTTCCGGCGGGAACAGACCACCTCCAAGGCCGACTATCTGCACGGCGGCAAGCGGATGGGCGTCCTGCCCATTGCCATCTCCCAGATTGCCAGGTACCATCAAACCACACAAAACCAACCTTCTTAACATCGAACTTGCTTCTTCTTTATACATCCTCGGGAGCGTAAAATTCCAGGCATTGTTCTCCATTACATTAGAATTAAAATATACGGGCACCTGCAGCCAAATAAGAATTAGCAATACAAATGCTAGTAAATAAGTACCACAAACAAGAAATTAGTCACCCAGTGCCACAAGAAGCTAACAACGTCTAGCCTTGATGATTACCTCCTTTTGATGAGGAAGAGCACATTCAAGCTTCTCCTTGCGTAACATAACATTCCAAAGCTCCTCGCTGGTCCCATGTAGCCACCAAATTGTGGGCTTATGGCGATGTTGATGCCTAAGTTTCACTCACTGTCCCAAAACCCAGTTATTTTAGGAACAAATTTAATAATTTAAGGAGCCAGTTGAGGTACAATAGGGTGTCAGAGTGCTCGTAAAAGCAGGAAACTTACGCTTGCAGCCGTGTGAGCACGGCTGTTGTTTTCCTGGAACACGGGAGTCTTTACAGCATACTCTTCATGAAGATGTAGAAGAAACGTCTAACAATACCACCACTTGCTAAGTAGGTTAGAAATCAGATTAATAATGTTGCTCACGGAGCATATGTTCGCTTTATCGGGCAACAACAAAGTTGTTAACTGTGGATGGTATCGTCAGAATGGAAATAATGAAGTAACTGGGAAAAAGTCATTAATTTTGGTACTTATCTTGAATGGATTCCCACGTAGATTTCGTCGAAGTTGTTATGGATCATCTTGTTGCTTCTAGGGTGATTCCACTTTGACTGCTAGAAGGTCCAGATCTGTATTTTAGCAATATCTGAAGAGCTAACAAATGCGTTTTTCAGGAATTTTTTAATGATCAAACAATCCCAGATCAGAACAATGGTATGGTTGAAATAATTCTTGACTTCGCGTTCACGATCCACATTTTTATTAAACATCTTGTAAATTCACATATACTTCTTCTTAATTGTCACATCATCAAGAAAACAGTTTTGTATCAAACTTCATGTATTTAATTTCTACTTTAACTGAACACAAGGCTTGCCTGTTCTTTTACAAAGCGAACTAACAACTTATCTTCAGCAAAGTGAAACAATGACTGCTCTGTGCGCATTCGCACCAGAACGGTCACAAGTAAGTTAAAGATTATGACAGTCTCACAGAAATTAATACACACAAGAACCATGTCACTGTAATAAATTGATACATCGGAGTACCTATACATTAATAAAACCAAATGTGAATATTGTCACAAAAATATGTCTGTTCCTTCGCAGAAAAGTAGTACGATATTTCTGGTATCGAGAACTGGGGTTGGAGTGCCGTAATGGTCACGTAAACAAAGAACCATTCAAAACGGCAACACTCGACTACTGATAATGTTTAAATAAACATCCTCTTCACGATAACCAGAGGGAGTGAGCCCACATCTTGATATAAAAACCACAACCAAAACAGTAAAGAAGGACCTCTGACTTGAAGTTCACTCTTTATTCTAGGTGGGTTAAATGCGTTGTTGGGCTGTCTGTGTGCTCAACGCCTCACATCACATGGAAACGACCTCAGCACCTCGTGGTAGCAAACTATTCCTAAACTGTGGATCAACAGCGTGAGGAGGCAGAAGGAACTGCCAAGGGATAGCTGTCCATATGATTTTTTTAAAAATATTATTTGGTCATGAGTCAGTAGATTGTTCTGATACCACTCGCAACTAATTCCTCTCCAGTGCCAACCTCTTCATCTCAGAGCTACACTCGTGTGGGTAGCACTAAGCGTCATCAGTGAACATTGTCCTCTTTCTTCATTGTTTGGCCCACAGACGACGTGTAACCTGAAGCACTCCTGTGAGCAATGGCCTTCTGATAGGTACACGAGTCCTAATGTTGCTTTATGCAGTTGTCTACACGATGTTTGCTCCGAAATTGAGATATGGACATACACACACTGACAGCAGAAATTCTTGTAGGATTTCAAACTAACTGTCGTTAACAAAGTTGTGAAACTCGTCTACCACTTCTGTCCGTTAGAGTCTTTCTACAATCGTGTTACATGGTTGTGAATGGTACACCATTCCTTGTAAAAGCGTTGCACATTTCGCTTTGATACAAACAAATCGGGAAACTTTATTCACGGCACGTTCAAACACGACAGATGCTTACGTCATACTGACGACCCTTTACACAGCGTTGATTCCACGAAATCAACTGGCACATTCACATCTTTCCAGTGCCATGACGTGCTCTAGAGATGTAGGGCCTCATAATCGGCGTTCGAAGATGAGTGCTATGATATTTTAAGGTGGTAACTAATTATTTGTCCAGAGGGAATATACCGTTTTTACTGGCAGGGTCCTAGGTAATATCTAAGGGAAGGCAACAAATAAAAATAACCTGTTTCAGAGTTTTTGAGGAAGTGTAAGATTACCTTCCAAAAACAACAACGATCAAAGTATACATTCATTACTCAAAACGTCTTCTCGTCGACCTAGCAACTCTTCAGAACTAAAATCCATTGGAAGACATCTATAAATCTTCGTCTAGTTCTCGGTCTCTGCTAATTAAACACAAAAACTCTTCAGTATTCAGTACGGCTTCAGTCACAATAAACAAAGTGTACGGTTGTTTAAACTTGTAAAGACGGCTTGCAAAGTTTTGTGTTGGGTGGCACTTGGAACAAAACTTGTAATCAACTGTTAAGCAAGGACAATCTAATTTTAAATGTCGAAATTTTTCTCCAATACCGAGGCGAGTGAAAATGATATGACGAGAAGAAAATGTTCTGTCTTTAGTGATTCGAACCGGGCAAATATTGCTCTTGTTTTCTAACCATGAATAATTGAATATCAGTTCATTTCACCAGCAGAGAGAAGTATAGAACTAGAAATACCGTCACGAAATTATCTATGCTGACCGGTAGTCGAAAACACACAATGCTGGAATAACTTTGGTTTTGAACGTATAAGATCTAGTTTCGACTAACACTTCAGACGACCATTTTTAATCGTTTATAACGAATACGAACAGATCTATTTTACCTCTGTCAATACCAACTATATTACATAGGGCTGAAGCCTGACTTTAAATCCATATTAAACATGATATCCCTTTATTACTGACCAGTAGAGGGTCAATGTTGGTTGGGCCACGACAGCGGAAGAAGTTATTGTAAGTGGAAACTCTGTAGAGAGTAAGCTTTCATGTATCAGAAATTTTATTTTACTAACGAACCAATCGTCATGTAAGGTCACTGGGCACTGATTTTTTATTGTATTTGGGCTTGAGATGAAAGTATTGGTGCAGGACTGAGATTCGAACTCAGATCTTCCTTTTCACAGAAAGAGACAATTGCATCACTTCCAGAATGAAATTTTCACTCTGCAGCGGAGTGTGTGCTGATATGAAACTTCCTGTCAGATTATAACTGTGTGCCGGACCGAGACTCGAACTTGAGACCTTTGCCTTTCGCGGGAAAGTGCTCTACCTTGTGTGAGCACTTGCCAGCGAAAGGCAACGGTCCCAAGTTCGAGCCTCGTTCCGCACACAGTTTTAATCTGGCAGGAAGTTTCAACTGAATCATTTCGTTGTTTCGCCAAGATTTCAAACGAAATGTTCGATTCTGATTTCTGAATCCAGATACAGCATAAACTTTGTTACCATGTCATTTCACGTTATTGTATGTGCACTCTAAACTAGAGATTAATAATAATTATTAGTTTTAACGTCTCTTCACGTATTGTCAACAGTATCAATAGACGCCTGTTTTGACTCCCAGTCAGTCTGCCGCTGTGGCCGAGTGGTTCAAGGCGCTCCAGTCCGTAACCTCGCTGCTACTGCGGTCGCAGGTTCGAATCCTGCCTCGGGCATGGATGTGTGTGATGTCCTTATGTTAGTTAAGTTTAAGTAGTTCTAAGTTCTAGGGGACTGATGACCACAGATGTTAAGTCCCATAGTGCTCAGAACCATTTGAACCATTTTGTTAAGTCCCCTAGTGCTTAGAGCCATTTGAAGCATTTGAACCCAAGTCAGACACAATAGTTCATGTTTCTTCGAATATGGTCGGCAAAGATGACATATGCGAGGGTTCGATTTGCAGTCAGCACAGAACATTTAGTGATATGGTTCCCAGTTCAGACATGCGTACATATGGTACCGATGAAATAAACTAATATTTAATGTCTGTTCATAGCTAGGAAATGACGGCGATAGCTGCTGCGTTTGAATATCAGTCAGCCGAAAATTTTCGTCTCGTCGTATCACTTTCAATAATCTCTCTACTGGTGAAAATTTCGATGCCTGACACTTGACTGTGCTTAATTAACAGTCGATTAGGTGTTCGAAACCCCATCCAATACAGAACTTTAAACCATATCATACCAAGGTTAAACATGCGTATTTAGTTTTATATGTGAATAATACCATATTTATAACCTTTCGTGGTTAGTTAACAGGGTCATCTCCAGTACAAAAAGTTTCGTCATGTAATTTAAAAATTTAAACTAGCGTTATGAAATGGAATTTGTTGTAAAAACTTCTTTACACACGTTAACGTTTGATTCATCTCTAATTGCGTGTTTCCTGATATTTATTTTGTTATGCTGTTAATGTGCTATTAGAATAATAGCCAAACAGAATAGTACTCTCTAATGACAATTTGCAGTAACCATTTTGTAGAGTCAAACGATTGTACCGAAAAGAGATTAGAGAACGTGCTAGAAAGTTACGTTATATGGTTTGCTAACAAAACAGGCTGAAAATTCAGCTCTTGAGGATAGTTCTCAGCACAGTATAAGGGGCAGTCAAATGATAACCACCGGCCAAGGTGGCCGAGCGGTTCTAGGCGCTACAGCCTGGATCCGCGCGGCCGCTACGGTCGCAGGTTTGAATCCTGCCTCGGGCATGAATGTGTGTGATGTCCTTAGGTTAGTTAGGTTTAAGTAGTTGTAAGTTCTAGGGGACTGATGACCTCAGAGCCATTTTTGAACCAAATGATAACCTAACATCCACCACAACGGGACCGTGGAATGCTTCCAATTCAAAGTATTCAACATACGCGTTAAGACATTCATCCCACTTGGAGACAAGATGATCAATTCCGGATTCGAGGAAAGCGATCGACCACTGACGGATCTGCAACAACACCCTCTCTTGAACTTCCTCGTCCGACTGAAACCGACATTCACGCATGTCTTTCTTCAGTTCACCAAAGATGTGAAAATGACACGGTGAACCATCCGCAATGTACGGAGGATGCTGAAGTGTTTCCCAACCAAATCGCCGGAGCATATCCTTCTTCAGGACTCCCAAAATATGGGAATATAACGGGGAGAGATCGGGACTGCATGGAGATGTGTAAGGACATCGCAGAGAAACTTCTGCAACGTATCAGTAACTACGTTGGCAACATTTGGGGCCGCACGGGATTAGCCGAGCGATCTAGGGCGCTGCAGTCACGGACTGTGTGGCTGGTCCCGACGGAGGTTCGAGTCCTCCCTCGGGCATGGGTGTGTGTGTTTGTCCTTAGGATAATTTAGGTGAAGTAGTGTGTAAGCTTAGGGACTGATGACCTTAGCAGTCCCATTAGATTTCATTTGGGCCCGCAAATATTTTTCCATGAAGACATTGACCGTCTTGTCTCACAGTGGGTTAAATGTACATCTTTGAAATAATAAACAGTTCGCTTAATTTTTTTCGTCTGTCTCTTTTCATTTGACTGCCCCTTACAAATCGTCATTGTTTATGTCTCCAGCGTCCCATTTCCTGCCATACTGATTCTTCTTTCTGACGATTATCGTGAACGTCGGTCTGCTTTCCATGACCTAGTGTAAGGAAACGATAAACGACAATCTAGGTTTGTTCTTCGACCGTACATAGCCGGCATGCCTCATTTCTGACATTCTGAATGAGGTACGATGTCTGTTAGAGAATTTGTCATGTTACCTTGAAAGTTGATTCAGAACAAATCTAGTTTTTGTGTGGCAAATCCACCTGGTCAAAAGACGTAATTGTTTTCATTAACGTTTGCATTATTCAGCTTTTGAGGCACAAAATGATTAAAAATAAAAATTACAGTATGCAAAGAACCGTTTACATAGTTATACTTTCCGTGCTCCGTCCGCGAAAAGAAAAAAAAACTGTTGTAAGCGGTAAAGTTAGAAGTACCTTCTCTGATGCATCTTAGAGTGGTTTACAGATTGTAGATGTAAATATTATAATATATTCAAAACTACTATGTGTCCTGTTCGAATGCACAAGTGAGCTGGCGATGCTATAGCAAATTGAAAGTATAGTTACACGATGGTCAACCATATTAAAGGCACACATCTAGTATCATTTTAAACCATATATTTTATAATTTTGGTAAACATTTTTGGAATTCAGTGACCAATTAATTGTTATATTTAGATTAAAGTTCAGTCTTGATCACGTTATGTCTGTTTTAATGAGTAACCGGTTTCGGTTTTTTTATAAAACCATCATCAGACCCATTGGCTCCTTTGGGTTGGTAGGTGGAGCTCTCCTTGCTGCTGTGCAGTCAACAGCAGCAAGGAGAGCTCCACCTACCAACCCAAAGGAGCCAATGGGTCTGATGATGGTTTTATAAAAAAACCGAAACCGGTTACTCATTAAAACAGACATAACGTGATCAAGACTGAACTTTAATCTAAATATATATTTTATAGATAAGGAACTACGCTGTTTATACAGACAGATTCCTATTAACGTTTAAAAGCTACCGAAGCGACATGGATGACACTGAAAAGGGTAGTGTGAGACACATAGGCTCGTGAGTGCCGAGAAATATCCCAAAAACGGAAGTGCAGAACATGTGACGTCACCTGAGGATGCACGTCGCCGCACGTGCAGCGATTGGGCTTGGGCATGAAGAGATGATTGAGCGATGCAATATTTGCACTGAAGCAAACGAAATACTTCCATTGGAGCAAACGCTGCAAATTTCTGACACCTTATGTAAATGTGATCTGTTGTAAACGTAGAAGTTACAAAATTAATGTCCTCGCAGTAACTAAGTGAAAGACAATTTAGTTTTCTGTTTCGTTCGTTTTGTCCCTTCTTACAGGTATTATTTCCTGGTAACGATACAATTAGGAAGAATCAACTGATCTGCTTGTGACGCTGTGAGGTAGGTTTTTGATGTATTGCACTTTTCAATAAACCAGCGGAGACGACAAGATCATAAAAAAAACAAATTTTACCTCAGTGAAAACATATAACTGTCTAACGTATAAAAACGTTCTGCCTGCCAGACGCAAGACTCTAACTATGAGCCCCACGCTTTAAGTTCGCGCACGTAGGCCCAAAGCCACACCGACGTGAGTACGTGATTTAGGTTGGGATGACCCTAAGCGTCTGGCCCATAGAATCAACCACTACAGATGCGGCAAGGTACGTTATCTGGTGACGTTACATGTTCAACTTTAATTTCTCACCCACTTTTCGGGCATTTCCCGACATTTGCGGTCCATGTGTCTTATATTAAATTGCTTGTCTGAGCGGGGACCACGTCGCTTCGGAGCTTTTTAAACCTTAGTAAGAATGACCTTGTATACATGTTCACATCAGTAGTGGTGTAACAGCGTTGCCAAAACTATGAAAATACTTGCCGCTGGGAAATGTTTAAACTTTGCTCGTAAAGATTTCGAGTGGAAATAGAAACAAAAATTATTTGAAATTTGATGACAGATAAGAATATCTGAAATTTATACGTAATTTACTTTCAAATTGTAATCTAGAAAACATTATGTTACGTTTTGTCCAACGTTGAAGTCTTTGCACCTCTACCTACTTTCTTTCGTTATCCACTTCCTTGTCACTTTCTTTCTTTTGTGAGTAGCACGCGGTTCTCAATTTAATGGCAGTGGATGGTACCTCTTCTAGAAAATGACGACCATAACGTTTATCTCGGCTTCTGGCTGGTGTTGATTCCAATGGTCTAATGTCTTCTCCTGCAGCTATCAAGTCCATGATAACATTTTTGTAACCTCCATTAGAGGTATTTTTTTGGTTGGTGACACCTTTGTACAAAATAAAACCATTCACAGCAGATTTTATGAAAATATGAACGACACGTTTCTTTCCACCGCTTCATTGTTTTGCTTGCGAATGGGTAGTATCTGTAACGCTGACTGACACGGTCTACATCAGTCTGTTCGCCTTATAATCTACTACAATTTTCGGCTTTATTGTTGTTGCTAACCAGCATTTGAACGTGTAGAAACGTCTTTGGTGTTTGCCTGATATTTTGCGATGAGACAGTGTACATCAGGTTTATTTTTTCAGTTCAGGGCTACAATAGGACTCTTCCCCTAAAAACGTCATTTACTTTGCTTCAAATTTCTTCTTTTGAATCGCTTTGGTAGGCCTTTCCTGTTCACATGACAGTTTCGACACAGTTAGTGCCTGATGTTCCTACCACAAGTTTAGTAAAGGCCCACTTCTAATTGACTTCTGCTGCCCGTACTGGACACAATACAATCCATCCTGCAGCCGGCAGTTTCGTAGATTGCTGGATGAGGTCTCTTTGCAAATGGAAAAGTTGCGCCCGTACTTGATATGGGTGCCGTCCACAGGGCCGATACACGTGCGCCCTTATGGCGTACGGGCGTAGTGGTGAAAATACGTAAGCGCCGGTAACTCGGAGGCTACATTTCTATTCGTAAGACTTTGAAACTCTTCGAAATGAACGCTGAAGGCGCCGTATGACAGCACCAGACTTAGAAGTAGCAGTAGAACGGTAGTGGGAAGGAAGAAATCGGTTCTATTTGGTGGTTGGTAACTGGAGTAGATGTAATGCAAGGAAAATTCGTTCACCTGGGGCTAATATGTTCAAATAATTTATTCCTTGTAGAGGAACTGCGGATTTCTTTCCCTAGTTGCACGACACGTTGCTACCATGTAATTATTTTGACAGTCACTGTATCTTGCCACAAATAAAGTAACTTCTCCCTATCTCCCTTACATAAGACTAATTTGTCGCAGAAAAACGAGTACCAAAAGTTTAATATGGAATTTAGCCAACAGTACAGCTTCCGACTACCAGAACCAAGTTCAGCGTCTTACTGTTAAATGACCCCTAGACTGTCAACCGTGGAGAGTGAAATGAGGAATCAAGATGATAGTAGATTTGTTCAGTTAATTTTTTATTCCGGCCCTCGACCATAGGATATCAGGAACACCTTGATGGAGGCGTCCAGTTGCCTCCCATGTGAAACAATAGGGGTCCAGCATTGCTGACAGCACAAAGATCAAGGCAGAGCGTGGTGTCATTCGAATGCCACTGTCAGCAAATTCTCTAGCTGCGATCATCATGACAGTGTGGTGGCGCAGCTGAAGATGGCTGTAAACTTACTCCGGCAAGTGGGTGGCTCCCTCGTGATTCAAGGCAGGCTGTCCTGTCTGCAGACCCCGTACTGCACTCTGGGCTGTCGCTCCAGGTTTCACAGGTACGTGGAGTAGACTGTGATACTGAGACGAGAATGATTTAGTATGCGATTGGCTGAGTATTTATACACTCCAGACTATGTTCCTTTACAACTTTAGGCCTGTACTGTAAAGATTTCCGTGGGGGGCAGTGAGGAAAGTCTTCAATCCTGCTGCTAGCGTATTGCAGCAGTCGGCTCTATTTTGCTTTTCAATGGGTAACACTCTCGCCCGCCGGCAGCTGACTCTGTGACAACTTACTTAGGCTATGGGGAAATTTTTTGACCGAATATGGTCGACACGCTACATTATGTTAGCAGCTAGTCGAGGGCACAGAACGCTCTCAAATTGAAGAACACATTCCTAGGATCACACATGTGCGCACAAACACACACACAGACACACACACACCGATGCGTACACTCATCTTAAAAGGGAAAAATCCAGATCCAAAACGTATTACACCACTGCAGGTAGGCAACCTAGCGGTCACTTTATAGAGCTCCTAAAGTGAGTGGAAACGGCTGATTATTCCGCAAGAGGGAATGATGACGGGGTGGCTCTCCACATGGAAGCTCTTCACACGTTTACGTGCTGCCGGGCGGCAGCTGATGAATGCGAGTGAAGGAGTCCAAAATTAGAGAGAACAAACAGGGTTCCCTGTGGTTTTATAGAAGCTCGGTTGGAATTTTCCGTTGGAGAGACCTGCCACAACTTGCTCCAGTGCCAACGCATGCTGTGGTGCCCAGAAAGTGCCGCCACACTCACCGGGCATCCCCTAATAACGTGGCCCTAAAGTAGTGCGCGAGCCTCTGGTAGTGCCAAGTTGTCTGGACTGTAGAGTATCCCTCCGATTAACGGCAAAATTGGCGGCCTTGCTATGGTCCTGCAGGCTTCGGAGCCAGATTTCTTGCTCTGCACCGCTACATAACTGTTTAGTCAAATAAATGCACTATCAGGGTCATGCTACGTACAACGATAGTAGAAGTGAGGGGAGAATTATGTAGAGTGACTACCTCTTCTGGCAAATTACAATTAATATATCCAATTGACTAAATAACTTCGATATTTAAGTAATAACTTTTCAAAGAGAGGACAGCAACTGCTCTTTAGCCTCTGTTTTAGAATCGAACTCCTACACAGTTTCTAGCTGGAAGGAGAGAAGGTGCCTCTGATCTGATAGCACTGTAGAAGTAGTAACTATTACTAGTAGCTACAGTCACTGTAACGCTGGTGCTGCTGCCGCAGCCACACGTCCGGCCTAACGCTGGTGGGCGTGCCCTCAGAGGTGTACCTGTACGGCAGCCTGCTGGGATGGTCGTGGATCTCGGCGCTGCTCACCGCCGTCGCCATCCACTACATCTACCTGCCCGTCTTCTTCGGACTGCAAGTCACGTCTGCCTATGAGGTAAGAGCGACAGTGCAAAATGACCAAGTTGTACTTATTACCTTTACAAAAAATTAACTGTGAACTCGAATCTCGATGGTCGTCTTTGTCCTCTTCGTATTCACCTTTCAGTTGTGTCACTTAGGTGCAGTAAACATGTAGGCTATTATAATTAAAGTACTTGTTGCCAACAGGATATTTTCTGTACATAAGCTTTTCATGCTTTTTAGCACCATATTGTGCGAGTAGTTACAGTTAATAACAATGGGTGTAGTTTGAGAATGGGCGTGTCATCCAGAGACCACTGACTACTCTAGTAAAATATTCTATCAGTGCAATTGAGATGGACGAAATAAAAAATTATCCAGTTTCCTCAGTACTGAACAGTGTTGGACCTATGGCAGCAGGCAATTAATAAGCAAGTTGAATACTGTTCTGACTGATTTTCGCATCCTACCATCAACATAGTTTTGAAAGACTGGCCCCCTTTTCCGATTCCCAGTTCTTCATGGAGAGATTATGTCACTTCATTCTCCGCCATTTAACGACACTGAAACCCTCTGCGCCACCTAAATACTGTTTATCCATTTTTATAATATTGTAAGATATGCACGCAAATGGATAAAACATCCGAACTGTCCTTGCAAGCCCGGGGTGTTAAACAGACATTCTAACAGACATTCTATATAAATATGAATGTGTCCCTGTAAGGAAGCTAATCTTAGTTGCAGATCATAACAAATTAATTAGAAATGCGGCTGTCACGTAACTAGAATGCATAAATTAATAAAAGTGAAAGTTTGGGACCTATTCAACAAAGACAAAACAGTTGTTCCCTTTTTCATTCTACATATAATTTATCAACTGTGTTCTCAGAGGTCAAGTGATACACAAAAATCATGTTCAAATACTTTCAACACTCAATACGAAAATAATTAACTCTTGGACATATTGAACTGCCAATTATTAAATCGTTATCTCTACAAAATAAAATGTTATCACAGGCAAGAATGATAAAAAATCTTCATCTATTAAATTTACTGCTACAATATCATAGCTGGTCAATGCACTAAGTTGGTGGAGAATAAATTTATCTTTTAAACCATGTACTTAATTTAAGGGTAGGTTAGTATCCTAGCTTTTGATATTCAATGGTCAAAGCGTACTCAGGTTGGAGTGAGCAAAATCTTGACTCAACATTTACTGTGGCCTAATGCGCAATGGTACTTTACCAATCGGGATCTGCAACAGCGTTGTCTCTGTGCTAGATCTGAAACGCTAATTCCCTACTCTGGCCTTGACTGAATTCACTCAGTCTGAACTCCTGCGTTCCGTAGAACTTTAATGTTTCCCTAGTCGAAGTAATGGCTATTGCACACTCACCAAGGGTCGGAGCAACATGCACAATTTCATTGACCGCAAAAATTCTCACAGGAATAATTAACTACCTCTTTGCTGTGTGTACCACGATATATGAAGCATATCGTCCACACTTCGCAGATGCAAAGCTCTCAACGCCCTCGCTATTTTCAACAACTTGTGCGGTCTGCTGCAATATGAGAGAGATGTAGAAATTTTTAGTTCTCAGAATGCTTTAATACAATGGAGCTCTCTCCACCATGTCGCATTTGCATCGTCCAGTGTGGCTTCAGCCAACCACCGTCTCGTTAGAGGTGAATTTTTATTTTTCTTGCGGGGTCGTTGCTAGCCGTGTTAAAGTCGTGCAGCCACATACCCTCGGTCCCAGCCATATTTACATTAAAAGGAATAATGTATTGCTCAGGCCTTATCCCTTTCTGCACTGAAGCTCAGCGTTCTTGTGTTAAGTGGGGTTTTCCAATCCCATTAACCACCAGCTTAGTTCGTCTCCAAAATGCGTTTCACTTTAACTTATTTATGCATGCCCCTGTAGATATTGTGTTAGTTTTTGGTACATAAGATTACTGCACCTACTTTTTGTTAATAATATCGTTTTCTGAGGATCTCATACTGTATTGTACTGTCGTTATGCCCTGAGCTCATGTAAGGTTCGTAAAATATGGATGCCTTAAATATCTGTGGATGAGATCTAGATAAAGACTATAGCACATTAGAAAACTTTTAATACACGGAAAACTATTGTAGTGAGGTATATATTAACACCTGGCCATCTACAGATCTTCGTCATTGATCGAGTTTCAGATCTGAGAACCAATAAACACTCTTTAAATTCAGGGATAAATCTCTGCAAAGATTTAGAAATATGTTTGCTGCATATGTTTCTGCAGTCACTTGGCCATAAATCCTTCCTCTCAAAGTATGAAATCAAACGTTAGTTGATTGGTGGAAAACCTTATTTGTGAGGTTAAGCAAAAAGAAGTAACGATGTTGAAGAGAAAACAGAAAAAACGGATGAACTTCCTTACTTGGTAGGTATATAATGACCCTCATCATGCAGTTCGTAATATGTAAATACAAACAAATACACTCAAACAGAGGGCCATTCACATCTGCCATTACTCGCTTGCTTAACCTAGTAAATCCTTTGACTTAATTTCGAGAAATGTGTTCGCAGACTTTTCATATTTTTAAAACAAATTTACTTGTGAAACTAAATATTTTTTAAGATATCTATAGATGCAGCCAAATGCAAAGGTTTCACCATTACAATAAAAAAAACTTTATAGAAGCTACTCTAGTTGAGACAAATGTAAATTAATCAGTGTTTCAGAAGTCACATGGTAAAGGAAGCCACCATCCCCTCACCGCCCGCTAAAGCTAATCTACATGTGGATTTCAGTATAATGAAGTAACATGCAGCCTATATCATCTGTGGTCTAAAGCCTAAGCCACCTTACCTGCATGTCAAACTTTTACTTGAGCGTGCTCGCCAAACAACCTCGTATTTGATGGAAGTCATGTCGCAGTTCATCAAGAAATGAAATGTCACTAGAACTCTAAGGAAAATTCTTAATTGTGAACCTAAAACGGAATAGATATTTTAATTGGTTGGGAAAGTGATTACCTGCATTTATGCTGTCCCTGAGTGTCACAAAGGGAAATACTGCAAATGTGACTATATACATGTTTCTCTCAACAGCACTAAAATGTCGAGTACTCTGCACGATAGTCTGTGCTGAACTGTTTAAGTCAAACGAAGAACAAGGAATCCCATTAGAGTATACACAAAAGTGGTTTAGATTATAACGCCGTTGTATGAAGTGAATATCAGCTGTTATTCAACTCACAGTATTTATTACTCAATGCATACAATTTTACTTTCAATAGCTGTATGTATCATATCACACATCACAAGGTGTTCCATAAGAGTATTGTTAACACCCTAATGAAACACTACAAAATGTAATTTCTGAAACAACTTCGGCTGGAAGCTCGTCGACTGGAGTAGAATTGTCTTCAGGGATTAGTTCCGCTTCGAACTGGCCCCCAATGACCAGTGAAGATCTGTCTGGAGAGGCTACGGACAGCAATGGTTTATCAACCGGACTGTCACCATTCATAAGGCTCGATAACCACGAGTGATAGTCTGGCGGCCATTTCTTTCCATAGGACAACGTTACCGTATCAGCGCAGTGGTGGGTCCACAATATTCTACGCCCCGTTTCGTTTCCCTTCATGGCTACCCCTCAGGAGCTGACATTTCAGTAAGATAATGCGAGGCCACACACGGCGGGATTTTCTGTTGCGTCTTGGAGCATGCTAAACCATACTGTGGCCAGAAAGGTGGCCGCATTTCTGTCCAGCTGAAAACGTTTGGAGCAATATGGGCAGGGCCCTCCAGTCAGCACTGGATTTTGGCGGTCTAACGCGCTAGCTGGACAGAGTTGGCACAATATCCCTCAGGAGGCCATCCAACAAATCTATCAGTCAAAGCCTAGCCGAATAACTGCTTTCATATGTTCCAGAGCTAGACCAACACCTTAGAGACTTGCTCAATTTGTGAAGTTGTTTCTCTTGAATATATCATCCAATTTTCCTGAAACTGTAATCTTTTGTTTGTTTGTACATGTACATCAATTTCCGTCCTATTCTGATAATTTATTTGTTATGCGTATTCTTATTTTTGTGTTGGAATGTAGTAATATAAAGTTATTACTACACTACTAAATGCGAGAAGTAGTTATATTAGAAAGTATATTGTTACCATAAATGAAAGAGTTAATAGCGCTTATGTCTGCCTTATGTAGATGTTGTAGAGTTTAAAAAGGATGCGATTGATATCAGTTAATGAATACAGCGCCGTTAATGTAGTTACTATACAGTGAAGGTAAATGTATGGAATGTGTCATATTTTGAAATATTTCTTCCACCTTACTTTCATTTCACCGGTATTAACGTTGTATTTTGAAATTTTGCATTACTTTCAGTATCTGGAGCGCCGATATAACAAGACATTGCGGGTAATAGCATCTGGGATCTATGCTTTCAACATGGTACTTCATATACCATTCTTCATCTACGTGCCGGCTTTAGTCTTCAACCAAGGTAAGCATTATCCCCTAGAAATTTTCCTTAAACTTTGCTATATTGTTCAATTCAGCGGAGACTAAACTGAAGAGTAACTTCAGCCTCTTTGTTGAAGATAGATGTTTTAAAAATTTTACTTCAGTCCTTCAGAGACTGACATTATGCAAAATGGTTCAAACTTGGAAGAAGGTTGTCATAGTTTCTATTTTATGAGGAAAAAATCGACGAGGCAGCTCCTTATGAGCTCTTAGCTTTGTATGGACACAATGGCTCAAAGTGAAGTTATTCGCAGTGTGAGTAAACAAGTCTGGAGGATCAGACGCCATGTATCTTCCCGTCTCAGTCGAAGAAACGAACATTTATCATAATGGCGAGGCTCTGTCACTTGAAGAGCACTCACTATAGTTCAATCAGTGGTTAAGGGTGTGAAAATTAGTCATGGGACAATGATAAATTTAAGTCAGACGAAGCCTAGTTTGTAATTTAACTTTTCAAGAGAATTCTTCCCCTCGATGTTCATCACGCTGAAGTCTTATGAGATAAGAACTATCACATTTCGGAATAATAAGCTTTCATATACAGATTGACGTCACCACAAGATTCCAAATTACTCAACAAATAAAAAGCAAACAAGCACGTTGTATGTAAAGCAAGTCAGACCTACGAATGCATCTTGGAGATACTGTAAAACGTAACTCCAGCTATAGTGCGGAAAAGAGCAATATCACTATGACAGATCGGCTGTGAAAACCAACATCCCTTCAGAATAGAAGGTTGCCCTGACACAGCGTTGCCTACAGGTACGTTCGTCAATTTTGTAACATTTACTCGGATCCGAAATTATGAAATCCATCGACATACTGTAGCATAACCACCACGGACTCAAGGTTGTTGTGAAGCATAACTGGCTCTTCATTCACACGAAGTAATGAGCACTACCGAAATCGGATCTCAACTTCATTCCACATCTCCAGATTTCCACAAAGCTTTTGACACTGTTCGTCACGAACGGCTTCTAATCACATTACGTGCCGATGGAATAATATTTCAGTTGTGCCACTAGATGCGTAATTTCCTTCCAGAAAGCCCACAGTGGGAAGTAATTGATGGGAAGTCATCGGGTGCAACAGAAGTGTTTTCGGAGTTCTCCAAAGAGTTGTTGTATGCACTCTTCTGTTCTTAAGTTACAGAAGCGATTCAGGAGACAAACTCAACATCCCTTCTTGATTTTTGACAGATAACGCAGTAGTTTCGAGTCTAGCGAAGTATTCAGGAGATTAAAACAAAGGCATTTAGCCGGGATCTCTGCTAGGAACGAAAAGTCGCAATTTTTCCTAATTAATTAAAAATACACCATCCTCCACATGAGTGCTAAAAAATCGATGAAATTTCGGTTACAAGTTGAATAACTCAAATTTAAAGATTGTAGATTTATCTAAATACCTGTTTCAATTACAAAAGTCTTCACTTGGAACCGTCACATAGAAAATGTTGTGGGAAAGACGAACCATGCACAACCTTTTATTGTCAGAGCAATTAGAAGATGCAACAAACGTACCAAAGAGACTGGCTACACCAAACACGTCCGTCCTCTTCCAGTACTGTGCGCCATTTGGGCTCGTTACCAGATAGAACTGGCGGAAGGCACCGTAAGTTTCAAATAACAGCAGCTCGTTCCGTATTATCGCCCAGTGTTGGAGACACTGTCACGCACATTATAAGCGATTTGCAGTGGCAATCCTTAGAACGAAAGGCGTTTTTCATTCCGGTGAGATCCTTCCGCGAAATCTCAATCACCAACTTTCACTTCTGAATGCCAAAATATTACGTTCACTTCCACCTACAAATAGAGAAATGATGATTATAGTAATAATGTTAATAAAACTGAACTCGCATGGAAAAATTCAGGTGCTTTTTTTCCCACTTGCTGTTCGAAAGTGGAGCAGTCGAGAATTACTTTGAAATAGTGTCTGTGAACACTTAACCACACATTTAAGTATAGTTTCCAAAGCAATTATGTAGATGTATATATGAGAGTTCAAGATAACCCTTGACTAGTTTCTGAATGCGTATCTGTGTTTTTCGAGTGTAGCAAAGGGGGAGCACAGGGGAATAGCTATGTTGCGGTAAACACGTCGTCGCCTGTTTGAGGCACAGATGTGCGCATGTGGTGTACGTGGCAGTTACAGTGTCAAATGGTTCAAATGGCTCTGAGCACTATGCGACTTGACTTCGGAGGTCATCAGTCGCCTAGAACTTAGAACTAATTAGATCTAACTATCCTAAGGACATCACACACATCCATGCCCGAGGCAGGATTCGAACCCGCCACCCTAGCGGTCGCTCGGCTCCAGACTGTAGCGCCCAGAACCGCACGGCCACTCCGGCCGGCAGTTACAGTGTCCTACATACTCCATAAGCAATGGTACGGTGCGTGGTGAACGTTACCCTGTGTCACTGCTTGTCATTCCCTTTCCAGTTCCACTCGCAGTCGCAACGAAGGAAAAACTACTGACTATATACCTCCGCGTGAGCATTAATTCTCGTATTTTATCTTCGTTGTTCTTATGCCAAATATATGGTGGTGGCAGCAGAATGGTTCTGCAGTTTCAGATGCCGGTTCTCTATATTTTCTCAGTAGTATTTCTCTAAAAGAACATCGTTTTCCCTCGGGAGTTTCCCGTTTCAATTCTCGAAGCATCTCCGTAACGCCCGCGATTTGTTCGAACCTGCCGGTAACAAATCTAGCACCCCGTCTTCGAATTGCTTCTATGTCTTCCTTTCATCCGACCTGCTACCGATCCCAAACACTGTGGCAGTATTCAAGAACAGGTCACATTAGTGACCTGCATGTGCTCTCCTTTATGAATGAACCACTTTCCCAGCGTTCTCCCTATGAACCGAAGTCGACCATTCGTCTCCCCTACCACAATCTTCACATGCTCGTCCGATTTCATATCGCTTTGCACTGTTACGTGAAGATATTTAAACGACGTGACTGTGTCAAGCTGGACACTATAAATGCTGTATCCGAGCATCACGGATTTACTTTTCCTACTTATCGAAAGCAACACATACTTTTTTCTACATTTACAGCTAGCTACCATTCACCACACCAACGACAAATTTTGTCTAAATCATCTTGTATCATCTTACAGTCACTCGACTGGCACTCCTTTCCGTACGTTACAGCATCATGAGGAAACAACTGCAGATTGCTGCGCGATCCGTCCTCCAGATTATTAATGTACGAAGAAAATAATAGCGTTCCCATGAGACATTCATGGAACATTACTGATGATCTTTGTCTCTGATGATGAGCACGAGAACAAGCTGCTGTAGTGAGTTTCAAACGCTGTTGAACAAGGACGCTGCACAGTCGCCTAAGGTGATAAATAAGAGAACTGCCAATGGAAGTAACCGAAGGTTGCTGCTTTCGCAAATTTTTCAGTTTTTAATGAAGCGATTAGTGGTTTCACTCTTTGAATCTAAAGAGGGAAGACTGTTCTTCCGGGATGCGGCAGTTTTAATCTCATCACATTTTCACATGCTTAATGAAACGTATTTGGTAGAGACGCATTATTCTTTTAAATAGTTGAGTCAAAAATTTATAGGTTGAACGTAGCAAAGGAGTGGATCACAGTTGCTTGTCTAAGGGCGCTGAAAGAAAGTGGCAACTTTTCCAGCCAGACGATGCCGACTGTTTTCAGAGTCTAATACACTTGGCGGAACTGTGAGTGCATCATTGTTATACTTTCTCCTAAAACTAATAACGATGAGAAAGCATAGCTGATGAAGACCAAGGTTCAGAGAGAATGGCAGCAAGACTGAATGCTTTGAGGTCCTCGTCTCGGTCATTTGTACCCTTATAGCTACGCTTATGACGATGTCCTACTGGGGCGAGCGACGAATGGGTTTGTCATGTCACTTATCCCTTCAGCTTCTCCTAGCTCGCTCTGCACCGAACTTGGGTTGCTAGGTCCTAAATATTCTTCTACTGTAAACAGTAGACAATGTCATAAAAGTGTTCATGTCCTTCCCCACTCAGCATTTTCCTAAGCGTAATAAGCGGACAACACTTACCGGGAGTAATAATCCTGTACTGTACCACTACTTCCTCTGTACTTTCACTACACGCGAAGCCAGATGAAGATCTCCACGCATTTGTCAGACCCAAACCGTTCAGTTGGACTGGCACAGCGAATAGCGTGATTCATTACTCCAAATAATTCGTTTCCAAATAATTCCTATACAGGATCCAGTATTCTACTCTAGAATCGCTGAGCATTGATTACAGATATCTTTGACTTGTAACGAGCATCTCAACTACGGTACGCCATTCTTTTAACTTCTTACGGACAGTCATTATGCTAGCTGAACTGCTGGCAGCATTTTGGATCTCTCGAGTGACTTCATGCACTGATTTCGGGCAATTTTTTAGAACCACCCTCCGCTGTTCTCGGCGGTCCCTATTGGTCAATATATGACGTACGCTTGGTCTTGGTTTAGCTGTGATTGTTCCTTCACTTATGCAGTACACACTCAAAATCGACTTTTAGAAGTTTTAAAGAGTTTGGTAGTTTCTTAGAATATTTCTAGTGGAGAAGCAGTGGTCTGACTCAAAATACCTTAAAATTTATTAAAACTGTCTTGATCGCAATAAAATATTTATTGATAATGGTTACCGGTTTCGGCGAGAATTTGGCAATCTTCAGAACATTTATACCATCATGGTTAGGGTGGCGGTGAACGGAGCAGATGTTATGACTCCACGAAAGTCCTCACTTGACGGTCGTGGACTCACAACACCCGCACCCCTACTATCTGGCCGTGCGTTTCTAGGCGCTACAGTCTGGAACCGAGCGACCGCTAAGGTCGTAGGTTCGAATCCTGCCTGGGACATGGATGTGTGTGTTGTCCTTAGGTTAGTTAGGCTTAATTAGTTCTATGTTCTGGGCGACTGATGACCTCAGAAGTTAAGTCGCATAGTGCTCAGAGCCATTTGAATCAACCCCTACCATCATCGTGTAAGTGGTCTGCAGATGGTCATAATTTGATCAAAGCCGTAACAATTTTAAATAAATTTTTATTGCGTTCGGGACTGTTTCAGTCAATTTTAAAGTACCGATGGATGTGTTAGGTGACATCCAATGACTCGTCCACTAGGATCTCTTAGGAGACCCAGTCTGCTCTGTCTGTTTTCCTACTGACAACACAGTACCCACCTCCTTTCATACCGGCGGGACCGCCTCTCGTGAGATCTAGTCGTCAACTCCGCGTTACATGCGGGGTTTCTTTTGATCGAATAGCGTGCATCGAATGAGCAAGGACGGAAATACAAGGAAGGTTACAGACTGGGATAAAATTTCAGGATGAATGAGAATCAACAATAATATTAGAATAATATTTCCTGATGAGGTTTCTACCCTCTGAAAAATGAAGAAGACTCACAAGACCTGATGAATGAAATGAACGATCTAATGAGTACAGAAAATGGGTTCAGAGGCGATGTTAATGAGGAGCGGTATAAATGAGACTAGCGATAATGTTAACGTTAAAGCTGGGGCCAATATATTGACAAACTGACAGTGTTCTGCTACATTGAAAGCAAAATAACACGTGACGAAGCAAGGAGGACTTAAGGAGTGTACTAGCATAGGTAAAGGGGTCATCTCAGGCTGAAAGGAGCATATTACACTGCGCAACGAAATTAAAGGACCGCTTTTTCGAAGCCCTGTAAATGACTTTCAGTGCAACTTAGAAGTTTGAAATTAGGCTAGAAGATGCCTACAACCTTCCTCTGTAATTATGCAAAAGCTTGGCGCCCAGCGACGGCAGCCTCAGGCTCTGCGATACTTTGAACAGCTGGATGTCGAAACATGAGAAGAAAAAGGCAACAATTCAGAAGTTCATTCGAGCCGAAAGGAGGGCTAACAATGTTGCAGAGACACCAAACTTCGAAAAAATTGTGCTTATCCCCATTGTGGTCGTGTAACACGATGAGAAGGTCGTCGTAGCCCCTCTTACCCATTTCAACCCTTCTTTTGATGTCTCCTTGGGCAGTGACACCTAACGCAGGAATCGCGGGTGTCTTGTGGGTGGCTCAGGAGAACACTTCAGTCGCACCGCCGCTCAGAGTCGACCGAAAAGGCTTCAGGGGGTGGCAAAAATGGTTACAATGGAACCACCCCTTTCCCTGGGACGTTAAGTTCTTCACATTTGGCAGATGGAAACGGCAGTCGGCAGTGCCATGAGCAACAGGAAGATGTTCTTGACAACCTTTGACACTGTTGACTCTGTCGGTCGTTTCAAATCGTCTCTGCACCCCTATTTAATATTATCGCACACCTCTGCACTGCAGCATTACTACAACGTTTGTCTTCATGTACAGTGTAGTGGATGGCTGCCAGGAAATGCCGTATTAAAACTCGTCCGAGCTTTTCAAAAGATTTATTGGTTTCCACTACAGAGGTTCGTTCACCTCGGTCTGCATCACAGGCCCCGCAATGCTGAGGCCACTGCCCCAGCGACCTGTGCAACGCAACGCTATGCCGTGCCGGCCTTGTTCGCCAGCTGTAGAGTTCCCATTAGGTCAGGATGGCTGTGCCATCAGCCGACTCAGCGGCCACCATCCCCATTGACTCCGTGCTCCTCCACCGGGAGCCATAGGCCGGCCCTGCTGCTGCTTCTCCCTTGGCTGGCATAGCTGGGTACACGGCGGCAACGACCACCGGCGATCCTGCGTTGGAATCTGCGACCCGTCGCCACAAAAGTCTCTGGCGTGTGTCAGGAGCTGAGACGACTGCCCGGGGTAGCGAGCCAAAGAGTGGCCCGCCCTGGCTGGCTGCGGACTCCGCGTCGGTCTCAGAGGATCGAACCAACGACCCGCCGTGGACTGGTATGCTGTCGCCACATCTGTTGCTGCGTGTAGCACGGTGGAATGACACGCCCTGCCGTCCAGGAGAGCTGCCACACTTGAATGAATCTCGTTAGAAAACGACGCATATTTATACTCGGCTGCGTGCCTGTGTTTCGCTAATGCATCGCTCCGAGTCAGGTACACCCCACACCCTGGTTGCGCCAGTGGGCCCCTTCTGCCTATAGCTTGTTCCATGCGAACCTCTGTGTTTTTTGAACAGTTCGATGGCCCTGTGGCCTCCATTCCACTTCGCAACCGCTGATCAGTGTAACATCCTGCAATCTGGCCCGTGCTCAGAATATCACACAAAACTAACTTTCACTATAATAAACGGTGGTGCCGCTACAACAGATTGGATCAACTAGAGACCATTCGGAAGGAAACTGGAATGTGGACAATAGGATCAGTGACGGCCTTCTTATCATGTGACGCATCCACGGTGGCGTTGAGAAAAATTGTGGTGAAAATTGGTGTCAATGCGACTTCTTTAACCCACATGAACCCACATGAACTTCCGAGATTTGGCCATTGTCCTCGAACGTGACGACACCCTCCTGTTGAAGCATCACCGGGCTCGAGTGTGACGTTGCAGTGCGCCAAGCTTTTTCACCATTACAAAGGAAGTTCTTAGCATCTCTGAGCCACATCGGAAACTTATGCGTTACAGTTGGAGTCACTAAGTGATCCTTCAATTCTGTCACTAAGTTATCCTTTAATTCTGTCGCGCAGCCCCGTATCAAATATCGGCCATAGTCTGAGGACGAAATTTCTGAGAAGGAAATGAATCACGAGCTGTGAGTAAACCTGAAACGAATCGAAGCATTTGTGATTTGGTGCTATAGAAGGATCTTGAAAATAAGAAACAGAATGATGAGATTCTCTACAGAATCGGCGAGGAACACAACGCGTTGGAAACTTTGACAGAAAGATGGGACAAGATGACAGCACTTGTTAAGATATCAGCGAATAAATTCCATGGTATAGAGGGAACTTCAGAGAGTAAGATTTGTATGGTACAAAAAAAGGTGGTGACAATGTTATCGTCTGCGAAAGGTGGAAGTGAGGCAGAATTACAGTGCCTCGTATCAGTTACGAGGAACATATGTCCGATATTTTATTGCTTTCATATACAATACTAAAAATCAGAGAGTGACATGGTAAGTGTACACCGATACGCCAAAACATTATCACCACCGCCCATTGTGACGTTGGAAGCCGCCTAGTGGTGCTGGGGGCAGAAGATGCGGTAACAAACGTATGTATGCGAATAGACACGGACGAGGGCCACCCTAGCGAAGATATGAACTGCAAATGCGGAAGTCCATTGAGATAAGCGACTTTGACCAAGGGTAGATTATTATCACGGGGAGCCTGTGGACGGGTATCTCGAAAACGGCGAGGCTCGTTGAAATTTCTCATGCTACTATCGTGAGCATCTACGGAAAGAGGTAGAAGGACAGTGAAACTACCACGTCCACGACTCTGCACAGAACGTGGGGTTCGGAGACTTGTTTGCTCTGTAAAGTAGGATAGATCCGTGGCATCTCTGATGAAAGACCACAATGCTGGAACACACGCAAGTGTTACGGGGCACACCGTTCATTATACATTGTTGAACATGTGTTACGCAGCAGATCACACCTATGTGTTCACACGTTGGCTCAACGACATCGTCAGTTGCGATGGCAGTGGGCACGGGACCCTTCAGGTAAATTACACTTTTGCTGCACTAGCTCGTCTCCATAACCGCCGTCATCGGGGTGAACGGCGGTTCGAAACATGCAGAGCGCCGTGGACACAGGCTGGTGGGAGCAGTAGTATGCTAGGACAGACATTCTTCTGCTCTTGCTTGGGATCTCTGGTAGTAATCGAAGGCAGACTGACAGGTGCGAACCACCTGCATCCCTTCATGCTTTATGCCTTCCGCGAACGCGATGTCATCTTCCAACAATGTAATTTTCCGTGCCTTGGACCCAAACTATGCTGCAGTGGTTTGAGGAGCACTATAATAAAGTGAAGTCTCGGCGACCAAATTTTGCCTGGGTCACTATCGGGCGCCATCACGGCGTGCGCAAATCATCGGCTCGTTATTTACTCGTATTACATGCCTCGTGATGACTGGGTGTTGTGTGCTGTCCTTAGGTTCGTTAGGTTTAAGTAGTTCTAAGTTCTAGAGGACTGATGACCATAGATGTTTAGTCCCATAGTTCTCAGAGCCATTTGAACCATTTTTTTCGTATTACACGATCTGTACGTAAACATCCTAATACCTCCTACTTCCGCTAACCTACCAATAAAATGGCCGATCCCTGATATCCAGAATCGGTGATGCATTTCGTTCCAAAGACGGACAAACAAACAATTACGGAAGTGGTCATAATGTTTTTGGCCGCGCTGAGTGGCCGCGCGGTTTGAGGCGCCGTGTCACGGATTTCACGGCCCCTCCCGGCGGGGGTTCAAGTCCTCCCTCGGGCAGGGGTGTATGTGTCGTTCTTAGCATAAGTTTGTTGAAGTAGTGTATATGTCTAGGTACCGATGACCTCAGTAGTTTGGTCCCGTAGGAATTCACACACATTTGAACATCTGAACATAAAGATTTGGCTCAGCAGTGTAGAAATTACAGATTATTAATATACGCTGCACGAAGACTCATAATCTGCCCAGCCTAGCACCCGCAGGACAGCAGGTATTTCAGTGGCCGCCGACTTTTCTCAACCGATTCATGACGAGGAGGGAGTTGATAAATGACTGGGTCGTCGGTGATAATGAAAGCAACTGGGATTAGTAATAGGGAACGAAAAGTGACGGCAGCTACGAAGTAATGACACGGTTAACAGAACCCGAAAGTCAGATATGATACTGGCATGCAACTGATCGAGTCTTATAGACTAGTATTATTCAAAGTAGATCTAACAATAGGTACTCAGACCAGTAAGGAACCAAATCATCAGTTTCAGCTTTTAATTTCTCAGAATTTTGAACATTGTTTGGTGTAGGCGTACATGTAAACCACGTACTGGAACTTTGGAACTTCGGCCACACTCGTACAGGACATGGCACCGAATGAGCAATATTTTCACTAATCAGTTTACGTCACTAGTGTGGTAGCTTGTCCTATCCATAGCCTAACCTAGACATTTTTTTATGATTAGGCCGGCCGCCCAGAGCAACGTCGTTCGCAACGACAGATAAGTGGGATGGGACTGACAAAAATCTGACTGGGTCTCTCTTAAACATAAGAGTCCTATGGTGTGATGAGTTTAGATGTAAACAAAATCAAAGTTTTAATATTTTTAATGGAATGAACACCGTACCGAGCACAAAATGTGAATTGATGGGAACTGAAAGCTAGACTAAGTTATTGGGTACCTGTAGAATTGGGTTCATGTCAGACTTGCCGTAACTGGGTAATATATAGTAAGAGTAATAAATACTGCCACCTTGAAGCAAAATAATACATGGCAAGCAATGAACGGACGGTACAAGAGGAACACTAGCAAAGGCAAGTCTTCTGCTATGAAACTTACATCCTATTTGATAAAGTATCTTCGCAAAATGAATTCTCTTACTGAAAAGTAAACTGTGGGACAACTAGAGAAGGAATAGAATCGTACCAGTGCTACACAACAATGCCGAAAAATAAATTGACTGATAACGCAAAACATGAGGTGGCTGTATGTAATATCCATGCGGAAAGGAATATGACGGAATCAGAGTAGTAGACAGGATATCAAGACAAATGTTAATCGAATAGCTTCCTATTAGCAGAGGGACCAGTATAGGGCTAAAAATGCAGAAGATACAGATTGGAATTTGCACCATAAATTACCAGGGCACTGGGTGGAACTGTTAATGTGAGAGCGGAAAACGGGAGGAAATTGTAGGGATCATACATAACCAGACGAGTCAAAAGGCTGATAAAAGCGATCCTTACGATCGCTTGTGGTATATTTCGCTCCAGGAAGTACGTTCTGAGTGGAACACAACTACGTCAGATATATTATGAGTTACAGATAAGAAACGGACGGTTAGACTGACTTATTTTAAAGAGATCCATACCTAGTGTAGCCGCCATATTTTGTAAACATCTTCTTGTAGACGAAATTGCAATAATGTAATCATGCACCAAATAAATGATGGCTTTCATCATTTCCCAATAATAAACATTGAACCACATGTGTCCGATCCACAGGGTTATCATTTCACTGTAGACTACTGTTGTTTCTACACTACTGGCCATTAAAATAGCTACACCTAGAAGAAATGCAGATGATAAACGGGTATTCATTGGACATATATATTATACTAGAACTGACGTGTGATTACAATCTCACGCAAATTGGGTGCATAGATTCTGAGAAATCAGTACTCACAACAACCACCTCTGGCCGTAATAACGGCCTTGGTACTTCTGGGCATTGAGTCAAACAGAGCTTGGATGGCGTGTACAGGTACAGCTGCCCATGCAGCTCAAACACAATACCAGAGTTCATTAAGAGTAGTGACTGGTGTATTGTGACAAGCCAGTTGCTTGGCCACTATTGACCAGACGTTTTCCTTTGGTGAGAGATCTGGAGAATGTGCTGGCCAGGGCAGCAGTCGAACATTTTCTGTATCCAGAAAGGGCCGCACAGGACCTGTAACATGCGGTAGCGCATTATCCTGCTGAAATGTAGGGTTTCGCAGGGATCGAATGGAGGATAGAGCCACGGGTCGTAACACATCTGAAATGTAACGTCCACTGTTCAAAGTGCCGTCAATGCGAACAAGAGCTGACCGAGACGCGTAACCAATGACACCCCATACCATCACGCCGGGTGATACGGCAGTATGGCGATGACGAATACACGCTTCCAATATGCGTTCACCGTTGTCCCCAAACACGGATGCGACCATCATGATGCTGTAAACAGAACCTGGGTTAATGCGAAAAAATGACGTTTTGCCATTCGTGCACTCAGGTTCGTCGTAGAGTACACCATCACAGGCACTCCTGTCTGTGATGCAGCGTCAATGGTAACCGCAGCCATGGGCTCTGAGCTCATAGTCTATGCTGCTGCAAATGTCGTCGAACTGTTCGTCCAGATGGTTCTTGTCTTGCAAACGTCCCCATCTGTTGACTCAGTTATCGAGACGTGGCTGCACGATCCGTTACAGCCATGCAGATAAGATGCGTGTCATCTCGACTGCTAGTGATAGGAGGTCGTTGGGATCCAGCACGGCGTTCCATATTACCCTCCTGAACCCACCGATTCAATATTCTGCTAACAGTCATTGGATCTCGAGTAACGCGAGCAGCAATGTCGCGATACATTAAACCGCAATCGCGATAGGCTACAATCCGACCTTTATCAAAATCGGAAACGTGATGGTACGCATTTCTCCTCCTTACACGAGGCATCGCAACAACGTTTCACCAGGCAACGCCGGTCAACTGCTGTTTGTGTGTGAGAAATCGGTAATGTCAACACGTTGTAGGTGTCGCTAACGGCGCCAACGTTGTGTGAATGCTCTGAAAAGCGCATCATTTGCATATCACAGCATCCTCTTCTCGTCGGTTAAATTTCGCGTCTGTAAAACTTCATCTTCGTGGTGTAGCAATTTTAATGGCCAGTAGTGTATATCTGACTGATAATATTGCTTTAAGCATGTAATTGGTTGTCTGAAAACATATGGGTTTGTTCATCTCCCCTACCACTGGTTTTATGCAACTTGTAATGGCGTCAGAAACCAAGTGCAAGATTTCCATATTCCCTCGCTCGCTACCTGCATACTGTTAGTCCTATAGAAAAAATGAGCGGGACCTTTTTGTAGGAAATTTGATATAGCTAAATTTCCTATTGTGGTGCGTTTTTGCTACAGCCCGTAATTTCGGATTATTCAAGAAAAATGTACAAAAGTTACCTTCAAACGCGTTTTTCTTGAATAGCTCGAAAACCGTGGTCTGCACTAAAAACGAAGCCCAGTATAAATATTTACTTTATTAAATTTGCTAGAAAAAAGTCCTGTTCAATTCTTATGGAGGATTAATAGTTTGTACTTAGCGAGTCGAGAGTATGGAAACATTTCCTGTAGTATTTGAAGGCATTGGTAGATGCAGGTGAATCAGCCTTTTTAATTCCTCATTCCCTTTACAACGGATTTACCTGCCGTCCATTCATAACATCTATTGTTTTTATTATTTTTCACCACTGTCATCTTACACCGTCTGCAGTAACTGTCAGCTGTAATTCTCAAATACAGTAAACTACAGCAATTTACGAAGGCTATTTTATTAAGAAAATAACAGAATTCTCAGAAGCTCCTTCCAGATTTAAACTCAATGGAAATCGTTTTTTCTGATTTTCACTTACTAGTCCTAAATTATAGAAGAATTTTACAGTTTGATCATTTTGTTGGTAAAGGACCAACAACGTTTTTAGTATGCTACGAAGCGTTTATTAACAAATCTGTCACAGTCGCAGTTCATATATTTGGTGACAAGATTCGAACCAGATGGTTTATTCTCAGGCTTGACCTACTGGGGCTGCACTGTAAGTGCCTAACCTTAATAACAAACACCAAAACGGCGATACGTGCTTTACAAAGTGACTGCAGATTCTCGTCACAATCAAGATGTGATTACTTAGCAAGTTATAATCACATTTGCCAGGTAGGCATATTTTGATTGTGGCAATTATCTGAGATCACTTTGTAATGCATATATTACCATTCTGATCTTTGCTATGAAGACTAGGCACTTGCTTCCGGAGGTCAGGCTTGAGAATGAACCATTTGGTTCGACACTTATCATCAAACGCATGTACTGTAACTATAACAGATCTGTTAGTAAACACTTCATGAAATTATAGAAGATTGTTTCTACTGAAATGTCGTGTGGCTAGGGCCTCCCGTCGGGTAGACCGTTCGCCTGGTGCAGGTCTTTCGATTTGACGCCACTTCGGCGACCTGCGCGTCGATGGGGATGAAATGATGATGATTAGGACAACACAACACCCAGCCCCTGAGCGGAGAAAATCTCCGACCCAGCCGGGAATCGAACCCGGGCCCTTAGGATTGACAGTCTGTCACGCTGACCACTCAGCTACCGGGGCGGACATTGTTTCTACTGCCCCGGTATACATTCAGTTCTAGCGGGCCATATCCGTAAAATAACTAATAGTAACAGAAATATTTGATTTGGGCAAATGTATTTCAAATATACTGCCAGAAGAATTTCTGAATTATCACATCACACTGTGTTACACATGTGCACATACAACATATGAATTCACTTATTGTTTTAGGCGAGTGTCTGTAATTCTCTATGTTCCTATCTTTCAGTTTCTGGTATCGGTGTGCACGTGATCTCACCTATTGTATGCGCTGTGTGTATCTTCTACACTATGTTGGTGAGTAAATAAATAATATACCTAAAACATAACATAGTTTCCGTGATATATGACTGTTTACACACGTAGCAGCAGCTTACGGACTGAGCCCACTAACAGATGAGCCGAGGGCTCTCTTCATAACGCTTCAAAATGATTACTGCTGTCTTGTCGATGTAAATTCACTATCTGAATGTGTTTTGTAGGCAACAAAGCCTCCAGCAGAGGGTTATCGGAACTGAAGGATTTCATGGTGTTTACGAGTGAAGTTGTAATTTATTTCCTTCTTCCTCTTACACTTTTTCTTCTTCTGGCGTTACTGCCTCTTTACCACAACGGGTAGCCTCTTCGTGAATTAGATTTTGCCCTCCTCCTTCAAGAATATCTTTATTCATTTCCTTCCTCTTCTGGGATCTTCAGTATCCTCTTCTCTTGTCTGCTTTGTGGGGACGCTCTATTCTTTTACTATATCCTCCTCTTTCGTCGATCTTGTCGGTACGCACATGCTTCTCCAATTTTCCTTCCCTTCCATCATCGTGAGCCCCTTGCTTGACTCGAGTTCAACAACGCATTTGTGTCTTGTTTTTCCTCTTGTCTATTCTGTTGTTTCCCATCATATATCGCCATTCTATCCATACTCATCCTGATTACATGTCTGTCAAAACTAGTTATTTTCAATTGAACGTCTATTGTTATACTCATGATCCAGTACAGTTCTTTCCTAAGTCTTCACAGCCATTTCTCACCCCATCTCTTTGTGTTTTGGAACTTCTTCGTTTTCTTCTCTTTTCTTTTTGTTGTTTTCGTGGACTATTTCATCCCAGTGTTATCGTCTCAGTTGTGTAAATGGCTACGTATCTCACCATGGCCTTGTAGCGTCTTTATTGTATATATCTCTTTTCATTACTCGCTTATTGCTCCCTGCTATTTGCTCACCTCGTCTAGTGCTACGCTGAACGAAAATGGGGATAATCCATCTCTCTGTCGACAGCAGCCTTCCTTTCAAATACTTTCAAGATAGTGGTCCTGTAAATCTCGCCCTTCTCTTTGTCAGAATCGCCGTTATTAGTTCCCGTTTACTGCCGACCAGTCCTCTCATCTTCATCCTTGTAAGAGTCCTCCTGTCGATGAACTCAAATGCCTCTGCTAGCTGTTGTGGCCGAGCGGTTCTAGGCGCTACAGTCTGGAACCGCGCGACCGCTACGGTCGCAGGTTCGAATCCTGCCTCGGGCATGGATATTTGTGATGTCCTTAGGTTAGTTAGGTTTAAGTAGTTCTGAGTTCTAGGGAACTTATGACCTCAGCAGTTGAGTCCCATAGTGCTCAGAGCCATTTGAACCATTTTTTCAAATGCCTCTGTGAAGGCCACGAGAGTTACAACATCTTTTTTGTTTTTTAAGACTCTATGTTCTATCAGTTGTTTTGGGGTAAATATCTTCTACCATTCCTGAATTCATTTCGATATTCTCCAACTGTAGTTCCTTACCTGTGCTACTAATATCTTCGGCATGATTTTCGACAGCACCTTGTAGTTGACCCTTGACTTTGAACTAGTATTCTGGTTACAGAGTATGACATACATCTACGAGTTCCATCTTCTGGGAATTGTGGGAATAGTTACAATTTTGGTGCACGAATGATAAATTATAGTTCAGTGTGGCGCGGGAGGGGGGGGGGGGGGGGAAAGGGAATACACGGTAGTATTTAAGATTGGTTGGTTTTGGGGAAGGAGACCAGACAGCGTGGTCATCGGTCTCATCGGACTAGGGAAGGATGGGGAAGGAAATCGGCCGTGCCCTTTCAGAGGAACCATCCCGGCATTTGCCTGGAGTGATTTAGGGAAATCACGGAAAACCTAAATCAGGATGGCCGGACGCGGGATTGAACCGTCGTCCTCCCGAATGCGAGTCCAGTGTCTAACCACTGCGCCACCTCGCTCGGTAGTATTTAAGAGAAGGCGTGCTTTATCGAGCAATTTTTGGCGAGTCTCACTGTGTTGAGTCACAGAAGTCAGACCGTCACTAGGAGTAAAACGTCCTTTTTACCGCTTAAAGCTACAATCATTCTTTACTTAAAGGCAAATTTTCCTTGCTTTCAGATTATAAATTTTCTCCTAATAATGGTGAATGTAGATTACCGCAGTTCGCCTAGTGAAGATGCATATTAACGAGAAATGTAGATACAAGCTCTGTTGTTACCTTTCAAAGCTGTCATTTTTATGCACAAAAATCTACATAAAGCGCTGATATAAAATCATTACTTTATTTGCTTTTGAGTCTTAACGCGCATTTTATCGCGTGTGCAATGTAGCCTCCAGCCACTATTTCCACTTCATTGTTCATAGTCTCAGTATTTACAGCGGGGCTTCCCGTCGGATAGATAACAATCGTGATCCCATTCGTTGCTGTGTACTCGTTTGAAAGAGTCATCGTAACACAGCCGGTTGCCTTGTACCTGTATGAAACCATGCATCATTTACAAACTTGTGAAAAATCTGTGGTTATCAGTGCGCGTGCTTCTTAGAGGCCGAACAAGAGCCGTGCGCGGGCTTGCGAGAGAGTGTACTGAAACTTCGTCCTACATAACAAAAATAAATAAATAAATAAATAAAATAAAAATAAAAATAAAAAAATAAAAGAAACTAATTCCGGCAGGCGGAGGAAGTCTTCATTGGACGAGTTTACACAGGGAAACATAAGAAGGAAAATCCACGACATAAATATGCAAAAGCCATTTTCAACTATAGCAGCCGTATTGAAAAGTTGAAGAATGAAGCGGTAGACTTTCCTGATAAAAATGAAACTACCCTTTGGCGTGGTGTTCGGAAAATACGCTTCGTATACAAAAAGCATTCTACATTCAACCTTTGCTGATGGAAAATAACAACTTTTCAGGAAAAAGCGGCCAGTTCTTGCGGGAAATCAAAAACTTACGAAACATTGGATGGACTGTCTATTACACTATTGATAATTGGTGTGGTGCAAATCATTCCAGAAAGTTTGGATGGCAGGAACAAAAGACGCATTATGTGTCGGAAAATGTATATGATTATCACAGAGAAACTGATCAGGGATGGAATGGCTAAAAAGGCGGGATTCAGACACCACCCGGTCCTGGAAAGAGACACACCGGGGACGAAGACTGGTTCGTGCAAAATGCTGACTTATGTTTCATTGCACAAAAAAGGAGGAGTAGGTTATCATTCTGAGACGAATGCCAGACACAACAAAGAGTAATTTAGGAGCGTTCTCAAAAAATTAACAAACAGATCTGCGATTCTTGTAGACCAGGTTCCATATCAAACGATGATAAATTCAGTATCACCGAACCCATCCAGGAAATCGAGAAAGGACTGCGTTACTGCATAGGAAGAACCCAACAATGTGGAGCTTCTGTTTAATGCCCTGCCATGGCGGGAATTTACTGAAGCTTACGCACTGGAATATGCGCGACTGATCTTTGGGTCATAATAATACTTTTTGGAAAGTGTATTACGCTTAGTGGATAAGGAAAAGAAACTTCCGTGCTTGAATGTACCGCATAGCTGATTCAACGCTATTTAACGTATTAGGGCGTTTGTCAAGAACAGGGTTGCTACCAAGACGAAGAATTTTAAGACAAATGATACTTTACACCTTTGCCGCTTCGCTCTGGAAGGTACTCCCCGAAGTGAAGGAATTCAGGGTGTCATTTACACAAACTTTGGAACAGTTATGCAGAAAGAGCCCACTGTCTTTACGTAACAATAGAACCGTTGCCGATTCAAGTAGACGTCTTTGGTGGCAGCAGCGAGACCTCAGGCAACAGGAGTAAAGTAAGTTTTATTTCACTCAACATTCTTTCCTGCGGTATTTATTAGAGCTAATGATTTTTCATTTACTGCCAAAATGCGCAGCACATTTCATTGTCACTTTATTGACGCGTATTGACGTAATATGTCTGTATAGAAAGCTCTCTCTTGCGGAAGCTATCACTTGCAGCCTTGCGTATGATTGTCCTCTACTCGTAACAAGAACTGAATGCGGCGATGCTGTATTGAAATGCGGCCGTGAAGTTGCCATTCCTCCTTGGTGAATAGGTGCATATCGCCCTTCACAATAGTGACAGCGAGCAGGTGTGACAGCTACGCTCCACCACTGTCTCACATGTATTGCACCTATTAACGAACTGATTTACAGACTCGTGACTGACAAACGCAGAGAGTATTTATTAATAAAGACATTTGATGTAACCAACGAGAGCTCAAGGTTTACATCCGTGTTCTCTCCTCCAGAATAGCTACAACGATATACAAAATCGCAGCGTCTTGCTTTGAAATTATAATTATGAAACGGCTAATCAGAAAATAAAAAAATAAAAAATATCCGCCTGCAAATAGAAGAAGGTTACATCATTAAACAGGGAGAATATTCCCACTTACTTGGTGAGTTATCACGTGCGCTTTTCATCATTGAAACCTACACTGTCTGCATCCACCTCCAAGTGAATTTGCCTCCTAGGAACAAATTTCCGGACATATGATGATATGAAAATCTTTATTTTTTATCCCCTCAGGTATCAGTTTCTGAAATTTGTCCCCATTTAGAAATATCGGCCCATCTTAAGTCCATATGCTTAGTTCTTCTACATTACCCGTCTTTTTCCTACAGGTTACTCCAAACTTTTCTCAGAATTTTGATGTTTTTGCACCATTTTACATTTTAAATGCTTCAGATATGTCTACAAAGCAGCTAAGCATTATATTAGCCGATTCTTACAATATGAAAGTAAACGAAACTTGCCCCATGTGACAGTGGGAGGTTTTGTACACCATGCTATGGTCATATCGTAATGTTAGTTATTGTATGGTGCTCAGACTGTTATTTTTTACACAGCTCTAAAGTCGGTCCAATGGTCACAGAATTAGTTTTCTGAACAGTAAGTGAAAAGCAAGTGCAGCTGTAGTACATGGAAAGAAATTCCTCAAATATTTTACAGTTTTCGTCGACTGCTGTACAAAATGTTACTCTCAGTGAAAAGCACTGCACTTTCAGCTGATAAACGATTGACTGGCCTTTGAATAATTCTATCTCGGGCTAATATTTCCTGACTTTCTTTTTCCCCGGTGAACCTAATTTCTTTCTAACACGTCTTAGAACGAGCAAAGTAAACTCTTTGCATCGTATTTATCCGAAATCTTCACCATTCACAGTTATCCTCATTTAACTGCATATAGTTGCCTTCACTCTGTGAACTGTATCACCGCCTTGTCCTAATTTTTGTGCGAAATTCTTAGTTACTCGGCTGTATCAAACAGAAAAGGAGACAGCCATGACAGCATCGATATTAAATGAATACTTCACGACATATGTAACAGCTGACATAATCTTGACTGGATTGGTGATTTCCTGTCAGAGAGGTCCCCGTTCGTAGTTCAGAAATGGCTCTGAGCACTATGAGACTTAATTTCTGAGGTCATCTGTCCCCTAGAACTGAGAACTACTGAAACCTAACTAACCTAAGAACATCATACACATTCATGTCGCGCGGGATTAGCCGAGCGGTATAAGGCGCTGCAGTCACGGACTGTGCGGCTGATACCGCCGGAGGTTCGAGTCCTCCCGCGGCCATGTGTGTGTGTGTTTGTCCTTAGGATAATTTAGGTTAAGTAGTGTGTAAGCTTAGGGACTGATGACCTTAGCAGTTAAGTCCCATAAGATTTCACACAGATTTCATCCATGCCCGAGACAGGATTCGAACCTGCGACCGTAGTAGCAGCGCGGTTCTGGACTGTAGCGTCTAGAACCGCTCGGCCACATCGGCTGGCCCGTTCGTAGTAATTGACGGAAAGTCCCAGAGTAAAACAGAAGTGATTTCTGGCGTTCCCCGCAGTATATCAAAGGCTCTCTGCTGTTCCTCGTCTATGTAAACGATTTAGGAGCTAATCTGAGCAGCCGTCTTAAGTTGTTTGCAGATGATGCTGTTGTGTATCGTCTATTAAACTCGTCAGAAGATCTAACCGAATTGCAAAACGATTTAAAAAAGATATCAGTATAGTCTGAAATTGGCGTTACCCTAAATAATGAAAAGTGTGAGGTTATTCACATGGGTGCTAAAAGGAATCCGTTATACTTCGGTTATACGATAAATCAGTCGGCTCTAAAGGCCGTAAATGGAACTAAACACCTTGGAATTACGATTGCAATAAAATAAAATGGGAAATAACACGCAGAAAATGCAGTGGGGAAGGCGAAACGAAGCCTGAGATTTATCGGCAGAACACATAGAAGATGCAACAGCTCTGCTAAAAAAACTGCATACACTACGCTTGTACGTCCTCTGTTGGAGTACTGCTGCGCGGTGTGGCCTCCTTACCATATAGGATTCCCACAGAACATCGAGAAAGTCCAAAGGAGAGCAGCACGCTTGGTATTATAGGGAATAGGGCAGATTTATGGTGGAAATTATTAAAACAAAGGCGTTTTTCGTTGCGGCGGAACCTTCTCTCGAAATTTCAGTCACCAACTTTCTCCTCCGAATGCGGAAGTATTTTGCTGGCGTCGACCTACATAGGGAGAAACGATATTCATAATAAAATAAGGGTAATCAGAGCTCGCACAAAGACATATAGCTGTTTGCTTTATCAACACGCTGTTCGAGAATGAAATAATGAAGAATTATTATGAAGGTGGTTTGATGAATCCTCTGCCTGACCCTTATTTGAAGTGTATCCATCTAATGTAGATGTAAATGTGTTACAATTGAGCTAATTTTCTCATTTCTTCCTAGTGATCTTTGCCACCTCGTATAAAGGAAGTCGGAAACTTTCTTTAGTAGTTTTGATTATACTCAACAGTCACAACCACCCCCCCCCCCCCCCCCCCCCTCCAAGAGAAATGGACTGTAACTCTGCCCCTGGCATAACCCAGGCGAACACGAAATCCGTATCCACTCAGTCCAGCACATTACTGGACATGTAAACATACGCCTTCTTTTTTCAGACATCTTTGCAACTCAGTTTTTCTGTTGAAGATGAAGTTCAGTGCCACTTAAACCCTTTTGTATTAACACTCAGAAACAGCATGATTTTTAAAATAGTTATGACAGTTTATAGTATTCTGAAGTTCTTCTCCTGATCAAGATCAACAAGTCCAGTTAGTCACATTCATACACATCAAACCATTCCTCCAGTATACGTCTCGGTCTATCTGTACTATTTTCCAACTTGCAACTTTCTTTCTTTCTTTCTTTTTTATTTTAAATTGAAGACATGAGTCTTCTGCCTGGTTTCGTGCCGCCTGCCATGAATTCCCAGCGTGTGCGTGACTCTTTGTTTGTGTAGCACTTGCACGCAATATCTTCAATTATTTGTTGAAAATTTTCCAGTCTCTGTCGTCGCCAACAGTTTATATCCTTTGGTGCTCCCGCGAATACAAATTCCTTGATGTTGCAACACATAATCGACAATCCTGTCCCGTATTCTTAACAACGTTTTCCATATATTCTTCTCCTCATTGGTTTTGCGAAGAACATCCAAATTTCTGAGATAAAAATACACTTTTGGTTGCGTAGGTTTTTATATTCAAATTTCAAAGAGGCGTTTCGCCTGAGGTAAACATCTTTGGATTATTTACAAACGCAAAGACTGTTTAAAACTACGTTTCCGGAACACCTGCTCACAAAAAGAGGGCAGAAAAAACTACACTCGTTATTCGTAGAACATAGTACGCCTTCCATCAGTAAGACACAAATTTTCCGTTATGCCCATATGGGTCAAAAACTCAATATACTTGAGGAATCTGCGATCGCTTAACGCACGTTTTTGATGTCCTCCTCAATGATTAGCAAAAATCAATCATTTTTTGTCCGTTTTTAAAGAAGTTTAACATAGGTGCTGTGAAGTATTAGGGTGTCTCATTGGCTTTTTGTTCGACTCCCTTATCTTTAAGACATAATTAATTCTTGTTTTTTATATTTATGACAACCGTTTCATAACCTATAATTAACTTACCGGAACTTAAGCTTAACTTTTATTTTTACCGCTATCATTTTAGAAATTATGTGCACAGTGATTTATAAGGGTATTTACGTTCTGTATACGAGTACGGTCCTGCGCATTTGATAATGAATAGTCTAACCAACGCCATGTGTCTGATTCCACTGCGCTACTGGCACTCAGCGCCCGATTCTCATACGTTCTCGTATTCTGTAATTGTCAGCGGGGCTGGTTATAGACGTTATGCTCCCTCTCCGTGAAGCTCTGCTGCGCATCTGTTTTTTTTTTTTTTTTAACTTTTGTGGCGTCCTTTACGCACGGCAACGGGTAAGGAATTTATTTTCACATCTCCTTATGCTCTTATTTCAAAGCCAATTACTTCTATTCTGTCAATTCCTAAAATATTTCCTCTGCAATTTTTCATCTGTCCTGTTCTTTTGGGGAACGCACTTGACAGGAAGTGGAGATTTTCAACTTTTTGGTATCCCAGCCGCATTTTATCGATGTACTCATAACGTGCAATCATTTTACGGACAGCATGCTCTGTGACTTGTGTCTGTAAGTTTGCAAAATACTGTTACCCGTAGAGTACGTTTTTGCACAAGGTGGGATCAGGATGTTTCCTTATACCTATTTCCGTAATTTTTTGCACTGCAGATAATCTGAAGATGCCTACCTCAGGCGAAAAGCGCCATTGAAATTTGAAAATAAAAATCTCCGCAAGCAAGACTGTATTTTATCTCAAATCCTATACTGGTTGCAGTATCAGCAGCAATGGTGGAATGGAAGACATCTTAATTTCTTACCACCAACTCTGAAAGGTTTCGATTCTCTTGTTTTCAGGTTTGTCCACCCCCGGTAACTGAGTGATCAGCGCGACAGAATGTCAGTCCTAAGGCTCCAGTTTCGATTCCCGGCTGGGTCTGAGATTTTCCCCGCCCAGGGACTGGGTGTTGTGTTGTCCTAATCATCATTATTTCATCCCCATCTACGCACAAGTTGCCGCAGTGGCGTCAAATCGAAAGACTTGCACCCAACGAACGGTCTACCCGACGGGAGGCCCTAGTCATACGGCATTCATTCATTCACTTTCAGGTTTTACACGGCGCGTTATCCACATGCATTCTCAGGAATTTCGTCCTCAAATTGTCACAAATCTTTGATACTAGTAAACCTCTTTTGACCAGTAATGACTCAGTTACCTGTGCTAGACTGGGGTTTACGTCCTTCTTGCAACCTCGTGCGTTGTCCTCCTTCTTAGGTAGCAGAATTCATTCACTTTGTCTACTCGTGGTCACCAGTGCTGACGTTAATTTCGCTAATGTCATTTCTGCTACTCCTAATCACTTAGGTCTTTTGTCGGCTTATTCTCAAAGCACACTGCGTGATCTAAAGACCATCAATTGCCTTTAACAAGTCCTGTAACTCTTCCTCGCTCACACTATGGACAGCAGCTTATAAAGGATATCCTTGCCCCTCGCGATTTTAATTCTACCCTGCCTCTTCGATGTACAGACTAAACAATAGGAACAACAGAACTGCATCCTGCATCCGTGTCTTACATTCTGTCTTCGAGTAACACGGGCAATTGGTTCTTGGTCCATTTTTAATTCTCGTATTCGGATTTCTACATATTTTACATTAAACATCTTTCCCTATAACGTATATCCAGTACCCCGAAATATCGTACATCTGGCACCAGTTTGCATTTTACAGCGCTTTTTCTACATCTACAAATACTATGAACATGTTTCGATGTCTTTCTTCCATTATCATGCTAAACCTACAGAAATCTCTTTGAACGCTCCACTGTAACACTGTTTTTTTCAGAGCCATCAGTCATCTAACTTTTCTGATGCGGCTCATCAGGAATCCCTGTGCCACCTTTTCTTATATCTCAGGGTAGCACTTGCAACCTAAGTCCTCAGTTATTTGCTGCATGTATTCGAATCTCTGTCATTCTCTACAGATTTCGCCCTCTATAGCTCTCTCTAGCATTACGGAAGTTTACGTAACAACTTGAATTGAAAGTATTAATATTTCACAATAGTATTATTCTGAAAAATTAATACGTTGTTTTCAAATTACTAATATGTCTGTGTTCCTCCAAGAATAAACGTAATATTTCAGAATATTACGGACATTACTCCCTTATCTCTTAACACATGTTATATCATCCCGCCACCCCCTTCTTCTTGTCAGTGTTTTCCATGTATTCCTTTCCTCGCCTATTCTCCAGAGAAACTCCTCATCTCTTACCTTATAAGTCCACTAAATTTTGAACAGTCTTGTGTAGCACCATAACTCAAAGACTTCGACTTTCTTCGGTTCTGGTTTCCCACAGTCCAAGTTTCACAAAAACACAATGCTGTGCTCCAAAGGACATTCACCGAAATCTATTCCTGAAATTGAGGTCTGTATTTGATAATAACAGGATTCTCCTGGCCAGGAATGCCCTCTTTACTAGTCTGCTTTCTATTTCCTCCTTGCTGTGTCCATCAGGGGTTATTTGCCGCCTAGCTAGAATTCCTTAACTTCGTATAATTCGCAATCTCACCTTTCACATTGAATTTTATTTCCACTCTTGATCCTTTCTTTTGTTTCCGTCATTGCTTCTTCTACATGTAGACTGAACAGTAGAGGCGAAGGACTGCATCTCTTTCTTACATCCCTTTAATGCGGGTACTTTGATCTTCGTCTTCCAATCTTGTTCTTCCCTATTGCTTCTTCTACGTATTGTATATCACCTGTCTTTTCCTGTAGCTTACCACTATTTTTCTCAGAATTTCGAACATATTGCACCATTTTACATAGTCTAACACTTTCCAGGACGACCAATTCTATTTGCTTCATTCTCGCTTACATTGTCAGAACTGCCTGTTTTGTGCCTAAATATTTCCTGAAGCCAAACTGATCTTCATCTGACGTATCTTTCATTTTCTTTCCCATTCTTCTGTACACCATTCTTGCTAGCAACCTGGATGCCTGTGCTGTTAACGAGATTGTGCGATAATTCTCGATCTTGTAGGTTCCTGCTATCTTTGGATTTGTGTGGATGAAATTTTTTCCGAAAGTCTGATAGCATATCGCCAGTCTCACACATTCTACACACCAGTGTGAGTAGTCGTTTAATTGCCACTTCCCCCAAAGATTTCAGAAATTCTGAATTAATTTTGTCTGTGTCATCAGGCTCACTTGCTCTTAAGTCATCCAAAACTCTTTTAAATTCTGTCTCTGATAATGGATCCGCTATCTCTTCCGCTATCTCTTCCATCAGGTCATCAGACAATTCCCCATCAAATATGCCTCCAGAGTATCTTTCTCAGCAATCTTTTCTCTCCTCTACATTTAAAAGTGGAATTAACATCTTACTCTTGATATTACCGCCACTGTTTTTAATTTCACTGAAGATTCTTTTGACTTTTCTGTGAGCTGAGTCAGTCCCACAGTCATTGCTTTTTCGATTTCTTAATATTTTTCTTGTAATCATTTCGCCTTAGGTGCCTGTACTTTCTATTTGTTTCATTCCTAAGTGATTTGTATTTCTGTATTGATGAATTTACCTGCAGATTTTTGTTCTTCCTTCTTTCGTCGATCAGATGAAGTAGGCCTATATTCGTAGTTGCTTACGTTGTATCTTTGTTTCTTCTCCCACCTTCCGTGATTTCCCTTTTCAGAAATGTTCATTACTCTTCAACTGAACTTTCATTTTTAACTATTCATTGTCGCACTACGTACAGCCTGAGAGTACTTCAAGCATCCGTCTTCACTCACTGGTATTTCCATATTTCACTTCTTTGCGACATTACTAAATTGTGATCTCAGTCTGTATCTGCTCCTGGGTAGGTGTCAAAATCCAATATCTGGTTTCCCAGTGATGTAATCCAACCGGAAATTTCCCGTATCTCCTGACTTTTCCAAGTGTATCTCCTGCTCTTATGTTCCTTGAGCAGACTAGCTGAACTTTTGTGTAGTACTCTATTACTCTTTCTCGTCTCTCACTACTATTCCTCTCCGTCCGAAAGGTCTCTGTAGACCCAACGGTACTGACCGACCAGGAGTCCTTGAGTGCGGCTGTGAAGGAATATGTGGTCAGCACGTCGCTCTCTTGCCGTTGTCAATTTTCGTGACCGGAGCCGCTATTTCTCAGTCAGGTACCTCCTCAGTTTGCTTCACAAGGGCTGAGTGCACCCCGTTTGTAACTACGCTCACCAGACGCTCACCCCTCCAATTGGAAGCCAAGCCCGATAGCGCATTACTTCGATAATCTGACGAGAACGGTGATATCACTACGGCACGGCCGCTGGCCTCTCATTCTTTCTAGCAAGCCGATATTCTCCTGTAACTCTTTCTTCTGCTCCTTCACTATAACCGAATTCCAATGAATGCAAACGCAGTGCTAGTGCAAATACACTACTGGCCATTAAAATTGCTACACCACGAAGATCACGTGCTACAGACACGGAATTTAACCGACATGAAGATGATGCTGTGATATACAATGCTTAGCTTTTCAGAGCATTCACACAAGATTGGCTCCGGTGGCGACACCTACAACGTGCTGACATGAGGAAAGTTTCCAACCGATTTCTCACACACAAACAGCAGTTGACCGGCGTTGCCTGGTGAAACGTTGTTGTGATGCCTCATGTAAGATCAGAAATGCGTACCATCACTTTTCCGACTTTGATAAAGGTCGGATTGTAGCCTATCGCGATTGCGGTTTATCGTATCGCGACATTGCTGCTCGCGTTGGTCGAGATCCAATGACTGTTAGCAGAATATGGAATCGGTGGGTTCAGGAGGGTAATACGGAACGCCGTGCTGGATCCCAACGGCCTCGCATCACTAGCAGTCGAGATGACAGGCATCTTATCCGCATGGCTGTACCGGATCGTGCAGCCACGTCTCGATCCATGAGTCAACGGATGGGGACGTTTGCAAGACAACAACCATCTGCACGAACAGTTCGACGACGTTTGCAGCACCATGGACTGTCAGCTCGATGACCATGGCTGCGGTTACCATTGACGCTGCATCACAGACAGGAGCGCCTGTGATTGTGTGCTCACCGACGAATCTGGGTGCACGAATGGCAGAACGTCATTTTTTCGGATGAATCCAGGTTCTGTTTACAGCATCATGAGGGTCGCATAGGTGTTTGGTGACATCGCGGTGGTCGCACATTGGAAGCGTGTATTCGTCATCGCCATACTGGCGTAACACTCGGCGTGATGGTATGGTTACACGTCTCGGTCACCTCTTTGATCGCATTGACGGCACTTTGAACAGTGGACGTTACATTTCAGATGTATTACGGCCCGTGGCTCTACCATCCATACATCCCTGCGAAACCCTACATTTCAGCAGGATAATGCACGACCGCATGTTGCAGGTCCTGTACGGGCCTTTCTGGATACAGAAAATGTTCGACTGCTGCCCTGGCCAGCACATTCTCCATATCTCTCACCAACTGAAAACGTCTCGTAAATGTTGGCCGAGCAACTGGCTCGTCACAATACACCAGTCACTAGTCTTGATGAACTGCGGTATCGTGTTGAAGCTGCATGGGCAGCTGTACCTGTACACGCTATCCAAGCACTGTTTGACTCAGTACCCAGGCGTATCAAGGCCCTTATTACGGCCAGAAGTGGTTGTTCTGGATACTGATTTCTCAGGACCTGTGCACCCAAATTGCGTGAAAATGTAATCATGAAAATGTAATCACATGTCAGGTCTAGTATAATATGTTTGTCCAATGAATAGCCGTTAATCATCTGCATTTCTTCTTGGTGTAGCAATTTTAATGGCCAGTAGTGAACATTGGGTCTACAAAGCAGATCATCCACAGAATCTACACAGTAACTGGTGACAGAAGAATCCTCCACTCTGTAGTGAACATGTCCTACCCAAGTAGACATTAAGCTATCTACCACAGGCTGAAATGCGAACCGCAAGCAACAGAAATCTCACGGTGTTGTGACGAACGTGGTGTTCCAGGGCGGCCTCAAGGCGGTGGTGTGGACGGACGTCCTCCAGAGTGTGGTGGCACTCGGTGCGTGCCTGGGCGTCATGGGGCTCGGACTCTACACCGCTGGAGGGCCGCTCAACGTCTGGAGGATCGCAGACCAGGGCGGCCGCGTCGACCTCTTCGAGTGAGTCACTCCCTCAGCTGCCACGCACGTAGCGGTGGCTACTTCATCTACAAGGGTCAAAATATGGTTCAAATGGCTCTGAGCACTGTGGGACTTAACTTATGAGGTCATCAGTCCCCTAGAACTTAGAGAACTACTTAAACCTAACTAATGTAAGGAAATTACACACATCCATGCCCGGGGCAGGGTTCGAACCTGCGACCGTAGCGCCTAGAACTGCTCGGCCACTCCGGCCGGCTACAAGGGTCACTCCAAAAGAAATGCACACTATTTTTGTAAAAGTAATGTTTTCATTCTGCATGTGTGAAAGTTTTACAGTGTGTAGATACATCCTTCCCGCTTGTTTTCAAACTTAGTTCAACCTGTTCCCGTGCGTGGGGCCGTCACAGCATGTCTTCAAGATGGCTACTACACTTGACGTTCATCAGAAGCAACGTGCTATCATAGAATTCCCGTGCTGTGAAAACGAGACAGTGAGAAACATCCACAAGAGGTTGAAAAAGGTGTATGGAGATGCTGCTGTCCATCGCAGTACAGTTAGTCGATGGGAAAGCAGGTTACGTGATGAAAGCGGGCACGCCAATATTTAGGATTGTCCTCGCAGTGGCAGGCGTCGTACTGCACGCACTCCAGACAATGTGCAGAGAGTTAACGAATTGGTGACTGCTGACAGACGCATCACAGTGAACGAATTGTCACGCTAGGATGGGATATGGGAAGGAAGTGTTTGATTAATAATGAAAGTGTTGGCGTTAAAAAAGGTTTGTGCCAGGTGGGTTCTCAGGACGTCGACAGTGGCTCACAAAGAAACAAGAAAAACGGTATGCAGCGGACTTTTGGAACAGTACGAGAATAGTGGAGATGAATTTCATGGAAGAATTGTGACAGGTGATGAAACATGGCTCCATCATTTTTCACCAGAGACGAAAAGGCAATCAATGGAGTGGCATCATGCATCCAGGAAAAAAAATTCCAAACCACACCTTCTGCTGGAAAAGTTATGGCCACGGTGTTTTTCGATTCCGAGGGACTCTTGTTTGTGGACATCATGCCAAATGGAACCACCATAAATTCAGATGCATATGTGACGAGACTGAAGAAACTTCAAGCTCGACTGAGTCGTGTTCGTCCACCCGGCAAAAGGGGATGTTTTGTTGTTGCACGACAATGCACGACCACATGTCAGTCAAAAAACAATGGAAGCGATCACAAAACTCGGATGGACAACACTGAAACACCCGCCTTACCGTCCTGAACTGGCTCCATGTGACTATCATCTCTTTGGGAAACTGAAAGACTCTCTTCGTGGAACAAGGTTCGAAGATGATGACTCCCTTGTGCATGCTGCCAAACAGTGGCTCCAACAGGTTGGTCCAGAATTTTACCGTGGGGGTATAAAGGCACTGGTTCGAAGATGGCGTAAGGCAGTTGAGAGGGAAGGAAATTATGTGGAGAAATGAAAATATTGTTCCTAAAGGATGTATCTACACACTTTAAAACTTTCAAACATGTAGAATAGAAGATGGATTTTTAAAAAAAATAACGTGCATTTCTTTTGGAGTCACCCTCGTATACGTATGTGTATAAAACGCTGAGTCTTGATCGAACGACTCATCATTTCCAGCGCAAATCTATAAGGATAGAAACTAGAAGTTTGGGAAGGGTGTTGATCTTATTTACTGTGAGAGTCGTTTAAGAATGGATTTTTCAAAATTCGTCCTCTGATTGGATGAACTAGGGGAGGGAAGGGTTTTGGGAAATCTGTTGCTATTAAAGCAATTTTGAAGCTAGACCTACGAAAATTGGTCTTTGGTTTCTCGGTCAGAAAAAACGCAATAGGTGTTTCAGCTTTCTTGCAATTTTTTGAGATTTAACCCCTACGACGGAAAAAAAGTGGGTGAAAAGTATTTGAAAGCTAAGTATTATTAAAGAACCACTAAAGTCATTTTAAAGCTACTTACATGAATGTTGGTATTTCGCTTGTCGGTTAAAAATAAAACAAATATTTGAATCAGTATTTTTAGAAATTCAACCCTGTAGCAGGTTTACTACGGGGCGAAATGTTTTATGAAAGTGTTTCATTGTGAAAGCACTTTTAAATCTAAATCTATGAAAATTTAAATTGGGATTGCCATGAAAAATTACGTTTATCATTGTTTTCGGAAATATTTAATTCTGTATCTATGAAAATTGTTACACTATTGGCCATTAAAATTGCTACACCACGAAGCGGACGTGCTACAGACGTGAAATTTAACCGACAGGAAGAAGATGCTGTGATATGCAAAGCTTCTCAGATCATTCACACAAGATTGGTGCCGGTGGCGACATCTACAACGTGTTGACATGAGGAAAGTTTCCAACTGATTTCTCATACATGAACAGCAGTTCACAGGCGTTGCCTGGTGAAACGTTGTTGTGATGCCTCGTGTAAGGAGGAGAAATGCGTACCATCACGTTTCCGACTTTGATAAAGGTCGGATTGCAGCCTATCGCGATTGTGGTTTATCGTATCGAGACATTGCTGCTCGCGTTGCTCGAGATCCAATGACTGTTAGCAGAATATGGAATCGGTGGGTTCAGGAGGGTAATACGGAACGCTGTGGTGGATCCCAGCGGCTTCGTATCACTAGCAGACGAGATGACAGGCATCTTATCCGCATGGCTGTAACGGATCGTGCAGCCACGTCTCGATCCATGAGTCAACGGATGGGGGCGTTTGTAAGACAACAACCACCTGCATGAACAGTTAGACAACGTTTGCAGCGGCATGGACTATCAGCTCGGAGACCATGGCTGCGGATACCCTTGACGCTGCATCACAGACAGGAGCGCCTGCGATGGTGTACTCAACGACGAACCTGGGTGCACGAATGGCAAAACGTCATTTCTCCTCCTTACATGAGGCATCACAACGACGTTTCACCTGGCAACGCCACGCGGGATTAGCCGAGCGGTCTAGGGCGTTGCAGTCATAGACTGTGCGGCTGGTCCCGGTGGAGGTTCGAGTCCTCTCTTGGCCATGGGTGTGTGTGTTTTTCCTTACGATCATTTAGGTTAAGTAGTGTGTAAGCTTAGGGACTGATGACCTTAGCAGTTAAGTCCCATAAGATTTCACACATATTTGAACATCACCAGGCAACGCCAGTCAACTGCTGTTTGTGTATGAGAAATCGGTGGGAAACTTTCCTCATGTCAGCACGTTGTAGGTGTCGCCACTGGCGCCAACCTTGTGTGAATGCTCTGAAAAGCTAATCATTTGCATATCACAGTATCTTCTTCCTGTCGTTTAAATTTCGCGTCTGTAGCACGTGATCTTCGTGGTGTAGCAATTTTAATGACCTGTAGTGTATTAGTCTTGCCATATCCAGGTGCTTGGTGATGATGCCTTGTAACACCGATATCGTTGCGTATGAATAATACCAAGATGTACAGCTGATAGTGTTACCTTCATTAGGTATTTTGCAATATTAGCTCTTGTCCCAGTATCCACATGGAGATGAATGTACGAAGGTCAGTCACGTAAGTTACCTCACACAGCACTGCTAAGGTGCAGCAGCAGTACAACGCCGCTTCATCAACGTTTTTCAGTGTGCATAGCAGCTATTTGTGAGTTCACGACAACACTCGCTGCCGAAGGCCGTGAGAACGGGGCTTGACAATGCCTGCCAGTGCCTGCAGATCTTGGTCGTCATGGTTCGACGCCTGCCTGTGCCACCAGACGGTGCTGCTTACTTGCAGTTGCTCTGAGATTGTTGCAACAATAGTTTTCATGAACACTGTCCATCTTGCTCTGCCGGCCGAAGTGGCCGTACGGTTAAAGGCGCTGCAGTCTGGAACCGCAAGACCGCTATGGTAGCAGGTTCGAATCCTGCCTCGGGCATGGTTGTTTGTGCTGTCCTTAGGTTAGTTAGGTTTAACTAGTTCTAAGTTCTAGGGGACTAATGACCTCAGCAGTTGAGTCCCATAGTGCTCAGAGCCATTTGAACCATCTTGCTACAGTCACTCAACTCCTCTGATGGACGCCGTGGCACTCACCATTCATCGAAACTACAAAGCCCAGGTGGCGTTTTCTACTATGGGGTACTTCGGTACAATAGAAAAAAATGGTGTTGGGAAGAGAAATCTTCTCCACGGATCAGGTGTCTATAAAACCGAATGACCCGACTGCAATGCTTGCTATGTGGGACAAACTGGTAGATGGCTGGAAACTAGGTTCAGGCAGAAATGAGGCAGAAAAATCTAACTTAGCTGAGCACCTTGTTGAAAGTGGGCACAGTGCACACATTCTGTCTTTACGTGTTAGAAGTTTCCACCCAGGCGGTAAGGGAAGACGTATGGAGCCGTTGGAGAAGTTTGAAAGATTTTGCCATCAGGCGTCGTCTCGTGTGACACTGGTCATTAGAAGCTTCCAGTTCTAGGAAGTGTTTAAAAATCATTGGGATTTGGCTACCATTCATCGATCCCAACACAACCACTAAGCTGAAATTAGTCCTTTCTGCGTCTGCGATTCCAAATGGCATCATTAAAGATTCCTGGATTTTTTGAGCTTCCCAATGCTTCAATGATACCGTTTGGCATCGCTTCACGTAGTTCCAAGTTTGTTTAACAGATCACAGTGGCGTTTGCTTTCGTGACTCGCCGTTTGTTTGAAGTGCAGAGAAGAGAAGTGTCGTGAGTTCTGCTACTGCATTTTTGAGTGAATAATAACTGTTGTGTTTAGTTTTATTCTGTGTATAGTGAAATTCTTGGTTATGGAACCAACTTTACGTATTCCTCAAGGGCAAGGGAAAGAAATACGGTAAGTTTACAATACAGTTATGTATGCATTTTTGGAGTAATTATTATGTAATTTCTAATGAAGCCATTTGGAACCATTATCTTATTTATTAACCAATAGCTTCAAAAGAACATTTGCAATAAATATGGCATATGTTCAACTTATACAGTAAATTTTCATCACAAAAAAAATTTTCCCAATTTTTTTTTCTAAATGTGACGCACAAAGGGTTAATGACCTAGTTATGATTACTCTCCTCCAAGATCACATGCGAGTACAAAGTGGCTGCAGACAAATGTAGTGTGTTTCCCACATTATTACATGATGAAGTTGGCAGTTTATCAGTTTTAACACCAAAATGCGTAAATTGTAATGGATTTGTATCAAATTGTATGCATACGGAATATTGCCTCAGTTGTGCGACTGGATTCGTTATTTCCTGTCACAAAGGTCACCATAGTAATTGACAGAAAATCATCGAGTACAAAAGAAAAAATGTCTGGCGTTCACCAGGAAAGTATTATAGATCCTCTGCAGTTCCTGATCTACATAAACGACTTTTGGGCCAGTGTAAGTAGCACTCCTAGATTGTTTGCCGATGAGACTATCATTTATCGCCTTATAAAGTTATCAGATGATCAAAACAAATTGCAAAACGTTTTAGACAAGATATTTGTCTGGTGCTAAAAGTGGCAGTTGACTCAAAATCGTGGAAAGTGTGAAGATACCCACATGAGTACCAAAAGGAATCCGCTAAATTTCGGTTTCACGATAACTCATGCAAAAAATTAAAAGCCGTAAATTTAACTAAATACTTAGTAATTACAATTACGAATAACATTAGCTGGAACGATCACGTAAATAATTTTATGGGTAAACCAAACCAAAGACCACGATTTACTAGTACAACGCTGAGAATATGCAACAGGTCTATTAAAGAGACTACGTACATGATCACCATATCAAAATAAGAGAAATGAGAGTCGCACAGAAAAATTTCAAGTGTTCGTAGCTTCCACGAGCTCTTCGGGAGTGGAACGGTAGATAACTACACTCCTGGAAATTGAAATAAGAACACCGTGAATTCATTGTCCCAGGAAGGGGAAACTTTATTGACACATTCCTGGGGTCAGATACATCACATGATCACACTGACAGAACCACAGGCACATAGACACTGGCAACAGAGCATGCACAATGTCGGCACTAGTACAGTGTATATCCACCTTTCGCAGCAATGCAGGCTGCTATTCTCCCATGGAGACGATCGTAGAGATGCTGGATGTAGTCCTGTGGAACGGCTTGCCATGCCATTTCCACCTGGCGCCTCAGTTGGACCAGCGTTCGTGCTGGACGTGCGGACCGCGTGAGACGACGCTTCATCCAGTCCCAAACATGCTCAATGGGGGACAGATCCGGAGATCTTGCTGGCCAGGGTAGTTGACTTACACCTTCTAGAGCACATTGGGTGGCACGGGATACATGCGGACGTGCATTGTCCTGTTGGAACAGCAAGTTCCCTTTCCGGTCTAGGAATGGTAGAACGATGGGTTCGATGACGGTTTGGATGTACCGTGCACTATTCAGTGTCCCCTCGACGATCACCAGTAGTGTACGGCCAGTGTAGGAGATCACTCCCCACACCATGATGCCGGGTGTTGGCCCTGTGTGCCTCGGTCGTATGCAGTCCTGATTGTGGCGCTCACCTGCACGGCGCCAAACACGCATACGACCATCATTGGCACCAAGGCAGAAGCGACTCTCATCGCTGAAGACGACACGTCTCCATTCGTCCCTCCATTCACGCCTGTCGTGACACCACTGGAGGCGGGCTGCACGATGTTGGGGCGTGAGCGGAAGACGGCCTAACGGTGTGCGGGACCGTAGCCCAGCTTCATGGAGACGGTTGCGAGTGGTCCTCGCCGATACCCCAGGAGCAACAGTGTCCCTAATTTGCTGGGAAGTGGCGGTGCGGTCCCCTACGGCACTGCGTAGGATCCTACGGTCTTGGCGTGCATCCGTGCGTCGCTGCGGTCCGATCCCAGGTCGACGGGCATGTGCACCTTCCGCCGACCACTGGCGACAACATCGATGTACTGTGGAGACCTCACGCCCCACATGTTGAGCAATTCGGCGGTACATCCACCCAGCCTCCCGCATGCCCACTATATGCCCTCGCTCAAAGTCCGTCAACTGCACATACGGTTCACGTCCACGCTGTCGCGGCATGCTACCAGTGTTAAAGACTGCGATGGAACTCCGTATGCCACGGCAAACTGCCTGACACTGACGGCGGCGGTGCACAAATGCTGCGCAGCTAGCGCCATTCGACGGCCAACACCGCGGTTCCTGGTGTGTCCGCTGTGCCGTGCGTGTGATCATTGCTTGTACAGCCCTCTCGCAGTGTCCGGAGCAAGTATGGTGGGTCTGACACACCGGTGTCAATGTGTTCTTTTTTCCATTTCCAGGAGTGTAGTTTGAAAGTGGTTCAATGAACTCTCTGCCAGTCATTTATTTGTGAATTTCAGAGCATTCATGTAGATGTAGAACACATAACAGAGGACATTTCAAAGCAGGAAGATTCTTGGCCTTTCGACATACTACCAATGGTACGACGACTTATAGCACCACTAATGTCTCTGCCAGATCCTTTAACTGTATTTAGTATGTAACGCGGTTTTAATAAAATTTTACTAAGTTACATATTTCAATAAGTTGTTTTGTACTTTTTAAAATCATGTTTAGATGTAAAATGTGTGGCAATAACTAACCCCACTGGCTAGTTCACACACTCACCTTCATGTACAAGTGTAAAAAATTAGTGACTAGTTTTAGTTAGAAGCACCTTTTTTCTTTATATACATAAGTATTTTAAAAAATTTAAAACGATAAATAAAGTGATAAAACACACGAATTGTGAAGGTAAAATAGAGTTAATACTTTTTCAATGCATCAAACATCTAAGGAGGGCGATGTACTTTGGTATGACATACAGTAAAGCTTGCTGTGTTGTAAATAGCTGCCTCAGTGTGACTCCAACCTCAGACGTGTCCAGTCGGGACTGTATGCAATACAAGCGTTTTAATGTTTTAACTTCCATTTACTTCTATGTATTTTATGCGTGACTTAGTTATGCAACTGTAGATTTAATAAGACATGCGAGTTCCATTGTTTTAGCTGGTTCTTCACACGGTCACCCTGAAAACATCCACAAAGCGTCGAAACCTAGATGTGCAATAACTATCATTTGCGACTGACTGCCATAGCAGTTACTATTTTGAATTTCAACCCTCTGTATATCTCCTTGCACACCAGTTCACTAAAATATGATGGACTGTGGGACTAACACATCTTCCAGTTCTGAAATAATTTTTTGTCGGCCTTAATTGCTCGAACTTGGGCACATTCCCTGTTAGTAGCAAAAGTCATTTGGTTGTTGCAAGCCAGAATATTGTCAAAGAAACAACACGTTCACCTTTAGGAGCGTCGAACTTAGGACAGAGGCAGATGTGAGGCCACTGCATTTTTTTTTTCTACAGGATGACGCTGAATCCGTTCGTGCGCACTTCCTTCTGGACGGTAACCCTCGGCGTGACTGCCACTTGGATGGCTGGACGCGCCATCAACCAGGACATGGTCCAGAGGTTCATCGCTCTACCAGACTTGGCCGCCGCCAAAAAGTAACCCAGCAGCTATCACAACAATTCTGTGTTGCGTCAGCCACAATGGAGCATTCGTTAACTGCTACATTTATTTGGACACTGGCACTGTCCTATTGAATTTGTAGCCTCATCTCTTTCCAACTTTGCAACCAGTTCGTCCAGCTGATTTATTGTGATGACCCTCAGCAATGAGTCTAAGATCAAAAATGGATGCAATGTGCAAGAAGGGAAAGGCGTCTCTCCATGTTCTTCGAAAATATGAGAAGCTCTTCCCTTTTAATAAGAAAAACGAAACTGTACAAACTGTTACACTTCTAAAGATTGATTGCAGCGAAGTTATGCTGTCAGGTCCTGTGACAAAAGTCCACAGCGTCTAGAACTGGCGATAGACGCCTGCGTACAAAATACCTGTAACTTCCAGCTTTTTCATCGCGTATCACCATTTTATGGAGAGCTATCCTTACACCCTGTCTCCTCTACCGTATTGTCGAGTTGAACCGCTCCTCAAATATAAAATGGTAGAAATCCCTGTTACAATTAGAGCTAAAGTCTATCTGTCCTACTCTATCAATCAGCCATTACTCGACCACTTTCGAAAGACCGTTGATGCCACACTCATTGAGGCACTAGTATGTTGTACCTTTGTCACTATACGCACGCGTAGCCCCATTGCAACCAAATATCTATATTTCCAACCAAATCTTCCACACTTTTCAAAGCTCTTAGCTAGTGCAGTCTGCCCAAATTTCATTACCTCAGAATACCCTGCCAGAAAGATTACTTTTGTGTACGTACAAAATTTTGTACGTGGTACAAATTATTATTATTATTATTACATTTTATTGTTCCAGTTTGTCACAGTTTCGCACAAAAAGTTTTTTGAGTGCTGCATCTGGGGTATGTTCTTAAATTGTTCCACAGCCGTATCAATTTTTTGACTAAATCTTGTAGTAGGATTCTTTGGAAATGCACTTAAAATATAAGTTCTCTTTGTATTTTGTTTGCCGCGATATTAGGAATTTTTTCGGCCGTCTTTTCCATCGTCTGTATCTGTACTTTATTTATATCTGACTGAGTATCTTAGAATTTAGCGTTTTTCTTCTAGGATTTCTTCTTGCAGTGTAACCGCTTCACTGGTGTACAATATTTCAGGCTTCATAAATGTGTCACAGAGCATTATTTTGCTGTGTCTATCGACATACACTTTTTGTTGTACACAATTTATTTACAGTAAGCTTTCCTAAGTTTCTGGATCGAATTTTCTGTGACAGTTTCTCTTCCCATGTAGGTTCAAGAATTTCTATTAAATACTTGATGTCTGGAGCTCTCTCCATTTGATCACATTTTGTAATCAGTTTTAGAGTAGGATGTTTTGAGAAGACGTACTTGGTTTCTAGGAAGAATATTTTTGGAGGCCAACTCCTGCAGCGCATTTCTTCGGTCTGTTTGACTGCTGCCGTCTCGTCGTGTGCTGGTACTGCCAGACATCTCCGAAAGTTAGACAAGAAACTGGGATGTCAGTTTTAAGTCTTCCAAGTCGTACGGGTTTCCAGTCGTTTTTCTCCTTAAGTTTTGTCCTACTCTCGCATGACTTTGCCCAAAACCATATCAAAGAGGGTAGGGGAGAGACCGGCGCCCTGCCAAGCATTTATTTTGATCACAAAGGTTCTGACATCTCAATGATGTATTTTACTTCGGTTGCTGTGTTGGTGAGTGTTTGTGTGATGAGATATTGGATTTCCCAGTCTTTGAGGAAAAGAAAAAGATATTACCAATCGACTGCATCACACGCTTTTTTGAAGTCCATAAATGAGCATTTAATCGGAATATTTCTGAGCGTTTTGTATTTTAATGTTGTTGTTAAATTGAGTACTTGCCGTATACACTTCCGACAAGTTTTGTGATCGAGTTGCTTCTGAACCCTTTGGAGGACGCATACTGACAGAAGTCACGAAGATGTTTTTCACTGCAGAATCTCTGTCTTGATTTGTGTGAGTTCATTGAGGGAATTCGGTCTGAATTCTTAGGAGTTCGTTGATGAAATCATCTTCGCCCGAAGCCCTGTTATTTCTGAGTTTGAGAATATGCCTGTGAATATCTTCTTGTAAGGGGGGTAGGAATTGGTATTATTTTTATTATTATTAGCAACAGCAGGAGTAGCAACAGATGGAATAGCAGTAGTAGTACCGCTAGTATAAACGTTATTAGTTGTTAGTAAGTACTGTTGTTGGTGACATGAGGCCGTTGGACTAAGGACCGGTGACCTTTGTATCGCTTTAGATTATAAAAGTCAATGTGTTAGCCACGCTCTACAAAAACTGATCACCACCTTCTGGCTTTGCAGCGACCCGTAGACGGGCAGTCCGTACCTTACGTTTTCTCAGACTGCTGAGTGCATTCTCTCCTTTTTGGATTCTATTTGCTTCGTCCGTCATGCGTTATTTCACTTCAAATGTAGCTGTGTAGCAGTATTATTTCACTACGTCTACTATGTATACTCAGTTCAGAAGTGAAGTTTATCGCTGGCTCATTCCTGTTGCTATTAAGTAGCTTCGGCTTTCTTTGATTTATTCTCTGCACATGTTATGTGACCAGTAAATTGTTCATTTCATTCAACAGATTATGTACTCATTCCTCACTTTCACTGACTATAGCAGTTGTCATCAAGGAACTGTACAACTGATATCCTTTCACCCCGAATTTTCACTCCACTTTCGAAACTCTTCTTTTTATGCCCTCGTTGTTCGTTTGGTGTACAGACTGACTTGTAGGGGAGAAAGACTGAATCCCTATTTTAGCCAATTTTAGTTCTAGCACTTTTTTCTTTGTCATCTAATTATATTGCTCCTTCTGAGTGGTTCCCTGCACAATATAACAAATTTTGTGATACTTTTCCACCATTTCATGATGCAGAAAGTTTTCCAGTTGGCAAATCCTACTAAGATTTCTTACCTTTTTAAGCGTTGCCTCCATTACCAAGCGCATCGTCAGAAATGCATACCCTATTAGGGGGAGTTGGAACGCCGTATCCCGACAATGTAAATTTAGTGACTTGCTTTCCCTGTATTTCAGGAACCACTGTAGCCATTGACATAAAACCTTTACAGGACATTAATCTGTATGTTCTGAGGCTACTGAACTACAATAATTGCACTTCTGCCACTGTTTTCGGAAATACAATATTTTACTTACACATTTAAAATTTTGTATACTTTTTTGCACGTTATCCTAAATAATTTTAATTATACATTGCATTATGTTCTTCTTTTACTTCGATAGACTCAGTATACGTATGCTGTTACTCCCTGAAAATTTGAATACTCTACTCGAAGAGGTTTCCGAGATTTAGGGAAAAATGCAACAGAAAATGTAAATTTACAGGAACGGCTTCTAAAGTTTCAAAAGACTGTAACTCACTTAGTATATGCTTAATTTTTTTTTAGTCACACAGAAGCACCTTGCACCATACTGTATATCATTCTCTTGATCTTTTTCCAAGTTTTTTCTTCTTTTCTTCTTTCTGGACTCCTTAGTGTCCAACTGCGCTGCAGACTCTGCTGATAGCTCACTTTACATTTCTCAGTACAGCTATAGAAGAGTATCGCTGTAGAGGACTCTTTTATCCATTTCGTATTACAACACTACAATTGCGATAATTGCACCATGAATCAGGTCCAGGAGAGCAAAGGCGGTGTACTTGTTTTTCATCAGCTGACAGTCTGTGGAAGAAGGTAGTCCATACTGCCTGCTTCATTTTCAACAAATCCTCAATATTTTTTTCTGATAGCCATCCCATAATACTGCTGTATTTCATCATTTTGTCTGTCAGCCAACCTCTTAAGCTTTTACTATCAGAAGGTCCTTGCCTCTCAAACTTTGTTTCAACTTCCTCAACCTGGTGCTCATTCTCTTGTGGACATGACCAACATTTAATCTTTATAATACAGCAATCCACAGCCTTCGATACAAAAAATTGCCAATTTGATTAGATTTTGAAGTAATGCGCGAAAAAATTTTAACATTTTGGACTGGTGTGTATTATATTGTAAAAAATAAAATAAAGTACTTACCATGTGAGTTTATAAGTTATATATATATATATATATATATATATATATATATATATATATATATATATATATATAATTTTATTCAGAAAATTGCAAATTTTATAATGAGATAAAAATCCGAAAATGTGAAAAAAATAAATTCGATTCTAACTCCTCTTAATAAAATTAACTTTACATCCTCTGACTGAAAAGTGGCTACCCGAGACCCAAACTGTGATCCCTTGGAGTGTATGCAGGAAACACTATATTTGGTAAGATTTTAGTAAGACTATATTCGTCTAACTTAACACAAAATGTGTCTCTTGCTTTTCAGAAATCATTGCAGATAGTAATTAGTACTGATAGTAACATACACAATTATTCTTAAAAACGTTTTTTTGTTTTGTTTTTTTCCTTTTTCTCTTTGCACTGTTTCACTGGTTTACTGAGTGATAGCTCACTTTACATTTCTCAGTACAGCTATAGAAGAGTATCGCTGTAGAGGACTCTTTTATCCATTTCGTATTACAACACAAAAAATTACGCAACCTTGTTATCGTACAGTTTGCCATTCACTAAAACACCCCTTGTTCTAAGAGTGTCGATAATGCTTTGCAGAGAACGTGTTCAGAATGATCATTCACAAAATAGCTCCCAATAGCTACATAAGACGTATAGTACTGCAAACATACAGTTTACAGTACACGATTATATAGAAATAACCAACCGCCAGCATTGCGGTGAAAGTAATATCACCACTTAAGTCTCAGAGACCTTACTATTTTCACTTGCCAGACTTTACAATTATATCGAAATTCTCACTCGTAGCTAATGGTAAACTAGATAAATGATGTTTATGTACAAATCAAGAATTTATAATATAGTCTTTGAGGGAAAGTAAAATTTGTGTCTCTGGTTTCACGTTAGATATTTTGAACTAATCAAGTAATCAGAAAATACCATTAATGTTGCCTGTGATATTTGTTGTTGTAGGTCCTTGATGGGTTTCACAATTGGTATCATTATCACCAATATTATCAGCATCTCGACTGGTCTCTTGGTTTATTCCTTATACTACGACTGCGACCCTTTAATGAGCAAGGTGAGAAATCAACTATTTTTCACATACACGGCCTGTTACAACTTACCATTAAGAATTTTCAAGTGAGTTATCTGAACGTCATTAAATCTAACACTACGTATGTAATCAGTAAGTTACGTATTTTTGTACTATTCTGCTAACATATTCTCCATAGATGACCAGTAAATCTATTTTCTCTTTCCTGGCGTACATTGTAATCACAAAAACCTACTACTGAACAAGACCGATTCAATGAAAGCTGTGCATTTCCTTGTTTACCGTAACGTACAAGTTACTAGAAGGCCTAACTTGCTGGGAAGTGTGCCTCTCGTAACCAAACATCATTTACTTCACAGATTATTTATTTTGTACTGGAGAAAAAATTATTTTCGAGTGGTCGAGATAAATAGGACAACACGTATAGTATTATTGCGGTACGAGATGATTCTCTTAGCACTACCTCTAGGTTACTGAATAACTGTATCTTTTATAAGAGATGCGAAAGACGTACCGCAAACCTCGAACCCTTTGGTGCTCCACTGTCGTACAACCATCGACACTGTTGTTGCTGCATGGACCTTAACTCTGTTCTGAGTGCCTTCTGGCGTGTGGCGTGCGTTGCTGCAGGCGATCCAGCGGCCAGACCAGCTGCTGCCGCACTACGTGATGCAGGTGGCCTCCCACGTCCCCATGCTGCCGGGCCTCTACGTGGCCGGAGTCTTCAGCGCTGCTCTCAGGTACGTGGCGAGCATTCTCCATCTTTATGCCCTAAAAACTCGTGTCTCGACATCCTGGCACAAGGAAACCAAAACGAAGTCACTGTTAATTTTATCAAAATCTTCCTGCGTGTGCTGCTATGTCATCTTATAAATATAATACTTAAAAATCTAAAGTAAGCAATGTTTCGGCCGCGTTGTAGTTTCCTTCCTCAGACGAAACTCTCTTTAGCTGCGGAGTGGTGGTTTAAATACATTACATTTCTAATGGCGCCTCTATGTAGACGCCGGATCCCACCGCCATACGGCTGAGGTGCTCCCTTTCTGGGAGTGGCCGGGGGAACGGGTGTGTGCTTCAGTTTCCTTCGCTACTTTCGTCTTCCAGGCTGGAGAGCCGTGACGTGGCTATGCACCCACGGCAGCGTTTGCGCCCATGCTGCGGCTTGGATATTAGGGTTTTGCGCTCGATTCTTGTACACTACTGGCCATTAAAATTGCTACACCACGAAGATGACGTGATAGAGACGCGAAGTTTAACCGACAGGACGAAGTTGCGGTGATATGCAAATGATTAGCTTTTCAGAGCTTTCACACAAGGTTGGCGCCGGTGGCAACACCTACAACGTGCTGACGTGAGCAAAGTTTCCAACCGATTTCTCATACACAAACAGCAGTTGACCGGCGTTGCTTGGTGAAACGTTGTTGTGATGCCTCGTGTAAGGAGGAGAAATGCGTACCATCACGCTTCCGACTGTGATAAAGGTCGGATTGTAGCATGTCGCGATTGCGGTTTATCGTATCGTGACATTGCTGCTCGCGTTGGTCGAGATCCAATGACTTCCCTTGGAGAATATGGAATCGGTGGGTTCAGGAGGGTAATACGGAACGCCGTGCTGGATCCCAATAGCCTCGTATCACTAGCAGTCTAGATGACAGGCGTGTTATCCGCATGGCTGTAACGGATCGTGCAGCCACGTCTCTACCCCTGAGTCAACAGATGGGGACGTTTCCAAGACAACAACCGTCTGCCCGAACAGTTCGACGACGCTTGCAGCAGCGTGGACTATCAGCTCGGAGACCATGGCTGCGGTTACCCTTGACGCTGCATCACAGACAGGAGCGCCTGCCATGGTGTACTCAACGACGAACCTGGGTGCACAAATGGCAAAACGTCATTTTTTCGCATGAATCCAGGTTCCGTTTACAGCCTCATGAAGTTCGCATCCGTGTTTGGCGACATCGCGGTGAACGCACATTGAAAGCGTGTTTTCGTCATCGCCATACTGGCGTAACATCAAGCGTGATGTTATGGTGTGCCATTGGTTACACGTCTCGGTCACCTCTTGTTCGCATTGACGGCACATTGAACAGTGGACGTTACATTTCAGATGTGTTACGACCCGTGGCTCTACCCTTCATTCGATCCCTGCGAAACCCTACATTTCAGCAGGACATTGCACGACCGCATGTTACAGGTCCTGTACGGGCCTTTCTGGATACAGAAAATGTTCGACTGCTGCCCTGGCCAGCACATTCTCCAGATCTCTCACCAATTGAAAATGTCTGGTCAATGGTGTCCGAGCAACTGGCTCGTCACAATACGCCAGTCACTACTCTTGATTAACTGTGGTATCGTGTTGAAGCTGCATGCCAGCTGTACCTGTACACGCTATCCAAGCTCTGTTTGACTCAGTACCCTGGCGTATCAAGGTTCTTATTGTGGCCAGAAGTGGTTGTTCTGGATACTGATTTCTCAGGACCTGTGCACCCAAATTGCGTGAAAATGTAATCACATGTCAGTTCTAGTATAATATGTTTGTCCAATGAATAGCCGTTAATCATCTGCATTTCTTCTTGGTGAAGCAATTTTAATGGCCAGTATTGTATTATATAAGACGATTCCATAGCACTCTCAGATGGATTTTAAGGGAAACAGTATAAGGGCGTTTGGTGTCAGCTTTCAACGAAGATGTAAACAAGTTGAATACATCATAAGCAATGTTCCATTCCTACTTGGCGCCATGGTACAGTAACTTTGCACTGTTATTATTTAAAATAACAGGCGTAGGTTGCAGAATGCTTGCTGTTAATTTAAGAACGACGCCTTTCGCAGGGGTAGAGCATCATCAGCTTAAGGTAGAAGATCAGAAATTGTCTTCCAAAAAGCATCAAGAAGGCATGACGCCGCATAAGACATAAGGTTGCGTTTTAGTATGTTTTATGCGCCATCATGCCTTCTTGATTGATGCTTTTGGCAAACAATTTCTGATCTTTTAACATAGCCTGATGATGCCCTGTCCGAACGAAATGCGTCGTTCTTATATCAATAAAGAACACCCTGCATCTACGGTTCTTTTTTAAATAGTAAATGCTTCAACATGAGGCAGATGAACCCTGGTCTGGACTTCCAATGCTTTGGTTACAACAGTGTCCTCATCCCCCGCAAATTCTCAGAAGTATAACGCTCAGCCATACTGTCTTCCGTTGCACAGGTTAAAACATCCCTTTTTGTCCATCCATTTCTGCATTGTCTCGGCAGTGAAATCGTTTCAAATATTTCCCGAAGTCCCAGAATTCGTTAAATAATATAATCATGTAAACGCTTGAGATCAGCCAATCTACAGGACTTCACAGTTTGTCTGCACTACACAGATTGTCCAAACAGTGTCGCAGGTACGAGACAACTGCTGCCAGAGATTCCTCTTCGGTGGCAACAGACGTCATATTCACTGTCTGCCAGAAATCTTCATACACGAACACGCCATTGGCGGATATGTAAGTGATTAGGGTACCAGCTCTTTGTGACAGGTAGAATGACCACCACAGATACTTCAGTGTTCTTACGAGCCTTGGTGACGTATATAAGGGGCGTGAACTGCGTAATATTTCCAAAGATCACTGTGAAAGACACGGACATGCTGCATATTCAATTTAGACGGTATCATCAGCAGTTGACAGAGTTTGAATGGGGAGTGTCTCCATCTACATCTACATCTACATCCATACTCCGCAAGCCACCTGACGGAATGTGACGGAGGGCACTTTGAGTACCTCTATCGGTTCTCCCTTCTATTCCAGTCTCGTATTGTTCCAGGAAAGAAAGATTGTCGGTACGCTTCTGTGTGGGCTCTAATCTCTTTGATTTTATCCCCATGGTTTCTTCGCGAGATATACGTGGGAGGGAGCAATATACTGCTTGACTCCTCGGTGAAGGTATGTTCTCGAAACTTAAACAAAAGGCCGTACCGAGCCACTGAGCGTCTCTCCAGCAGAGTCTTCAAACTGGAGTTCATCTAACATCTCCGTAACGCTTTAGCGATTATTAAATGATCCTGTAACAAAGCGCGTTGCTCTCCTTTGGATCTTCTCTACCTCTTCTATCAATCCTATCCGGTACGGATCCCACACTGCTGAGCAAAATTCAAGCAGTGGGCGAACAAGTAACCTACATCCTTTGTTTTCGGATTGTTTCCTTAGGATTCTTCCAACGAATTGCAGTCTGGCATCTGCTTTACCTACGTTCAGCTGTATATGATCATTCCATTTTAAATAACTCCTAATGCCTACTCCCAAATAATTCATGGAATTAACTGCTTCCAGTTGCTGATCTGCTATGTTGTAGTTAAATAATAAAGGATCTTTCTTTCTATGTATTCGCAGCACATTACACTTGTATACATTGAGATTCAATTGCCACTCCCTGCACCATGCGTCAGTTCGCTGCAGATACTCCTGCATCTCAGTACAATTTTCCATTGTGACAACCTCTCGATATACTACAGCATCATCCGCAAAAAGCCTCAGTGAACTTCCGATGTTATCCAAAAGGTCATTTACGTCTATTGGGAATAGCAACGGTCCTACGACACTCTCCTGCGGCACACCTGAAATCACTCTTACTTCGGAAGACTGCTCTCCATTGAGAATGACATGCAGCGTTATGCTATCTAGCAACTCTTCAATCCAATCACACAATTGGTCTGAAAGTCCATATGCTCTTACTTTGTTCATTAAACGACTGTGGGGAACTGTATGGAACGCCTTGCGGAAGTCAAGAAACACGGCATCTACCTGGGAACCCGTGTCTATCGCCCTCTGAGTCTCGTGGACGATTAGCGCGAGCTGGGTGTCACAAGATCGTCTTTTTCGAAACCCATGTTTATTCCTACAGAGTATATTTCTAGTTTCCAGAAAAGTCATTATACTCGAACATAATACGTGTTCCAAAATTCTACAACTGATAGACGTTAGAGATATAGGTCTATCGTTCTGCACATCTGTTCCACGTCCCTTCTTGAAAACGGGGATGACCTGTGCCCTTTTCCAATCCTTTGGAACGCTACGCTCTTCTAGAGACCTACGGTACATCGTTGCAAGAAGGGGGGGGGGGGGGAAGTTCCTTCGCGTACTCTGCGTAAAATCGAACTGGTATCCCATCAGGTCCAGCGGCCTTTCGCCTTTTGAGGGATTTTAATTGTTTTTCTATCCCTCTGTCATCTATTTCGATATCTACCATTTTGTCATTTGTGCGACAATCTAGAGAAGGGGTTACCGTGCAGTCTTCCTCCGTGAAACATCTTTGGAAAACCACATTTAGTATTTGGGCCTTTAGTCTTGGTTCAAATGGCTCTGAGCACTATGGGACTTAACTTCTGAGGTCATCAGTCCCCTAGAACTTAGAACTACTTAAACCTAACTAACCTAAGGACATCACACACATCCATGCCCGAGGCAGGATTCGAACCTGCGACCGTGGCGGTCGCGCGGTTCCGGACTGTAGCGCCCAGAACCGTTCGGTCACCTCGGCCGGCTGGGCCTTTAGTCTGTCATCCTCTGCTTCTGTACCAGTTTGGTCACAGTTTCTGGACAATTTGTTTTGATCCACCTACCGCTTTGATATAAGACCAAAATATCTTAGGATTTTCTGCCAAGTCAGTACATAGAACTTTACTTTCGAATTCATTGAACTTCTCTCGCATAGCCCTCCTCACATTACATATCGCTTCGCGTAATTTTTGTTTGTCTGCAAGGCTTTGGCTATGTTTATGTTTGCTGTGAAGTTCCCTTTGCTTCCGCAGCAGTTTTTTAACTCGGTTGTTGTATCACGGTGGCTCTCTTGGTCGAATTGGTCGAATTGTGCCATATCAGATTTGTAGGGCATTTGGACGTGCTAGCAGCTCCATTTTGGACTATAGGGGAACGTAGGGGTAGGCCTACTCGTTGTTAAGATTCCAGTCGATGACCGCTGACCGCAGCTGGTAATATCGCTACATTGCGCACCAAGCCCATTGAAACACCTACACAACTGCGTCTCCCATCCAAGAGTAAGTAACATCCCTTTTGTGCCATCTCACACCATTGGTCGGAGTCTAGTAGCAGTCGAAATAGGAAATTACCGTCCTATACCGTTAACTCCGTCCGCCCATCTCAAAGTACCGACCCGCCACTATGTCAGCGTCATCTGGCTGCCGTCGTCGAATGTGGATATGGAGCGACCTGGGGCAGCACACTGTTCTCCTGACAGTTGTCAATTGTGTGACCAGGAGCCACTACTACAAGGTGAAGAAACTCCTCAAATGGCCTAATGAGGTAGAGTGCACCACGGCAGGTCAACAGCACATGGTCAGCCAGTGAAGTGTCAATCACACCCGACAGTGATTAACTTTGGTGACCTGACGGGAACCAGTGAATTCACCGCTGCAAGGCCGTTGACCCCATGACAACAGAAACTATTGCGTTTGTACTGACGCCGTGACCGTGAAGCATGGACTGTTGACGAATGTTATTGCATTGTAATGAGCGAGGAATGAGGGCTCTGCACCACCCCAGATGACGATCTTCGGCGACTACAGTAGCGATGGCGGTAGAAGTCCTATTTTTCCGACGTTCAGAGACCCGCAGCAGTGATATTCTTGGCGTCATTTCGTGGAACGCCATGGAATATGAGGTCAGGACACAGCTGGAAGTGATTATGGGAACTGTGACACCACAATAATGTCACGGATATCGTGTGTCGTTATGTGTTACCTCTGATACAACAGTGTTGTGTTGCAATTTTCAACAGGACATTGCTGGCCCACACACTGCACGTGGCTCTGTTAAGCGTCTGTGTCATCTTTACATACTCTTGTGGATAGAAAATCACCAGGTACGGCTGCGGTAAAACATGCGTAGGGCAATCTTTAACATCAAGTGGCAGTATTCTGGATTTCATAGACCAGTTACAACAGTTGTGGGGCAGCTAGCCCTAAAAGAGGATACAACGCTTTTATGATACCCTTCACAACCGAATCAGTAGATACATCCAGCAGCAAGACGGGACGCAGAAGAATACTGGTAAGTGGCCTCATACGACTGATTCCTTTGTAAACTTGCATTGAGTTTGTAATCACTGAAGTAACATCAGTTACTCTCTGTTCCCGAGAAGTTTCATTTCATTTTCGCTTCTTCTTCTGGGTGCTTTTTTTTTTTTTTTTTTTTTTTTTCAGGCGCTGTATTTCCATTTCTCCCTCATCTCTGCCAGTACGTCGTCAGTACGTCTTCCTGGCACTTAATAGCGACGTCCGGTTTCAGGTTATACGAGTATAATAGTGAATTCGCAGTCGTAAAAAAATAAATTTAACAACATTCCAAGTGGAGCTGTGTTACCATTTCTAAAATACCATAGGACTGTGGCCACTAGCAAAGGTATACACGTGTTTGCAATCCGCTCTCAAAGAGTCAACAACGAAAAGCAATAGGTCAGTCGTGAAAATATTGTATGTAAACATCGATTCGTCAGACACTCTATACTTTAAGTTTTATCAAGTTCGTCCGGCGGGGATTAGAAATTAGAAAACTGCATCACGAATATAACCTGTACCTTGGCAAGTTCTTGTCAGTTATAATTGGTGCAGATTTAAATTATGGTCGTATAGAGAGTTTTGCCTAAACGATACCCTTCGTATAAAGTCAATAAAACTTGTTAGAAATCATAAAGATTTTTTTCCCATTTCAAGAGTATTTGACTATATAGGAATTGGCACGTACCACTTGTAGATCTACATTCTTCTTTTTCATTGTTTTCCATTCCGGCCTTCCTTCACCTATTCTGCATAGGACCTCCACATTCTTTATTTTATCAGTCCATGTAATTTTCAACGATCTCCTGCAGTACTTCACCCTAAACGTTTAGGTTTCCTGTTCCGGTTTCCCCACTGTCCAAAATCCATACAGTGCTGTGCTCCAAACGTAAATTTCTAGAGGTGCCTCATATTAACGTCAATGTTTGATGCCTTCAGACTTCTATTGCACAGGAAAGTCCTCTCTGCCTGTGGTGGTCTGATTTCTACTTCCTCCTTGCTTCGTCCGTCGTGGATTATTCTGCTTTCAAAGCACCATATTTCCCTAACATCGCCTATTTCCTGTTCACAGTTTCATCCTATTCTCATTTGTGCCACTTCTTATTAATTTTGTGTCTTTCCGGTTTACTCTCAAACCGTGTTCTGTACTCAGTAGACCGTTCGTTCCATTCAACAGGTGCTGCAATTGTTATTCAGTTTCACCAGGGGTAGCTGTACCATCAGCGAATCTTATCATTGATATCCTTTCACCATGAAATTTAATCCCACTCTTGAAACACTTTTTTATTTCCGCTATTGCTTTTTCAATGTGCAGATTGAACAGCAATGGCAAAATGCTGTATCCCTGCCTTACACACGTTTTAATCCGAGTGCTTCGTTCTTGGTCTTCCACTGTTATTGTTACCTCTTGGTACTTGAACATAGTGCATATTACCTGTCTACACCAACAGCTTACTCCTGTTACGTTACAGTTTACTTCACCGATCCCCACTACGTCTAGATTGAGCTTCTGTATTTTCCTTTTCAGATTTCCCATTTTTCCTATTGGAATTCCATGCTCCATCTGGTAGAATGTTATTCTATGGCTACTTATTCCATTCCCCCTTGGCAGTCCCCTCCTATTGACCCGAATGGAGGATTAATCAGGAATCTTTGCCGATGGAGAAATCATCATGATACTTTTTCAGCTATAGGCCATATGTCATGTAAATAATGATTATGTGTCTTTCTCGCGGCGGCTTCCATGTCCTTCTGCTTCCTCATGTCACTGATCTTCGCTCGTTTCCCCACTTTTTGAGGACAGCTTCCCTTCATAAGGGCAAGAGAGTGCCCTGAACCTTCGCCCACTCCTCCGCCCTGTTTGAGAAGAACATTGACATTGTCAGGATGAGGCTGACTTCTTATGCCGGATGTCGTCGGCCACCATTACTGATGATTTCTTTATACAGAATTTAAGTATTGGCTCGGACAGAAGCCGGGGCCCTGTACGTTTTGGTTACTGGTCAAAGATGCTATCCCTGGACATCCGAACTGACTCGAAATGTGTTACCTGAAGTCTTTAGTTTCATGAGCAAGAAGTTTAAACGTTCTCCTTCCTGTGTTTGAGGATTTTCAACTCTGCTGACATTCTGCAAATATTCAATTATAGATTACCGCTGATTTAGTTGCCTATACCCCAAAAAATTCGTGTGTTGTATCGCATTATTTTTTCTTACGCCAACAGTTAGCAGCACTTTTTATACTTATGTCTTCAGGGGATATACGTCCATGAATATGGTTCGAGGGTCTGTAGACGTCGTGCTGAAGGCTCCACAGCATTGTAGCATCTGCACTTTTCTTACTGCTGAAGCAGATTTACAGTTCATGTAGACATATGATATAGTCCAATTCAAAGGCAAACGAAATCTGCTTTGTCCCATACTGATAATTTTATTTATTATACAGCTACCTGTCCTTACTAATTGTTCTTTGTAGGCCTAGAAAGTCCAGTGTTCGTCTAGATACGCACCAAAAAACCTGTCAACCGTACGCCTTCAGGAAAGACTGTTTGCAGTGACCCTGTGGTGATTTCTACAGCTCCATGTCAAGCGCAATGAACGCGCTGGCAGGAACCATCTACGAGGACTTTGTGCAGCCGCGGCTGACGGAGAAGACCACGGAGCGGACTGTGAACCTCATCATGAAGGCCATCGTGCTCGTCGTGGGGATCATCGCCTGCGTCCTCGTCCTCCTGGTGGAGCGGCTTGGCACAGTCTTAGAGGTCAGTGCTTCATTCAAAATGTTCTCAGGCGTTTGAAGGGATTAACTTGTTTAAAAAGTACTGTGACCAGCCACTCATTTAGCACCTTGTATGATATTCTATGTTTTGAGTCATTTTCGTTTGGAATAATACGGTGATTAACCATTATTATTTTTATGTCGCGTATATTTTTAAAGCTGTAGCTGCACTTTCCATCTCGTATAGTTCCTAAGGGTAGACGCAAAGTTTCAACTAGCATGTATATGATGCGACTACGAAATTTCGTAACGGTTTCAAGTCTTGTCCCCATAGTCACTCGCCAGTACGATACATTTTTCCCAACGATAGTCAACCAGGTGGGAACTTCGATAGTGGAAGTCTGCATCTTGGCGATTCCCGAAACGTTTCAAGTCGAAAATCACATGATTCTGGAAACGCCTCTCATGCAATGGTTTCTTCAATTGAAGAAAGAAGAGGTGACAGGAGAGCATGAAGGGTGAGACCAAATTTGATAGGCCAAAGAAGCAACTTGTGTCACTGTGTCTTGAGGAGAATGAGCTTCAGGTGTTGGTTGTATGCTGCTGAGACGGTTTGCCATTTACGAGCACAATCTTTTAACACTACACCGTGGCAAGCCAAAGGAATATTTTGACCAATGATGACTGGATGTTCTCCTACTTCGTAGGTGGAGAATCTACATATTTCTACTGCATGCCTTGCCCCTTTGTGTCGGTAGTATAGTGATATGCACAGTTCAGCTGATTGGGTGGTTAAAGAAGCCATCGGGTTTGGTCTGCCACAGCTTTATTGGTTTGAAGGCAATCTGGATGGCTTTGAATAGTCGTGGAACGCTGTATGTGGCGATCTTTGACATGTGCAAAATGCCGTGCTGATGATAATAATAATGAGTGTACGGCATTGGTGGCCTGGATACGTCTCGCGGGGCGGTTCGGCCGCCGCTCCACCAGTTCGTTAACGCCATTACGGCGAGTTGCGAGAGAATTAGGATGAAATGATGATGAAAGACACAAAACACCCAGTCATCTCCAGGCAGAGAAAATCCCTGACACCGCCGGGAATCGAACTCGGGACCCCGTGCGCGGGAATCGAGAACGCTACCGCAAGACCACGAGCAGCGGACGCCGTGCTGATCCTGAACGTTTTCCACTATGACCTCTATTTACCTACGCCGGTCTCAAGGTAACAGGACTTCCAGTTCTCTTATGTTTCCCAGTGTTATACAGGGAGTTGGTCTGCCACTTCACTCTTCGTCATTCCGGCTTGGCTCACCGTACTGCATGTCTAGGTGACACCTAACGACTGTATCGCAAGATGATGCATTGTTTCCTTACACTTCCATACTTCAATTCAACATGTGTTACGGTAGCGACGTTTCCCTTGAAATGCTGAAAATAAACTACCCCAACGATACTTCAATTTATTAATGAGCTGCGTCATTTTGATTTAGCTCCACTGGCGTCGTGCTACGTTGCTGAAGTTTGGGGATTCAAATACGTACCAACACATCTGGTATGAAGGGTAATGTGAAGTAAAGTGGTCTTTATAAGGCAAATCATTATTGATGGAACATTCCCGCTTATACTCTTTGAGTCAATATTATATAAGATACCACAACAAACGCGTTTAATTGGGAAAGAAAATAATATATATGAACTACTTGATATTTATGAAGTCCTACACTTCTGTCAGCGCCTGGCCTGTTTCCTGTACGGGCTATTAGTAGAAGACGACACCGTATTTCGTTCCGCTCCAGCATTTAGAATGCTAATCTGTGTTGGTCATTCGCCGGAAATCCACAAAACTGCTATCCCATTTCAATAATATTATTCTTGCTCTTCATTGATGACTCTCACTAAGTCCCCAATAATCTTTCTATCACATAATGCATCTTTATTTTTTCCTACAACTCTTCTTTCCTGGGTGTTTCATGAAACAACAAATTGATTTACTGCTGCAGAAAGAGACATATTGCCAGTCTTCACCGCCTCAGTCACATTTGCCATCGCATCAGGATACAAGTTTGTTGCTATGATTTCTGGGCATATTTTCAAAGCATCTTGACGTTCCACTATCCAAATCAATCCAAAGCGGCTCTAGCAGACCTTTTTCAATAGAGTATTGGCGGTACGCTAAAAAGAACAGAGATGATTATAAATATGATTAACTAATTCGAAATTGTCACAAAGCGGTAGGATGATGGTTTGTAACATTGTGCATAGAGCATAAAAATAGGTTACTCTATGTACTTGCCTTTCATCGGACGACCCAGAACCAGTTTTAACTAAAATAATGAGGAAACTAGGCTACCCTGTGAGACTCACTGACAGCGGTGGTGACGTGTATTAGAACTTGAGAGGCAGCAGGCCTGTTTACCCACCCTGATCGCCGAACCCACCCTACCTTATCTGAAAAACAAACAGAAAATAGTTAAGTAAATTTATTCCTTCGAGATGATACTTGAAAGTATATGAATTCCCTTTGTACGTTTAATTCACATTTAGATGTACTTGCTTTCATACTGTATCCAGCAGCTCGTTGTTTCTGATTTATTTACGCGTTGCACACATTGTTATAGGAAATAATATACTGTTGCACTTCAGTATTCGTCTTGTGGACAACTTGTGCACTGGTTTAAACCCAAAATTTAATCAGAATTGGCAAGAACATGTAGATTAAACCTTATAATGCTACTCATAATCTGCCGGCCGTGGTGGCCGAGCGGTTCTAGGTGCTGCAGTCTGGAACCGCGCGACCGCTACGGTCGCAGGTTCGAATCCTGCTTCGGGCATGGATGTGTGTGATGTCCTTAGGCTAGTAAGGTTTAAGTAGTTCTAAGTTATAGGGGACTGATGACCTTAGAAGTTAAGTCCCATAGTGCTCAGAGCATACCCTTAATGTGACTGCCCTGTACGTCATTCCTTTATCAGGAAATGAAGTGATAGGTGCTTAGTCAATTTCAAACAGACAACTTCAGACAGACACTACCGAAGTTAAATTTCAATCAAAGAATGTTTACTGCCGTTGTAAACTTCAGTGATGCGCAGACTTCACATAAGAGTTCCCTAATTTGTCCCAAATAGATCAACGATGTTCGAAGAGTTGAAGATGCCCAACACAAGTACACAAGGGGCGATTTATAACTACATGAATACTGCTGACGGACTTGTAATGTCTGAACTTCACTGCATCGTATTGCTAACATCAAGAAACTTGACTCGTCACAAAGAACAGTGACTTTGGCTATGTTTATGGCGCCCATTTTATATCTCTTATAGGAAAGCCTTCACAAAATTTTGTAATGCCGATCTATTACATTAAACATGTTGTTGTTGTTGTTGTTGTGGTCTTCAGTCCTGAGACTGGTTTGATGCAGCTCTCCATGCTACTCTATCCTGTGCAAGCTTCTTCATCTCCCACTACCTACTGCAACCTACATCCTTCTGAATCTGCTTAGTGTATTCATCTCTTGGTCTCCCCCTACGATTTTTACCCTCCCCGCTGCCCTCCAATATTAAATTGGTGATCTCTTGATGCCTCAGAACATGTCCTACCAACGGATCCCTTCTTCTGGTCAAGTTGTGCCACAAACTTCTCTTCTCCCCAATCCTATTCAATACTTCCTCATTAGTTATGTGATCTACCCATCTAATCTTCAGCATTCCTCTGTAGCACCACATTTTGAAAACTTCTATTCTCTTCTTGTCCAAACTATTTACCGTCCATGTTTCACTTCCATACATGGCTACACTCCAAACAAATACTTTCAGAAATGACTTCCTGACACTTAAATCTATACATATTCAACAAAAAATATAAGACAGGAATTGTAAGAGATATCTCTACACACTATGTGATAATATTACATTGATTCACAGTATAGAAACAGTGGTGGTATAATCTTTAAATGGCTATTACGGTAGGTTTTAAGCTGATGAGCAAATTTTAGATTGTGTAATTTTATACCAGTTGAATACTAAATCCCGCAACGAAATTAACTGAAATCCATATTTTCTATCTGGACTATTTCGTTAACATCTTCTCACAGTAAAAGTATGTGTTTTTGTATATAAAAAAGTAGGGTTGCAAGACAATAATACTGGATTTTTGAAAATTTTGCTTTCCTATTTGAATGATCAGGCGCAAACATTTTTGAACAGAAAAATTCAGAAAAAAGTCAAGATACTCTTTACATAATATAGAAATATGATTTTCAAATGAGGCAGGTCAGTCCAAAACCAAATAATTTTCCGGGCTCGATTTTGTTACCTACACATCGTTTTCTTTAGGTTTCGATTATGAATACTTCGCTAAAGGAAATGTTTCTAGACGACGTACTGTCACACTTTCTGATGAGCCTCATCTAAATCATACTTTAAACAATATGGGTTAGAAAATTGGTTACATGAAGGTATTTGGATACTTGACATGTATGTTACATACGTAACTTGTGCTAACAGTTGCATCAGAACAAGTGAAGTTGTTTCCCCTTGTTACATATAAATCTGTGCTTTCCAAATGTGTGCCTGACTACTCTAGATAAACGTCAAAGTACTATTTTGGAGTTCTTGAGAGTAGTTTTGTCCTGTCGTTGCAACTACAAAAATGCGTGATTTGTTTTTTTTCACCAGATACGTTTCGCTGCTTTATTGAGGTAAAGCATCATCGGTGGTCTGTTTATAAGTTTTTACATTTTGATTTTATTTTAGATCGTTAAGAATATGCAGATTTGTTCTTACGTTGATTTTTGAGGCGTTTCCCTATGTAGGGCCTAAACGAGAAACCAAGCGAAAATCACCGTAAGTACTCGTAAAAAACAACATATTCTTAACAAAATGTTTCTCGATCTAAAATCAAATCAATATGTAAAAACTTAATTACAGACCACTGATGATGCTTTTCCTCAATAAAGCGAATAACGGCTGGTGAAAAAAAAAATTTCCCATTTTTGTAGTTGCAACGACAGAACGAATGTACCCCCCAGAATTGTAAAGCAACTACGGACAGTATGGCCACACAAATGTAGAAACTATCTAGGAGATGAGATGATAGTTAAATCAAGACCCTAAGCTGTCGACAGGCGTTGATAGGCATCAACGAGGACAGTTGAAAATGTGTGTCCCGACCGGGACTCGAACCTGGGATCTCCTGCTTACATCATTTTTTCCCTTTTTTCATGTTGTTCGGTATTGTTCGTTGCGCTTGGTCTGGGCGGACTTCACAAGACATCCGTTCAAGTTGATCGTTGATTCCTTTACTCAGTTTTTTTTTTATTTGAGAGGGCAGCTAACCCTCTCACCGAACACGCTGAGGTACCGTGCCGGCAACCCATCTGAGCCACCGAGGGCACGGAAGATAGTGGGACTGCACGGATTTATCCCTTGCACGCTCCCCGTGAGACCCACATTCCCAACTTAATGTCCACACACTACATTCGTAGTGCCCCTGCCAATTACACTCATTACTCGCGGCAGACAATCTTACCGAGTCCCGTGAGAGTTCTGACAATGCGTGTGCATCCAACACAGAAGATGAAGGTCAATGGCCGGTTAGCCCATCCTCTGTGCCCTCGGTGGCACAGATGGATAGAGCGTCTGCCATGAAAGTAGGACATACCTGGTTCTAGTCCCGGTCGGGGCAAACATTTTCAGCTGTCCTCGTTGATGTATATCAACGCCTGTCGACAGCTTAGGGTCTTGATTTAATTATCATTTCACTCTAAGAGAGCTGCATGGTATGGTCACCGATGGTATCCGTTCTATTGGACATGTCTGAAAGAATCATATACCGTCTACATGTATATACTGTTGTATCATTAATGACAGTTATCTTTCTCTTAGTGCTAGTCAATCTGTCATTACTCAACACATTAGATAATGAGTAGAAACGCGGCTTAAAATACGCTATTTCTAATCGTAAAATAAGTTAAGTTTATATCATATAGTACGTTACAGTGTGATTGCGCTGCAATTATTGGCATAAGCAAAAATCTCCTGTAAAAAAACCTACAGCTAATCAGTACAATATGCACATGCAGGTTAAGCAATTAATATGACACCATATGTAACTTCATTTTTCCATCCACATGGACGCGTGTTTTGAGTTTGATGTTCAGTGGTAGCAAGTCCAAAAGGTAAATGGCTTTCAGAAGTAGTTTTCAAATTTGAAAATTGTAGCAACACCGGCTGGGAAAATGTTACTTTGCTTTAAGATATGTGTCAATAAACACCCAGTTTTCTATTACAAAGAACTGAAATAAACTTTTTTGCTGTTTGTTATTTGCCTACCTGTGTTTCAATAACAACAACTTTCACTTACAAACTACCAAGACATCACAGGTCGTGGTGGTGGTGGTGGAGCCCAGAGACACTACAGATCGCTGTTTAAGGTCTCCACCATATATGTGAGTGCCATGTCATGTAAGCCGAGCAACTCCCAGGTGTGGGAACCACGCATGCATCAGTGAGTCTGTCTAGAACCGTCCGTTACATGAGGCAGTATCAATCATGTCGTTCAGCTTATAGGATTTCCAGCCTGCACTGAAGTTCTTGTTCTTGCATTTGGCTTTCATTCAGTGCTCTGCTCTGAAAGAACTTCGCTTTGCGTGCAGGTCACACGTTCATGCCAATAATGGCTATAATAGATGCATACTTATAATGACTGTGAAACATCACATTTGAAAACAGAACTTTTCATTTTAAAATTCTAAAATAGTTTTGAATTTACACTCTAATTTTTAACGTGCAGTAATTCAATCCATCGGTATGTAATGTAATTTAGTAAGTTAACTGTCTTTAAGAGACATGATCGATTTACTTATGAACTGGGAACAGAATACTATCATAGATTTTGTGCTTCACGGTAAATTAAGTTTGTTACAAGTCTGACGTACAGCCATTATAATGATATAATTAATAGTTTCATTGGTCCATGTTGTGATAGATATACATCGGAAAACTATAATTTGCCTTAAGATAATGATAAGTGGTAAAAAATCATTCGTTTACGATAACACTGACGCCTCCCTGCTCCCTCACATAACATGCACGTAGTATAGATGTTCTCATTGAAGTCAATACTTTGTACCTGCCGGCTGATGACATAGCAAGGGTCATCAGATACACAAACCTTGTGGCATCTCATGGCACATTTTTTGGTCTGCTCGGTAGGAATGCATGTACTAGGCTCTGTGTAACACCCCAATTGTACAACCCATAATGAACACCCTTTTGTTGCAAAAATAAATAGAAAAATCAGTCATTCTGGCTGTGATGACACCAGAGGACAACAAAATTTACACTATTGACAGTTTGATTAACAAAATGTCATGTAAATACTAATGCTTAACATAAAGGAAGGACTGAATGAAAGAATACCATATTCTACGAAACAGGGTCTATACAAGGGCGATGTACTTGAGGACAATATTATGGAAATGGAAGAGGATGTACATGAAGATGAAATGGGAGATACGATACTGCGTGAAGAGTTTGACAGAGCACTGAAACACCTGAGTCGAAACAAGGCCCCGGGAGCAGACAACATTCCATTAGAACTACTGACGGCCTTGGGAGAGCCAGTCCTGACAAAACTCTACCATCTGGTGAGCAAGATGTATGAGACAGGTGAAATACCCTCAGACTTCAAGAAGAATATAATAATTCCAATCCCAAAGAAAGCAGGTGTTGACAGATATGAAAATTACCGAACTATCAGTTTAATAAGTCACAGCTGCAAAATACTAACGCGAATTCTTTACAGACGAATGGAAAAACTGGTAGAACCGGACCTCGGGGAAGATCAGTTTGGATTCCGTAGAAATGTTGGAACACGTGAGGCAATACTAACCTTACGACTTATCTTAGAAGAAAGATTAAGAAAAGACAAACCTACGTTTCTAGTATTTGTAGACTTAGAGAAAGCTTTTGACAATGTTGACTGGAATACCCTCTTTCACATTCTAAAGGTGGCAGGGGTAAAATACAGGGAGCGAAAGGCTATTTACAATTTCTACAAAAACCAGATGGCAGTTATAAGAGTCGAGGGACATGAAATGGAAGCAGTGGTTGGGAAGGGAGTAAGACAGGGTTGTAGCCTCTCCCCGATGTTATTCAATCTGTATATTGAGCAAGCAGTAAAGGAAACAAAAGAAAAATTCGGAGTAGGTATTGAAATCCATGGAGAAGAAATAAAAACTTTGAGGTTCGCCGATGACATTGTAATTCTGCCAGAGACAGCAAAGGACATGGAAGAGCAGTTGAACGGAATGGACAGTTTCTTGAAAGGAGGATTAAGATGAACATCAACAAAAGCAAAACGAGGATAATGGAATGTAGTCAAATTAAATCGGGTGATGCTGAGGGAATTAGATTAGGAGATGAGACACTTAAAGTAGTAAAGGAGTTTTGCTATTTAGGGAGTAAAATAACTGATGATAGTCGAAGTAGAGAGGATATAAAATGTAGACTGGCAATGGCAAGGAAATCGTTTCTGAAGAAGAGAAATTTGTTAACATCGAGTATAGATTTAAGTGTCAGGAAGTCGTTTCTGAAAGTATTTGTATGGAGTGTAGCCATGTATGGAAGTGAAACATGGACTATAACTAGTATGGACAAGAAGAGAATAGAAGCTTTCGAAATGTGGCGCTACAGAAGAATGCTGAAAATAAGGTGGGTAGATCACATAACTAATGAGGAGGTATTGAATAGGATTGGGGAGAAGAGAAGTTTGTGGCACAACTTGACTAGAAGAAGGGATCGGTTGGTAGGACATGTTTTGAGGCATCAAGGGATCACAAATTTAGCATTGGAGGGCAGCGTGGAGGGCAAAAATCGTAGAGGGAGACCAAGAGGTGAATACACTAAGCAGATTCAGAAGGATGTAGGTTGCAGTAGGTACTGGGAGATGAAGAAGCGTGCACAGGATAGAGTAGCATGGAGAGCTGCAACAAACCAGTCTCAGGACTGAAGACCACAACAACAACAAACGAAACAGGAACTTTAAAGAAAGAATTAAAAAAAAATTATTTTCGATGGTTAAAGCCCAGACCATAAATTGACCAAAGATAACATTTATCCTAGAAAAGAGTTGTAGCCGCATCGAGCTGTGACTACAAAGTAACTCGGCAATGGAGATGTTAACTTCACATCTCTCTTGTACTCTTGCAATAGAAGTACACATATTAAGCGCTACTAGATTGTTTTAAAACCGATCTGAAGTTTAAAAGTTTTTACGGTTGGAAGAATTAATCAGAAGTCGGACTGAAGTAAAACCATCTTTACCGTTTAGACAGATAACGGGATAGTTGATATATATGTGACAGAAAAATAACTCGTGTGATTGCTGATTTGTGATGGGACTTAGCCTTCGTGATACTTAGTAGTCACGAACATCAAAGGACACAGAAAGAGACTGATTGCCGACATAAACTCAATTATTAGACTTGAGTAGGCAACAGATAATCACAATTACGAAGAACTTACAATTGCGCCGTGTTGTCAGAAGATATCGTCGAAGTCAGAATTGCTGATGCTAACAGGCGCAATTCCCTGAATGAAAAGTCGGTGTGCGGTGTGTGTGCTCCATGTAGGGACAAATAATTACGAAGAACAATAAACCGGAACTTTAATTCAACTTTATTTCTTCGTGTCGCCTACATCATTTAATGGACATTTAAAGTGTATTTCTGGAATTAACTGATTCTTCGGATAACATAAAAGTGGAAAGTGATTTAGTGACAATTTAACTGTAAACAGCAATAAATTTACACCGAAATACGACGCATTCTGAACATTGCTCAAGGGTATGTTATCTCTGGAATTACGTCGTGTAGTTGTTGAATACGCGACGTAGCGACGCCTTGGCGACGGGATAATAATTAACAACGCAATATCCTCGCAAAAATCGTGATGTGACATCGGCTTGGGTGATGGTCTGATGATTCAAGACATTATATTTTTAACGTTTGAATACCCATTCTCATGCCGGGCATAAGAACTACAGTTAGCAATTTCGCGTAAACTGAAAAGTCTGTCGCGAACACCCAAAGGACTTTCGGTTATCATTTCAGATCAAGGAAGTCATCATGTTATCGAGTGGTGCAGTCGCTATATTTATAAGTGGAGAATATCGATAGACATAGAACACCATTGCTTTAAGAAGAACCAAGGGCGGCGCACACACTCCGGCGTGCTGCTCCATCGAGACGTTGATATCAGTTTTGAGAGACAGTATCTGAAAAATAACCAAACCGCTCGAGGAGTTTGTTTTTATAGTAGTTACAGACTGGCATTGTCGTGGTCGACGGACGCCGTTCCACGTCATCTCGACTGGGACAATCATCACCATCGAGCAGAGACAAAACGAGATGTCACATCTGGTACATTTGGAAACTCTAGTCAGCTCCACCTACTAAATTGATAGCCCTAACTACTGTTCTATAGGCTGGCATATTATACACATCCTCAATCTCTAAATAAGAACGACAGAAAATACTATGAATTACCATTCGTATGCATTACTCTTGGAACAAAAATCATTCAGAAACTGTATATATTGAACACGTACAATTTAATGAGTTTTAATGCCTCGCTGACACGCACACCTGCTGTCAAGATTCCACTGCGAAACCCAGTACGAGAAAGACATGGTACAAATGCAGTAACTGTAGTACAACTACCTCCATCCCCTACTCACGTGAAAGACATTACATTTCCCTCTCTCTGTAACCTAATGCATATAATACAACGCAACCTCTACCATAATTAATAAATGAGCTCAGTATATTTCTCCATGAAACATACGTTTCACATTAATCAAATGTGCAGCTTCTTAATATGACTTTCGTCTGTTTAATGCGACGTCACATAATTGGTTTTTTAAAGGATGAATCAGTCTTTATTTATATATTTTATATAAATTTTATTTATATATTTTATATATTTTATGTGACAGCCATGTTCTTTCTCTTCACAGCTAGCATACAGCACTTCTGGAATTGCGAACAGTGCTCTGCTTGGTACATTCACTTTGGGCATGGTGTGTCCGTGGGCTAACTGGAAGGTAAGTGACAGATACTAAATGTGTGTATTCCCCTCGTTTATTTCCCTTGCATTATCTCTGTAACTCATGTTGGCCAAAATTTTCCCTTTCTACCTCTTACGCTACATCGGCCTACGTAGCAATTGGATAATATTACTGCCTGTATGCACTAAAGCTCCATCCAGATTCTTTTGACTGCCATTTTTCAATTCAGTACCTTTTCGACTTCATCAGCATATTTAAGATCAAGAATTGGTCCTCCTAATATCCTCCAGTTACCTCTGTTATAAGTGAAAACATTTAAAGGCACAAAAGTCTGTTTCTAATGGTAAAAGTGATTTTAAATTAGCAAGAATTCAGAAGTCGATTCCCTAGTTCCCTCATATCATATAAATACTTACAATTATAAAATCTGGAGCCCACCTTTACTTGACTGATGTCTCGTTTTCCTCAGGTTATCTTATAACTTGCAAGTGTAGACAGGGTGATATGTCAAGACTCGGTTAGGGATCACTCTGTTACGATGTAGGAACATGGCTACATGCACCTGTTGCACCTGTGGGACTTGCATTCCGAAGTAAAGAGTGGATGAATGCAGCCAAACATCGTTTCCGTGTGGTTGAGATAACCAGGTGTTCTGTGTAACTTGTCTCTCAGGTGTAGAAAAGATTTTATGACGCATATCATACCCACGTTGAGCTATCTAGCCCTCAGTTATCAAGGATAGTTTTGTAATTAACGAATACGCAGAATCCACACAGAAAACACCAATCGCAGCCAGTATTGACTGTATGGGCATCTAACAGTATAGTTCTGCTTGAGCCGCATCTAGTACTTCGTGGTTTAATGTTGCTGAATGATAATAGTTGAAGACACTCCGTGGGTGAGTATCAGGCTCATACTGCGGCATCAGCCTCAGCAATCAAATAAGGTGTATGCTGGCCAGCTACCGGCGTAACCCCACCGCAGGCCAGTGCTATAACATACGCTTATCACTCTGCAACGTTGAATTTTGCCATCACAAGTTGACCAGATTGTTACATGCTGTGGCACTGAGCAGCATTTCCACAGCTGACTGCCTGAAGAGAACCATACTCCTGTCATAGTACCCCGAGCCAGTGCAAACAGAGGATGTTAGGGATATAAGTGCAGATATTCCTAAGAACAGTGAGCTGGACAATGTTCATAAGCAATTTAGTCATTTGCAGACTAATAATGACAGCTATTACAAGTAGTATGTTATTAGGTTGGTTAATACCTCGAAGAACATGTGGAACATGCAAGCCATCAATGTTTATTGTACCCTGGGCAGCAGCTCTGATACTGAAGTGATCACAACTCAATGCAATATGTAATTTCTGTAGAGACAGGCACATTCCACATTGTGTCCCCTTTATGACAGTGCAGAAAACGTCAGGTAGCAAATTATGTGATTTTTTGTGTGAAATCTGTTGGATGTAAGAAAAAACTAAGGCATTGACGTGAGTATGTGATGAGGTACAAATTATCACAATATTTATACCTGTAGCCCTGACACCCTGGATATATGCTCCCCTCTCAGCTGTTAGCAGCATTCCATTACAACCATGCATTCGACTGGCGGAGTCTCTACGCTAGTCATAGGTCGAATGGTCGGCCTAGCAGGTACAGCCTAATGAAGCGGCATCATCAGCTTTGTGAAGCCACGGCTCTATGAGTCGTTAGCTAGTCCCAATGGCTCCAAGGCTTCGAACTGGATGTGTTGAGGTGATGCTATCCAGCGTATGTCACCGCCTGGCAGACTAGCTAGTCTCCGATGGCCTTGGGTTGAAATTGGGGTGTTTGCACTTTCGAGCCAGACCCTAATGCCCAAGTGCAGTATAGACTAATCCATCTTTAAAGCTTGTTAGTCTGTACAGTTGACACTGCATAGCTGACACAGATTTACGCAGCAAGGCCACTGTCGTAGTAGGCTGCTGTTGTGCTGGCACAACAATCCGTTGACTCAGCATACTCCTCTGCTGTCCGCTAGGCACCACCGTGGTCCTGGGCCACAGTCATCAGCTGGCAGTACAGAAGTATCGGATAATAAACAGTAATACTGTCATTGTGTAAATGTTGCAGATTCTGCACTTGCGCAGCTTCCCACACCCGCTTCCTTAGAGACAGAAGTGGCCATCCGGGAACACCGATATCATACAGCTGTGACACGTCGAAATCTGCCTTCAATTTCTTTTATAGAGAAAGAGTAAACTAAAATAAACACAGTGTCAAAATTTTAGTTGCTTCGACACACAATAAGTGTTTTGTAAAAAATGTTGAACAACTATCAAATTAGTAGCTCACCACATGGCTACAGAAATGTACAGCACATGTGCAAAACAGCAGGCACATATCCTTCACTTACGGCACATATATACACAGATAACATGGCACATCGCGATTGTAATTAGTGAAGCGAATTTCAGTTTCCATTGATAGTTTCTGTGACAAAGTTGTGTAATGGGTGGCAGCCACTAAAGGAATATTTTAGGGAACTGGTTTGAAAATTTTTATATCAAAGAGCCCAGTCAAATCTTTACAAGATTTGTCCCAGAGCAACTTCGGCTGTGCCTGTGTGAGACATGTTGTCAGCCTTTCAGAACCGATGCAGCTTTGCCTGGTTAAAGCTGCTAACAAGAGACGTACTCAGCCCTCTGCTAAAAACGCTAGCGTATTCCTGCTTTCGGTTTTAGCCAATATCCTTTGCGCGAGGCGGGTCACTTGTGTGGATTCTGTAGCGTTCTTCAGGACAGAACACAGCAGCTTTGGATTTTTGTGATCCAGACTTCGACTAAAAAAAGGAGTCTTTCTTGAGAAGCCTAGCCTCCGGCTCTGTGTCCCGTGGCCTGCCACAACGTAAACTGCCTCCCCGCGATCAGAAGGTTTAATAAAACATTTTATTTACCTGCCAAAACGCGACTACAACCTACATTTCTTGTTTGCATGCAGTAATGTTTGTCTCTTATGTTTTGGACGAATGATAAACGCAGTATATGTTCAAATGACAAAAAAGATATATTTTATGTGATGTGATTCTAATTTTTTAGTTTGTACTGTGAACTCTTGCTTCTTGCCAAATTTCATGATTCTAGGTCAATGGGAGGTACCTATAGCTTCTGATGCGCGAGTTTACAAATATCAAAATATGTTACATACGTGGCAGGATTATCTGATTACATTGAATTAGAAGTTTAAAATATTTGCACCCTCCAAGGGGCTATAAACTTAGTATGTGACATGTACACTACTGGCCATTAAAATTACTACAACAAGAAGAAATGCAGATGATAAACGGGTATTCAGTGGACGAATATATTTTACTAGAACTGACGTGTGATTACATTCTCACGCAATTTGGGTGCATAGATCCTGAGAAATCAGTACCAAGAACAACCACCTCTTGCTGTAATAACGGATTTGACATGCCTGGGCATTGAGTCAAACAGATATTGGATGGCGTGTACAGGTACAGCTGCCCATGCAGCTTCAACACGATACCATTGTTCATCAAGAGTAGTAACTGGCGTATTGTGACGAGCCAGTTGCTTGGCCACCATTGACCAGACGTTTTCAGTTGGTGAGACATCTGGGTAATGTGCTGGCCAGGGCAGCAGTCGAACATTTTCTGTATCCAGAATGGCCCGTACAGGACCTGCAACATGCGGTCGTGCATTATCCTGCTGAAATGTAGGGTTTCGCAGGGATCGAATGAAGGGTAGAGCCACGGGTCGTAACACATCTGAAATGTAATGTCCACCGTTCAAAGTGCCGTCAAAGCGAACAAGAGGTCACCGCGGCGTGTAGCCAGTGGCACCCCATACCATCATGCTGGGTGATACGCCAGTATGGTGATGACGAATACACGCTTCCAATGTGCGTTCACCGCCATGTCGCCAAACACGAATGCGACCATCATGATGCTGTAAACAGGACCTGGATTCTTCCGAAAAAATGACGTTTGGCCATTCGTGCACCCAGGTTCGTCGTTGAGTACACCATGGCAGGCGCTCCTGTCTGTGATGGAGCGTCGAGGTTAACCACAGTCATGGTCTCCGAGCTGATAGTCCATGTTGCTGCAAACATCGTCGAACTGTTCGTGCAGATGGTTGTTGTCTTGGAAACGTCCTCATCTGTTGACTCAGAGATCGAGGCGTGGCTGCACGATCCGTTACAGCAATGCGGATAAGATGCCTGTCGTCTCAACTGTTAGTGATACGAGGCCGTTGGGATCCAGCACTGCGTTCCGTATTACCCCCCTGAACCCACCGATTCCATGTTCTGCTAACAGTCATTGGATCTCAACCAACGGGAGCAGCAATATGGCGATACCATAAACAGCAATCGCGATATGCTACAATCCGATCATTATCAAAGTCGTAAACGTGATGGTACGCATTTCTCCTCCTTACACGAGGTATCACAACAACGTTTCACCAGGCAGCGCGGGTCAACTGCTGTTTGTGCATGAGAAAGCCGGCCGGCGTGGCCGAGCGTTTCTAGGCGCTACAGTCTGGAAATGCGCGACCGCTACGGTCGCAGGTTCGAATCCAGCCTCGGGTGTGGATGTGTGTGATGTGCTTAGGTTAGTTAGGTTTAAGTAGTTCTAAGTTCTAGGGGACTGATGACCTCAGCTGTTAAGTCCCATAGTGCTCAGAGCCATTTGAACCATTTTTGCATGAGAAATCGGTTGGAAACTTTCCGTATGTCAGCACATTGTAGGTGTCGCCACCGGCGCCAACCTTGTGTGAATGCTCTGAAAAGCTAATCATTTGCATATCACAGCATCTTCTTCCTGTCGGTTAAATTTCGCGTCTGTAGCACGTCATTTTCGTGGTGTAGCAATTTTAATGGACAGTAGTGAGTTTCAACTTGATGTGCCATACTGTATCAGAGAAAAATTGCTTAACAGCTGGACAGTAATAGACATAATCATAAAAATGAAAAAAATAATTTTTTGTTTCATATAATTGCAAATTAACAATTATCGGATTTTTTTCCTTTACGTGTACCGCGATACCTTACCTAATGCCAAATGTCATGAGTCTGGGTCAACGGGAAGTTTTGATAAATGAGTTTTCGAGCATCAAAATGACATGAATGGCCTTAACTTTTGGTTGAACCGACGAAGAAGCTTAAGATTTTTACGCTACCTAGGAAGAGTAGGCCATAATATGTGAGATAAATGTACATGATACGTCTTCCCGTTCCTGAGAAGAAGAGTTCTTAACCGCCGGACAAACAGACAGACAGACGGACAGACAGGCGAAAGGACAAAAAAGGGATCCTAGAAAGGTTCCGTTGTTGCAGATTGTGACACGAACCCTAAAACATAAAATCTTGTAATCAACGTTGTAAAAATCTGTATATGTGTGAGAGAATAATTTTCAATACTACGTCAGGGACGTCTTCTTACTAGTTGCAGAAAATTATTCATTGCTTTGTGGGAATCTTACCCTGACGTAACGACACATCAGTCTTTTGGAGGAGGACAGAAAAATCTGTTAATATAATTTGGCATCCGCCCAGAGATAATAGTGCGATTGCGCCCATCAATAAAGAAACCTTTCGACTGTATAAATCATTTTGCAGAACATTGATGGACAGCCGGTGGCTCTACGACGTTTCACGTTTATCAGCGTATCAGTATCTTCAAACTCCATTCTTTTATGCATCGACAGTGTGCATCATCGTGTTGCAAGAATTTGATCAAATATGCCTGCTACGCAGCACAATATGCAGAACAAAGGCCATGACCATTTCTTACTTCATACTAATTCTCTCAAAATGAAACTAGTAATTTCTGTGAAGCACCTGAATACAATACTTTTCCTTTTATGAGATGTTCCTTGTGTTAGGAAAATATTTGTTTTCGTCATTCAATATGTACTTCGCACTTTCGTGATGTCTACAGAGTATAAACGAATAACTTTTCATTGTTAGTAAAATATACATTAATCAATAATTATCATAACAGCACTGCTGCAGGAATTTTTATAAAATATTTGATGGAAACATATTAAAGTCCAGATTGGTAGAAGCCTTTTGTTATTTAACATGACATAACGTATCACACAACTTTGATTTCATTTCCTCGCCAGTCACCTGTGTAACAATTACATCTATAACAGATTAACTGTCAATATGAATTGCTAGTTATTCGAAAAATTAACAATCTGATACCTTTTTGATATGATTCAAGTGTTCAAAATTCTTGCATGTGCACTCAGGACTTTTGCGCTGCGCAGCGTTACGTTATCGTATCACAACTGTGTCTGCTTATTCGCCGGATCGCGCTTTTTAAACAGGAAATGCTGTACAAACCGTTGTTATGAGCGGTTGGTTGTACTGCGTTGGTAAAGTACCAGAACTTCAAGCGCTGATAGAAAGCACCGAAGCTGAAATCGTTATAGGTACAGAAAGCTGGCTTAAGCCAGAGATAAATTCTGCCGAAATTTTTACAAAGGTACAGACGGTGTTTAGAAAGGATAGATTGCATGCAACCGGTGGTGGAGTGTTCGTCGCTGTTAGTAGTAGTTTATCCTGTAGTGAAGTAGAAGTGGATAGTTCCTGTGAATTATTATGGGTGGAGGTTACACTCAACAACCGAACTAGGTTAATAATTGGCTCCTTTTACCGACCTCCCGACTCAGCAGCATTAGTGGCAGAACAACTGAGAGAAAATTTGGAATACATTTCACATAAATTTTCTCAGCATGTTATAGTCTTAGGTGGAGATTTCAATTTACCAGATATAGACTGGGACACTCAGATGTTTAGGACGGGTGGTAGGTACAGAGCATCGAGTGACATTATACTGAGTGCACTATCCGAAAATCACCTCGATCAATTAAACAGAGAACCGACTCGTGGAGATAACATCTTGGACCTACTGATAACAAACAGACACGAACTTTTCGACTCTGTATGTACAGAACAGGGAATCAGTGATCATAAGGCCGTTGCAGCATCCCTGAATATGGAAGTTAATAGGAATATAAAAAAAGGGAGGAAGGTTTATCTTTTTAGCAAGAGTAATAGAAGGCAGATTTCAGACTACCTAACAGATCAAAACGAAAATTTCTGTTCCGACACTGTCAATGTTGAGTGTTTATGGAAAAAGTTCAAGGCAATCGTAAAATGCGTTTTAGACGGGTATGTGCTGAGTAAAACTGTGAGGGACGGGAAAAACCCACCGTGGTACAACAACAAAGTTAGGAAACTACTGCGAAAGCAAAGAGAGCTCCACTCCAAGTTTAAACGTAGCCAAAACCTCTCAGACAAACAGAAGCTAAACGATGTCAAAGTTAGCGTAAGGAGGGCTATGCGTGAAGCGTTCAGTGAATTCGAAAGTAAAATTCTATGTGCCGACTTGACAGAAAATCCTAGGAAGTTCTGGTCTTACGTTAAATCAGTAAGTGGCTCGAAACAGCATATCCAGACACTACGGGATGATGATGGCATTGAAACAGAGGATGACACGCGTAAAGCTGAAATACTAAACACCTTTTTCCAAAGCTGTTTCACAGAGGAAGACCGCACTGCAGTTCCTTCTCTAAATCCTCGCACAAACGTAAAAATGGCTGACATCGAAATAAGTGTCCAAGGAATAGAAAAGCAACTGGAATCACTCAATAGAGGAAAGTCCACTGGACCTGACGGGATACCAATTCGATTCTACACAGAGTACGCGAAAGAACTTGCCCCCCTTCTAACAGCCGTGTACCGCAAGTCTCTAGAGGAACGGAGGGTTCCAAATGATTGGAAAAGAGCACAGATAGTCCCAGTCTTCAAGAAGGGTCATCGAGCAGATGCGCAAAACTATAGACCTATATCTCTGACGTCGATCTGTTGTAGAATTTTAGAACATGTTTTTTGCTCGAGTATCATGTCGTTTTTGGAAACCCAGAATCTACTATGTAGGAATCAACATGGATTCCGGAAACAGCGATCGTGTGAGACCCAACTCGCTTTATTTGTTCATGAGACCCAGAAAATATTAGATACAGGCTCCCAGGTAGATGCTATTTTTCTTGACTTCCGGAAGGCGTTGGATACAGTTCCGCACTGTCGCCTGATAAACAAAGTAAGAGCCTACGGAATATCAGACCAGCTGTGTGGCTGGATTGAAGAGTTTTTAGCAAACAGAACACAGCATGTTGTTATCAATGGAGAGACGTCTACAGACGTTAAAGTAACCTCTGGCGTGTCACAGGGGAGTGTTATGGAACCATTGCTTTTCACAATATATATAAATGACCTAGTAGATAGTGTCGGAAGTTCCATGCGGCTTTTCGCGGATGATGCTGTAGTATACAGAGAAGTTGCAGCAATAGAAAATTGTAGCGAAATGCAGGAAGATCTGCAGCGGATAGGCACTTGGTGCAGGGAGTGGCAACTGACCCTTAACATAGACAAATGTAATGTATTGCGAATACATAGAAAGAAGGATCCTTTATTGTATGATTATATGATAGCGGAACAAACACTGGTAGCAGTTACGTCTGTAAAATATCTGGGAGTATGCGTGCGGAACGATTTTAAGTGGAATCATCATACAAAGTTAATTGTTGGTAAGGCGGGTACCAGGTTGAGATTCATTGGGATAGTGCTTAGAAAATGTAGTCCATCAACAAAGGAGGTGGCTTACAAAACATTCGTTCGACCTATACTTGAGTATTGCTCATCAGTGTGGGATCCGTACCAGATCGGTTTGACGGAGGAGATAGAGAAGATCCAAAGAAGAGCGGTTCGTTTCGTCACAGGGTTATTTGGTAACCGTGATAGCGTTACGGAGATGCTTAATAAAGTGGCAGACTCTGCAAGAGAGGCGCTCTGCATCGCGGTGTAGCTTGCTCGCCAGGTTTCGAGAGGGTGCGTTTCTGGATGAGGTATCGAATGTATTGCTTCCCCCTACTTATACCTCCTGAGGAGATCACGAATGTAAAATTATAGTGATTAGAGCGCGCACGGAGGCTTTCAGACAGTCGTTCTTCCCGCGAACCATACGCGACTGGAACAGGAAAGGGAGGTAATGACAGTGGCACGTAAAGTGCCCTCCGCCACACACTGTTGGGTGGCTTGCGGAGTATAAATGTAGATGTAGATGTAGAGAAACTTTAAATTTGTTTGAATACTTGCAGTGCACCTTAGCAGCTAAGATGCATTTCTTTCGGTATATTTTTCCTGTGCCAAACATTTCAAGGTGTGTTTTACAAGCCGAACTGGACTATTTCCTTATTAGATCAACTCGGCATCTACACGCGGATTTAAAAGAGTCTTGACAGTCTCCCTCCTCTCCCCTCAAAAAATAAAATTTAGTAAAACTTCCTACATTCTTACAAATATCAGTTTCCACATTTCGCAGCTCACTTCTGATAACGTGAAACCCAAGAGCCTCGAAAATGGAAACGATAAGGTGCTTTTTTCTTAGGACCGACAAGCCACAGGAATTTAACCTGAAGATGTGATTCATTATCGCGAAACTAGTTAAACTTTGATTTCATAATAAACGAGGATTAGCAGCCACAAGCGGACTCTACGAATTTTGTAGAATATTTTACCGCAAACGTCTTCTAATTTCTTTAGCAAGGTATACATCAACCTGCTATGGCCCACATAAAAAACTTACATTTACAGTAAGCAACGCCTAGACAGACAATGTAAGACGCCTCATTGCCAGTCGTCACTGTGTACACTGGCTCCTAGAGTCAACGCCAAAGTGACAGAAACAGAATTTCCTCACATAGACATCTGCACAGACATGGATTATAGACCTGCGTTCAGAGTCGTAGTGCTGACTGAAATACTGATAATGGTCAATGCACACTTCAGTTTTCTGTCCCGTAAATTCTGATGCTGTAATAGTCGAAAGAGTTTGCTGCTGCTATAGTTCTTAAATCAGCTGCACGCTGCATGTGCTTCGAAATGATTCTGCCAAATGTTTTTCAAACGTTGAATTTTTCTTAACTGATGTTCCATTGAACCTATGATTGCATAACCAACAGCTGTAAATCGCGCTGGTGGGGCAATGGAACTCAAACCACAACAACTCCTTATCAACCTTGCGGTTTTGCACAGCAGCACGTGCTGTGTGGGGCGACCACACACCCTATTAAGAAACATGTCCCGCTTTTTGTTAAGACCGGGGGACCATCTTGAATCTCGGTGACTTCGGTGTAGGAAATGTTCTTAAATAAAAACTCATTTCTGTTCATCACACTATTTTTTTCTTTCAGATGTCTTTTTGTTCTTGACTGTAGCAGTTCTTTGAGTGTACGGCCCCAGTTTCAGTTACACGTCAAGCGAAAGTTACTACCAACCTTCAGTTTTGCATATTACGTAATTAGTGTTATAATCATAAGTATCCGTAAAATACTAAAACTGTCGTTGTGACATGCTAAATTTGGAAAGGGAATGCGAGGAGAGATTGTAACAAACTGTAAGGTTCTCCCCTCTCCTTCCACCACATCAGACCACCACCCACCCTTTATTACGCTCTTGAAACACAGAGATGGTGTAGGTTTCTGAGACCAGTGCATAGGTGGGTGCACGTGTTGCAAAGTTTGTCAGATATCACCAGAGACATTTATGGAAAGAAGAATACGATGATGCATAAATGTTTAGCAATGTTTCAAGGAATTCAGTAAGTCAGAAAGTCACCTGTGCTGCTGGCGAGACGGGCATGAAATTCAAAAGTTTTGTTGTTGTGGTCTTCAGTCCACAGACTGGTTTGATGCAGCTCTCCATGCTACACTATCCTGTGCAAGGTTCTTCATCTCCCAGTACCTACTGCAACCTACATCCTTCAGAATCTGTTTAGTGTGTTCATCTCTTGGTCTCCCTCTACGATTTTTACCCTCCACGCTGCCCTCCAATACTAAATTGGTGATCCCTTGATGCCTCAGAATAAGCCCTACCAACCGATCCTTTCTTCTAGTCAAGTTGTGCCACAAATTTCCCTTCTGTTCAATTCCATTCAATACCTTGTAATTAGTTATGTGATCTACCCATCTAACCGTTAGCATTATTCTGTAGCACAACATTTATAAAGCTTCATTTCTCTTCTTGTCTAAACTATTTATCGTCCACGTTTTACTTTCATACATGGCCACAAACCATACGAATACTTTCGGAAACGACTTCCTGACACTTAAATCTTTACTCGATGTTAACAAATTTCTCTTCTTCAGAAACGCTTTCCTTGCCATTGGCAGTCTACGTTTTATATCCTCTCTACTTCGACCATCATCAGTTATTTTTCTCCAGAAATAGCCAAACTCCTTTACTACTTTAAGCGTCTCATTTACTAATCCAATTCCCGCAGCTTCACCCGATTTAATTCGACTGCATTCCATTATCTCCGTTTTTGCTTTTGTTGATGTTCAAGTTATATCCTCTTTTCAAGACACTGTCCATTCCGTTCAGTTGATCTTCCAGGTCCTTTTCTGTCTCCAAAAGATCAGGGGCACATTTCTGGGGAATGTTCTTTCTATGTGATTCCACAAAGCTTCTTCAGTGGCTGCTGGGTCATGGCAGTCAGCTCACCAAGAGAAACCATTAGCAGCAAGGACAACAAAATCGGAAAAGTGAGTAGCACAGTAGGAAAGCGGCAGCTATCATCTCTCACCGTATGTGGTAAGGAGATCTTCTGATGAAATGTGACAGGTAAAGTTGCTTGAAACATAGGAAGTGACTAAGACCTCACTCTGGACTTTGTTGTAAAGATTACTCTTGATTCGTACGCTCCTAGATCAGAGACAGTGCCTCATGGAAACATATCATTTAACATTTATCCTCCTGTGGGGCTGAAAACGGAGATTTAACAGATTTTGACCATAGCAGTAGTCTCCGATGTTTACGCGTCCATCACATGAGCATTGGATGAAAGGAGTTTCGTCCGAAAACCCACCAATACACCGGCAGAATCCCCGTGTCTTTTACAATCTGTTCTTGGACGAAGGGAGGCCAGCGAAATTACATGCTCAGTATTAATCTAGCATGCAGGAAGCGACGTACAGTAATGGACACAGAACCTCAAGAGTTCCGACGTCCAGCACGAAATTTGGACTAAACTGTAGGTTTCATTACTACAACATTACGATCATTCACTCTTGTGATCAGATTACATGTTCCTTCCAATAATTGTATCCCCACTGTCGGGAAGGAGCCTACTCACGCCGTAATAAATTCACATCAGTCTTTCCATTGTGTGCCAGCCAGTCCCCTGTAACTAGCTCTGACGTCATAAATGTTGCGCAATACTTTAAAATCAAGTAAATGACCTGAAACGTTTCTAGCATGTCAGGAGTAATACTAAATCAATATGTGTTAAATATCAGTTCAATAACTTTAACCATTTTCAAAATTTGGATGTTTTTCTGTAAAAATCATTGGCGCAACAGAAAGAGCTAGAAACTTAAAAATTTATATTTAGATTCCTTTTTCATAATAATTTAGTAGAAAAAGCATTCAGGATCTCACAAATTAAAATTTTAGTTGAAATTCATAATTTTCTGGTTTTTGTTTTAAAAATTAAGGATGCAAGATAGATTAAGTAGGCGAATAAATAAGGCTAGGATGTTTAAATTTAAGTAGAAGGGAGATCCGCTATAATCATAATGATGTGAGAAGTTTCAATTGAATAACTATAAAACTATAGCGATAGCATATCTCCAAAGGGCAAGTTCAGAGCTCGTCTACTGCGTGTAGTGTAATTAAATTAATTCTCTCGCCTAAAATATTTGACTTAGCCACGTCAGACTTTTATTATGATTACTTACCTGTGTGCTGATTGCACATTTAAATTGAGAGCTTCATCGGCCATCAGCAAAGGAAGCAATTATTTATTCAATAACTTAAAGTGGTGCATTACTAGCCCAGCGGCTAGTCGGGAGAGCCGATTTGATCAGGCGTTCCCTTATCCGTCCGCACCGCGGCTTTATATATAAGAACGCTGTGCGAGGAAAAGGCCCCAGTTCTCTCCAGACGCTGAATAGCACACCACCTGTGCCGGGAGTCGCGTCACGTCGGTATCATTGCTATAAACAGCCTCGGATGCCGTAATAAGTTACTCGGGATACGCGTAACCATGAAATCATTTTCGAGTGAAGTGTTAATTCTGGGATGACTTTAATGATCTATCTTCAGCTTGAGTATTTCGTATTTTCACGTGCCGCCGCGGGACAGACATTCTACCGTTATTTAGCGTGGCGTTTGATGAACATTACATTAAATTATGGCGAGCATTCACTTAAACATTTAATTTGGACAGCTATAGTTGCATCAGCGCATTAGAATCAGAACTGCTCTGGTAGTTGGATTGTGTGGATTCTTTTTTCTTTTTGATGTGTGACATTCAGAATATAGCGAACGTTTTTACAGGATCGTTTTTGATTATTAATTCCAGACAATCTCCTAATTCCTCAGAGCTATAAGCTGTAGCTATAAGTGTATTTCTCAGAGGAAGTGGGCACTAGGAATTCTAATTACAGGCTTCACGTTTTGCTAATCACTTTGTGGTTGCCAATATTGTAATTAGAGAGCCGGTGTTGAGAACGGCAAAAGACAGCATAAATAATAGGAACATTTATATAACAATTAATTCCACCCGCCGCCCCACATATGGTTAATCGGCCGGGAAATGCATCTTTTCTACATTACAAACCAAATATTACTAACAAGTATTAATTCTACCAGCCGTCCCACAAATGGTGCATCGGCCGGGAAATGCAACTTTTCTACATAACAAACAAAATATTATTAACAAGTATTAATTCTACCAGCCGCCCCACACCACAATCATTCATTCCATTAAGTCCCTTGTATTCAGGTTTTTCCACTTTGTGTCGCGGATATATAGCTGAAGAGCTTGGCCAAACGCTGACTGTCCATACACATGTGGGCTTCCTATGTGCCTTATGTCGGCAATTTAAAATTATCTGCTATTGGTATACTGTCCTACACATCCCCTAAGTTTGGATTCGATCAGACAGTATTTTTGGGATGTGACAGTTTCGGTACAGCTATCATCCATAGCTTTCTGTTTCATAAACCATTACAATCTTTAATAATCGTTGCTGAAGAGAAATTTGCGTTTCGAGTGATTTAGAATTGAACTAGCATTCTTGCAATCTCTCTCTCTCTTTCACTCTTTTGTTTTCTCTCTCACAACATTCCACCCCAACACACACAAGAGGGAAGTTACGTCAGTCACAACATTTCTCAACGAGGATATTTATTTATTTATTTTATTGCTTTATTTATACACTCATGTTCAGAAAAACCAGAACGCCCTGAACGACTAGAGATTGGACTTCATATTGACAGTACTTGTACATTAGTATGTTCTGCAGAAATGATTAGCACGCGGGTTCAAGGTCAAAAACGATATCGCGGCGCAACAGCACCATCCAGTAAAACTAGACTGTGCCTCTCGTTGTCGCTATGGACCGAAAGTATCAGATCAGTTTCACTTCAGCAGACGTGCGGGATACCTCGTAGATATATATCTGAACCGTACCGTCTAATCAATGAGTTTGGAAGAAGACCAGTTATTGGCATGAGGGAATGTAATGCACTCATCCGGGACACTGCTGCTCTTTCGGGACAAAGTATTTCGGCAGTGTAACGGATCTGTACAGAATGTTTCACGGAAGGCCATAGAACAAGACAAGATGTGAGATGTGTCAGGCCGTATCAACCAGACCTTAACCCGCGAAAATTGACACCACACTCAAATGGCATTGCAGGAGAGAACTACGTCCTCCTCGGCTCTGGTGCAACAGTGGAACAGTGGAACACAGACTGAGATTTTCCCTCTGCAGCCGAGTGTGCACTGTGGCTAAGCCATGTCTCCACAATATCCTTTCTTTCAGTAGTGCTAGTTCTGCAAGGTTCACAGGAGAGCTTCTGTAAAGTTTGCAAGGTAGGAGACGACGTACTGGGTATCTCAGGTGATAGAGCACTTACCCACGAAAGGCGGAGGTCCCGAGTTCGAGTCTCAGTCCAGCACACAGTTTTAATCTGCCAGGAAGTTTCGTATCAGCGCACACTCCGCTGCAGAGTGAAAATCTCAGTCTGGAAACATCCTCCAGGCTCTGGTCAAGCCATGTCTCCGCAATATCCTTTCTTTCAGGAGTACTAGTTCTGCAAGGTTCGCAGGAGAGCTTCTGTAAAGTTTGGAAGGTAGGAGACGTGGTACTGGCAGAAGTAAAGTTGTGAGGATGAGGCGGTAGTCGTTCTTGAGTAGCTCAGATGGTAGAGCACGTGCCCGCGAAAGGCAAGGGTTCCGAGTTCGAGTCTCGGTCCGGCACAGTTTTAATCTGCCAGAAAGTTTCGGTGTAACACATCCTACACATTCAGAGATGACTGTCCGTCGCCGTTTATTTCGGTATGGGCTATGTGTGCGTCTTTCGCTTCTCCACGTACCTCTGACGAATGCACAGAAAGGTGCTAGACGGCATAGAAGGACGTCATTGGGGACAGGAATGGCATATGACTAGTGAAAGAGAACAGTTCATATTTCTTGGTTGTCGTAGATAGTAAACTGTCGTGGAAAACTCACGTTCAGGATCTTGTTCAAAGACCTAACGCTGCCATTTTTACTATTCGAAAGGTATTTGAAGTAGGTGATAGTTCGACACAAAAGTAGTCTACTTTACTTATTTTCATTCGCTTATGACGTATGGTATTATATTTTGGGGCGACCCTTCCCGTTCTCAAAGGATATTTTTGGCTCACAAACGGGCGGTGCGGGCAATAAGTAGTGTAAGTTCGCGAACCTCTTGTCGACCCCTGCTCATTAGTCCGGGTATTTTGATATTGGTCTCTCAATACATATATTCTCTACTGCCGTTTCTTGTTAACAATATCAGCTTATTCCCAAGAATTAGCAGCTTTCACTCGGTTAATACTCGGCAGAAATCCATTCTGCATTTGCATCGAACACCCTTGACTCTTGTGCAGACAAATGTGCAGTATAATGCTGCATTCCTTTTCAACAAGCTACCATAAACATTCAAAAGTCTTGGCAGAAATCAAATCGCTATCAAATCGAAGCTGACGAGTTTTCTCATAGGTCACTCCTTCTACTCTGTCGAGGAGATACTTGAACAGTTAAGTTAATTCCTGTGTAATATTGTTGACTGTGTTTACATAAACTTACAACTTGTCTTTTTTTGGATTCATAAACATTTTATGTTATCTGTAATTAGTTTTATGCCAACGGCCTTGCCGCAGTGGTAACACCGTTTTCCGTCAGATCACCTACGTTAAGCGCTGTCAGGAACGGCTAGCACTTGGAAGGGTGACCATTCGGTCTACTCAGCACTGTTGGCAAACGGGGTGGACGCAGCCCTTGTGATGCCAACTGCGGAGCTACTTGATCGAGAAGTAGCGGCTCCGGTCACGTAAACCGACATAGGGCCGGTAGAGCGGTGTGCCGACTACATGTCCCTCCATATCCGCTTCCAGTGACGCCTGTGGGCTTAGGATGACACGGCGGCTGGTCGGTACCGTTAGGCCTTCAGGATCTCTTCGGGTGGAGTTTAGTTTTATTACTTTCATGTTGTAATTTCATGTGCTAACACGTTGCATGACTTTCGAAATTTGCTCCTCAATTTGGCCCTACTGAACTAGACATGCAAAATTTAAATAAAAATTAAAAATAGAAATCACATATTGTTTCCGGACGAATCCAGGTTTTGGTCCGCCGCATACGGGGTTGCGGGATCACAGTGACTGTATTTGCACAAGACTGACAGCATCGACTCGAGGCCTTGTGGTGTGGGGCGCAATTGGGTGGAACTACAGATCACAAATAATGCGCGTCTGGGGCACTGTTACCAGTGTAACCCACGTGAATGACATCCTGCATCTCGTAGCCATAACCTTTCCGCACAACGCCCCAGACGCCATTTTTAGTAAGGCAATGAACGTCCACATCTTGCTGCATGAACATGGGCCTTCTTGGTGTCACGGGATGTCAGCCCTTAGCCGAACCTCGTCAGATTACCGGACTTTTCGCTCGCCAGACTTGTCACCAGTCGAAAATATGTAGGATATGGTGAACGACAGATGCAGCCCTGTGACCAAATAGCAACCACGAGAGATGAACTTTGGATCCAGGTGAACGCAGCATGGATGCCTCTACCACAGGACGCTATTCGCGCCTTATACTCACCGGTGCCATCACGCATGGAACCGGTTTTATGACAGCCCATGGCAGATCCTGTGCCTACCAGTCAACATTATACATGCCGAACCGAGGTGACTGAAATCCTAATCATTTCTGCACAACATGCTAATGTATAAGTGCTATCGATATGAACGTTCCTATCCTAGTCGTTCAAGGTGTTCTGTTTAGTCTAAACGTGAGTGTACATACGTCGCTTTTGTAACAGCGCTTTGTGAAGTTTCTACATATTGACATTGATTAGAGAGTCATGTTTCAGCATAATAACACAAATAGTAATTGCAATAGCAGTAACAGTTATAATAATGGCAATAATAATAATGATAATAATGTAAAAGTAAAATAGAAATGCACGCATAGTCATGAATGTTTTGTGTATTACTACAAATGTTAGTTGAGAACATGAAAGTCTGATAAAAAGAACGACGATAGTTAATAGTAAGAGCTATTTCACAATAGGTTCTAAGGAAGAGTACAACTGGCAGAGAGAGAGAGAGAGAGAGAGAGAGAGAGAGAGAGAGAGAGGGAGTTGTAATGAATACTATTGAATACTGTCCTCTTATAAGAAATATGTTAGTTCGTTTCGATATAAATGTATATATGCTCTGCAATGGCGTCAGAGACGTTACCGTTGTGTCACTGCCGTAGCAATGACTTTTCATTTGTTTATTTCAGAAACAATACCGGAAAAGCGTTGTGACTGCTTAGGGCATTGTATAACACTTGATGTGCTACGCAGCTACCTCTGACGCGGATCTGCTCGTCACCGTCATCAAGGTGGAACTGTATGCTGTGCTAACATTGAGCTGACGTGATACTGCGATTTCTGCCTCCTGTCTCAATCTGATCTTGCTTCTGATTCAGTAACGGGCACTCCATGTGTCTGTGAGTTCACTTACTGTTTCCTAGAGGTCGTCCCACCACGAAAATTGTCTGTAGGTTACTGCACGCCCAGCAGAAAAATTACTTGTATCTGAATTATTGCAGTAGCTTTTGCACACAAACTATTTATTTCCGACTTAGACAAGAGCTAGTAATAGTACAGGACAGGAAATCCTAGATTCAAGAATGTTGAATGTGAGCTATGTTCCGACTGCGTATTTAGCAAGAAGTATTCCATCGACAAGTAGAAGCTTCGTTTCGAATCCCAACGTTGAAAACAATTTAATCTCACTGTATCAACTCTTTTTAATGGCTAAGGACGCTACGAGTGTTGCCAGAGAGTATTGCACCGGATTGTTTCCTTCAACAATTCTTTATTGAACGTGATGAGATTTACAAACACGAAATAATGGTGTTTTATCAATACAACCTATTTTTCTACGTAATCTGCATCCCGTTTTAAGGCCTTCCTCTAGCGCGAAACTAGAAAATATATGCCCTGTCGGTACCAATCCTTATCTTGGTGGCGAAGCCAGTGCTTCACTGTGTGAACTTTCTTTGCTGACTGACAGATGCAGCGTCAACGGCCGAGTCGTAATGCGTCCGTTCTCGCGAATGACAACATCAGCTCTCTGCAACATGTCAGGTGTGACAGCCGTGCATGGTCTCCCCTACAGCAGCAAATCGTGGAGCTCAGCCAAACCGGTTTCTAACGGCCTCAAAAAATATGTTCAAATGTGTGTGAAGTCTTATGGGACTTAACTGCTAAGGTCATCAGTCCCTAAGTTTACACACTACTTAACCTAAATTATCCTAAGGGCAAACACACACACCCATACCCGAGGGATGACTCGAACCTCCGCCGGGACCAGCCGCACAGTCCATGACTGCAGCGCCCTAGACCGCTCGGCTAATCCCGCGCGGCTCTAACGACCTCACCCACCCTGATCAGCGACTAACTGTGCTTGTATCGACCGCAGATGCTCCATAGACTTTTCACAAGCGTTTGTCAATGTTCTCCACAGTTTCTTTCTCTGTAGGGAGAAACTCAATAACTCAGTGACGGCGCGTTGCTTGTAGCGTACGTCACCAACAGACGCCATTTTGAAACTGTCCTGGAGCTACGCTATCTGGCGGAAGTGACGGAAACTTGGCGCGCTCACTCATGACATGAAATGAGCGTAAGGCATTGTGTGCCGGGAGTCCCCCATTCGGGGAATTTCGGCCGCCGAGGGCAAGTGCTTATAGCATTCGACGCCATATTGGGCGACTTGCGCGTCGGAGATGGGGATGAAATGATGATGAGGACAACACAACACCTAGTCCATGAGCGGAGAAAATCTCCTGCCCCAGCCGGGAATCGATCCCGGTCCCCTTGGCGTGGCATTCCGCCGTGCTGGCCACTCAGCTAACGGGGACTGAAGCTCACTCATGAGACTTCCAGTAAATAGGTATTAACGTTTCGTTTTCATAGCTTTGTTTTCGGCTGAGAAAAAGAAAATGCGGTGCGTTACTTTCTGGGCAACTCTTGTACTTTTGGAAAACTATGAGTTCATGTTTGAGTACGAACCGTTTCGTTATTAAAGTCATCCGTGACTCACATTCTCGCAAACGGTAGGATATACAGGGTTATTACAAATGATTGAAGCGATTTCACAGCTCTACAATAGCTTTATTATTTGAGATACTTTCACAATGCTTTGCACACACATACAAAAACTCAAAAAGTTTTTTTAGGCATTCACAAATGTTCGATATGTGCCCCTTTAGTGATTCGGCAGACATCAAGCCGATAATCAAGTTCCTCCCACACTCGGCGCAGCATGTCCCCATCAGTGAGTTCGAAAGCATCGTTGATGCGAGCTCGCAGTTCTGGCCCGTTTCTTGGTAGAGGAGGTTTAAACACTGAATCTTTCACATAACCCCACAGAAAGAAATCGCATGGGGTTAAGTCGGGAGAGCGTGGAGGCCATGACATGAATTGTTGATCATGATCTCCACCATGACCGATCCATCGGTTTTCCAATCTCCTGTTTAAGAAATGCTTCTGCTTTGGCCTTTTCCGTAAGATTTTCCAAACCGTCGGCTGTGGTACGTTTAGCTCCCTGCTTGCTTTATTCGTCGACTTCCGCGGCTACGCGTGAAACTTGCCCGCACGCATTCAACCGTTTCTTCGCTCACTGCAGGCCGACCCGTTGATTTCCGCTTACAGAGGCATCCAGAAGGTTTAATCTGCGCATACCATCACCGAATGGAGTTAGCAGTTGGTGGATCTTTGTTGAACTTCGTCCTGAAGTGTCGTTACACTGTTATGACTGACTGATGTGAGTGCATTTCAAGCACGACATACGCTTTCTCGGCTCCTGTCGCCATTTTGTCTCACTGCGCTCTCGAGCGCTCTGGCGGCAGAAACCTGAAGTGCGGCTTCAGCCGAACAAAACTTTATGAGTTTTTCTACGTATCTGTAGTGTGTCGTGACCATATGTCAATGAATGGAGCTACAGTGAATTTATGAAATCGCTTCAATCATTTGTAATAGCTCTGTATGTGAGGCTCACCCTATCTGGTATGTCGCAGGGCGCTGTGATCGGGTCTGCGGCTGGGATGCTGCTGGTGATGGTGATGATGGTGGGCGCGCAGCACGCCTTCACCACTGGGCTGATGAAATACCCGCGGCTGCCCGTCTCCGTGGAGGGCTGCTCCGCCAACGTCACGGCCGCCATCGCCTCGGCCGCTGCCGCCACCACTCCCAGGTAACTCCGGCGCTGTGCAATCGGCGAGGTGTACCTTGAGCTGTGACGGCTGCATGCGCAGCAGCGTTGAGCTTGTTTCGTGGGGTAGGGAAGGAGCCGACTCAGTCGCGCAATGACTGCTCTGCATTCAGTTCGCTCGTCAGACTCAATTCGGGGAACATCGGGTAAATTGGTCAGATGGCTTCGTCCAAATGGGGCGATATTTCGGGAAGTTTGTTGCCAACTTCTACCGGTCCCCAAATGATTTATTTGCCTTCCGCTGGGAAATCTATTATACATCCCTTCACTCACACTGTCGCACTTAGGTCTGCAGTATCCTTGGACGCCTCAGCTGGCGAGGTGAACGCGGAAGTCCACAGCAGAACAGCAGGCAATCACAGTGTTTCTGCTGCCACCGCAGGGCTCGGTACGCGACTGACATGGAGGAGGCACGTCTACATAGTGAGATCTCAGTTCTTGAGCTACCATGACGTGACTCGACATTCCAGCTGATCGTCATTGTACATTGAGCATGCTCAAGGCCTTACTTAGCTGGAAACCGCTGTCTTTATTTATCAGCTGATCATGTAGCCGGGCCGACCGGAGTAGCCGTGCGGTTCTAGGCGCTACAGTCTGGAACCGCGAGACCGCTACGATCGCAGGTTCTAATCCTGCCTCGGGCATTCGGGCATGGATGTGTGTGATGTCCTTAGGTTAGTTCGGTTTAAGTAGTTCTAAGTTCTAGGGGACTGATGACCTCAGAAGTTAAGTCCCATAGTGCTCAGAGCCATTTGAACCATGTAGCTGGATCTCGATAGGTGCTTTAAACACTTGGTGCAGTTATACTTCACCCTATTTTCAATAGCGAGGCAGTTCTTCGCTAAAGCTTACTTAATTCGTTGTACCATATTTGTGTGACACATATGCTCAACACATATTTCGTGTATCGTCCAAATGATTTGAGTAGCTATACATTCTCACCCCTGGAAGTATTGTAATAATGAGAAGTCTAATATATACGGTAAAGCGACTTAAGTGCACGAGCTATTCTTTAGTCATCGGTTACGCAGGGATATTAAAACGAAAGGCTTCTTGCGCTACTTTCTAACGGGGAGTTACCTTAAATACTGACTCTGAAATACGATTGGCACCAAATACAACATGAACCTTTAAGTCTGGGATGAAATACTTAGGTTATGCGTATCACACCAGTATCATTAAACTTGACATTGAGAATAAAATTTTGTCACTCGACGTGACTAAAATCCCTAGGAGGTATTAGTCTAGCCTACTTTGTAAGAGCTTCGAAATGGTGTATTCAATAATTCAGTTACCATAACAGCACCGAAATGGAAAATAACATAGTGAAGAGCGAAATACTGAATTCGGTCTTCCAAAATTTTTTCACCGCCTAAAATCGTAAACGGTCCCTCATTTCAATCATCGTACGAACTTAAAAATGATAGATATTGAGTTAAGTGATCACGCAATGAAGAAAAAACATCTAGTTTTATGGTGGATAGGCATCAGCACCAGATGAGATATCTATAAGATTCTACAGAAATTATGCCAAAAAACTCGTTCCCTTTCTAGCAGCAAAGGGTACCTACCGGCTGGAAAAAGCGCAGTTCGTTCCTGTTTCAGGAAGGGTGATAGGATATATGCATACAACTTTATCGCTGACGTCAATCTACTGTAGATTTATGGGAAATCTTTTATGCTCATAACGTATTTGAAGAATAAAAGTGTCCTATATAAAAATAATATTCTTTCTCGAACAGAGGTCTTGAGAAACCAACTTAGCTTTGTTTCTCTATGCTATCCACAGCGCTGTAATCATAGGCGCTCAGGTTGATGTCATGTTCCTCGACTTCAGGAATGCTTTTAACACGTCCCTTAATGCCGTTTAAGGGGAAAAAAATCGAGCTTATCCAATATCGGACCAGATTTGCATTCAGAACATCCTTGGAGACGGAGCTCAGCGCTTCTGTCTCAACGGTACAAAATCAACGGCTGGTAAAGTTAATGTCGTGAGTACCCCAAGAAAATGTGGCAGGTCCGTTATTGTTTAGAATGGATATCAATAATCTAGTAGAATGCGTTGGAAGCTTTTTAAGACTGTCCACAGGTGATGTGGTTGTCTATGAGAAGGTAGGAACGTCAGAAGACTGTAACGATTTGCAGAATGACCTGCAGAGGTTTGATGAATGACGCAGGAGCTGGCAGACGACACTGAACGCAATAAATGCGACATATTTGCATACGAAAAGAAGTCCAGCTACGTGACAAATTGCTAGAAAGAGAAAATAACGTAAAATATTTAGTAATATGTATCCAGAGCGACCTTAAGTGAAATGACCACATAAAACAAATAAAATAAAAAGCAAGTACCAGACTGAGATTCATAGGAGAAGTGGTTGTGGGACAGTGGAACCACAGCTCAAATGGAAAGATTAAATTATTCGTTTCTCTTGTGCACTGTTCGAAAGTGGACTAGAAGAGAAACAGCTTGAAGGTGGTTCGATGATCCTCTACATGCATGATAGGGGCCCTCAGGCCCGAGAGTGACGTAATCATCCCTTTAATCGTATTAAAATCATATGTAGTTGTTCCCTATTTTATGTAATACTTAAAAATACGTCTGGGATTAAGAAACATGATAAAACTGTATTAAATATGGCAAACATTGTATGAAAAAAGTATTTTCTTAATGATGTGCACGCAATGTATGACCAGGCCTTTTCAGGCCTATTGTAATCAAATGCTTTAGCAAACGATTTTCTGCCAGCCTATGAATGTTGATAACTGTAATGATTTTATACTAGCAATTGTTTTACTTGCTAGGCTCTAGCAATAACAATAATGGACTCCATGCTCATAGTTGAACTTGACCTCGCAATTGAAAGGTGGTGTTCTCGTAACTGATGTAAGAAATTATGTTTGTTACTCTCTTTGTTTTTCTTTCTTCTATTTTTCTCTAAAGTATTTAGACTTTCTTTCTAACCAAGAAACGTTCGTTACTTACATTAAGGAATCATCTAGTACGTCTCGTAAAAGAAAATTTATTGACATTACGAACGTAAATGAGCCAAACGTTTCAACGATTATTTCTGAATGGTTGGACGAATGTGAATCTAGTACTGCTTCCGAATATGAAACTGATACTGTTTATAGACATACGTCGGACAGCTCAGAATCTGAAGAAATTAGTGATGACTCTTGGGATGTAAGTGATGTAGGCTTACCAAGGATAGCTTGGCCTACTGATACAACGCAGCCTGCAAACTTAAATAATGTATCAAGTACACCACAGCCTGCAAACATAAATAATATACCAAGCTTAACCCAGCCTTAAAATGCAAATAATATAGCAAGTGCTGCCAAAACTGGTAGCTTCTTTATCAGTTACGATGTAACTCAGTGGAGCAAATCGCTACCTCCATCTAGCAAAATGCTTACTCACAATGTAGTGAAAGATTCTTCAGATCATGTTAGGGGAACAAATACACAGACGGCAAAAGATGCTTGGAGTTACTTCATCAGAAATAGTATTGTGGATGAAATAGCTCATGGTAAAAATCTGGAAGGAGGACGCTCAGCAGCTACAACAGGTCAAATATTGTGTAATGTTACAAATAAAGAAATCAGTTCATTTCTAGGGATTTTCCTATTAGCTGACAGTCACAGAATCTGTGATATTTCTATAAGAAAATTATTTCACTACTCTACTGGCAGACCAGTTGAAATGGCAACTTCTTCTATAGACAGGTGTTAAGAAATAAGGAGAGCCGTTAGGTTCGGTGACAGACGACACACTCGACAAGCTAGAAGCTAAGATTCTACTATGCTAGCTTTCTGCAACGAGTGTGAACTATTCACAAACAACTGTAGACAAAAATTTCAGCCAGGTGAGAATTTCACAACAGATGAGCAGCTAGTGTCTTTCGGAGTGCGTTGCAGATTTTTACAATTTATTGCAAGCAAACCAGGAAAGTATGGAATAGAGATATTCTGGCTGTGTGACTCTTTGACATCATACGCTATAGATGAGCTAATGTACTCAAGGAAAAATCCAGGTCACCCTCGACACTACCAGTGTTTCCCTGTTCCAAGATTTGTTGAAGCATAAAATTACAGCAATCGGTAGTATTCACCATAGCAAACAATAAATTCCACATGAAATGAAACCATGTAAGACAAAACTTGTTCTGTCTTCAGCATTTTGAGTCAGAGATGATTTCACTATTGTGAGTTATGTAATGAAATAAGGATAAGAGCGTGATGCTAATAAATTCCACGAATCACGACGCCGCAGTTGATTAGACTCACTGAAAAAAGAAACCATAAATTATTATATTTTATAACGAAACAAAATCAGGTGTGGGTTCTCTTGACCAAAAGACACGTACTTACACTTGTCAAAGATAGACAAGGAGATGACGTCTGTTTCATAGGCTAAAGTAATGGATGTTGCAGTGATAATTGCTTTCTGTTTATTCACAAATCAACATCCAGAATATCAAAATGGAAAGTCACATAAAAGAGGATTTTCTTAAAAGACTTGGCCCTAGAACTTATTCGTCCACATATAGAACCCAGACCCTAAACTCCAGATATACAAAGATTCCTCCTATAAGCACTGGCTAGAAGTGGCTTCAAAATAGGCTAGAAAACGGGTATTGTCCACCAAAGATGAACGACCAGAAGAGATGCTTTTTGTGTCCACGTTAACTGGAAAGGAAAATCGATCAGTGTTGTTCAACTATCCTAACTCTGTATTCAATGAACACAGTGTGCTTGTTTGTGAAGATTGTTTCCAGTAATGTGTAGAACTTTGTGACAAGCAGTCTAATATTTATTTGGACAGACGGCTGCGTAGCTTAATTTTTTTGTTGCTATATAATTTATAACTTAGAAATTTCTTTCTTTTCATTTTGTGTTTGGATGCTTTGTGCACGCTCATTTGCGTTTTACCTCACCAAGGCGCTATTTCTAGTTTATATAAGTGCTTATATAAGTTATTATATGCTAAAATAATAAGACTAGTAGAGATTAAACTGAGATTTATTTCACTGAAATTAATACCCAAACATTTTCTTTAATGTTTTCCTAATTTAAACTAAATACGGGTATGTTTTGTAAGACTGTATTCACTCGTAAATAAAAGTAAGTATTCGTAATAAACGTAGATAGAAATCTCAATGGGGACTTCTAAGGCACCCATCATGCAATAACATAGGTCCTAACACTCATGCATCCAAGGGTTAATTGTGAACTGCAGAGAAGTCACGTAGATACAGAGGTAAAAGTACATTGTTGAACATGGTGTTCTGGGTCAGATGATACCCATGTGTGCACGTGTTAACCTAAAAACTACGTCAGTTGCTATCGCAGTGCGCCTGGGATCGTTGAGATTGGACCATTGGCAATATAAAGGTGTCGCCTGATCATATCAATCACTTATCTTATTACACCAGTCCTATGGTCGTATCTGGATACGCTGTTATGTGAGCAGCTGCTGGAAATATTCACCTCACCGTACATGCGGGCTGATGGCAGCTGTATTGTGCTATAGGGGATATGGAATAAAGCTTTTATGGCACCTGCGGTAGTAACAGAAGTCATCATGGCAGTTTCAGACTACATGAACACAGTTTCTGTGTACCACATTCCCACACATCCAACCCATGCAATGCAGAGTCGCTGCTGCATTGTGTTGCAAATAGGAACAACACGCTGTTGAATAGAAAACATAATGTTTTGGCTCAGCAACTTATATGTCTCTTGAATTGTTCTGATATATGGATTCTCGAAATTTCTAAAATGGGGTCATTCGAAATGCTCCTGTATTTAAATGTATCTGTTTGGAGTGATGGACTGAACACAAACTTAGCAGCTGGAAACATATGTGAGGAGTGAGGTCAAAGCTTTGGTATACACCTGAAGAAAATGGAAGATACGGGAGTTGATATTGTTAATAGTGAACAGGCATGCCTGATAGAGATCATGCAATAAGTGAACGCAGTTAATATGATTTTTGTATGCCTGGATCTGAAAAGGAGTGTGGAATGCCATCATTTCTAGGGTTTCCAGTGGTCAAGACGACAAAAAAAATATGGATTTTCTGTTAGGTTGAAGATATAGGAGGTAGCAGGGGTCAGAGGAGGAATTTGGATAGAAGGCATAATGGTTAAAAGAAAGGCATTGTTCCTGGTGAGTTGTTTTTGGCTGCATGGGGGGGGGGGGGGGGGGGGGGGGCAAACGGATTAGGGTGTTGCAGAACTGCAAACTGAGACTGATGAACTGCTATAAGTAGGTGTATAGTTTCAGGGAAAGTAGGACATAGTAGATTTTCCACATGTTTTTATTATAGTCTGCGGATAGAATCGTGTTGTAGAGACTTGTAAGGATTTCCGATCATAACACCGCATTGACAGGGGTCAGTGCAACATTTTTGTGCAGTACTTCTTATGACAAACCTATTCTTACTGTTGTATAACTGTCTATCTTTGTATGTGTGTGTGTGTATTTGTGTGTGTGTGTGTGTGTGTGTGTGTGTGTGTGTGTGTGTGTTGGCGCGCAGACTAGAGATTATGGGCTCTGTGTTTGGCCGATTTCCAAACACCTGCGCAGTGGCTGTGTGTTGCTTGTTCTCCAAGCAAGTTGAAAAGTTTCTATTGTATTTTCCTTGAGCTCCTGCATGCTTACTCAAGGTTCTTAAACTGCTGCGTAAAATTGAACGTACTATCACTGTGCTATATTTTTATCATTTCAACGCTGACCTACAGAATTCTCCCTGACAGATACAGATCAAAGTTATTCTATTCATTTATGGTCCACAATATACAACGATACGCAATCTGACTGCACAAATAATTAACACAAAAAATGGTCGTGAATTAGAAGAAATCCTAACAATAACCCATACTTTTCATAAGTCACTTACGTCACAGAAAATCTTCATTACTCGAACTACAGCAATACAGCAAGCACCAATACAGCAAGCTAAATAAAAAGATTCTAACTACTGTAGGCTCTAACTATTAAAAGGCATGTGGTTAGCAAAGGAAAGATTTTGTTGTAGAGCAAACAATGTATTTAGCAAATTTTACCTTAATAATGTGACATCCAGTTCCAATAATCATCAACAAAATTAAATTTCCACGACAGGCACAAGTCTAGACCGTCCGCTCGTGCTAACACTTCAGACTTCTAACCTCCACCACTGCCAACTATTAACATCCAACCTTCATCACTTCTGGCTATTCACCTCCAACTGCCATCACTACTGGCTATTAACTTCTAACTACCAACACTGCTGGCTATTTACCTCTAACTGTGAGTCCGACCAGCCACAGAGTCTCTTATAGAGGGCGCACAGGGCTGTCAGAGTTATTAATGTGATGTATCACGCTGCCAACATACACTATTGGCAATTAAAATTGCTACACCAAGAAGAAATGCAGATGATAAACGGGTATTCATTGAACAAATATATTACACTAGAACTGACATGTGATGACATTTTCAAGCCGTTTGGGTGCATAGATCCTGAGAAATCAGTAGCCAGAACAACCAGCTCTGGCCGTAATAACGGCCTTGATACGCCTGGGTTGAGTCAAACTGAGCTTGGATGGCGTGTACAGGTACAGTTGCCCATGCAGCTTCAACACGATACCACAGTTCATCAAGAGTAGTGACTGGCATACTGTGACGAGCCAGTTGCTTGTCCACCATTGACCAGACCTTTGCAATTGGTGAGAGATCTGGAGAATGTGCTGGCCAGGGCAGCAGTCGAACATTTTCTGTATGTAGAAAGGCCCATGCAGGACCTGCAACATGCGGTCGTGCATTAGCCTACACAAATGTAGGGTTTCGCAGGGATCGAATGAAGGGTAGAGCCACGGGTCGTAACACATCTGAAACGTAACGACCACTGTTCAAAGTGCCATCAATGCAAACAAGAGGAGACCGAGACGTGTAACCACGCCGTGTGATACGCCAGTATGGCGATAACGAATACACGCTTCCAATGTGCATTCACCGCGATGTCGCCAAACACGGATGCGACCAGCATGATGCTTTAAACAGAACCTGGATTCATCAGAAAAAATGACGTTTTGCCATTCGTGCACCCAAGTTCGTCGTTGAGTACACCATCGCAGGCGCTCCTGTCTGTGATGCAGCGTCAAGGGTAGCCGCAGCCACAGTCTCCGAGCTGATAGTCCATGCTGCTGCAATCGTCGTCGAACTGTTCGTGCAGATGGTTGATGTCTTGCAAACGTCCACATCTGTTGACTCAGGGATCGAGGCGTGGCTGCACCAATCGTTACAGCCATGCCTGTTATCTGGACTTCTAGTGGTACGAGTCCTTTGGGATCCATCACGGCGTTCCGTATTACCCTCCTGAACCCACCGATTCCGTATTGTGCTAACAGTCATTGGATCTCGACCAACGCGAGCAGCAATGTTGCAATACGATAAACCGCAATCGCGATAGGCTATAATCCGACCTTTATCACAGTCGGAAACGGGATGGTACGCATTTCTGATCTTACACGAGGCATCACAACAACGTTTCACCAGGCAACGCCAGTCAACTGCTGTTTGTGTATGAGAAATCGGTTGGAAACTTTCCTCATGTCAGAACGTTGTAGGTGTCGCCACTGTCACCAACCTTGTGTGAATGCTCTGAAAAGCTAATCATTTGCATATCACAGAATCTTCTTCCTGTCGGTTAAATGTCGCGTCTGTAGCAAGGCATCTTCGTGGTGTAGGAATTTTAATGGCCAGTAGTGTATAAACATGTAAACAGGCCACTTACTAAGTGTATAATAAGTGTGAATTGTAGTACATACTGCACCCCAGAGATTCAGCAACGTTTGAGCATTACTCTGGGATCACGCCAGGTGTGTTTGTTGTTGCTTTACAGGCCAGAAGCCACAGGCTCGGTGCCAGCGCTGTTCCGCGTGTCCTACATGTACTACACGCTCCTGGGCACTCTGGTGGTGATGCTGGTGGGTGCCGCCGCCAGCTTCGCAACAGGTGCCACGTCGCCCACCAGCCTGGACCCGGCGCTGCTGGCGCCACAGCTACGCTGGCTCGCCGACAAGGGGCGGCAACGGCGGCAGGGCGGCAGCCGACTCTCTGCTGGCGGTGGGCACGAGGACAGAGGCAGGAGTGGGGACGACAGAGAAGAAGAGGGCGCCACAGAGCTGCTGGTCTGTGAGAAAGGAGCCGAGGCCGGAGGACAGCCTGACAAGTAGGCGCCTCTCCACTGGTGTTACTGGCTGTACACGATAGACCGAAGATTCTAACCCTGCATGGTTGCAGCATACACGTCAACTGGAAGAATGTAATGTCACGGCGATGTAAAGTTTATCAGGCATGGGTTACGGCATTGGATTAGTCCTCTTCAGGGACCAGTTTCTCCGAGGTTGGTTTCTGAGCATTCTTGTTGGAGAATCCAGTGTCATCTGCTTGAGCACGAAATAAGCCCACGAGACAATTGAGATTCTTCCACATTACTGAACAATTAAAAAACTTAGGCAACTGTAGCCCCGTTGGGTTCCCAGCAATCGCCGATACTTCGACAACTTAATACGCTGCCATTTTCAAGGTATAAATAACCGCAGTGCATGGCAATTTAAATTCTCAGTGGATGACTCTACGCCAACCAAAAAACCAGAAGACAGTGTATGCAGGAAGACCACACTTTCATAAACCAACAGTACCATTACACAGTCAGAGATGTGTAGTTTCAGATGTTAAAGTGCACTATTAAAGAAAAATGGGAGTGCAGGTGGCTCTAACACGATCCTTGTTTTGTGACATAAGAGAGAGATTGAGAGTCTCGTTAAGACGCAGAGAAAAATATCCACCTCTATTTATAAAGTAATTCGCCAGTTCCATCTCAGAAGTTTCTTTAACAACACTATCCCCACAATTTTCACTGCACGTTATGATCTATCCATTGCTATGTGCCTATTACAATGTTGTGCTCGGCATATAGTGTTGCTAAGTGAATGGGTGTTGGAAACGGTGGTACAGAAAAACTACTTTTGTCAAATATCGTAATATGTGGATGACAGGACAGTGAAACGAGCGTGTACAATCCAGTGGTGAGGCAGAAGGGGTAGTTTGGGGAACATGTTTAGAAGCTCGAGTCAGACTCTTGTTATCGTAGAACTGCTCACAGTTTAGAAAGTATGACACCGCCTTGCGATCGGCGCCAAGTCTAGCACCGAAATTTTTGCCAGTTTTGCTGCTGAAAGCGTATGCTGTAACAATGCCAGGAGGATATTAATATACCCATGTCCTGATTGGCTACAAATTCCTCTTACCTAGTTTTGCTGCTGAAAACCAAAACAGAACTGTGATTCCGCTGTCAGCGTATCAACAAACGGGAAGCAAGATGCAGCGATGTGACACTAAATATAAACAGGAGCCATGTTTGCACGTACAGCTTGTCATAGGGTACACCTCACAGGCAAGCAGTTCTGTAGTGATATTTTCCTCCCCCAATCAACAAGCTGTGTCCTCCAAATCGTGCAGACGTGTAGCTGCAACGAATACGTACACAACAACTTGTTCAAGCGCTAGTAATTTATATGGCATCTCTCAAATATTTCTCGACATAGTCGTTATCGCGAAAGTTTTTATATTAATAAGCTAATGTGTAACCAACATGACTTTGTTATCAACATGACTTTGTGAATCTTAAGTTATAATTAGAGCACAAGAAAACTTCCTGTTCTACACTTATGTTACTCTAACTCTCTATTAGGCATGATGAGAGACGAATGACAATGTATGCAAGAAAACTGCTGAATTTTAAAACTGTTCTTCGAACTTCATTTTGTTACAATTTAAATGCTTGAAAGTAGCTCTGCTAGCGTGAACCCACATAAAGCATCTCTCGAAACCTTTCCTAGACCAGGTTCAAATGTTTCTCTTATATCACCCCTTACTAAAAGATTTTATTCGACGACCATGTAACTACAGTCCTCTGCATAACAAATACACTGAAAATCATACATCTTAAGTGATTTTTACCTAACATAAAGCATCTCTCGAAACCTTTCCTAGACCAGGTCAAACGTTTCTCTTATATCACCCCTTATTAAAAGATTTTACTCGACGACCATGTAACAACAGTCCTCTGCATAACAAATACAATGAAAATCATACATCTTAAGTGATTTTTACCTGACTTGTATGTTATTTTCCATCTGTTATTCTCCATCTGTTTAATTAACTAAACGCTGAAATTCACGTTCAGAATTCACATATAAATTGAAAAGAAGTGCCTTGGGATAAAGGCGTTTCAGTTCGTGGGAACTGTGTATGTGGAGTAGCATTATATATATAATTTGTACAAAACCCAATATTTGTGGTCAACAATTCAAAACTCACCATAGAACACTCATTTATCCCATAAATCAAACTAGGGAATGTACCAAATACAAATGGTGCGTCAAAAATTCGACTAGGAAATGCACAGAGCGTCACCAGAACCTTCACAGAAGATTTATATAATCAGACTGCTACATGGATTGGAACACACTCACCAGATTTGCAGTGCCTGCAGAATTACAAACAACTGGGCAAAAATGGAAGGATGCTGCAACCCATGTCCACTGTAGTGTTACTGAACAAAGTTTATCTTGAAGAATGAGGACTAATAGTTTCACCAAATCATCCACATATGGACTGAACAAAACTAAAGTTGAATGGAATGGTAATAACACAATTAAAATGGAATTTCCCTTATAGGTCAGACATATCTCCAGGGTAACGCACTGACGAACTACAGTGTTCTATGCCCCATGTGGATAAAATTAAGAAATGCAATGAATGTATCGGAAAAGTTTATCTGCGACAATGGGAAGTGAATCTTTTGTTAAGTGCGATTCCTTCTGTACTCTGCACATTACGTAGCTGTCCTACGTACCGCGTACCCGATCACGGCTCAGTGCGCTTCAGCTAAGGGCCCAGAAGAAAAATCCGCGGAAGTGCACGTGACGTCATATCACATGTCTGTCGTATATGAAGATCTTCATTCGCAAAACTGGCACGAGCTGCACAGTCCTTACTTTACCAAAGCCATACTAATAGTGAGACAAATTGCTGTAACGAGAACGAAATAGAGAGAGACGAAAACATACATACCGTGGTCCGCAGTAACTAGGATCGCTGCTTCGTTTTTCTGCTACAAATCGATATACGTTAATACCCTACAACTCTGTTATGATGAATGGTTGTGGAGCTGAGACGCCTGTTAAGTTTTGTAGTTGGAAAAAATTTTCAGCTTTCATCGAAGGAAGAGTTATTACAGTTTTTTTTTCAGTTAGAAACTTGAGTTTCGGTATGTTATTTCACCTACGCAGCCTCTTCGATTTATTTTACTTTAATATACTGCGTTCTGTTGTGGGTGCATAAAGAACCCCAACCCAAAATGGTCCTCCCTGTTCACACTTGTTTGAGTTCTGCATTTATTAGAACTTTCCACCTACAATATATCTTAAAGTACAACATCTGTTTTATTTTCGTTGAACGAACTGATCAAATGCACACAAAATACTAATCGGGTGTCCAGAGCCGCATATGCGCAAGTGGAGACATTGGAGACAGTTGCAAAAAAATTTAGGCCCAAATGCATCTGCTTTCCCTGACATGCAGTATTCTTGTACATTGCCCTAGTTGGAATATAGTAACATTTTCGATAAAGATATGATTTCAGAGGATACCTTAAAATGAAACTGATACGAATTTGTAATAGCTACCACTCTGGAAAATTAAATCTTTTATCTAGTCCAGTAAAAATCCGTGCACATACAAGGAAAATAATAAGTGCTGTACAAGACTAACGGATCAAAGTAAAGATCAAAATGCTGATTCTGGCTCTAACAATGTATATGTGCAATTAAATGCTTCTCATACACTGTATATTAAAAGGCTGCAAACATCGACATGAAAGTAGTTCTTTCTTTTCACACCACATGCATGTACCAAGTGGAATATAAAATTAATTCATTACATATGTGTGTTCAGGTCGTACACACTCAGGAAGTACGATATCTTTAGTTACGCTATGGAACATGCATGACTAAGAAAAATACATGCATTACAATGATCGTTAGCAAATATTCATAGTAGGTAAGATGACATTAAATATTCTCACTAAATTTTCTTCTTCAACTATCTCGTGAGAGTTGTTATTAAAATGGTACTCTATTACACTTATTTTTGCGGCAGTGGAAGTAAATTAAGCAGGCTAATATATTGTGCATGCTTGCAGTACTCTGAAATCATGGAAGTAGTTTCTCTCCAAAAATAATCGAATGGAGTTAAGGCTGTGGCTCACAACTAATTATGAACAAGGGACGAATAACACCAGTGAAAGTTGCCTCTTGATAAAATTTTGTATTTAACCTGAGACGTGTAGCACATGCAAGAACACGACACAAATGTAGTATGAGACTATTTGGCACAATCAACACTGGGTAGCTTAAGAGTGGAAGCAAACTCAATCACAAATAATGTATATGCATGCAAGAACGGTTTATTCTGTTTTTGGTTTTCCATCGACCTGAGTGAAAGGGAATTCAAAGGTAACGGAATCAGTAACTGCATCTGAAATATTTTTTTATTCAAAAGATATTAACAAATGCATCACAATCAAGTACATGTACGAGGGTTGGAACTTAAATAATGGCAACTATTTATTCACAACTGGTACAAAAGAAAAGAGTTACATGTTTCTACCTGTTACTGTCCTAAGTAGTCACCAGCGTTGTGTAGAATCCGTTGAACCCGTTGCCAGTGATGTGGAAGCCGTAGTATACAGCTAGCAGAGCCTGTTCTGTTGATGGTGCGAATGGCGGGGTCTTCTGCCTGTCGAATCTCTGGAACAGTTCTGAAGCGAATGCCACAAAATGGTTCCTTCATCTCTGGAATCAAATCGAAGTCACAAGGACTTAAGTACCATTGACGGAACAGAGCAGCCACAGCTTGCACTGTATACACCTGCACATTGTCGTGCAAAATGATACGTGGGTTGTGCAGAAAAAGCCGCCGCTTCTTTCGCAAAGCTGGTCGCAGGTGATGCTCCAAAACCGAACAGTAATACTGTGCATTTACGGTCTGCCGTGGGGGAACGTAATGCCTTACGATAACAGCATCGCAGTCGTACACGAGAATCACCATAACTTACACCATACTGGGGCTGTGACGCACTTTCAACTTTCGCGGCGACCCATAATAACGCCATTCGTTGAGTTGGCGTATCAGTTTTAGCTTCGTGGCATTCGCTTCAGAAATGTTCCAGAGATTCGACAGGCAGTAGACCGCTCCATTCCCACCCTCAACAGAATAGGCTCTGATAACGGTATACTACACCTTCCACATCGCTGGCAACGGGGTCCACACAACACTGGCGACTACTTTGAAGGACAGTAGCAGGTGCAGACATGTACATCTTTTGTATCGGTTGCGAATAAATAGTTGCCACTACTTAAGTTCTAACCCTCGTATATACCTGCTAGTCCATAACATAACTGTACAACACGGACTTATATAGGCCGTTTTACTGGGATGAAATATGCAGAATTAAGATTTTCTGCACTTAAAGTTATTTAATGTTATCGACAAAAAAATATACTCCAATTCTGCAGCTCAGAAAGTCCTCGAGGAGTAGAGAAATTGATTACCAATACAAACCTTAGACTTCTCTTAAATTCTAGGTGAACTTTTCATAGTTACTGTGTATTATTAATAATACGTTTTTCTCAACAATGGACACCTTTCTAGACCAATCTCTGTGATATAAAATCTTTGTGTGGATTTATCTCATTTCCTCATTTCCAGTAATGATTCTGTAACAAGAGTTGTTAGTATAGTAACAGATATATTAATTAAAAAAATTTCAGTAGAAGATATATACATAGTGAAGCAACAGTTAATATTGCCATCAAATTCAACAAGCCTGTGCAGGACTTTATTGAATTAGCACTTTATTGAATTATATGCTGTCACACTCAAGAAACTTCAGTTTGGCTTGACGAGTTATCTCAAAATATGATCGTGTATAAAACTAACAATTCTTTTATTTCTTTGCCATCTATGTCTGACAATGGCAGATATGGAAATTATGTGTGGTTTACTTGTTTTATTTAGATGATTTGTGGCATGCTTCCCCCAACTGAGTTTGCTATCAAGATTTAATCCTAAGAGCTGAACACAGTGAACTTCTTTTATCTTCGTGTCTTCGTGTTTTAGAAAAAATGTAAATCTCTAACAAGCTCAGACCAAAATATAGTAGGTTTCCTCGAAGTTTATTGACAGTAACTTAGCTAGAAACCATATTTAAATGTCATGAAAACATGATTAATTGCACCTTTTGAAACTGTATTTGCTTTGCTGTTTATGACTTGTTATTATCTGAAATTACAACAAATCAAGCCAGCATCATGTTTAAAAAAGAACATTCATTAATATAAAAAAGAAAATGAGGTAGCCTCCTGGAACACTACAAGCAACTTTTTTAAATTAAATTTTAGGCGCTAGCTTGTCACAGTTTGTTTCTAGATGGATGGAAATCACTTGAACTGTCAGAAGTTCCTATGACAGTATACTATTTTAATCCAATTAAAATTGTATTGTCATTCTCAGTCAGATGTCTTTGATAACTCCCATAAAACATCAGAGACCTGAAATTTATTTTCCAGTTTATTAAGTATATTTCAGTATAGGAGTAATAATCATCTTAAGGGAATCACACCCTGCTATCCTCCCCACGTTAATTTAGACAAGTATTTGACGTATTTATGAGAAAAACTATTTGATGCAGGACCTTAATATTTTTACTGTATGTTACATGGTGTTAATAGAGTCAACTGTACTAAAGTCTACTTTATCCATTTTATAGTTTGCAAGATACACTTTTTAAAATTTATTAACAAAAAATTAAGTTTTTCTGCAGAAAATAATTTTGTGAACTTCCTAATGGGGGAATATTAATGAATGTTGTACCAGAGATGGCTTTTTATGTTATGCAGATTCACTGAAAGTTTCATTCATTTATCTAAGATAGTTTCTGATATAATGGGGCATAGGTACTGAAAATTTTTGTTTGTGGGAAATTGACTTTAAAGAAAGAACTGTTGAAATTTGTACTTACAGTTAATTAAAACTGTCCTGCTGCATATGATGGCGCTTCTTTGGCCTCTAGCAGGTCTTCCAGCTTCTTGTTCAACTTCCTGGATGTTTGTGTTTCTTTCTTGGCCATATTAGATGCAGACCTGTCTGCATCAGCTATCCTTACTTTATCGCAGTGTTGCAGCCCAGTGATCATATTTTCACCAGGATTAATTCCCAGCTTTTTCAGTACCCAACACTTCCCAATATTACCCCAACTGAATGTAATAACAGCATCATGAACTCCTATTTTCATCGTATGCATGCCTGCAAACATTCATTTGGGTTCTGTGTCTGCCCATGCAGATATTTCCTTAGAAGGTCAGGATGATCCAAGTCTCTGAAAATAGATTTAATTGCTGTAATAACAGTAGCAGGAAGAGAATGCTGGTGAGAATAAGATTCTCCAGTTGCCTGATCCCTATTGTGTTTGCACCACGAATTTTCTCCTGATGGACACAATCCATGACATAGCTTATCATCAGTAGAGGACTTATGGAAGAATATGGCCTAAATATCTCTCTTAATTGCCTCCAGATTTTCTTTATTTCTCCTAATTGCCTGCCCATAGTAGACCTGCAAGTTTTCTATTTCAGTTTTAGTTAACCAACCCTGTTCTGACAACAATTTTCCATCTTCTAATTTTTTTCCTCTCATATCAACAGTTAGTTTTCTCAGCCTTGTTCACAAACGTTTTTGAACAAGGCCTACACATTCTATTTTGCTAATAATGGCATCTCCATATGGCTTAGAGTTCACCACATTGTTGTATGCCTTACTGTCACTATTGGCCAAATATTTGGTGTACCGTATGATGGTCGAAGTAGAGAGGATATAAAATGTAGACTGGCAATGGCAAGGAAATCGTTTCTGAAGAAGAGAAATTTGTTAACATCGAGTATAGATTTAAGTGTCAGGAAGTCGTTTCTGAAAGTATTTGTATGGAGTCTAGCCATCCATGTATGGAAGTGAAACATGGACACTAAATAGTTTGGACAAGAAGAGAATAGAAGCATTCCAGATGTGGTGCTACAGAAGAATGCTGAATATTAGACCACATAACTAATGAGGAGGTACTGAATAGAACTGGAGAGAATAGAAGTTTGTGGCACAACTTGACTAGAAGAAGGGATCGGTTGGTAGGACATGTCCTTAGGCACCAAGGGATCACAAATTTAGGATTGGAGGGCAGCGTGGAGGGTAAAAATCGTAGAGGGAGACCAAGAGATGAATACGCTAAGCAGATTCAGAAGGATGTAGGTTGCAGTAGGTACTGGGAGATGAAGGAGCTTGCACAGGATAGATTAGCATGGAGAGCTGCATCAAACCAGTCTCAGGACTGAAGACCACAACAACAACAACAACATGCCTCTTGTTTCTACGGAGCGATAAAATATTTGTTGTACTACATGAACTTCCATACCACCACTTGTTGCTCTAAAATTAGCCACACAGTTGTGTTCTTTATGTTCACTGACTTTACAACATTTGCAATATTTAGACATTATCAGCACATCTAAGTCACTACTCCACTCAGAGAAGTATGCCCTCTTTTCTGCCAACTTCCATCAAGAGCAACTGCAATAATCGAACATCCATCATTTTCTTCCATTGCTTCCCTAGCAGCCAGTTTTATGCCTTCCTCACTGACCTCACATGCAGCTTTCTCTAATACTGCAGTCAATTTTTCATATTTATTTGGTGGTTGATGTAAATTCATCACTGAACAAAATGTTCTCCCTGCAGCCATGCCCTTGCCAGTGGATCGTAAGGCATAAACTAATCTAGTATTGATTTCATAAGGGCCACTTGCATCTGGTTTTGAAGAACTCATAAATGAAATCACAACTGAGCATTTAATGCAAATTAAATCTAAAGCGCCGCCACAAATTTTCAGACTCTGTGACTCACCACACTATCTGTATTGTAGAAATTTAGAAATTACATCTGATTATATTCTCAAATTTATAATATTGTTACTGCACCCCTTGTCACTTACAGTAAATTCGTTGTAACTCTCTTGTAATGGTGAGAGCTTCTTTGATGATGTACTTGTTGATGAATTACAATTAGAAACATCGTTGCCAGGTGACATAACCTCTTTTACAGAAAGCTTTCTAAATTTGTTTCCTCTAAATTGTCGTTTCTTGAAAATGCCTTTACGTTTCATCATCTTCAATAAACACAACAAAACACACATAAACAGGCACTGCAAATGTAATTATAACAATTACTCGCAATCTCACATGAACAAAACTAACCACATGTTTGAAAGCGTGTTCTTCACAAACAGGAGAAACAAAAGAATACCGACCGTTGCATTCCAAGGATAGCCAACACACTCGGGAGTAAAAAAAAATCCGTAACGTGCAATGCAGAGTGTATAAACATCTAAGATAAATGCAGGAAAGTGGGTCAACGAGAAGTGGGGGTGGCACATAAACATAAGTGGTAGGAAAACGCTTTTTAAATGCTCGAAAAAAAAAATTTTCAGCAAAATCCTTTTCAGAGTAATTAAATAAAACCTTAATCTGTCGAAACACAATGAAAACCGAAAATCGATATTTTTCGAGCTGAACCAAGCTGTGTGTGATTGAAATGATTAAGAAGCTGCTTGTTTATTACAATTTCTAAAAGTATTGACAATCCTTGCAAAATTTAAATTGGATAGACTTTCTATGCCATTTGTTCACCTCCTTTATTATAGAGAGGCCAAACATCACTACATTTCTGCCAGTTGGGAAACGTTTAGTGAAAACTGATTGGCTACACATATAACTTGAAATGTTGTGAAACTCATAACATCATGCTTTAATTGACTTTGTTGATATTGTGTAAAAATAAAATATAATGATGTCTGCTGAAGATATTTGTAATGGCTGATCTCAGCCATTCGATGGGAACTAACAAAACATGACTACCCAACATTTCATATACAGGTTTAAAGTGCCTGTTGAAAGACTAGGTCATTATAAATGCAGCTCAGGCTCTTGTAGGACAAGAAAAGAGAGAGGATCAGCTTTGCCTCGTAAAACGAACCACAGCAACATAGAGGCTAACCGATTTTGAGGAACTCGAGGAATTATGAAACTGAGACTCATGGTTGTCGATTCGAAGAATGCTGCTCCTGAGATAGTGACGAAATCCATACCTGCTGTGAATTTGTAACTGGATGCTACACTTAATTCAGGAGAAAAATGCGTAGTAGCAGAAAACTGTTTTCCTTCTAAAGTTCCTTAAAGATTGCCATTGCATGCTATGATTATTTAACATTTCCCTGATAGGGCAACACTTTAACATAAATTGTCAACACTGTAACAAATAACGTTTATTAAGATTATGTTACAAATGTCAAGTAACATTGGCGCTGCTTGTAGTGTGGTACTCGATATTGTAAACCTAGTACAGTGATATCTAAATAACTTTATTGTCTCATGGCAGTCTTAGAAATTATCACTACAACCGAATGTAATATTGCAGACACTCTGGTCCTAGTTCCCCACAAATGACGACTGCGACATTGGAAGGTAGTCTGTACATAGCTCGTTCCATTTATGGAACTGATCTCTCTAACTGCTGGTTCGTAACTGTCTTAGTCTCTGCAGAACATTGTCATTTGATGCCTGTCGACAGAAGGATTTCCATCTGCATAACAGCTAATAGTTTTTCTTCGCTACTAATATGTTCAGAGATACTTTAATAAAAATGGTAGAGGCTTATATATAGAGAGACATCTTATACGCTAATACTAGTGACATGAAAGAAATGAAAAGAGAAGCTATATACTGTATACTATGGCAGTCTTTAATGCAATTTTTGTTTCAGTACTCAAGTTGTTTGTGCCACGTGGCCTAGTGATCAAATGCTTAATTTGATTACCCTATGTAGGACAGTGTCAACACCACACTGCAGGCACTCCTTGTAATCATCTTTCCTGGGTGCAGCTGAGGCCATATGATGCACACCCTTCACCCACCCTAGTGGCACATGTGTCTGGGTGGTACTTGTACATTTTGGATATGAGGCCCAAAAATTTAGCATCCTGTGACTCACTCATCTTGTAGTTCATAGGCTGACAGTAGTAACAGTAGTATTGTTTGTAGTCATTATGCCATAAGGATTATAGGATGCATATCTAGATGTGTTGTGTTTGATGAGGTGGCACATAATTATTTTGTGTGGATGAAAAGCCTCCAGTCAGTGAAGAAAACTGTTCATATCCATATATAGTAGTGTAGCACATTTTATATCTCTGTTTAACCCTCAACATCAACTTAAGGATGGAACTAAGGCATCGTCCTAGGCTCTCTGGACATAGTGGCAACTCACTGTTACGGTATGGTTATCTGCTTCCGCAATATACCCTACACCAGAATCAGCAGTCACATCCGAAAATTTACCTAACCCGACGATTTCTTCGTTGGGCAGCCATTGAAGTCCTGCAAGTTACCGAGATAGTATACCTGTATGAGTTGTTTGCACCTATGTATAGGATGTAGCAACTCATATTGTCGGTTGTGTTGAACTGCTCATCCATTCGTGAGGTATAAGCATCAGCATGTCTATGGACGAAGTTTACAACAAATCCCGCGTTGGGAAAAGAACAGTATGTCGACATCAGTTAATAATTCGATCTTGATACGTGTCTTCTTCTCACGAAAGTCCTGGCAACTATGATTTAAAAGGCAGGTTCCAGCATGTACGTGGCTATGCACACAGTCGAGAATATCTGGAAAATATCTGCAACTGCGAGTAAGTGCCCATCGGTGTCCATAGAAAAATCTTCATACTTCCCTAAATTAGAGATGTTTAATTCCTGCCGATAATTATCCACATGCCCATATTACGCATCTGTTATGACTTTGCCTGTAAGGTTTCCGGCGCAAGTGGTTATGTCAGGAAATGTGGTGTCGAATCTCTGCTCCGAATCCAGGTACTGGTGTTAAAGGAATCTTTTCTTTGTAACGAGCAAAATCTTTGCATCATCAGGATTTACGGATTCACGACGTCCTCGTGCACTGTCTCTGAAGTAGTGTACGCCATATATCGAAGTGAGTCTACTAACAAGAGCGTAAAGTTTTTGGTGATTCGCTTGGAGGATAAAAGTATTTTTCATCTTCTCAGGCGCACACTGAACTGATAATTTCTCTAGCTGAAATCAGCGAAGAGCTCAAAATGGAAATCAGCATCACATCCACTGGAACCGTGGTATAAAACGGATTTGTGTTGTGGCAACTGGTATTTTTATTTGCATGCGTCATCTGATGCACTGCAGGACACCCCCGTTGGATGAGATTGGTCCCTACATGCAGGTTCCGACTTTCTTTCTAATGGCTGCTCACAAATATGATAGTCAACGTTTTCTTGTACAATGCATAATTTTCATGCAATTTGGTCATGGGAAAGTTGATGTGGTAGATCAGATGAAATTCTTTGAGCTCAGCAAGCAGAAATCTTGCAGTAATTTCTATGACATATGAATTGAAATGGTTAAGACTAAGGTCATCCGTGGATACATCTTTGTACACTGTCACAGAAGGTACGAGGCATGCTCTGAAGCAACAATGGAAGGCAGTTGGGTCACCTCACAGCACACAGCAGAAGCGAGGACGCATTCCATCAGTGTATACCACAATGGTGCGGTGCTCCTGATGGCTGACGTTTTTTAAACTTTAGAAATATGTCAGCCTCTGTGGTCATTTTCGTAGGTACTCATCCTCAGCTAGAACGATATATCAGATGGTTTGCTAAACATTCACTCATAGTAAATGAGTTCAGTCATATAGAAAAATAATGGCGTTCACCATGATGGTTACTTGGTTGGGAGTGAAGTCGATCTTGATGTAGTATTTCTCTCTCCCTCTCAGTCAACGAATCTATATGTTTTCGCCGCTGACCGTCAAATCTATAAAAGTAGGGGTTTCGGCTACTTCTCGTTTTACCTCTTACTTTGCAAACTGTGCTCCCCTTCTGGCTTTCTTTCTTTTCCTTTTTCCTGTTCATTTTCGTCTGGCATCAGGCCATAAATGTTAACTGATATATGCGGATTGTGCCTCTCAACTTCAGTTTCGTCCTGAAATGTATTGGGCAATGTATGCCATTAAAGTTATAAAATGAGCAAAAATCATCTGTGACGTATTAATTAGGGCACTGGGGGTTTGCCTTATAACTCCTTTCGCAAGCCAGTTTTGACCAAGCAAAGCAAAACTTGTCATCATCTTAACCCTGTCCAACAGCTACATCCTTTGTAAGATCGATATAGGAGAATCCCTTTACAATGGATCATACACAAGTGAGTGAAGTGTATAGCTTAGTGTCATACCAGACACACTCTGCTTCGTTTGAGGTGAAGTGTCTAAACGACTCAGCAATTGAGGCCCTCTGCGATAGAACACAATTTCTCCCCCCTCCCCTCCCCAACTTCTCCCCCACGCCGTGAGTAACTTCCGTGTGTGTGTGTGTGTGTGAGAGAGAGAGAGAGAGAGAGAGAGAGAGAGAGAGAGAGAGAGAGAGAAAGAGAGAGAGTGAGTGCGAGAGAGAGAGAGAGAGAGAGAGAGAGAGAGAGAGAGAGAGAGAGAGTGAGAGAGTATGTTTAAGTATGTGTCTCTATGAAATAATTTAAAAACGTGAATAATATTCAAGCATCGTGAACTTGTGGTAATGCATACATTCACACATATATGCATCCCCTATAATTGAATTGGGGGTGTATTAGTTCAGAGAATAAAACTGCATATCATTTAAAGGTGGGATACTGTAGATCATAGAGGACTTTCAGCCCACATTGCAGGATGGGTAGGTGTGTTCAGAAACTGAGTAAGATCTCAGTAACCTAGAGTACAGTTGCCTATGTGGATCTTAGTACACAGAGTAGTTTAAAGGTGGCATGTTATTAACCTGATACTGCCGTTCTAGACCAATAGAGGAGGCAACAGAGCTGTTGCTAGTCGATGGATAGGTATATCCAGGTGGCTATTAGAGTGACATTGGTCCAGCAGAGGTAAATAATAAGAGGCGTTGTGAATTCATTGTTGATGGACATGGTGTCAAATGACATGGGCACAGTATCAGTGGACACAGGCATGAAGAAAGCATGCCAATGGACCAGAGAGTGGTAGAGTGGTTCTGACAAAAACTAGCCTCTGGAACGTTCCAAAGTTGCTGCAAGGCAAAAGACAACTGCGACACTCATAAGTAAGTCCTGTGTGTGTGTGTGTGTATGTGTGTGTGAATGAGAGAGACAGAGAGAGAGAGAGAGAGAGAGAGAGTGAGAGAGAGAGAGAGGGAGGGAGAGAGAGAGAGTTTACGTGTCTCTATGAAATAATTCAGGCACAGGAATCATATTCAAGCACCATGTACCTGAGGTACCGCATGCATTCTCATACATATGCATCCCCTATAATTGTAGTCCATCACTGAGAACTCTGTGATGAAAATGGTGTCACTGATTGCACATCTCCTAAAGAAGGGCTAGGCATCTCATCAGGGAACTTAGCAACCTTCTCTAATTCTACAAAACACATGCAGTAGACGAGGTTGATTAAATGATTGATATACAAGTAGAACACGGGTGAATTACTACTCACCTCATGCACAGCCACTACACTGGCCATTGTGTCTATGTCCAGGCACTAATCTCCTGCAGAGGCCACCGAGTGATTGCATTTAGTAGTATACTGTCAGAGAACAAGTCTATACCACAGCATACGTAACTGTTCCACAATCTTGTTGAAAAATCCTATGATGGAAGAAAAGCATAATGTCAGAAACCATACCATCCACACACACACACACACACACACACACACACACACACACACACACACACACACATACACACACACACACACACACACACACACATTATGTTCTAGATACTAAACTAAAGAGTCCGTAGACAAGTGAGAGCATTTGCACTCATTCTCACAACACTCAGTAAATTGGCAGTAATAGCAGTACTTTATGATTGTTAATAGCAGAGAGTCTAAAACTTGTAAGAGTTCAACTTATACAGTCGAGACTTACATAAGCCTATTCTGAGGGTGTGATAGTGAAGGAAGGAATGGTCACGCCTGCATCTACCTGTATGTGGTTGGACGATCAGATTCTGACCAACGGAATAGATTCACAGAATTTTTACCAACCATTGAGGTGAAAGATCCTGCCAAAGACTGGATTAGGATGGATTAGTGCTTGTTCAATGTGTCATGAATTCGTGACTTCATAATGATGTGTGATCTGTCATTTTAATAAAAGGTTTCCTTACATTCCATTATTAAAGTATATTCGTTTTTTTATTTCTAAGGTTACTGATCTCCATCTAAAAATTCATGTGTTGAGTAGAACGAATTGTCATTCACAAATTATTTTAAATTGTTTTTAAATGCTGGTGGGCCATCTATCAGGCTTTTCGTAGTATTTAGTACCTGACCAAAGATTTTTGTGGCAGCATAATTCACCACTTTCTGTGCGAGAGTTAGATTTAACCCAAAATAGCGAAGATCAGCCTTTCTCCTACTGTTCAAGCTATGCACGTAGCTATTGCATTTGAATTTCAATGGGATACTAATAAAAAATTTCTTAAGTGAATACATATATTGCGAAGCCATTGAGAGTGTCACTAGTTCCTTAAATAAACGACTTCAAGATGATTTGGCTTACCTCCAGCTATTATTGTGATTATATGCTTTTACTCAATAAATACATTTTTCTAGTGATGAATTACCCGAAAGTATGATGAAGCTCCAGCTGTTATTAAGATAACATGCTTTTGTGCAATGAATACTTTTTTCCTAATGAAGAATTATCCCAAAGTAGTAAATGAAATTAGGCATAATAAGCTAACTAACATATATTTTAATTGCCAAAATTTACAATAACCCTACCAGCATAAATAGCTGAACTCAGACCTTTCAGCAGATCTCTAGTGTGTATCTTTCAATTCAATTTGTCATCAGAGCACACTCACAAAATTTGGATTATCCTTCCTTGGCTACAGACTTCAGTTCAATCTCTCATCAGCATATACTCCCAAAATTTCGATTATTCTTCCTTAACTACAGACTTCGGTTCAAACTCAACATTTATCAGTGGTGCTGTGCCAATTGCTACACAGGACTGCATACACTGCATTTTACAATAATTTAATGAGCGTCCATTTCCAGAGAACTACTTAATAAGTTTCTAAAAGAATTATTTATAATTTTTTAGCCAATTCTTGAGTGTTGCATGTGATTACTAAACTTGTAACGCCAGAAAAGGGAACTGCCTTTTCATCTTTGTCAATACAGTGTGTCATTTCATTTACATATATTAAGTACAATAAGAGACCCACGACTGAAACAAGTGAGATCCAATTCTTGATACCTCCACAGTTTGGGAATCTGCTGATTTTTGTTTATGTTGTGAACTCTTTTGGTACTCTTCCAATTAAACAGAAGTTAAACCATTTTTGCACTGTTCGACCCATACCACAATACTTAAGATTATCTAGAAGGATTTCATGATTTATACAGTCAAAAACTTTTGAGAGCTCACAAAAAATCTAAAATGGTAATGTTTGGTTATTCAGAGCGATTAATATTGGGTCAGTAAAAGAATGTGTAGCATTTTCTATTAAAAAGCCTTTCTCAAAACCAAACTGGCATTTTGTTAGTACTTTATTTTTTAAAAAAATGAGAAGCCCCTGTAGAATAAATTAATGTTTTAAGCAATTTGGGCAAAGCTGTCAGAAGTGAGATTGTGGAGTAGTAGTTGGGATCAGATCTATCCCCTTTTTTATGCAACAGTTCAAGAACAGCGTATTTCAGTCTATCAGGAAAACTGCCCCGTTTTATGTGCTATTACAAATGTGACTGAGAATCCTACTTACTTGTTGGCAAGTGGCTTTTAGTACTTTCGTGGAGAGCCATCAACTCCATCTGAGCAAATACATTTGAGTGAGTTTATTTCCCTAGCTTCAGTAGGTGAGGTGAGTAGAACTCCGGTTTTATAAAATTGCACAGACACTGTGTCCTCCAAATATAGTTTTGCCTTTTTTAATTAACATCTGCATCCTTTTTTCCAATGACATTTTAAAAATAATTATTAAAAATATATTTAACTTTTGATTGTTTGATAATAAACTTTCCATTCAGTCTGATAGTAACACAGTCTATCTGTACTGTTGATTGCCCCGTTTCCCTTTCAACAATTTTCCAAATTGTCTCAGTTACTAATCTCAGACATAGTACTCATGGAAATTTTAATACCTTCCGTAACATAGAACAGTAGTTTTAGTAATATTTAAAGGTTTCTCTGCCATTACACCTTCTTTTTGACACAAATATTTCAATTTCCAATCAAAATATATTTTCACCACTCTAGTAAACCCTGGTTTTTCCATGGTTTCTTATAACTGCATTTCACTGTGTTTTCAGAAATACTTAAATTAGGATTGGGTTCCTGTTCCACCTCATCCCACTCTAACTGCTGCAAAAATTTCCCAGTAGTGATGTACACATAGTTGTAGTTATAAAATTACCATTATTAAGTTAAAGCTGACAGACATATGATTCTATATGTTGCTCTACACAATTTTCCTTAAGGTTTCTAAGTTTTTCACACTATGATCTGTTTTAACATATAAAGCAACTCCTCATTTTTCCATATTGTCTCTACTTGCATGTGCTGAAAGCTTGTATCTACTTACAGTTACCTTTTCCATACATGTGACTACATGATGTTCAGACAGGTATGCTATATCTATTGCGTACTCCGTTTCTAAATCAACTAAACAAACAATTTAATTTACTTTTTTTTTATCCTCTGTTATTCCGATGCAATATGCTAACATTATTTTTCACCGTTCTTTTACAGGAACCCTTAGTATCTGCCTTTCTGCGGATCTCATTTTGCCCACTCTCTTTCAGTGTCTTAGCCTGAGAAACAGCTACATCCATGACTTTCACTACCCCCCCCCCCCCTAAAGGATATTGCTATCAACCGAGCCAGATTACCCTCCCCTTTCCTGTTCAGATGCAGACCATGGCTGCTGATATCCCACCTGCCAATAGCATCGACAGGAACCAAACCAATATCTGACATAGGAGCCACAAAAAGCAGCCAGTCCAACTCCACATTGCCACACCTCAAAGATGGTTCGTTACAGAAGCTTTTTTACCAGATCATTCTGAAAATTGTAGCCCTGATCCCTATCAATAACAATTCGTGCTCCACTCACAATCACAACGTGATCCTACTTTGTAAAGCCCTTCCACAAGGATCTTACATTGTCTACCACTTGGAAGAGACATGCACTGGTCTTGAAAAAGTTTCTGACCAGATACCTGCCACCTAATTTTTCCCAAAATATCTGGATCATACCTCTTCCATGGCTACTTCGTAAGAACAGAACTTGCGACTGTCTACATTTTTTCTTTGCGACAGTTGGTTTCCTAAGGAAAATTTGTTGCGCCTTAACTACACCGAAGTCTGCTTCAGCTCCTTCGTTTCTTAACTGAGGTAGGAAGTCAGAATTGTTTCTTGACATACTAATGAAACTGTTACATACTGTTCTGTTTCTGTACCAGCTACCACTTCCCACTTGTATTTACCACACCCCACCCCCCTTAATTTCATCAGTTCCTCAGTAGAACTATCCAGTTGAACGATAAGGGCTCTGATCTTCCCCTCCTGTTCAGATATTTTCCTATTCCTTGAACGTAGTTTGCAATACCCCAGTCACTCCCCGAATACCCATTCCATTATTTTCCTCCCATTGAAACCATGTGTCACAACAGCTGCATAGAACCACACAACTAACTTTCCTCCAGAAGCTGAAATACTTTGCCCTCATGGTTGTTTATAACTTTATTTACGGAATTTAATTAAAAAATAACAATAATATTCTACTATCTACAGATTCCAGCAGACACTAAAGTTATGTAGGACACTAATATATGTACGTACTATTAACATACTAAAATAATGCACTAAAAATTACGTTAAAACGCTGAATTTGTACACTAGAAAAATTAGGCCAGAAATCGCGAAAGCGCAATCCACAATTTTACAGTTTAAAAAGACACAAAAGATAGAACTTTACACCATTGATTCCCTGGGTAGATAAGGCTCTACTTTATGTACGTGGAACGAACAAAACATAATTTATGCACTTAATACTTACCTAGAAGTTTCTTGTTTGTGTAAATCTACGTCTGGAAAAAGCGAAAACCGGCCCTGAGAAATGTTTTATTTCCTCGAAAAATACGTTTGGAAAAGTGAAGTATTCACTAGGTAAGTTAGAAAATAGATAAGTTAAAAACTCAGTTAACAGCTATTACAAAATTAGACACTTTCTGTAAAAACCTCTGCAGATCATTAGAGAGAAATACACTGGTGTCCAAAATTAAAGGAACAAACAGAAATTTGGCAAGGTTGCGTTTATTTTACCACTAAATAGTATAAAAAGATGATAGCAATGAAGAATCAATGTTAAGAATACAGAACATAAATAACTGCTATATGTATAACATTAGACAAAAATGTTTTTCATTTCTCTTCCAACTGAATGTATTTGCAAACAGATTCCGACCACTGGTTAATGTGCTCAGCATGAGGTTGACCACCTCTACCACCAATAGAGGCCTGAGAATGACGGGACATACTATGAATGAGTGGTTGGTGGATGCTGACGTGATGCAACCCGTCTCCGTAGTGCATCCCAGACATGCTGTATGGGATTCGAGTCGGGAGAGCGAGCAGGCCACACCATGCGTGCAATATTCTCCGTTTCCAAGACAACGCCAACTACCCGTTCTCTATGAGGTCGAGCGTTATCGTCCATCAGTACGAAGTCTGGATCCACACCACGTCGCAACAACCGCACACAAGGTCCCAAGATCTCGTCACGATACCTGACAAAAGTTAAACTTTGCCTATTCACTTGTACGATTTCACGAATAGATGGACACATTTCCTAGCCTTAAACGGGAATCAAAAATGTAAATTAGCATTCCAAATTAATAAAGAAGGAAGAAAGTGCCAATAGTAGGCGGTCGCGCGCGTAATGTCGCCCGCAATACGGACGTCGCAGCGCGATGAAACTGCAACGCTCCGTGCCGAGTTTGGTGTGAAGCAGCTAGTATAAATTTAAAAAAATTAAACTTGGACCACCATCAATAATTTGAAAGAAGCGGGGCCTGTGTCCGACTGGTGTAGGTCGCACGACGACGTCGCTGTTAGTGGACGGCGGGCCGAATCATTCTTTGCGTCACTCGCGTGAAAACTGCGGCAGGATGCAAATGAAATGATCGGCGCACCGATCTCAGGGACGTGGAACGATACACGCGGTTTGAAATTAATGACTGAACACAAAAAGTGTTCGGCCATATACGTCCACGAACATTGGGTCGTCGGCGCCTCTTTTCCAGCAGTGACCGTCTGAAAAACATAAATCATAAAATATTAATAACAAAGTGACATATAGGGTTGAAATTTATATTAAAATAGATTCATACGGAGAGTCAGGACAATGCGTCCGTACCTAATCAGAGCGGGAACAGAACAGAACAAAAACCAGCGAACGCCAGACAAAAGAATTAGACATAAAAATGACTAACGAAATTAAGCAGAGGTTGTACGTCAGCAGATACATCGATGAAACACACAGATGAAACTATAGTACAGGCTGTAATATGGAATCTCTGACTCCGTAAATATCGAAAATAACTTTAAAAAGCAAAATAAATACAACTAATTAAAAATATTACTATAAGATGTTCGAGTGATCTAGATAATTCCTGCCCACACCATACGGGATCCTCCTCGACATCGGTCCCGAAATCGTGTTCTACGTTCCATTCAGACGCGAATGCTTGGAGAATCACTGTCCAGACCAAATTGGGACTCATTTGTGAAAAGAACACTGGGACACTGATCGAAAGATGATCTACATCTACATATACATTTATACTCCGCAGGCCACCCAACGGTGTGTGGCGCAGCGACCTATACGTGCCACTGTCATTACCTCCCTTTCCTGTTCCAGTCGCGTATGGTTCGCGGCAAGAACGACTGCCGGAAAGATTCTGTGCGCGCTCGAATCTCTCTATTTTACGTTCGTGATCTCCTCGGGAGGTATAAGTAGGGGAAGCAATATATTCGATACCTCATCCAGAACCGCACCCTCTCGAAACCTGGACAGCAAGCTACACCGCGATGCAGACCGCCTTTCGGGGCAAGGTCTGCCACTTGAGTTTGCTAAACATCTCCGTAACACTACCACGCTTACCAAATAACATTGCGACGAAACGCACAGCTCTTCTTTAGATCTTATCTATCACTTTTGTCAACTCGATCTGGTACGGATCCCACACTGATGAGCAATACTAAAGTGTAGGTCGAACGAGTGTTTTGTAAGCCACCTCCTTTGTTGATGGACTACATTTTCTAAGGACGCTCCCAATGAATCTCAAACTTGCACCAGCCTTACCACCAATTAATTTTATATGATCATTCCACTTCAAATCGTTCCGTACGCATACTCCCAGATCCTTTACAGAAGTAACTGCTACCAATGTTTGTTCCGCTATCATATAACCATACAATAAAGGATCCTTCTTTCTATGTATTCGCAATAGATTACATTTGTCTATGTTAAGAGTCAGTTGCCACTCCCTGCACCAAGTGCCTATTCGCTGCAGATCTTCCTGCATTTCGCTGCAATTTTCTATTTCTGCAACTTCTCTGTGTACTACAGCATCATCCGCGAAGAGCCTCATGGAACTTCCGACACAATCTACTAGGTCATTTATATATATTGTGAAAATCAATGGTCCCATAACACTCCCCTGTGGCACGCCAGAGGTTACTTTACGTCTTTAGACGTCTCTCCATTGAGAACAACATGCTCTGTTTGCTAAAATCTCTTCAATCTAGCCACACAGCTGGTCTGATATTCCGTAGGCTCTTACTTTGTTTATCAGGCGACAGTGCGGAACTGTACCGAACGCCTTCCGGAAGTCAAGGAAAATGGCATCTACGTGGAAGCCTTTATCTAATATTTTCTGGGTCTCATGAGTTGGGTCTCACACGATCGCTGTTTCGGCAATCCATGTTGATTCCTACAGAGTGGATTCTGGGTTTCCAGAAATGACATGATACGCGAGCAGTAAACATGTTCTAAAATTCTACAACAGATCGATGTCAGAGATATAGGCCTATAGTTTTGCACATCTTTTCGATGACCCCTCTTGAAAACTGGAACTATCTATGCTCTTTTCTAATCATTTGGAACCTTCCGTTCCTCTAGAGACTTGAGATACACGGCTGTTAGAATGGGGGCAAGTTCTTTCGTGTACTCTGTGTAAAATCGAAATGGTATCCCGTCAGGTCTAGTGGACTTTCCTCTGTTGAGTGATTTCAGATGCTTTTCTATTCCTTGGATACTTATTTCGATGTCAGCCATTTTTTCATTCGTGCAAGGATATAGAGAAGGAACTGCAGTGCGGTCTTCCTCTGGGAAACAGCTTCGGAAAAAGGTGTTTAGTATTTCAGCTTTACGCGTGTCATCCTCTGTTTCAATGCCAGTATCATCCCAAAGTGTCTGGATATGCTGTTTCGATCCACTTACTAATTTAACGTAAAAGCAGAACTTCTTACGATTTTCTGTCAAGTCGGTACATAGAATTTTACTTTCGAATTCACTGAATGCTTCACGCATAGCACTCCTTACGCTAACTTTCACATCGTTTAGCTTCTGTTTGTCTGAGAGGTTTTGGCTGCGTTTAAATTTTCAGTGAAGCTCTCTTTACTTTCGCAGTAGTTCCCTGACTTTGTTGTTGAACCACGGTGGGTTTTTCTCGTCCCTCACAGTTTTAATCGGCACGTACCTGTCTAAAACGCATTTTACGTTTGCCTTGAACTTTTTCCATAAACACTCAACATTGACAGTGTCCGAACAGAAATTTTCGTTTTGATCTGTTAGGTAGTCTGAAGTTTGCCTCCTATTACTCTTGCTAAACAGATAAACCTTCCTCTCTTTTCTTATATCCCTATCCACTTCCGTATTCAGGGATGCTGCAACTTCCTTTTGTTCACTGATACCCTGTTCTGTGCTTACAGAGTCGAAAAGTTCGGGTCTGTTTGTTATCAGTAGGTCCAAGATGTAATCTCCACAAGTTGGTTCTCTGTTTAATTGCTCGAGGTAATTTTCGGATAGTGCACTCAGTATAATGTCACTCGATGCTCTGTACCAACCACCCGTCCTATACATATGAGTGTCCCAGTCTATATCTGGTAAATTGAAATCTCCACCTAAGACTATAACACGCTGAGGAAATTTATGTGAAATGTATTCCAGATTGTCTCTCAGTTGTTCTGCCACTAATGCTGCTAAGACGGGAGGTCGGTAAAAGGAGCCTATTATTAACCTAGCTCGGTTGTTGAGTATAACCTCCACCCATAATAATTCACAGGAACTATACACTTCTATTTCACTACAGGATAAACTACTACTAACAGCGACAAACACGCCACCACCAGTTGCATGCAAGCTATCCTTTCTAAACACCCTCTGCGCCTTTGTAAAAGTTTCGGCAGAATTTATATCTGACTTCAGTTAGCTTTTCGTACCTATAACGATTGGAGCTTCGGTGCTTTCTATCAGCGCTTGAAGGCGGTACTTTACTAACGCAGCTTCGACAGTTTACAATTACAATACCGACTGGTGCAAGGTTCCCGCATGTCATGACTTTGCCCCGCACCATTTTAGGCTGTTGCCCTTTCTGTACTTACCTGAGGCCATCTAACCTAAAAAACCACCCAGTCCATTCCACACAACCCCTGCTACCCGTGTAGCCGCCTGCTGTGTGTAGTGGACTCCTGACCTATCCAGCGGAACTCGAAACCCCACCACCCTATGGCGCAAGTCCAGGAATCTGCAGCCCACACGATCGCAGAACCGTCTCAGCCTCTTATTCAGACCGACTACTCGGCTCTGTACCAAAGGTCCCCAGTTACTCCTGTCGATGATGCTGCAGATGGTGAGCTCTGCTTTCATCCTGCTAGCGATACTGGCAGTCTTCACCAAATCAGATAGCCGCCGGAAGCCTGAGAGGTATTCCTCCGATCCATAGCGACACACATAATTGATGCCGACATGAGCGGCCACCTGCAGATGAGTGGACCCATTACCTTTCATGGCATCCAGAAGGACCCTTTCCACATCTGGAGTGACTCCCCCCGGTATGCAAACGGAGTGCACATTGGTTTTCTTCCCCTCCCTTGCAGCCATATCCCTAAGGGGCCCCATTACGCACCTGATGTAGGATCTCCCAACTACCAGTAAGCCCACCCACTGCAACCACCCTGATTTTGCAGACTAAGGGGCAACCTCTGGAACAGGACAAGTAGTCATGTCCGACTGAAGATCAGTATCAGCCGGAAACAGAGCCTGAAACTGGTTCGTCAGACGAACTGGAGAGGCCTACCGTTCAGCCCTCCAGAATGTCTTTCGCCCCCTGCCACACCTCGAGATGACCTCCCATTCTACCACGGGTGAGGGGTCAGCCTCAGTGTGGGCAGTATCCCGGGTAGCCACAGCCGCAGTCCGATCGGGAGATGTGTGGGACGAGTTGGCCGTCCCCGACAAACCCCCGTCTAGACCCCCACAGTGATGCCCATTGGCAACAGCCTCAAGTTGTGTGACCGAAGCCAACACTGCCTGAAGCTGTGAGCGAAGGGATGCCAACTCAGCCCGCATTCTAAGACAGCAGTCGCAGTCCCTACCCATGCTCAATACTGTTGAGCAGAGAACGTCTGAACTAATCTACAGAGAGCACAAACAATTCGACACAAAATTTAAACCGTTATTAAAATACAAGACTGCCTAGTAAATGCAGTAATGCTGCTACTTGCGCACTGCTGACACACTGCTCGGCGGCAGAAGACTAACTGTACTGCCAGTAACGTACAAAGACTATTTGAAGGAAATAAACAAATGACAGACGACTGCGCGACCTTACACGCCACAGATATTAAAATGCAAATCTGCCCCTGCTAAATACGAAACTACACAATGATTTGGTGGATTTAACTAAACAAGTGCGCTAGGAACACTCAGAAATATTTTCAACTTGACTACAACACCTATATGAACGCTAAATGAGTCACTTGCTGCTACTTGCGCACTGCTGACACACTACTCGGCGGCAGAAGTCTAACTGTCAAGGCAGGGCCGACCATGTGTGATATCAGAAAGAGAGAACGGTGACAGAAGGTTTGGGTAGTGTATGTTGACGACTCCGCTCTAGACGATCTCTTCTGTGAAGACGCATCATAGGTACCCATGCAACATGTCTCCGACAATAAAGGCCACACTGCCAAAGCCTTCTGTCACAGTTTGTCTGGATAGAACACGTCCAGTGGATGCTGCAAGTTGAAATACCAGTTGCTGTGCAGTACTAAGTCGGTACCATTATGCCCTTACAGGCAAATAAGACTCCTGTCTTTCTGATATCACACATGGTCGGCCCTGCCATGGTCTTCAGGATACTGTTTTGGTCTCTATAAATTGTCTCCATATCTGTGAAACAACAGAAGGATTCACAATAAGCCACCGGGTCACATCAGTTTGCAGCTGTCTCTCCCCGCAGAGACTCTTCTACATGTTTTCTTTGTGCCACGCCGCCCCTTGTGTTACTGTATACACAGCGATTGTGGATGTGGGGCTACCCGGCTCACACTACTCCGAGTAATAGGTGCCCTGACGTCATCGTTGGTATGGTTGTCTGTTGACCTGAATGCCACTTTCCATACAGAACACAACTGTACGGACATCTGTTGACAGTTTGTATGGTTATACCATGAGTTAGACACTAGAAATGGAAATAGTGGTTAGTAGCTTTAATTTTGGACGCCAGTTTAATATAAAGTGTTTTCGTGGCAGTTGGAGCAATAGTCCATGCGAACATCAGGGTGTAAAAGCTATACCTGGAAACTATGGAAAACGCTGCAATATGTGTAGCATGTTCTTATTGTTAATTGTGGAAACATTTCAAAAATGTCTTGGGAAAATACAACTCAGTAGCTACTGTCATTTATGTTCGTATGTTTTAAAGCTGCTATTTGGTGTGTGACTCATTACGCAGAATGTGTGCGTATTTCTAACAGAAAAGCTCTGTAGAGATACCTGCGTAATACGAGAGACGTTCAATAAGCAATGATCACATTGTTTTTCTAGAGGCAGGTTTGTTTTGTTGAGAATTCCAATATACCTAACTACTCGTATTTCCCGCTCCTCCTGCTCCAAACCGTACATTTCAATACATAATCTGCGTTCAATATGGTGGCATTGCGCCACATTACCGGAAGGCCTGTATGCACTCGTAGTACCGTTCTACATGTCGACGACGGAGCCAACGTCTCGCTGTATCAATAGACTCCACATCACCCATGTACTGCATCCTGCGGAGTGCATCCTTCATTAGGCCAAGCAGATGAAAGGTGGAAGGTACGAGCCTGGGCTGTAGGGTGGTTGAGGAAGAATAGGCCAATGAAGTTTTGTGGGCTCCTCTACGGTGCCCTGACTTGAATGAGGCCTTGCGTTGTCACAGAGAAGGAGGAGTTCATTTGATTTTTTATCGCAACGAAAACGCTGAAGGCGTATCTTCAATATCCTGAGGATAATACTGCACTCCTGGAAATGGAAAAAAGAACACATTGACACCGGTGTGTTAGACCCACCATACTTGCTCCGGACACTGCGAGAGGGCTGTACAAGCAATGATCACACGCACGGCACAGCGGACACACCAGGAACCGCGGTGTTGGCCGTCGAATGGCGCTAGCTGCGCAGCATTTGTGCACCGCCGCCGTCAGTGTCAGCCAGTTTGCCGTGGCATACGGAGCTCCATCGCAGTCTTTAACACTGGTAGCATGCCGCGACAGCGTGGACGTGAACCGTATGTGCAGTTGACGGACTTTGAGCGAGGGCGTATAGTGGGCATGCGGGAGGCCGGGTGGACGTACCGCCGAATTGCTCAACACGTGGGGCGTGAGGTCTCCACAGTACATCGATGTTGTCGCCAGTGGTCGGCGGAAGGTGCACGTGCCCGTCGACCTGGGACCGGACCGCAGCGACGCACGGATGCACGCCAAGACCGTAGGATCCTACGCAGTGCCGTAGGGGACCGCACCGCCACTTCCCAGCAAATTAGGGACACTGTTGCTCCTGGGGTATCGGCGAAGACCATTCGCAACCGTCTCCATGAAGCTGGGCTACGGTCCCGCACACCGTTAGGCCGTCTTCCGCTCACGCCCCAACATCGTGCAGCCCGCCTCCAGTGGTGTCGCGACAGGCGTGAATGGAGGGACGAATGGAGACGTGTCGTCTTCAGCGATGAGAGTCGCTTCTGCCTTGGTGCCAATGATGGTCGTATGCGTGTTTGGCGCCGTGCAGGTGAGCGCCACAATCAGGACTGCATACGACCGAGGCACACAGGGCCAACACCCGGCATCATAGTGTGGGGAGCGATCTCCTACACTGGCCGTACACCACTGGTGATCGTCGAGGGGACACTGAATAGTGCGCGGTACATCCAAACCGTCATCGAACCCATCGTTCTACCATTCCTAGACCGGCAAGGGAACTTGCTGTTCCAACAGGACAATGCACGTCTGCATGTATCCCGTGCCACCCAATGTGCTCTAGAAGGTGTAAGTCAACTACCCTGGCCAGCAAGATCTCCGGATCTGTCCTCCATTGAGCATGTTTGGGACTGGATGAAGCGTCGTCTCACGCGGTCTGCACGTCCAGCACGAACGCTGGTCCAACTGAGGCACCAGGTGGAAATGGCATGGCAAGCCGTTCCACAGGACTACATCCAGCATCTCTACGATGGTCTCCATGGGAGAATAGCAGCCTGCATTGCTGCGAAAGGTGGATATACACTGTACTAGTGCCGACATTGTGCATGCTCTGTTGCCTGTGTCTATGTGCCTGTAGTTCTGTCAGTGTGATCATGTGATGTATCTGACCCCAGGAATGTGTCAATAAAGTTTCCCCTTCCTGGGACGATGAATTCACGGTGTTCTTATTTCAATGTCGAGGAGTGTATATCTTCCAGAGTTGATAGTTGCACCATGTGGTAAGATGTCAAACAGAATAACCTTTTCAGAGTCCCAGAACGCAATCACCATGACTTACCGGCTGAGTGTGCGGTCTTGAACTTTTTCTTCGATGGGGAGATGATGTGGCGGTGCTCTAGGGATTGCCGTCTGGTTTCCGGTTCGAATTGGTGAACTGTGGCGATGTTCAACAAAAACTTGTCACAGTCAGTCTCGTAACGCGCAAGCAATTCCACACAGATGGTCCATCGTTGCTCTTTATGGTCCTCCATTAGGCGGTGAGGAACCCATGGGCACACACGTTTGAGCCTCGCAACTGGTGTCCGAGTGTGTCAACCGACAGAGGTATCCATTTGAGCAGCGACATGCTTGACTGAGGTCCGCGTATCACCTAGTGCGTGAGTGTCCGCAATATTTCAGGATTCGTAGCTGAGTGCGCCCTGTCGGCATGTGGGAGACTTGATTTGCCCGACCTTGTTGCGATGGTAACATATACCTCGCCCAACGACTCACAGTGATTTTGCTCACTGCAAGCGCTGATGAATGACCGTGAAGTTATCGTTTACCTTCAAACGAAACGCAGTAGCATCTGTCAACTTGGAACGCACTTCAGTGGCAGTCGCCACTATGAAACGCACATTCAGCACCGCCCTGTATCGAAAATTCATTAAACTATGGGGGCTGAAGCTAGACTACTCCACAATATTCCACAACAAATTCCGCATTTTTTTCAACCTATATGGAAAGAGAAAGAAACAGTGTTGAATTATTTATTGAACGCTTCACGAACATCTACCTTGATAACATCTTGTACTTCCTTCTGTCATCTATGACTTCCAGCTACTATTTCACACACGACGGAAGTTGCATAATGTGGGTGTATCCATTTACATGGGATGTCTTACTTCTCTGAATGATAGAGTTCCCACTTTAGTGGCGGCTGGGGAATTGTATTGCTGCCAGATACTGCCTGACACTGCCTTGAACAGTTAACTGCACAGGCATGAAGTACTAAGACGCAAGCTGCCATATTAGAAATTTGCTAAAGAATCGAATTTTGTTTGGATATTTATCTGTCCCATGTTGTTTTCATCCATTTAGTGTAATCTGCCATGATGATGGGAACCAAATCCCTAAATTTCCATGTGGTTGTGCATACATCCTTCCTCCTCTTTAACGCCCTCATAGTAAGAACTGTGAAAGCTTGTGTACAAGTTGTACACACTGTTGGCACTTTAATTTCACTCTGGTAGTAAGTTATCATACAGACAAAACTCAGAGCTAAGACAGATTACAGTACAAGATAAATTACAATTCCTGAATACACTAGAATCCCTCGCTACATTTCCCATTCTGCCAGATTATGAGAATAGTGTAATAAACTGTAATGTTTCTATTTGAAAGCAAGATTTAAGAGCAGAGGTGCCGTCGGTAGCATGTGATATTCAAAATGCTGTCATGAACTTAAATTTAAGGACAAATGAATATCGGCATTCAGACCCTTCAGAAGTCTCAAATACCCCTCCTTTGTTTCAATGTCATGGGGCATTCTTCATTTAAGTTTAACAATGATAGTCTCGCTTTCTCCAGCACCTCCTTGTATTTGAGCTATTATCAGTTATGCTGCTTTCCAGATTACATTCCTGTCTCGAATTCACAATGATTTGTCGCATATCTTTCTAGCCTCATACCATAACCTAAGAAGTACATACTGATCAGCTAGAACATTATAACCACCGACCTGCTGTCGAAATAAAACCATGCAGGCGGTAGCAGCGTCAAATGGCGAGGAATGACTGCTATTCAGACACACTCACGGTGGATGCACTACCATTCAGGGTGCTAACCGTGTGTACAATGCGGAAGACGCGCTTTGTGTCTGAGTTTGACTGAAGGCAGAGTCTGATGGCCCAGATGCTTGAACGAGCATTGCAGAAAGTGTACGACTCATCAGGTGTTCGAGGAGTGCTGTAGTGAGTGTCTTCAACAAGTGGCAAAACCAACGTGATTTCGTGGGTTTGGACAACCGCCGCTCATTACAAATGCCGGACGTCGTAGGCTGGGCAGAATGGTAAAACAAGATGGACGGCGAACTGCGGCGGATTTAACATCAGACTTTAATGCTGGGCAGAGTACAAATTTTACGAACACACAGTACACCGAACTTTCCTAATGATATGCCTCCGCAGGTGATGTGCCATGTGTGTGCCAATGTTAACACCACATCATCAACTACAACTGAAATGGTCACGTGACCATGGAACGTTGGCGCAGTGGCAGAGAGTTGTGTGGTCTGATGAATGCCGGTGTCTTCCTCATCATTCCAGTGGGAGGTCCGAATCCGTTGTCTTCCAGGGGAACAGCTCCTTGGAACCTATACGGCGGAACGGAGAAAAGCTCGTGACGGCTCCATTACGCTCAGGGTGACATTTACGTTGGCGTCCGTGGGTCCCGTAGAGCTTGTGCAAGGCACCACGAAGATCAAGGAATATCGCACATTGTTTGCGGACCAGCGTGGTGGAGTGGTTCGAGGAACACAGCGGCGAGTTCCAGTTGATGTGCTGGCCTCCCAAATCACTAGATCTGTCCCTTAACCAGCCCATCAGCGATGTGACTGAACGTGCCGTTAGAGCTCATTGCCTCCCTCCCTGGAATTTATGGGAATTACGAGACTTGCGTGTGCAGATGTAGTGCCAATTCCCTCCGGTAACCTACCAAGGGTTCACTGCTTCCTTACCACGACGCATAATCGCTGATATACTAATGAGCCGTACATTATGTTCATCACTGTTGCTCGTGCCATCATATAGTTGTTTAAAATGGTTAACATGCGACAGTGTCTGCTACGTCTAAAAAGGAATACTTACTGTACTACTTGTCAATTAAAGCGACCGCAATGAATGAATACCGAAGCATTTGTTGAGGCTGTGAACACAAACTTTAATTCATTGTTAAAGGAGAGATGACGTATGATGGTGTATTCAAGAAATCTACTAAGCCATGTTATCCTAAATATATGGCTACTAACTGTTCCTGAATATGTCACGATCACGATACTGCAACTGGAGAGCTATGGATCTGACGAGAAGGAGGAGGAAAGTATTAATAATTATTACCTCTTCAAGTGGCTTATATCTGAAAATGTGTGAGAGGTGGTTATGTAATTTTATGAGAAACATAAATAAAGGGATCATATTTGAACACAATTGACTTTTATGTGTTTCTTAAGCAACTGGTACCATTATATTTTACATAGCTTTCACTGGGTACCTGTAGTGTTTCAGAGTGCCATGCTTATGTTTAAGAACGAACCTTGTTTTAAACATTATGGTTTGAATGCATGATGTCACACTGGTGAAAACATAGCTTTCACTGGGTACCTGTAGTGTTTCAGAGTGACATGCTTATTTCTAAGAATGAGCCTTGTTATAAACATTATGGTTTGAATGCATGATGTCAGACTGATGAAACTATTTTCATTAAACTGCAATGTGAGACTGACTTACAAATGAAGAAATAAAATAATTATTTGTATACACACCTTTCTTAAAGAAATCCCAACCAGGAAAATTCACAGTTCCTAAAACTTAGGAAGTTGATGGTAGTGGGCCCACGCTGTTTTTGTAAGCCTGTGTTTCAAAAACAAACATCATACTCAGTGCCCTTCTGTGACTGCATATCTTTATAGAATCTCTGATCGCACTAACTGACACAATGTGGCACGAAAGAACTATTTTATAAGAAAATATTATTTTATTACATAATGTACTACACAATTATTCACAATCTTCGAAAAATATTATTCTCTTTTTTCCTCTCTACACAACATTTAAACTTCAATATTTTCCAATTAATTTTTCCTTATTTTCTTTAAATTCAGACTGCATTCGAAATTATAGATGCTATTACACTAAATTCCGTCTGGATGGTTTAATGCCTGTCGGATTATAGTAGGTGGCTTTTTTACTGCCTGGACACCCGTATTTACACACTGTTACAAGTTATCGACGTGTACACTTTGGTCACAATGATGATTTACTAAGTCAGTGCAGACTGTTTTTAAATACAGTTTCTAGTGACTCAACATGTCTGTCTCAATGCATAATATATCTTACAGATTACGCAAGTTCACAACACTCCAAATATATAAATAAAAGGATGAGTCTCCAGATATTATGTTTAGTGTTGCATCTCCATACAACTCAATGATGGATGTGGTAATGTCAAAGAGATCGGTGTTGATAGGAGTAAGGGCTGGGTCATCCTCAGACGTTACCTGAATACCTATGTACTCTGACATAGCCCATCCCATTCCCATCACACTTTAACATCGCATTTAACATTCTTGATTCCTGTTACTACATGACAGTCTCTGTTTCTATACCTGTATTTGCATGTTTGGACCCAATGGCAGTCAAATTATATTTAGCTGCCTTTACCAGCACACTTGGTCCATTTACCAGCAGCTCAATGAGTAACTGTGCAGCAAAATTCTGTGTTTCCTGCTCTGAGATAGCCCATCTAAGTGCCGTGGCTCAATGAGAGACGATGCCCATATTGGAAACCTGAATAGGTGTGTGTCCTAATCCAGCATATGAGCTAGTGCTGATTTCCATTCCACTGCACTAAGGGATTGTTACACTGTGGCAAAGTTTGTAAGTCTTTGTGAAAGTGCACAATAAATAATGAGAGTAAATGGTTAATAGTTACATGTCAGTTTTCTTGTCTTATTCCGTGTGGTGGATGACAAGACTCATATACGTGGCCTAGAGAGAGAAGAGAGGAAAGGGTGGGGTGGGATGGGTGATATTGGCCTCGGCCTTAAGAAAAGTCACACAACTGGCGCAATGGGGGGAGAGATCTGGGAGGAAACTGACCCTTGGCCTTGGAGATAACGAGGACTTTGACCCTTGAACCTACAAATAAGAACAATAGGCCCATTTTTCCCATGTGCACACTGGTCTGCTACTTACAGTTAAGACGTAAATTCTAATACTGAAAAAGAAAAGGTATTTACCAAATTTACCAGATTATGTTCATTTCAATAGTTCTAGCAAACAAACTTTAGATAATGTTGATGTTATTCTTATCCGGATTAATGAACTTAAGCAGTTAGAAACAATTTTAACTTCCAAAATTAGAAGTGATTTTAGTTTCATATTCTGGCAATCAACTGTCAAATCGTCATTCGCGACATGACGCTTAGAATTCAGGATGAGAGGAAGTGGATCCTGTTCCAGGTAATAATGACTTGGGGAAAATCGTTATTCTTGCTACGTTTACGTTTGAAACACAAATTATATTTTCATATTGTGTAAAACACTGGCAAGCCTTTTACACAACAAAAAGTTGGCAGCAGTTTAGTAAAAGAATTTTTAATGCTGCAGATGCCAAGTAGTGCCTCAAAGGCAATAGTGTTACACTCCATATGCTATTGCTCCTGGTAGTTGCAGAGGCGACGTGGTCAGGACTAACAGGAAATAGGTCTTCCTGTTATGCTTCTCGGAGATTCATAATTAGTGACCAGTATACTGTGACATCTGCACCCCTCAATGCAACTCATTTCTACGGGAACTTCCTGCTCTCGAATTCAAGACGCCAGCGCTACTAAATCTTGCGTCCATTCTTTCTCGCAGTTCCAGCACTGTTATTCATGACTGCTACCACTCGTCTTTGTCAGATATTTTATTAATATACCTTCAAAGGCTCTTCTCTATTCCACAACTGAGCCTCTGAGATTGCCAGTGGGTCCACTACATCGTGTTAAAAAATAGTATTTATTTTTAATAAAATATTCCAGCTTTAACATACATTTACTTCATACTTTTTTCAGTCTATATGTAAAATTAGATTTCATCAGTTATAATGAGAAAAAATCATAATTATTATATGGGAAATAAAAAGAGTTATATCAAATGTGATTACATTTTCCTTCTTATACTTATTCCATTGAAAGAGTATTTTCGCGCCAGACACGCATTTCACCCTTTAAGGGAGGACTGGAAAGCGAGATAAAACACCGAATAAATTGCGGTTGGAACAACTGGAGGAAAATGAGTGGAGTGTTGTGTGACAAGAAGGTGAGTATTGGGTTGAAAGGGAAAGTTTACA